>NC_073227.2:18451000-19054000 GCF_029281585.2 Gorilla gorilla gorilla
CTAGTGTTTACAGCAGTTTAGGGGAAATGTAGGGATACATTTCTGCAGGAAGAAAGCTCAGCCGATCCTGAAAGATGAAGAATGCCCTTCCCCACAACTCCCAGGGTCTGAGGTGCTTCCTTTCCTATGTTCGTGGGTTTTTGTTTTACAGCCACTGCCACAAAATCAGGGTGTCCCATTCCAGTAGATATACTTGACATCTTACCCCCTTGTCTGCATCCCCAAATATTTGTCTTCTAAAGAGCCAGATCTAAGGAACAAAAGCGTTTTCACAAAACCTAACCAACATCAAGTCTGAATCCTCTAGGTCTGCTCTTGGCCAGGTTGCCAGCCAGAGGGTAAATCAACCAGGTTATCTTAGGGTTGCTGCTAGAAAGTTCAATGTGTCATTCCCAGGGTTGGGCTGGGCAGAAACCCGAATTTTCACAGCAGGTTGGTTTTTAGTCCCAAAGGTCTGTGTAATACCATACCCCTCTTATCATTGTCCAGTAAGCTCCCAAGAGGAGGAGGTATGGCCCCTCTCTGAAGGCAGCTGTACTTACTGATTTAACATCTTTACTATGCAGTGTGCACCAGGAGGAAATAAGTGGAGTTGGCCTGCCAGGTCACTGTTGAAGAGCTTCTGCTGAAATGGGTATATCACCTTCAGACTGCAAGTAGCCTGGAAAGCTGGACGTCTGACGCTGACCAGTTTCAAGAGCCATGGCTGGAGTTGGCAGATATGTAACAAAGTCAACAGACAAGCCTGAGAAGGCTTCAGGAGTTCCCAAGTTATCTGTCAGGAATGTGTTAGGGAGGCCATCCATGCTTCATAGGATATATCCATTTGTCTCACAGCTTTGGCCAGAAATTGTAACACGGCATGCAGGTCTAGGCTCAGCATCAGAAAACAGGTTCCATTAGCAGTTCAATTCCATTTGGTCTGAGCAGAAGAGACCGTCACCATGGACACTTGCATGAGTTATCCAGGTAGTTCACTCAGTCTCTACAACCAGTATCCACAGTACATGGACAGGTTTGTCTGGAAGAACCTCAAGGGTCCCATTCCAAGATACTGGAGGCCCAGAATCAGCTTAGAAAGTTATTTTCCCTTCTCTGGCCAAGTGAGGTAGAGTGCCAGCTTGTACAAATGGTCTGAACACACCACAGCTCAGCTTCTGGTAGGGCAGCGGCGGCAATTGTTAGGGTGATGGTGATATTACTAAAATAAGACAAATACTCTAGTGCCATCAAATGATCACAAACCACCAAGAACAAGTACTAAAGCAGCATTCAGTGCTGCATGGAAGACTTAGTGTTCCGTGTTCCCAGCATTATCCAGCCCTAGGGAGAAGGATGATTCTTTCCTTTACTGCTATCCAGGCTGGAGAGGATCTCATGTCTACAGCAAACTTCTCTCCTTTCTTCCAGTGCTTGCTTGATGATTCTTCTACTTAGATGTGCTCATGCCAATTTGTGTTCTTTTGTAATGGTTGGACTTGAAAGTGTGTTCTCCAACCATCCACTTCCCCGCCCAGTTTAATCAATTACTAGGGAGTTTCCAGGCATGATGAATTGTGGTGCAGAGGTGGAGACATCTGGCCTCAGTATCCCAGATGGATCCCACAAGGGTCTATGAGGACCTGTGTGGCAGACCTGAAAGTAGTCCAAGTTGCCACTCACCACCCCACAGCCCAGGATTGACAGATCTGGTGCCTGTGTTGCTGGCGAGGCCTGCAGAGGCTCCTGCCTTAAGGCTTGGGTCTTGGTTTTGGCTTACATCGAGTTATTTAACCAGCTTAATGATACCCTCTTAAGTTGACCAATAACTCTGAACGAGTGTTTGAGTTGTTCCCTTTTCTTAACTCCTTACTGAAGAGCCATCAGTATGATGGCCTTGAGTGTGGGTCATTGGGGAAATGGCATAGGCTTTCCCTTATGCATACAGAGCTGCTTCCTATTCAGCTTGGTGCAGGTTCCACCCATATACTGGGAGTCCCTGAACCTGAGAGGGGGGTGATCTGGATGTTTCCAGAAGTCTTAATACCTACTCTGTAGCTTGTTTGTTAAAACCTAAGTGGCTAAAATCTAAGTCATAGATTAATTGACTCTCTAGGTGTGACTAGAACACCAGCCTGTCCTGCCCCCATAAGAAGCTGCAGTGACCTTACAAATGCTAATTTTGAGGGGAAAAAGGACACAGATGTAGACTCCTAGGTCCTTTGTGGCATAGATGTGCTTTGTTTCTGTATCACCAGCAACTAGTGTGCATAAAACATCTTGGTCTCAGGGAAGTGAGGTACAAGTTAACTGGAGTCTTTTATAGCCTACTGTTGACATGACCAACAGCTTGAGTAACCAGGTAAATGAGGTGCAGACTGATCTATGCATTCTCAATACAGCATAGGCAAGCTGGCATAGGAGCTTTCTGGTGTCTCAAGGATTAAAAACACTACCTACATCCTGACCTTGGCCAAAGTCAGCGTCATGGTTTTCGGCACCCTTGGCATAACTGTAGAGCTACAACACACCAGCTGCAAGTTAGCTGTATCCCTATATGCCTTCTATTGCAGTGAACAAAACCAGGCTCCAGTGGTATGGCACAGCAGCAATAACAAGGAAATTGCCGCCTGTGACCCATGAGAAGCATGGAACATGGGGCCTATATAAGGTCATGCGGGGGAGGGCTCACATCATACCCTGGATGTCAAACCCCTTAGTCTATGCAGGCTGTTGGGACAAAAATACTGTACATTGAGTGGCTTAAGCAAGTTATTTCTCAGTCTGGGAGGCTGGGAAGTCCAAGATCAGTGCAGCTGCACACGACTGATGTCCAAGCCTGCCTTCTTAGCTTATATACACAGCTGCTTTCTTATATCCCCATATGGCTTGAGACAGGAGCCAGCTCTGTGGTGTCCCTTCTCATACAGGTGCTAATCTCAAGGCGGTTCTACTCATGGTCTAACAACCTTCCAAAGGTCTCATTTTCTACCACTATCAGGAAGATGAGGGTTCCCCTCATACAATTCCTGGGGGGATGAACACTCCATAGCACCCTTTATCAGATGGCTTCTTCCACACCACCAGGTTGTGCTGCCTGGTGAATGCCTTTTCCAGTGCTTTCAAGACCACACGTTCAGTTGGGAACAGCACGAAGCTTTGTTTTATAAAGGCCCGATGCTTGTGTTTGGTTCAGGGAGCCCCAGGAGGCTGGGCAGAACCCCAGTTCCACTCCTAAGCAGCTACAGCCCAGGGCAACTCTGCAACAATCTGAGTTGATGACAAGGTGTTCTAGGCACAACTGATGGGAGACTCTTTCCACATGGAGCTAGGGAGAGATTTGCCAAGTAGGTCGGACAGGTCTTGCCAGATACCAGAATGTGTACCTCATAGTCTGGGGATGGATCTGGCTAAAATAGACCCAATAGAGATGGACGATAAATAGATTGACTGCCCTTTCATGTCTTAGCATCTAAGAGAGATTGAGTTTGTGGTTTAGGGGGACAGATGAATGCTGAATGGCATGGTTTTTTCCTAATGGAAAAACTGGGCAACAGACACTTTTAGTCCCTAGGTAACTTCTCAGGGGACAATGGGATTATGAACTAAGCACAGAATGTCTGCGTGGATTAGGTGGTCATTGAGGGATGTATTGGATTCTTTGCACTGGAGTTTAGATATTCTCAAATATGGTCCAACAAAATCTACAAAACACAATGACAGTACAGCAAGTATGTGAATTGAGGCAAACAGATGTCTTGGGGGATAGTTCTGGTTTTATCTGAATACTGCCATTGCTATGGCTATATCAATAGACCCCTTGCCATATTAAATATTTCCTGGGTCACCCTTATAAAGTGAGATTCAATAACATAAGGGAAAGTTTCTTAGATGCATTCCATGTATTGTATTTGGAGATCTGGAGGACAAATAATGATGTAGTATGTTCCTCAGTCCTTGGCATTATTGGAGCTCTCCAGGAAGTAGACCGAGTGTAATAAGCAGGATGTTTATTGCGGGTGTCCTTGGACTTACATCTGTATTATGACTGGTAAAGCAGGACTGGGTAGAGGAACTTGAGCTGCAGGGAAGCTCTGATAGCCTCAGATAACCCCACAGGGGAGCTCTGGAGCAATGGTTTGAGTTGTGATGAACTGGGCCAAAACCAGGCCTTTTTGATACTCCTGTCTCCATCAGTTGTTGGATGTGGGCTTCTGCTGGAAAAGCATGACCTAGAACTGAGGTGGTTCTCTAGCTGAGGCCCTTCCAAATGGCTGATTACGTGCCCACATGTGGAGACAAGTCACTCAAATCTGTAAAGGGGATCTTGGTGGTGTATCTCCTTGTCTACTAAAATCCATTATTTGGGCCATGTTTGATCTACTTCAAATACTTTGAATGAAGTTCCTCCATGATTTGGATGGATTCCCCTTCCTGAGGGAAAACTCAAGAGCATGGTTAGGGAGACGAGTATTTTCCAGCTGGTCTCAAGGTTGCCACCAATATTCTTGTCTCTTGATCATGATGACTCTTGGCTTACCACCACCATCCTGTCTCAATTCTCATCCCCTTGGCTAGCACTTCTGTTGATCTGGTTGACTTCTGGTGGGATAATGTAGACTCAAATCTCTGAAAAGTCTGCGGTATTGGCCCCCATGTCCTTTTCGGAGAGAGGTTGCTTGCTGCCCTTACTCATTTACTATGATGACTAGGAAAGAAGTGCCCAAGAGGGTTATCTGTGCAAACACTTCTCCCTGTCCCGATCATGGCTCGGTAGCCCTAGATTCTCCTAACCAGAGTCAAATACTTACGACAAAATGGTGATTTTACTTTGTACCTGCTCATCCCTGGACACAAAGAACTCGGTGTTCCCTGACACAAGTACTCCCATTTTGGGCTTTGTGAAGTTAGAGCTCCTGATCCCCAAAGCTGCATGAATAGAAAGTACACAGTCTTCAGGTGGACCACTGGGAGTTTTGGCAAGTGGTCTGTGTTGTGCCTCTTGGTACCAAGTATTCTGATTAGTGACAGTACCATATAAAATTAGTCGACTCAAAATACATGTTATAATCTACAGGATGGCTTTCCATCCATACAGCATTCTGAGATGGGCCTCTAAAGATGGTTTAAAGATCATTTTAACTCTTTTGGGCCATCCACTGACCAGATACATGACAGAAATGGTGGATTCCGTGGTTATAGGCCATGCCTGTACCTTAATCACTGAAGTGGATGTCTTGGTCTGATGGTAGTATTCAGTGGAATATCTTTGGTGGATGGAATGCTCTAAGATCTCAGATAAAAGTACTGGCTAAGCCCCTGTGGGCAGAAAATTCATGTACTGGGAATGTGTTTCCCTTATTATAACCAGTCACTGGCCCTTCTAAGATGACAAGATCCCACTGGAGTGAACTTACTACTGAGTGGCCAGTTGGTTGGCTGCCATGAAGACTAAGCATGGATCCCACTTGCTGGCAAGTGATACTGAAGCAGTAGTAGCTAGATCAGCACAAGCAAGAGCCCTTGCAGTTGTGACCATGCATGACCTTCAACTGCCGCCATGGCCCTTGTGCCCTCAGCCACCCTGTGCTGTTGGCATGGACACATGAACAAAGGCTGGATGATGTCATCTAGCAATGTTAGTTTTTCTACTTCATTCTTTACGATGACATCTGCAGTAGATGTCCTCTGGGCCTTAATGTGTGATAGATTTTCCTACTTTGTGCCAACTCATGTGTCCACTGATCTTCCACCTCAGACCTCCTTGCCCTGTCTTTCAATCTTTTCCCTTTTGCATCCCTGCCCCGTTGGCCAGGGTATTTGCCACTGCCCATGAATGCATATATATTCTGACCTTGGGACACACAGCTTTCCACACAAAGTAGATGACCAAGACAATTGTGGAAGTGCAGCCCAGTGGGAAGATCTTTGTCATTGTCTTTCCAAGCTACCCTTGACTGAAGCTCTGGGACAGTGGGCCCCCCTTTTTAGGCTTGTACTCATTGGAAATTAAGTTCCTTTTACCTCTTTCAGTGATCTTTAATGGATCCTATCCCTGGGCATGAGGTGGTGTAACAGCCACGTGGTACAGCTTAAATGTGTCTGGTCCTGCTCATGCTAGTCCCATGTGGGCAATTTCCAAAGAATAGGTTGCTAGGCCCATCCAACCTTGTCTTGGTGGGTCTGATGGAACCCAGCAGATGTAAAGCTGTGGCTGCATTATCACTTGCTTTGTGGTTGAGCATTCTCCCTCTGTGAAGGTCCAGTTGCATGTTAGGCATTGTTTTTACAAAAGGTAACTCTTCCTGGTCATGCTTTGAGCCCCAGAAATGTGTGTGGACTCTGTGTTTTTTCCAGTTGGGGTATTTCATAGTGTCCACAGGGCATTTTTATTTTTTTTTTTTAACTACTGATAACCCTAATATCACAATCTGATAGGTTGTGTGGCCCAAGCTTTAGATGATCCCAGAAGCAGTTCTGGAGTTGAAATTGCCTGAGTAGAAGTTCAGGCTGAGAGAGCATGGCTTTTATATACCTACACTGATAGGGTGCTGGACAAGATCTATCCCCAGAGGGAGTGACCTTGGGTAAAACAGCTTTCTGCAAAGACCTGGAAGAGCTGATGACTGAAGACTGCAGGTGGCACTCCCAGCAGCTGGGACACTAAAGTCCTTCCTAGGAGTAGGATCTGATAATGCCTCCGTTTTACAACCATGATCGGAACTTGCTATACTGCTGCCCTCTGTACGCGACATCCTCTCAATCACCAGTGAAAAATCACACCTGCAATGACTGAACCAGGGATAGAAGTTTGGATGTGAAAGTTCAGAATTTTTTTCTAGCTGTCTTGTTCGAGAGGGCAGATGTTACTTTTTTTTTTTTCTCCAGTGCTAGAACAGGGCTGCTTTCTAGAGATTGTCTTCCTTCAGTTTGAATTGATCACCACTTCTAAATCTACATTAACCTTGATGTTCTTCACAAAGATATATATATATTTGTGACATCAGGAGCCTTAGAACAGAAGTCTTTGGATCATGGGTGACCTGGCTAGTGAAGTGGTGGCGGTGTCCATGTACCCTGGGGCAGTATCTCCAAAAACAATAGGGCTGAGCCTACCACAGAGGAGGAAAGTAAGCCAGGAAAACTCGTACAGCTGTCAGAGTTTTACAACCCAGTCCATGGGAAATCTGGAGGTGACATGGTAAAATACTTTCTCAGTACTGTACACGGCGCTGCTTTTCTGTCACTCAGTTGCCGAATGGTGCCTTTTTTCCTTTAAGAGCTGCACATCTTGAAAAATGAGTGTTTAAATCATGTATTGTAGACTGTGTTGTGATGTACCAGGCCACTTTTAAGTCTGATCATACTTTAAGTAGACCTAAGCTTTTTGGTGGTGGCTTTACATCAACCCTGGTCCTGTTACTAGCCCCTCACTTACCCCCTCGCTTACCCCTCCTCTTTCTCTGAGCCCGTGCTTGCTCACTATAGAGGCTTTGCAGTAGGTGTAGTAGCATGAGACAGCTTTCTGGCATTGGACATTTTAAAAACCAAGAGCAAAAATTGGGGCATTTTTCTACTGAGTTATTAACATTTTCATGTGTTCTAGTTCTATGTTGACTTTGGAGGAAATATTGGGAGATATACAGACTTTGGTAGTTGCCATTGTCTTCAGCTACTCTTTCCTTTAAAAGCTGCTTTTAACGTAAGTGTGAAAATGAACTTCATAATTTGGTATGAACTTCCTCATATCACAAGACAAAAGCCATCTGATCCGCCTTACTAGGCCATCATTTCCGCTGGAAATTTCCTGTAACACCTTTCTTCCTCTTTTAACACCCTTCTTCCTCAAATAAGGCAGCTTCTAAGGCTTCCTAATCCCCTGAGAACTTGGTCCAGCTATCTCTGCTTCCACCTACTTGAGGGACAAGGACTGCTTAGGGTGAGCTTCTTGTTAGCAGGAGTGGCCAAGGGCTTCTTTTTGAAACAGTCGAAAGCTATGGCCTCTCTGTAGCCACACTTCCTCTGCAGGAATGACTTAACAGTGAAACTCAAGACTCATTCTGTTTCTAAAATTATGTGGTAGGAACTTTTAAAGCAAAAGAATCTGACTTTGTAGCATGTTTATTCTTTTGATTTGCTATAGGGTAAGGAGTTCATGATTGGGACTTGACATTCCAGTTTATCTGACTTATAAGAACTTCCAGGCTGGGCGCGGTGGCTCACGCTTGTAATCCCAGCACTTTGGGAGGCCGAGGCGGGCGGATCACGAGGTCAGGAGATCGAGACCATCCTGGCTAACACGGTGAAACCCCGTCTCTACTAAAAATACAAAAAAAAAAAAATTAGCCGGGCGTGATGGCGGGCGCCTGTGGTCCCAGCTACTCGGGAGGCTGAGGCAGGAGAATGGCGTGAACCCGGGAGGCGGAGCTTGCAGTGAGCCGAGATTGCGCCACTGCACTCCCGCCTGGGCCACAGAGCGAGACTTCGCCTTAAAAAAAAAAAAAACAAAAAAAAAAAAAGAAAAAAAAAAAAAAACTTCCAGTCGTTAGACCCATTGATTGCTTTAAAACCAACTGACAGCACCAAATGACCAGGTTCTTAATGGAGTTTAATCACAGCCAACACTGAGTCTATTGAGGGCTGCACTAATGCTAAGTCTTGTTCATCTCTTCCATATGACTTCTCTTTGAGGTGGTTTCATCTGAAAGACTTCCTCCTGAGGTCCCTTTGAAATACCCCTTTACTAAGATGACAATGTCAGCTCCATTGAAGTTTCATGACTAAAACACATACCGTGGTTATTTCATTGTATAGTTCAGGAATTGACTCCTTGTTTACCAGGCCTTGTTGACTCTTAATACCCAATGGTCTACAGGTGTCCTTGAGGTCCAGACTCCCCAAAGATAAACAAGTCCTGTATCCCCAAGTAGATTTCAACTAGAGTAAAATGTGTGTCCTGAGCAATCTGGGTTCACTGATCTCTGACCTAGATCACTCTGGCAAAGGATGTGAAGTCTGGATTTCTCAGAGTAGGCTCTATCACTTTTTATTCTGTACCCTAAAATATCTCACAAGTTTCCAAACCAGAATCCATAGCTGTATAAACATTTCCTGTTCACCTCAGGGGGCAATCCATGAGGTGTGTACAACCTAATTGACCCTGGTACTACTTGGGGAGTTTCCAGTCATGGTGTCCTTAATCTCAAGATCGGTCTGATCTATGAACACAGACAAGAGTTTTGTTTCACCAGTTTGCGGCTCCTGGGCTTATGAACAGATGAAGCAGGATTATTCTTATCCATAATGATGGAAGTGAGGAGAGACCTAAGACTTACAGGCATCACTGGTTTTGCAGGTGCAGGTTCCCCACAAGAGATGGCCTGAATGAGAAAATCCGTGTTCCTCAGGGTCTGGGACAGTTGCTTACAACTTTATGCCTTGTCATAGAAAATGGCTACAGACAGAAAGGCTTCCCCAGAGAGGGCAGTATGAGAGACTGACACTTTCATGAACAAATTAGGAAAAAATGACAGAAAACCACTATTGAGGGAAGGGGAGATCATTTTGAAATCATGTACTCCTGTGAAGGTCCACCAAAGTGAGATAGGCTGTGGGTATAGGGGACTATTAGATATGTAGGCACTCTATGGCCCAGGATGAAGTCTGGTTGTACAGGAGTGTGAAGCTTCTAGCTGGCAGTGGATTACTTTCTTCTCTACACTCAGGAATTCTGGGACTCCAGTATTAGCCAGGAGCTAGTTGTTTAGGAGGGTAATGCTTTTTAAAGGGCCTACTTGCTCCTCCTCACCACGAGGTTCTGTGAGCATTGAACCTGGTAAGGATGTCATCCCTCCCATTTCCTGATGAATTTTAATATTCTTAAAGTTACACTGGAACGTAACAGGAAGATTTATATTTAGTTCCTTGACAGTAGTTTTTTTACCCATGAGAAATCTCAAAAGTATTTGAGAACTGAATACCTTCCAAAGAGATGTTTGCAAGTAATTCCGATGCTCAGCATTTCCTAGCTAAAATGACTTGGCCATTCCTTTGGTGGGTAGTTTAGTTTGGCCAATGAATTGCAGAGATAAACATTCCTTGCTCTGCAGTGCCTCTTCAGCACATGTTTAGGTAGCAATCTTTAGAAGATTAACACTTACCGTGGGTAAGCCTGTATCATTTTTGTTAGTCTTCATTAAAAGTAGGCCAAGTGCTACATCTGTGCATTGGATCTTATAACTCAAGTAGTCAAAAACTATAGAAATGGTCTTGCTGCAAATGAAATGACAGTTCTATAGAAGTCTTAGGAAAAAGGGCAACAGAGCAGTTCTGAAGGACTGGTGGGTCAGGAGAGGTTTTTAGATGTTACACAAAATGAAACAGTGACAGTGATACATGTAGTTCTCCAAAAGTACCTTTTCACCCATGCAAAACTTCAAAAGTATGAGGCAATACTTTCCATCTTATTCTAAACGTTTCTAGAAGATGTATGCACATAACTCGAACTTAGATCTTAACAGTGAGCTATCCCATTACAGGGTTTTTGTATGAAACAAGCCATTTTAACAACTTCAGATATTCTTCTCACACGATGTGAAAGTTTGAGCATGAGTTTCTCTTCAATATCAGATCAAAATTGTCTCTTCTTATGGGATCAGATCAAAAGTAGACTTGTCTTTATTCAGCAAGACTGAATTCCATGCTTATGGCTACTAAAACGTCTGGAGCAAAAAAAATGCAAATGGTACAAAGAAGTCAGTTGTCAATGTGATAGGAAAGTGCCAAGGAGGTGTGATGCCCTAGAAATAAACTCCAGAAAGTTTCAAAGGAAGGAAAGGGTCAAGTAAAACAATAAAGCATGGATAGGACACCTGGCTTTAGCAGTGCTGAAGAGTTTGAGGTTATAGGAAGAACTGAAGAGAAGAGATGGTGTAATAAATTTCAAAGTTAGAATTAAAATCATCTTTAACAATGTCATTTAGTAGTGCCACAGGGTTGCAGTCTCAGGATATTTCTGAGACCTGCAGTGTAGACCCGAGTAGAACATAATGCTGCTGTTATGACTTCATAAATAACAAAATCTGACACAAGTGTCTCTGGAATTCTCCCACAATATTTGTCATACTCCAGATAGTAGGCTAGTCTTGCAAACAGCAAGATTGGGTCTTTATCTTCTCACTGGGACTACTCTGAATCTCATGCAAGATCATGAGACCATGAATCCCAACAGCGCTTAGCATGGAGGTGTAAAGTATGTGCTGTGTTGAGGCCCACATAATAAGTTTTGGTGGGCACGGTGATGTCTGCCTAGATCCCATCTCAACAGTGGAAGGCTTGTTGCCTCCACCTCTGGAAATGCTTTTAGCAGACAGCCTCAGACGCTAACCCTCTATTTGTGCTTGCCTCTGTTCAAAACGGGCAATGACCCATTAGCCAGCACCTACTCAGTGTGGAAATATGACAGCCTGGTCCCTCCACCCTAACTTTTGGAAGAACCTTAAAGGTCACACTACTTGACAGTGCCCTCCAGGGTTGGCTGAGGCCCTCACACTGCATCTTAGCTCAACTATTACCTCTGCCCAATCTTGCTTGCTTCCCTCCCTCCACAGGTGATCATCCAGAAAGCATGGCCTAATAAACATGCTGCATGAGAATATCCATCTCGGTCTGATTCCTAGGGAACCTACCCTGTGGCAGCCTGCATTCCTGCCACCTTGGTCCTCCCAGTGAGCAAGCATGGGGTGGCTTGTGAGAGTCAGGCTCTGATGTCATCAATCTTGGCTTATGTCTCTAACAGCATACTTGGTGACCACTCATGAAAATGCATACATTGATGTGATAATTCACATATTTTTTAATGCAAAGTAGACAAATATCCTGTCTGAGTGCTTGCCCATTGGGAGGGCTTCCCATTCCCTTTCAGGCTCACTGTTGTATGGGGCTGTGACTGTAACTCTCAATTTCTTAGTATTACAAGCATACTCTGCAGGATCCATCCGTACCCAGGTTTGCACACTTCTTGAGTTAATCAGAAACATCCCTAAAGGCAGCAGGTGGGTTGAGAGTTGGCAAAGCAACAAAATTTACCATGGGATTCTGAGCCACTTGCTCATGAGATACACTGTGCCTCCCGGAATTTAGAATTGGTCTTTGTTATTTCATGATGCACTGTCATGATGCCTAATACTGTGACCTGAGCTGTCTGTCATAAACTGGCTTTTACTTGAGTCACCAAATCTCTCGGTCATGTGGTTTCCTACAGTCAGCTTCAGTCTCTAGCAGAGCCCAGCAGCAAGCCAGAGACTTTTTCAGGAGAATAGGACATGGACTTAACCACAATCTAGACAGCTAGGATTTTTACGACTGTAAGGCTGCAGATAGTGTAGACAACATCAGTATCTCTGAACATACTACACCATAAGGCCCTAGTAGTAGGGCAGGCTGCATTTGTGGTCAATCCCACTCTTATTCTGGGCTCCACTTCATCTTGGCAACTTATATGTAACCTGGCAAGTGGGTCTGGTCAGTACACAAATATGGTCTCTGTTGCCTCCAAAGTCTAAAATATGCACTAAGTATTGGGCCACCTACTTCCTGGTGAGTAGGTACAAAATACAATGTAGAAGAGATTTTCTGATGTACCCAGGCCATTGAGGCAGGCCTAACGTTTTGAAGGGTAGTTATATTCTAACTTGTGGTACTAACTTCATGGCAGTACATTTGGCTGTCGCCTAGGGTGCTTGCCTCTTTCTGTCCAAGTTTAACCAAACAATGCGTTGAATGTTATGGAACAGCATAGAAGGCCCTAGGATATCAAGACAGACACTTGTGGACTCCATTGTGATGGAGCAGGACAGTTGGTATAACCATGAACTTAGTGAAGGTGTGTTGTTGGCCATCCCAAGTGAAAGCAAACTATGTTGAGGAATGTCACAAACTAACCCTTGATATAGTCCCTTACCTTATTCTGTCTTATAACTTGTCACCTGGATTATAACAGGTGAGTGAGGTTAAGATTTCTCAGCGTTGTCTTAAAGGATTGAGAATCTTTCTCACTTCTGTTCCTTGGCTATATTTAGGAGGTACAATAAGCATCTGCATGTCTCTTTAACTCAGTGTTCTCTTGCATTAGCAAGGATAAATACATCAATGTCCTAGGTACACATGTAATGGACCAACTACATGAAGTTCTATCCAATATTAGGTCAACGTGTAGGTTCCTTTCATTGACCTTTTTAAGTTGTGGTAAGAACACTTGTTCTACTCTATCAACAAAGTCCACAATAGGAATTAACTACATAGTCACAAGTTTGGATCTCTAGAACTTACATGTAACTGGAACTTTTGATGCTCATTGAATAGTTCCATTGACTTCCAGTGGTTTCCGGACATACCTCATGGTAAAATGGGATCTAAGGGAATTGGAACACCATTGCCTGCTACAAACTGCAGAACTTATTGCTGAGTTTACTCTTGCCTCAGAAGGAGGAGCAGGCATGTTTAGTGGGAGCTTCTTGTTGGTCCTGCTTTTGAGCAGGCAGTGGCTACCTGCAGCTTAGACTTCCTCTGGCAGAATCATGCAGAAACCTTAGTTGTGGAGCTAAGAATCTGAATGCTGATCCCAAATTGTTTGTTCCAGAGGTTATTGATGAATACCAGATAAAGGATTTTTCTGAATCTCAAAATGCCAGAATGTCTCTTCCTAGAAGCTAGTATATAATCAAGATTTGGGCTTCCTGGTGATTTTTTTTTTTCCTGGTATTTTCCTATGATTTGGCATCCATAGAATTGGATCCATCTCTATTATCTTTTAGAAATACTTTATCTGGCAATCTATGTAATATGAATCTGAGTTAATTTTTATGACTTCTGAAAACTGATCTGTTAAAACGTATACAGAAACATTGCCCCAGTGTAAGCCTGAGGGTCTTACCACCTCAGTGGATGTCAAATGTTGAGGGTTAGCAGCTGCCAGCATCCTGTCCAGGAATTCTAACGTGGGTTACTTGTGGGTAAACCAGATTTGCCAAGACAAGTTAATTTAGATGGCTGAGTTTGTAGATCTGAGTCAGAGCTTGAATCTCTCAATGAAGATTTGAAACGAGATTCTGGAGATGGTTACAGGACAGCTGTTATTCTAGAACCTTCCATCCTTAATGTGCTGATGATGATGCTGTTGAAGGAGAATATTGAGCAGCTTTGTAGCCATGTAGGAGCACAGGTTTCAAGGAAGCAATGGAAAAATGCAGCTCTATGGAGAGTATGTCATCAAATTTTTCTTTTGAAACCAACTTTATGTTCTATGTTAAAAAAAAAAAAAAACTCCTTTGTTTTAAAACCTCTCTTCTGAGATGCAAGAGAAATGGATAGCCTCTTGTCCACTCTTATTTCTCTGCCCATCTTATGGTTCATTTACTTTCTTGTACTTCATTTACGCCGCTGCTACAAAAGTACCTTAGACTGGGTAACATGCAAGATAAATTTTTCAGTTTTAGAGATCAGGAAGTCCAAGATGAAGGTGCCAGCAGACTTGGTGTCTGAGGGCTTGCTCTCTTCAAAGATGGTGCCTTGTTGTTCTGTCCTCATGTGTTGGTCTTCATATACATATGTATCTTACCTGGTAGAAGAAACAGCCTTTCTCAAGCCTCTTTTTTATGGGCACTAATCCCATCATGAGGGCAGAGCCTAATCACCTCCTAAAGGATCCCTTAATATCCCATTTGGGGTTAAGTTCTGGCATCTGAATTTCTCAGAAACACTTAGACCAAAACACTGTGGGACCCAGAACTGCTGTCAAAACAGCCCCCTGGGAGCATGGGTCTCCTACAGAAATAGCTGTTTTGATAGGTCACTATGACATTGTTTGGGCTCTGTCCCAAGTACCATTTGGTCTCCTTGGAGCTCTCAAACATAAACATTCATGAACATAGGTTATGGTCATGATTATTCAAGGTGATCCACAGGTCAAAGTCTACATTTGAATGGTGAGACGTTTCAGTCAGAAAAAACTGTTAGTCAATGTTCTCCAGTGACACCAAACCAATAGAATACATGAGTTACAAATATTGGCCTATGTAATTATGGGGGCCAAGAGGCCGAAAGACATGCCATTTACAAGCTGGAGTACCTATAAAGCTGGTAGCGTAATTTAGCCTGAGTCTGAAAACCTGAGCTGAAAGTGTAACTGCCACTCTGAGGCTGAGGGCTCAAGAACTAGGAGCTTCAATTTTCAAAGGCAGAAAATGCATGTCATGGCTCAAGAATTCACCCTTCTGACTTCTTGTTCTGGTACATGTCCATAGATGGAGCCTACTCCCCAGAACACGTTAATACAGTGAAATTGTTCCAAACATAGATTTAAAACTAGAACATGTCCCTTTTACACATGCTTAAAAACATCAGAGCTTTACATGAATTTCGGTTTGGGTTCAGTGAAAACATCTGCCCCATTTGAGCATTTACAACTGCTAGTCTGTTTGAGTTCTGGCACTCTGAATTCTAATGGCTTGTTATTTTTTGTCTTGGATTTTATTCTTCAGTCCTTTTCCATTTACAGTCTACAAACTTCTGCCAACAAACGATGGAGGTTTGGCTGTTCATCTGTTTACCTTTTGCCTCCCATGGGAAGAACAGACTGGCTGGTCATAATTCTGTTTGTATCAAGGGTATGTCTAAGACATTTCTTAGCCTACCACTGCCCCAGCCCATTTTGGACAGATGTTCTCATCCATCCCTGTATTCCAAGAGTATGATACTGACTTTCATCCTGGCCATAGAGGGCCCTAAGAATGGGTGAGTTACTGCTCACTTATATTTATGTGTAACACTTAATGTCTGTAAAATGCACTTATCAGCAGTCCTCCTCCCACTCCTGCTCTCATAGGAAAGAGAACCAGCAAAAGTGCCTAATAGAACATGTCCCGTGTCTGGTAGATCCTCAAAGCAGCCCTTTCAAGTGAAAGGCTTCTATTTTGTAGAGAGAAACCTTACCAGCCCAGATACCATGCTGGGAAAACCACCAGTCCTTTATTGCTATATGTAACTGAAAGCAATAGAATTACATGAAGACTAAAACCCTTCATACTGAATATCATGTGGTAAGTAACCCTCACATTTATTTTCAAGTTTGATTCCATCTAGCTGTGATCTGCTCTTGAACCCCTCTAGTAAATTTTACATCTGTTACAGTACTTCAAATTCCAGAATTTATATGGGGTTTTGAAAAACACTATTGGTATTTTTAAGACATTGTTCTCCATTTCTTTAGTTGCTTTTGACATGGTTTTCTTTACTTTGTAGGTATTTAAAACAACTGAGTTTGGCTAGGAAGTCCAGCTGTTCCGGCTTGCTCAGGGACAGGGTCTATCAACTACTTAGAACCTGTGTTATGGGCCATACTTTGCCATTTCTTTTCATGCCTCACTTTTTGTTACACCGTATAACTGAAATAATTGACAACTCTGGAGTTAGAGATTCCCCTGCCTGACTTCCCGGACTTGTTGCTGGCTGTTAAGTGAGTTCTCTAATACCATGATCTCTACACTTCATGTGCGACCACTGAAGCCTCTGCATGGTTATCTTGGTAGTCGATGATTTAGTAGATATTTCTTTCTTGGCCCAATACTTTGAACCAATAAGTCTGTTATGACCAAAGGACTCTGTTGGGATGCACCTTCAATTTTCCCTTAGCCTTTTTCTGTGCATCAAGTTCAGCTGGAGATGATATTGGAAGCTTCTCAGGTCTTTCCTGGGTGTGCACGTAGCCATGCACATGTACGTGGCCTTGGAAGGTCCCAGAAATGTTAGAACTTTGCGAAGCTCCCTGTGAACATCTCCTTTCATGGTCTATTTGGTCAGCCTCTCACTTCCCCCTAGTAATAGTAATACTGCTTTGAGCATCTGATGTTAAACAATTGCTGCTGACTTATTTTTGTTGACAAAGTGGGGATTGGGCTGTTCCCAATGAGTGTGCTCTAAGGTAAGTCAACTAAAGACAACCTGAGAACAGGGCTGCTTCTGGAGGGTGCCAGACAAGTGAAACAAGAGTCTGTGGGGGGGAGCAAGGACTTTTTAAGGAGGTCCAAATTGCCCCCAACAGTGGCTGGTAGGCGGCTTGTCATCACAGCTAACATGGTTGTGAAACTTGGGATTTCAAAGGTACTAAAGAGCTGGGGAGAGTAAGATTGGAGTAAGACAAGTTAAAATGGCACAAACTTACTGCCCTAAGATTGTTGCAAGTGCTTGGCTGATACCCAGAGTACTGAAAGTTTACTTTTGACAATCTTGTCAGTGTGCCTAATAGCTTTTCTATAGGGAGAGACTTTGGAGTTTCCTACTGCCATTCTGGAAGTTCTATAGGGTGAACACTTGTAAGGGGAAATTGTTCCAAAGTTTTTGCTGCCTTAACTTGTGACCACAGGTCTGTGTACGTTGGAGTATGTGAGATGCACATCATCTGAGACTGTACTGGTTATGGCTTAGGTAAATGTTTTCTCATCTGCCTCACATTCCTTTTTGTCTAGATAGGTTTCTTGTCACCCCAAAATACTTGGTATGGAGAAGGTATTATTCCATACAGCAGCCGTGGAAAAAAGGAACACTCCAATTTAACTTCAGATAATAAACACTAAATATTGACTACATAGAGAGTGGGTCGCCAAGTCATCTCCCCAAGGTTCCCCCACTTCTGGTCCTCACATCTGAGGGACTCTCAAGGGCAAGATCTTGAGAATTAACAGAGCAAGTAAAGGACTGAATGCAGAAATCTTGAAACCAGATGTATCTTGCAAGTTCATTTTTTTACCTAGGTGCTGTTGGTAGAAGTCCCAGACAGACTGAGCGCCAGGCTTACCATAGTCAACACTGATAGCCCTTCCTGGAAGGGGAGGGGCTCATCTGAGAGACAGGGAAAGACATCAAGTCTCAATTGTAAAGCCATTATGGTATCAACAGCTGTGCTTAACTGACTTTTTAGTGGGGCAGGATCATGAGCTAGAGCTGTCTATAGTCATTGAGAATGCAACCAGTGGATCTAGTATATCTCCTTAGTGATGATACCACAGTATATCTGGGGTGCCCCTATGTGCTCCTGATTGCCCCCACAGAAAGTGAGATGAACTGAGCCTGGATAGGTTTTCTCAAGGATTTGAGGTTGCTGTTTAGTCCCATGGGATGAGATTAGAAGTTGAGCTTGGTTCGCGGTTCAGTCCTAATGTTTTTGAGAGATCAGAGCTATAAGCTATGTGGTGTTCTTTATGGTGGGCTGTTTTCTCTGCCTCTAGCTCCTATCAATGGAATATAGGCTGGTTCAGAGGGACATGCTTTGTGCCTGAGGCTGAGCAGCCTTCAGAGACTTTGGTGAAAGCCCAAGTGCTGATAAACAGATTGAAGGAGAAGGAGCTTGTAGTGGGATGCAGGGAACTGACATGGTGCAGTCCTTAGCAACTGTGCCAGAAAAATAAGTAGGCATGGGAATGTGGCATGAGATATGCCCTGCCTCTGCCAGGCTTGCCCAATCATTCCAGAATGCCAGACATCCTGGGTTCTTTTGAGGAGAAAGAAGTGGCTCTGTACCTACTACAGCAAGGCTTACCCAGAAGCCACAGCCAAGTTCCCAGCTCCCATCATCTTGTGATGGAGGCTTTTCTGGGAAGAGACTTTCTTAGATGTCATATCCCATTTGGCTTTGTTTCTCCATTTCTGCTTCCCAGAAATGTTGGCTAGAATCAAGTGTCCCCAAACTGATAATGGGAGAATATTCTACTTTCAATGAATTGTTTTACTTTGTCTAACTCATTTCTTAAAACTCCACAAAATGAGTGTTTAAAGATCTATAACTAGGTGTACCTTAGATGTCATGAGATTTAAGTCGTATGCTGGAAGAAGTCCCAACTCATTTGTTCACTGGGACAAAATGCCTGCCCAAGTTTTGGGTTTCTACACCTACTGTATTAGAGTTCTCTAGAGGGACAGGAATAATAGGTTAGATTATATGAAAGGGATTTTATTAAGGATAATTGACTCACATGATCACAAGGTGATGTCCCACAACAGGCCGTCTGCAAGCTGAGGAGCAAGGAAGCCAGTCCGAGTCCCAAAACCTCAAAAGTAGGGAAGTCAACAGTGCAGTCTTCAGTCTGTGGCTGAAGGCAAACCACTAGTGTAGGTCCAAGAGTCCAAAAACTGAAGAGCTTGGAGTCTGATGTTTGAGGGCAGGAAGCATGCACCACAGGAGAAAGAGAGGCTGGAAGACTCAGCCGGTCTGCCCTTCCCATGCCTGCTTCTATGCTGGCAGCTGATTAGATGGTGCCCACCCAGATTTGAGGGTGGGTCTGCCTCTCCCACTTCACTGACTCAAATGTTAATCTCCTTTGGCAACACCCTCAGACACATCTAGGAACAATACTTCGCATCCTTCAATCAAGTTAACCCTCAATGATACCATCACACCTATATAACTCATGTCAGTTACTGCACTTGTGATACTATACCCCTTCCTCTTACCAATCTGTGTGCTCTTGAGGGAACAGTTCTGATGTGTCACCTTATCCTTAGGCTCACATTCCTTGTAGGGACATGTGGCTGGGAACGTGCTGTTTTTCCGTGGAAACCCCCCATGGCTAAATCATAAAGGAGAGAATGACATTTTCTTAAGCTCTACCTTGCTTTGCAATCCTTGGTTGAGCCTCACCCAGGTGTGTTGTAGAAACGGTCCTGATGTCCCAAGGGTGGTGCTTCCAAAGCTAGTTTGCTTACTTTTTCCCAAAGGGAGGGTGTGAGCATGGGGAGCAGTGGTGGCCACCATCTGAGCTCCTGCTGGATGACCTAGGTTGTCATTTCATCCTTATCTGCCTGATAATGTCATTCCTTTTGTCTAAGTGTTCCTTCTGAGAACACTTGGGATGATCCAGCTGAAGTCTAAGAATGGTCTAATTCTTACTTGTGTATGAGCAACTTAGGCCTTGGTGGAGGGATGTCTCTTGCCATCCTGACTTCCCATCTGTAGGCCTGGAAACACTGCCTTCTCATTTGATCCTCCCAGTCATAAGGAGGCAGTGTGAGATGTGCCTGAAACCTTTCAACTGTGTTCCTGGCAGTGATGAGCCCTTAGTGCACAGTGGACCTGACACAACACTTAGCAAGGTGAAGGTATCTAAGGCTATCTTGCTTTGACTCTGCCCACAAGTCTGAGGTATGTGATCCTCATCTTGCCTGCCCTTGATAGTGACAGCCTAAGTCATCCTGACTTGTCTGAGACTCTTGTTCCTTATGTTTCAAATGCCCTTATGAGGCATTTTCATCTGCAAGTATTTGAGATAGCTTAGTGATGTTTCACCTCGTGGATGTCCTGGAAGAGACATGCACTCCAACTTATACTTGCATATGTCCCCAGGATAGTGGGCCTGGACCACTAAGGTCTTCTTTCCAAGGCTCACAGACCAGGGCTCTCAGATCTCAGCAACTTCGTTCTGCTTTTCTATAGGAAGATCTCCCAGTGATGGTCTTCATGAGCCATAGGCTCACTATCTTAATGTGATTGACACCTTCTGGAATTGCCTGCCTTTGATCTTTATTCCATTGGTTCTGGTTGCTTGGTCAGAAAATGCCTTTTCAGAGATGTACCTTGAAAATATACCAGTTTTTGAACCTGACTAAAGTGTCATTAACCTTGGTTGAGTATCCAACACTTGAAGCTGATGCTGGATGCCCTCTTAAGCCATGCTATCTTAGGTGGGCATACAGGAAAGGATGTGTAAGAAGTGCAGAACTGAACGTGGGAGGATTTAAATCTGTTTCCTGCATTTGCACCTTCCTCTTCTCCTTTGTCATCAATTGCCCTTCTGATGAGTGGAACCCTCTGGATGACACCTGAATACCAGTCAGTTGATTAGCAAACTGTTCTCATAGGTTCCCTTAAATTCCCCCTTGGCATGTCTCTTAACATCTTCGTAGGTTCTAAGGATTAGGACAAGGGTGTCTTTGTGTGTCAAAAATCTGCCTACTTACCACTGGCACTCTACAAGGAGGTGACTTCTCACACTTGTGTGAATGTTTTAATATATAGCAACTGTTGAATCTTACTACTGTGTACCTCCATACAGCTTAAGGGAAAATGATCTGAAGTCTGTAATTTGTTAAACTTAATTCTTATTTCCTCCAGAAATTGAGCTCTAAGAACAGTCCATGTCTCACTCATTTGAACAACAGATACTTACTATCATCCCTTCCCCAGTGATGACAATGGTGTTCTGGGCTTTGATTTCTTTCTACCTCCAAAGCATCTGAAATCTTGATCTCAAAGTCATAGTGACTCTTTGTCTCTGCATTAATCTTCATGCACACACTTACTCAGCTTTCAGCACCAGAGGACAACTTGTGGCAATGCCACTGCCTCTGAGAAGGGTGACTCCTCCTCACAGCACTTCCAGCATATAGCTTTTGCCTGAAATCTGGTTCCCAACGATGAGGAATAGGTACGACCAAGTCCTGCTCCACACCCAGGTCCACATAATTAGGTCAATGCATGATGTGCACCTTCTCCTCGCATTGGCTGTCTGTTGTTCTTGGTCCCATGCCCTGACTTTTGTCACATTCACATCTCCATGGTAGTAATGGATGGTTGGATGCAGAAGCTGGATGTTTCTGGACTTGCACTTCAGAATGAACCCTTTCTCTTGCCCTCCTTTGCACATGCTCTCTCCCTTCTGCCATGGGATGACATAGAAGATGCTTGCCATATGTGGGTCTCTGGACCTTGGAATTTCCGTTGTTGAATTCCTAATGCTATGATTTCTGCTATAGTCCTTACTACTTTAGGGGGAAGATGGTCTGAAGTCCTTACCACCACATAGGTTTTGGGAGCTGCACTTCTGGTTTGTGCCTGTCCTGCTGGGCTGATAACAATTGTCCAGCCATGAGAACTTCTAATCAGACCAAGCATACTAAGAATTTATTTTGGACAGAATTAGCAATACCCTTCTATATAAAGTTACTGCAAGAATATGGTGGCTAAAACACCTGTTCATTTGGAAACCAGTGGTAACATACGTCAGCATCTCATTAGGTCCAGATGAGTCCTTGGTGCTCAGAGCCTCCTGGTGTAGAGTACTGCTCGGCTTCCAGTGAGCAGCTCTGCAGTGAAAGGGTATGTGCTCAGGGCATCCTTAATGTTGCCACTGTTTCACGTTGCTCCAGACATGCAGGATAACTCCACCTGCAGCAGGCTATGTTCGGCAGCCCAGTTCCAGAGACTGAATCAAATGAAGCTCCACTCCTTGCAGTTATAAACCAAAAAGTATGAGACAATTCTCAGTCAACTTAGTTTATTTTGCCAAGGTTAAAGACATACCCAGGAGGAAGAAACAGACTCACAGCCTCCAGTCTGTGCCATTCTTGAAAGAGGAAAAGTGGGCTGGAGGGAGAAAGGTGAGGATATTGGTAATCAATACGTTGTAAGAGAAAAGGAGCAGGTAGGGGATAGTCAATGGCACGTCCCTCTTGGACTCAGTAAATAAGCACTTTATATATGACAAGATGAAAACAGAATAGGTACCTGTGTAGGGATTTACCTTGTTATCTCTAGCTATCTGCTTTTAGGGACAAAAGGAAAGGCAGCTTTGTTCCCGGAACCAAGCTGGGTTCAGCTGCGTTTTCTCATGGCCCAGTGAGAAGCAGACTGACTAGGAAAGACTGGAATTTATTGTTGTAACTGGCTGCAGGGAGAAGGTTGGAGATAATTTCACCAGACCAACTCAGTGTTACAATTTTCTCAGCGCTTGTATAGGCTGGGGTTATTTGCCTTCCTGCCGTGTGGCATTCACCTAATTCTATGGGTAACTAATTGTTTCAACTAGAAGGTCAGAGGCCAAAAAAATGCTTTCAAGTCTGATCAAGCTGTGAGGGCCCCTGTACCTTCAAGGCCTGTCTCCCTAAATTCTACTTAATGAGGACCTTGGTACCGGAGTGATTATTTCTATTTTACCTCATTTGCAGTTTGGTCCGGAGAGCTGCTTTAGACTCTCCAATACATCTGTTCACACGGCTGCCTCTGTTAACTTGACTTGTCTGATTTCATCGACCCCAAGAAAGGTCCTGGCAGAAGAAATGCAAGGCTGTCTCCATTATTTTGACTTGCTCCAGGTTTGGGAGAAGCCTGTGTAGGGCATATGTTTCATTTTTGGCTTTAATACATGGGCATCCATTTCCCTGGGTTTAATTAGCTTTATATTAAAGCAGTGCTGTGGAAATTGTTAACTGGGGTGTTATACAGGCCTGTCTGCTGGTTGTACAGGCCCATCCATGTGGCGGTCAGGGAGAATTGGCCTGCCACAGAATCATGCATGACTTGGCTATCAGCTTAAAATTTTTGAGGGGGCATAGTAAATTGGGGTCCTGGGTTTTTATTTTCCTTTCACATAGCTTACCTACATAGCTTACATAGAGGCCTGTACCCAACCCACCCCCTGATCAATTCTATCAGGACTTGGCAAAGTACCTGTGCCTGAGAAGAGCTGAACAAACCCTTCTATGACTAGATAAGGAACAGCTGCCTTGTCACTATCTGTATTAGTCAGGGTTCACTAGAGGGACAGAACTAATAGATGTATATATAAAGGGGAGTTTATTAAGGAGTGTTACCTCCCACAATCGCAAGGTCCCACAATAGGCCCTCTGCAAGCTGAGGAGCAAGGAAGCCAGTCCAAGTCCCCAAGCTGAAGAACTTGGAGTCTGATGTTTGAGGGTGGGAAGCATCCAGCATGGGAGAAAGATGTAGGCTGGGAGGCTAACCCAGTTTAATCTCTTCACATTCCTCTGTCTGCTTTATATCTTGGCCGTGCTGGTAGCTGATTAGAGGGTGCCCTTCCAGACTGAGGATGGGTCTGCCTCTCCCAGTCCACTGACTCAAATGTTCATGTTTTTTGGCAACACCCTTATAGACACACCCAGAAACAATACTTTGAATTCTTCAAGTTGACACTCAGTTTTAACCATCACAGTATCATAAGCCTGGTACACTGGCCCCAATCCTCTATATGACCTCTGCTCATTGGGACTGTCCAAGGCTAAGGAGTACTAAGGAGAAATGTCTCTTTGCCCAAAGACATCAAGACTGAGGACATTACTCACTGATGCTTAGGAATTAATTTGTCTGCAGTGTTAACTATGTAATCTAAATTCGCACGGGGCTCTGTTTTTCTCCCTCTAGACTGCTGAGCAGAACAAATTCTATTGAACTGCTACTCACCTTGGAAGGAGCAAGTATCTCCTCCTTGTGACACTTAAATCTGCTCTTGCAGATTCTCAGGTGAATGCATCATCATCAGCTCACCCAGAGGTAAAAGACTGAATGCAGAATGCATTGAATGCACCAAATGCAGAGTGCTGGGAGCTTCTGCCTTTTCCTCTTCATGGGTTGGTACCAACTGAATGTTCTTATCCCAGAACATCGAGAGATAGTGGCAGTGGTCATTGTCAACATGAGTATTAGTCTTGTTATGTAGGATAATTTGGATATAATTGTTGTACTTCTACCTTAATAGGTGTATAGTATCCAGTAAGGGAGTTTCCAGGGTACTGAGGATACCACAGGAAGGTTTTTTCAGTGTATACCTAATTTCTTCCACAGAAAATTGAAGTAAAGACCTACTTTTTGTGTAAGGTATAATAATTCATGCTTTGGTATTCATGTATTTATTGGAAACTTAGATTGAACACTGGATAATACCAGCATCTTTATTTGGTAAGGGTAAGAAGATACACAGCTATTTTCCTTGATCATGCTTGCCAGAGAAAGAATACTTCTGAGGCTTCTCATACGAAACTAAAGTGGCTTACTGGATTTTTCTGAAAAGACTGACAGAACGGAGTATCTGTACAATTTTGTTCCTGCTCTAACAAATGACCACCAAGTTTTAATCAAATCTGTATCTTTTCACAAGTTTGAAACAGCTCTCATTTGGGTAAGATCATGGTGAGGGCAGGGTTTGTTCCTGTCTTGTTGCTTTGAGGACCATTGGATTCTGGACCTTCCCATGTTTATAGGTCCCTTCCATTGCTTGACTTGTGGGCTGTTCGTTCGTGTGCAATTTCAGGACCCTCTTACATGTCAAAACAGCGTACATTTTAAATCACTTTCACCTTTGCTTCTGCGCTTCTCTTTGTCTATAATTGTTCTGACAGTGGATCCCCCTGGATGAGACCTGGAATCTTAAATTCAGGGCTATGCAACCTTATTTCAATACATTTCCTTGTCTCCTTAGACATTCACATAACATGTTTACAGGTCCTAAACACTAGGACAAATATATTTTGGGAGGTTATTCATCTGCCTCCATCTGGTACTTTGGGCTTTGAGATCATTTCTAACAGAGGAGGAGGATCTGGTGACAAGGTGGAGAGAGCCGTCACTGAAGGGGTGGAACTACAGTGTTCACTGATGGGAGTGTAGGGCACTCAATGGTACTGGGGCCTCAGGAAGTACATAATGTGGGTATCAGAGTTGGATTCTGGGTCCAAGAGTCTAATTTTGTTCTACTTGTCTGCCATGATCATTATAGCTTTGTCCTACTTCTGAGGCATCTGTCCCTTGTGCTGCTGAGATGCGACTTTGCATGACAAAGTTGACGAAGATAATGAGGATGCGGCCCAGGGCAGCCTAATCACTGGAATGTAACCACCAAGACACTCCCTTCCATGGAAGTATGAGCTCCATGCCCACAAAAGCAGTAAGATGACCAATGCAACAGTTGGGAATGGATAACAAAAAATACGGAGAATAGCCCTATCCACAGATGACCTGTTACTTTGATCCTATTTCCCTACATAGTCCAAGGATCTAAAATGAGACCTATCTTATCTGCCAAATCTTCCTTACATGTCATGAGTTGTTCCAAGGTGACTGTTGTGGAAGGTAATGACAACCAACACCCCTGAGTACAGTGGAGGTTTAGGAGGTTTGGATCTCCACATTTAAGTACTGCCAAGTGTGTCCTCCTGCATTTCATTGCTATATATCTCACTGTGTTAGAAATGGGATCGAAGATACTTTTTCACACTTGTGAAAGAGATGCCTTTCTCCTTGAGCTGGTAAGAAGGGTATGTATCTAATTTCAGGTTATTAATGTAACTTTTTGGTGATGGGCATCCATTCTCCCTTCTGACATTTTCCTGAGTTCCTGTGACTTGATGGAGCCTAGCCCATGTCGTGCTACTTCCTCTCATGGAAGCTTTGCCAACTTCTGTGGGGTTTGGGCTGCATCACATGGGGTAGTGCTGGATACAACCTTGATCAATTTGACTCTTATCTGCCAGACATTCTTGTTTGTGTCCCTACTGAGTTCATGTTCATGCCAGAGTTTGGGATGATCCAGTTGAGGTTTCTTGCTACCTATGGGCTCTGATGGAGATACTCCATTTTATCCCCAGGGAGGTTCCAGTGGGTGTGAATGACATGGGCAATACTTACTGTGGGCCTGGCTCCTGGCAGTCGTCTTTCCCCACTGGCTCCCATATCCACAGTATTGTCAAGTGTTCAGTCTTCTCTGTAAATTCTTTGAGTAGCTGAAGTTAAGGACTTAGCAACATAAATGCTGTGAGTAGATGTGACCCATTGGTAGTTCTAAAACCACCCAAGGGGTTCACCTTGCCCACTGCCAGACAGGGGAATTGCAATAGAGAAAAAGTAATTCACACGGCAGACTGTGAGGGAGACTGGAATTTTATTACTCAAATTGGTCTCCCCAAGCATGCGGGGAGCAGAGTTTTTAAGGATAACTTGGTGGATGGGGGGAAGCCAGTGAGCCAGAATTGCTGATTGGTCAGAGATGAAATCATAGGGAGCCAAAGCTGTCATCTTGTGCTGAGTCAGTTCCTGGGTAGGGGCCACAAGATCAGATGAGCCAGTTTATTGATCTGGGTGGTGCCAGCTGATCCATCAAGTACAGGGTCTGCAAAATATCTCAAGTACTGTTCTTAGGAGCAGTTTAGGGAGGGTCAGAATCCTTGTAGCCTCCAAGACAGCTTGCAGTTCAGAAGCAAGATGGAGTCAGTTAAGTTAGATCTTTCACTGTGTCATAACTTTGCAAAGGCGGTTTCAGTTCCAGTGTAACAGAGGAAGCCTTTCCCCTCTACTGACTTTAGGTTGTCTCTCTCTGGTACACTAAGGACAGGGCTGGTGCTCAGTTTCTATAGTTATTGAGCACTGGGACCCATGAGTAGTGAGGTGATCTCTGCCTGTCCTGGACAATCCCATGGGTTGACATGGTGCCAGAAATGGACCCATGTACATTTTCTGATACTTCTCCCTAGAGGTTACTGTGTAGTATAACTGTTCCTGGAACAAGCTGGGTCTGGCTGCATGTCTTCATGACCCAATAATGAGAGCCAGACAAGGGAATTTATTGCTGTAACTGGGTACAGGGAGAAGGTTGGAGATAGTTTCACTAGACCAACTCAAAGTGTTAACATTTTCTCAGTGCTTACATAGGTTGGGGTTATGTGCCTATGTGGGGTGTTGCATTCGCCTAAGTCTATAGGTAACAAATTATGTTTTAACTAGGTCAGAGGCCAAAAAAAGTCTCCAAATCGTATCAATTTATGAGGGCCTCAGTACCATCAAAGCCTGTATCCTAAATTTTAATTAGTGAAGGTTGTGGTACTGAAGTGATCCTTTCTATCTTCTTTATGATTTCATCCAGAGATCTGCCTTAGACTCTCCAATAAATCTATTCACACAGCTGCCTCTGTTACCTTGATTCCTCTGATTTCATTGACCTGAGGGTGGGTCCTGGCAGAAAGAATATAAAGCTGTCTCCATTATCTTGACTTGCTCCAGGTTTCGGAGAAGCCTGAGTAAGATGTATGTTTCAGTTCTGGCTTTGATGTCTGGGTATCAACTTCCCTGGCTTTAATTATCAGCTTAATGTTAAGGCAGTGCTGTGGAAATTCATCTGTGTAGCTGGGGTGCCATGTGGACCTGTCTATGTGACTGTGAGGGAGAATTGGCCTGCCACATGATGATTCAGGCTGTAATTTTAACTACAGCCATTTTAGAGCCTTAATCTGTCATAAGATTAGAGTTCTCACCCCTCTGAAGCTTTTTATATTAGAATTGATCTCCACTTCAACCACTCCCACAATGAGGCACTTAACCTTTTTATATTAAACTACTAGAAAGTATCCTCAAAACATTTACCACTATGATACAACTTTGTCACTGTTAAACAATATTCAGTGATACGCATTAGTGCATAAGGAGGACTTTAGTAGGACCATCATGATGGATGCTGGGACTAGTGCAGGGTGTCTCATGGGGAGAGATCAGGTTCAACTTTGAACACAGCATGTGCCAGTGGGAACTTACAGCTGAGAAGCAATGTGGGGTCAATGGATGAAAAATGACCAATAGGAATCCTCGGAGGTAAAAGGTATTCTGGCTTCACAGATCCAAAAGCATTGCTAAAGACCAGCCAGAAAAATGAGACATCATTTGAGGGGGATGGGAGAAGATGAGGAACATGAACAGATATCAACTCTGAAGCATGGGGACTGTCAGAACAGCAAGCCTTTCTGGGCTGAGGATGTTGAATGCATGCAATGGTCTTGGTCAATGCAGTTGGCTCCTCAGGAAAAACTGGTGTTTTTCGGAGGCTTTTTTGGGTCAGCTACCAGCCTCTTTACTGCTTTTGGGCAGTTCTTGTGTATCTTGCTAAGATCTAGGACGGGGGGGATACCCCCAGCCTGTCAAGAAGATAATCTGGTCGGGGTTGTTGATGTGGGAGAAAGGAAGTGCCCCTCCCATCAGCTCATAAAATGAGATGCCATACGCATTGACATGGGACTGGAAGCTGAGTGGGTTTTTACCCTACGTTCAGATCGCCTCTGGGGCCATTGCCTGTGGGTTTCCTTAATCTGCTGAGAATCACTTCGGTGTGACTTCACTGTTGCCAAACCAAAATGTCTCTAGTTCACACCATTAGGCCTTCATGGAGAAATATGTTGGATTTCATGTCTCTGTGGATGATCTTCTCTGCATGCAACTAGGCCCTTCCCTGAGCTGTCTACCAGGCAATGTCAATTAGCTGGAATGTCTGAAACTTGGTCTCCTGGACATGCAGGTAGTTGTAGAGGCTGCCTTCACAGCACTGGGTCACAATGCCAGGTTGTCCTGTGTCATGTACCCCAACAAGAGCAGAAGGTCCACATGTCCTACACTGCTCTGGACAGAGCCACCTCATCTCTGAAGGCCTGGAACTGCTCTGGGGGTCAGGTTGACAACCTTGGAGGATCTTGACTGCAATGCCTCTGCCACTTAACCTGAAACAGTTCTGATAGAGCCTGACCTGATCTAAGCAGAGTGTGCCACTATATGGGCTTGTATTTCCCCAGAAGAACATGGAGCTGTCCATGAGGTCTAACTTTTTTTCTGCTGGATCCCAGAGCTCAGTGACTTTCCTTGTGTGCTGGCACAGGGGTTAGGGCTGTGGACCAGCTCATTGGGCTGAGGTGGCTGGATCCACTGGGGTAGGGCTGTGAAGGGAAAGCAGATTGACTGTGACTTGGTGTTGCATCCTCAATCATCCTCCTGTCCACAGGTGTGGTGATGCTGATCACGTGGACATGAAGCTTAGAAGTTGACCCCTCCCTCTGGGAGAGGAAACCTTCAGAGGGGATGAAGGAATTGAATATGAAAGCATGAGGTATAGAGTGTCTGTTGGGAACTAACACGCATCCAGGAAAGACTGTCATGTATGATACATTGTCAGAGAAGGTAGTGCTGGGACCTCACTGTAGCCAGTTTGGAAATGAATTGTCTGATATTACTCCAGCCCACGTGCCTAGTGGGTACTTTAGTGCTATAGTGCTCATGAAACTTGTAGCCACGAGCATGATGCTGAAATCCACTTAGCAGGAATTTCTGATGTTACAAAAGGTAAACTTCAGGAGTGTCTTCTGAGCAAAGTTGTGTGTTGTAAGGGGAACATGACTCAGGAAACCTACCTGAAGCTCTTCCCCCATCAGGCAGCATCAGTATTCCAATATAAATGCCTTTTTACCCTCGTGTCCATTAAGTCTGAACACAGCACTGTGGTTGCAGCCTCTCACCTTGAGTGCTTTCACGAGGCAGCCACATGAGCTCCTTCCGCTTTGCACACTGACCACTGTTCTTTGCTTGTTGGCAAGAAAACAGTGCTGCCTTCCTTAGAAGAATCTGAATTTGCTGTCATCTGATGCCTGGTGCTGATAGATAAATGGCTGAACAATTGTAAGGCAGATGTAGCTAGAGCCATAAAACTCCTAGGCTTAGAATACAGAACCCTTGCTGCTTGTTCAAGCTCCATGTGTGCTCCATTGACACTGTTGAAACCATTAAACCTAAAGGAGCCAGGCTATACCAAGTGTCCTGTTGCCTGAGGGCAGCTTTTCCTCCATTCCTTCTCTCCACCATATGGGGGAGGAGGAGGCATTTAGATTTGGTTCCAAGCCCAGAGGACAGGCCCCTAGGCAGCCCCAGTATCTCGGTACTGGAGCTCTCTGCCTCAGGGCGCAGGACCTAAGGCCCAGCCAACTGACTTCCTGACCTTGAGCTTAGTGAAGAAACCTTCCTCATACTTCCCTGAGGCTAGAAGCTTCTGATCCTCACTCCTGTGATATCCACTGCCTCTTGCTTTTCATTGCCACGTGCCCCACTCTTCCATTACAGAGAAATGGGACTTGACATTTTTTCTTCTATAGGTAGTTGTGTAAGGGATGCTTCTTGTCATTGTCTGAGCTGGTAAGAAGTATGTGTACCTTGTCTTACTTGGACGATTAATGTCCTGTTTATGAAAGGACTTGGTTCTCTCCACATAACACTTTCTCATGATTTGAGGGAGCTTAGCCAATGTCACACTGCTTCCTCTAGTGGAAGCAGGTGCCAATCACACTGGCCTGCACTTTGCCTACTTCTGCCATTGTTTGATCACTGCCATCTGGGCCACTGATAGATATAAACTAGGTCACCTTTTGACCTTTGACAGACTCCTTATGGATGCATAAGGAGGTCATTTTAAATCCAGAGATTAGGATGGTCCAGTGACATTTGTCACCACCTATGTGTTCTGGTGGAGATTTTTACCCCAAGGGAGATTTCATAGCATGGGTACCATTGATGGTGGACATGGGTTACCATGGTCTTTTCCTCTGGCTCCCACATCCATGGTTCTCAGACCTCAAGATTTCAGTCTTCTCTGTGGGGTCCCTTTTGAGTGGTGAAACCCTAAGGTCAAGGACCTGGCAACATATGAATGCTGTGTATATATCTGACCCACTGGCAGTTCCGATATCTGACAAGCATTTCCCCTCTGTCCTGATCATAGGTTGAACTTCAGACATGGTTCCCAGAAGATTGACATAAATTTATCCTCTTCAGGGAACATCCCTGCTTTTCCTTCCTGTGGTGCAATTGGTGAGTTGAGGGATTTGTCCAACTAGGAGAACTCCTTGATACTTTATTATGCTGCAGAAGGATGGCGTATAGCCTTCTAGTTTCCTGACAATCACAGGACATGTGACTATGACAGAGGTTGCATGTCATTGTAACTTTCATGAGTGGGTAGTTGCCATATGTGCTGCCCCCCTTCTTTGAAAGCCATGGGTTCCATCTGAAATTGTTAAACTTAATTCCTAAGTCCTGCTGGAAGAAAGATTTGTCTACAAATGAAAATAACATTTAACACTGCCTGTCATTGTTAGCATCTGAAGTTGCTTCAAGATTGACTCAGGAATTCAACACTGGATATTTCTGATCTGTGTTAGTCCTCAGAAATTAAGAAGTCCTGAACTTCAAAGAATTCTGCATCAATGTCTACATTCCAGTTAGTAGGGATGTTAGATGATACTAATGGAAGTTATTTTTAAAATAACAGAACTATTGCATTGCCTTCTGCAAGCCTTACTGACTTCTGGAGTCAGACCTAGTGTGGCATCAGCAAGTCCCATTGCTTGTTTCTCATAAGTTAGAAAGATGAGCTGTTCCAGTGGAAGAGTCTCTGAACCACATGTCCATGATCATGGATGGTATCCTGAATCAAAATGCCTGAGCATCTTTTTTTCCATAGTGCACTTGACTGCTAAAACGAGAGGAATGAGTGACGAACACATCAGCCCCTTGTTCCTCCACATGTTAGCCTCCCCTCTTCTGTGCTTTTGGGTGTAGGAACTTTCTTCCTTATCTTCAAGTTATTTTTAACCCATTTATCTCATATTTTAATAAGTACCATACCTTAAGCTGAATGCTTTCATGGATATTTTGACTTCATGTTCTTGTTCTGGCCACCATCTGCTGCTTTGTCTTTGAAGTTATCAACTGTCTTGAACTTAATTTCCTTCTTGCTCTATAAGTTTAGTTTTCTGAAAATGATTGTGTACCTTAGGTGACTACCTTATCCTGTGATTTCTTGTAGTGGCTTTCTTGCCTGAACTTAAAAACTGATAGAGGGGCTTTATTGAGAAACACTTGTTTTTTTCTAACTGGCTGAAGTGACCTCCATCCGTGTTGAAGGTCATTATGTACTGAACCTGGATGTCCTCTGAATCTGTGACATCTGTTATTCAAATTGCCCTGAGGATGCTAAGACCTAAATGCTAGGGGACGAGAGCTGGAACCCCACTTCTTTACATCTTCATTGGATGGCTTAGGCATGACTAGAAATGAAATAGGCAGAGACAGTGTTTCCATGGGCAACAGTGCACCTTCTGTGGGCAGACAGGTGGAGGCTGGAGACATGGGGCACAATGCCGAAACCATCAGTCTGCAGTGGCATTGTCAGATGAGCTAACCTTTGGCCCAAACTTTGAGCCAGTGAAGAGTTTTAGGTGGAACACACAGCTGTTCTTTTCGTCTGGTCACTAGCCTCTTTGTTTTTCTGGGGAGAAGGCTAAGAAGTCCTGGGGAATGGCTATGAGAAAATAAACCTTGGGTTAGTTTTGTGACCAACTTACTGTTGGTCAGTAGAGTTGCCAGAAGGTGCAAACCCTTCATCCTGCATTTAGGAACTACATGACCATCAGACCTCGCTGGCCAGCTGTGGAACCCTGAGGACTTGCATATCTGTTTGTCTTGAGAGTAAAGCTGGTGAGGAGTCAATCATCAAACTTGGTGGGGTTACTTCATCCTCAGCAATGAGTCCATCGTAGTTTACACCTTTTAGGTGATATAAAATTTCATACCACAGTAAAAGCAGATTGTCTTCAGTACCTTTGTCTACCGGATGAGTTTGTCAATGTGACTAATGCTACATGTGTCAAGGTCTACTTCCTGAGAAGTGGTTAATGCCTCTGTAGCAGCAGGCTGATTGCCCATAACCACTCAGGTTGTTGTATTAAGGTGGCCTGTTAGATGTGTGGGGATCTGATGTGCACATTCATCAGCTCATGACTATCTCCTACCAATTCCTGGTGATGACATTCTGGGCTTTATTGACATGCTTTCTACTTCCAAAGCGTCTGACATCTCATGTTTAAAGTCCTGGTGAGTGACCTTGCTTTTCTGCTCATATCTGTGTACAAGTTTTTTCAGTTTCAACACCAGAAGACATTGTGTGACAAGACCATGCATCCTGGAAGAGCCACTCTCCCCATAGCTTTCAGAATGGGGCTTTTGCATGAGATCTGGTCTTTGACGGTGAAAGTGGGGAAGGTCACATTTTTATGCCTGGAGTCTATGGGGAGTCGATGAGGTCAGTGCAGGCATGTACCTTCTCTACCTCCTGGCTCTACAGGTGGTTCTTCATTTCAGTGTCCTGATTGTTCTCAGCCTTATTGGCATCTCCATTTGGTAATAGAAGGTTGGTTAGAAAAGGTGAATCACCTTTTGAGATTCCCTTCTGGATGAACTATCCTCTAGTAAATCTGGTGAGAAGGCAACCTGTAAACTGAGTTGGCTTAGTTCCCAGGAATGGGCCTGTGAAGACTGATGCACATGGTTTGTCCCTCCAACTCCTTGTTAATGTCTTATCTGCTGATGCTGGCCACTGCCTGGAATGTCTTCAGAGCCCAGAGTGAATCTCTTCTGCCTGGCTGGGGATGTGGTTGTATTGTATTAGGTCCTGTCTATACACGGGTTCTGGTGTGTTTAATCATGCTTCTGGCCCTGTTGAATTGGTAAACGCCAGAGTAGAGAAATAACTTGGACACTCTGCTAGGTGCCCCAGTGAATGAATCTTTCTGTCCCTTTGGACTGTTCAGAACATGGACTAAAGTCTTAGTATACCTTGTAATGTGTGGGTATTTCCACATAGTGACAGATTAAATCTGCTCTGGGAACTTCCCTGAAAACTTGGACAGTGCCATGGCTTAGAAAATTCCCCTAACGTTGAGAAGAATGTTACCAGAATGAATAGTAATCACCCCAGACTTCATGATAGGACATTATTACCATAAGTACCCAAAAAGAAGAGATGCTTCTAGCTCCATAGTCAACAAGGCAGCTTTTCTGGGCAGCAGGTGCTCAATCTGAGGGGCATGATTCTAAAATCCTTTCCATCCCCTTGTTGTCTGAATGTTTGGTCTGGCTGGTCCCTCCAGGGTAAAAGCCACATGAACCAGAGCTGTGACATGGAAGCAGCTGCTGGTCTTGCTTCCCAGGTCTTAGCCTTTCAGATTTGTACTGGCAGATGTCTTCTGGTGGAGGCGGTCAGAAACCAGAACAATGGCTGCCACTAGGGAGGAGGGTTGAGGAGGTTCAGAGCTGTCTGTGGAAAGGCTTGACTTGGGGGTATGTGCAGGTGAGAAATGTCCTGCCTCTTGCATCTGTGCTGACCACAGCTCATGAGAGGCAGGGACTTCATGGTCCCCTGTGAAGTGTGAAGCAGCATCACTGGCCTGGAATGAGGATGTTGCAAATGCTTCTGGTGGCCTGAGTCAGTGCAATGGGCTCTTCAGGGAAGATGAAAACTGTGAGTTTTCCCATCTTTGTTGGCTGGAATGATTTGGATGTGATTGTATTTCTACCTTTTGGTGGATAGAACCAAGTAAACAGTCTTCTGGGCCCAGAGAATACCTTGTAGATTTCAGTTGTACACTTAGTTCCTAAAGCCTTCACGTGTGTACTCGGCAGTTCTGTGGAGGTTATAGTCAAAGCATTTTCTGAAATCTGAGAAGGAGCCAGACCATGTCATCTATGTGCTTCATGACAACTGACTCTTCCAGTGTTTTGCTTTGCTGTTCTATGATAGTCTTGAATATCCTGAGTCCTGAGTCCTGACAACTTTCATTATATTAATCCTCAAATTTCTATATTTTTCTACAAAAAAACCTTTGATCTTCCTAAACGTTTTCAATCACAGCACTCCATTTGCAGAACCCATTATAGAGATTGCTAAACAGATGGTGTTTTCTCCACTAAGGTTTCCTCCCCTTGTACTAAAGCCAAGATGTCCTGATCACATATACTAACTTACCCTAGAGAAGGTTTCTAGGATAAAGCATTAAGTCACTCTTCCAAAAACACGGTCCATTATCCCCATCAAGGAGTTGACTGTGGGAGCAGACTGCTGCTGGCCTCAGAACGTTGCTGGTCCTGTTTTCTCCACTCATGTAGCATCTGGGGACTAATGAAAGTGCTGTGTTCTGGATCATCCCATAAACCCATCATTGAGGCCTCAGGCTAAACTGTCCATTTTCTGGCTCTTACCTTTGGTTGTTGCTTAGCAGCTAGGTAGGTGAGCACCCAAAGTGGTGGTGTACCAACTATACCTCTTAAAGCACGAGCTGCTCTTGAGACTTCATTTCTCACTCCATTTTCAGGTTATTCAAGGAGCCCTTTCTTGTGGCCTAAACCACTCCTACAATGACAAGTTAGCACTAGTGATTAATCATTAGCTGCTTTCTTACTTTTTCATCACTTGTTCTTACTGAAGTGCTTTGGTGACATTACCGTTGTATTGCTGGGGTCTTCCACTAAATAGGACTTAGGGGATGTATGACTTAGCTATTCTGTTTGTAGAATCTTCCTTCAGACACAGCTCACGATAAGCACTTTCCTTTTCCATGTTCTTATGAGTAAAATGAGAGGATAATTCTTTGCAGAATAGTATTCTGAATGATACCAGTATCTCCTTCACGTTGGCATAACAATCCCATCCTGAATCTCCAGCTGAGAACTTGACAACTGGAAAGTGCTAATAAGACAAATAGCAAACATGAGCGATAGTCAAGTTCTTGAGGCTTAAATCCTTACCTCTGCCTGTTACTGGGATTACTATGTAAAATCTTTTGAGGCCAGCATTAACCTCTAACAATTAAATAAGAAACACTCTGCTCCTAAGTCTATTGGTAAATTTTCCCAGAATGAGGCTCTGTCTGAGCTGGCAGTTGAGGCATGCTCAGCTTGGGACAGGAGCCCATGTACCTGCTTTGTTTCCTCCTAGGCACAAAGCAGCTGTAGCTGCAGCCCTAGGGCCTTGGCAGCTTCCCATTGTCCATTTAGTGTAGACATTGGAAGTGGGGGCATTGTTCAAATAAAGGGTTATAGGTGATACTGACAAAATGTTCTTGGCATATACTGTATGATGACACTGGCTGGAATCTTATCATTGGGCCATTGAAGGGATGGGCCTTAACTGTATCTCTTTTGAAAAGGTTTGTGTTAGAATTTGCCAGATATGGCCTGCACCACTGCTGGGTGCCATCTTGCAGAACTGCTGCATAAATCATGCCCTGCCCCATTCTCCCCTCACCTGCCACCCATTAGCTGTAGGCCAATGCGGTTTTCCCTTTGCACTTCAAGTTGTATGTGAGATGTCCAAGGGCGTAGCACCATAATGAGGATTGTGTGCATCCACTCAAAACACGGTAGATGCCCATCTGTTTTCTGCTTGGATTTGTCTGGCTGCCTTTAGTTAACTTTTCTAGTGCAGTTTGCTCCAGGAGAAGACTGGAGTTGTCCATGCTGAAGAGGGATGGCAGAGAGGAGCTTGAATTCCTGCAACTTGGGGATGGATGAGTCTTCATGATTCAACCTTGAAAGCTTGATTGCCTTGTGATCAGTACACTGGGGACAGAAGTTCTGCTTCGGGTTGTGAGGTAGAGCCTTGCGTGGCATTTCATCTTCAGGATCTTGGCCTTGACTCTGCGGCTGACTGGTCAACATGTTTTCACACTCAGGTTGGAAAGTGAATGCTACCTTGTAGGGAACGCTGTACACATTATAGTTCATGTCAGTGTATAGATGTTATCCTCTAGTTTGAAAGACAACCATGAATTTCTACCAAAACTGTATTTTAAAGCATGATTCCCAAGTGGGACTGATTTTTGGAGGACCTCTCTGACCCAAACTTGTCAGTTAGGAGTCAGCACTCAGGATGAGGCTTACATTTTCTTTCCTATTTCGATGTAGTTGCTTACTCATGCCACACTACAGGCTCCCTGTAGTGTGCTACTGAAATGGCCTTGGCACGCGACATGTGTCTTATGAGAATCCTCCCCTAAGTATGACATGGAGAATTTTATGCAGGTAGTCTAGGCTGCTGGCCCTAAGAGATAGACATTCTTAGAACTTTCTTGTAAGAGTTGATGATAGCACCACCCACACCAGCCTTACCCATGCCAGGGCTAGTTCTAGTGGAAGCTGCTGCCAAGTATGCTTGGCTTTGGCTTTGCCCACTTCTGTGGCTTGATAATTCCATGATCTGGGACACTGCTGGCTACGACCCAGGTCATTGAGTCTTGCTTGCCCACTGTGTGTGTTGCTTGTGTGTCCATATGGGGGAATCATATAAAAGCCAGAGTTTGGGATGATCCAGATGAGGTTTCTCATCACCAGATAGTTCTGGTGGACCTGTTCAGTCTTACCTAGGGAAGACATATTGGATGTGGATTATATGGGCGTTATTGACTGGGGCCCTGGGTCACCATCAGGGATTTGACAGAAAGAGCATTAGGACAAATAACTAATGCATGTGGGCCCAACACCTAGGTGACGGGTGGATAGGTGCAGCAGACCACCATGGCACACATTCACCCATGGAACAAACATTCACATCCTGCACATGTATCCCAGAACTAGCTGTTATGGCTACTATCTCCTCATTCATGTTCCAGGGCTCTTTCCTTTCCCTCCAAAAAGGTCACCAGGTCCAGCATGGAGATGGCAAGACCCACAGACCATGTTTTTGTAGTCCTCTATTGTTACTTGACTATGCAAAGCCTTCTGAGAAGGGTGCCAGGTATTTCCATTCCTCCAGAGAATTCTATGACCCCCATCCCTGAATGTCAACAGTTTATATCAGTTTGAGCTTCTAGACCTACATACATGTTCTTCACTCAAGTATCAGGAAACTGGAGCAACTCCCATTTGAACATATCAGGAGATTTCTTCCCACTGTGGGCCTCAGATACATTTTGTTTTGCAGGTTCTTGCACTGCCTTACTGGGATGGGTTGTTTTCCTTTGGAAAAAATTTCTTCACAAATCTGAAAAAATCCAGAGGGTGGGAATCATTTCTGCCTTTCCTCAATATCAGCATCTGATTTGGTGATAACCAATGTGTCATTTCCCAGCTTCCAGGATGTCCTGGCAACTTAGCTATGCATCTCCCAGGACCTGCAGATCACAGGGCAACAGAGGCTGTGATAAAATCACCAGGAGCTCCTGAGGTGGAGGACATGGAACAGGAGAAATGGATCCCAAGATCTCCTGAAATTCTTTTCCACCAACCCATTGCTTTTGTACCAGAACAAAAGTGGTTTGTCAGTTGCCATGGCAAACACCGAGGCTTAGGTGACACACAACAGATTGTGTCTCTTAGGACTAAAAATGTCAGAAGCCTGAGTTTTCCCCAAAGCCAGTCCCAATGCCATACTGGGGGGAGCGTTCAGAGTGGCAGGTGCTTCCCGTCAAGCATGGGGAGGGCAGGGCTGGTCCTTGCTCTTTCTGCAGATGTGTGGAGCACCTGGGACCCAGGAGCAGTCAGATGACCTCGGCTCATCCTGGAGAATCCCAAGGGCCAACATACATGGCATCAGAATTTGACCCTTTTAAATTTGCTGGTACATTTTCTCAGGGGTTACTTATGAGTACTGTGGTTAATTTCTGCTGTAATCATTTTTGAGCATTAATCCATCCCAGGAGTAGCGTTGTTTCATGTGAAAGGGGCTGCCATCGCTACCTCTGCACCTCACACTGTTAGAAACTTGACTGTATTAAATTTTAGTATAATCTTTAAATTGCCTTAAAATGTCTGTAAAATGCTCTTAATATGATATTGCGTGTTCATATTTTAACAAGTACTATATCTTAAGCTGAATATTCCAAGTGTGTTAGGACTTCATATTCTTGGTCTGGCCACTGTCTGCCATTTTCTTTGAGGTTATTGATAAGGGAGGCTACACTATTATTCATTAGTGCTCATGGAAGCACAGTAAGAAACACTTTGTACGTGATCATTGAGATAGGTAAGGGACTGATGCAACCAGGTTTTGTAATAGAAGAATGGGCTCAAATCTGAACACAGTATAGACAAGTGGGAATTGATAGCCAAGTAGTATTGGGTCAGACTGTGATGAAATACCAAAAGGGAAGAGGTTTGCAAAACAGACTTAGGGTTCTTTGCTGAAACTGGATTTTACAAGGATGTACACAGATGGGCCTGAAAAGATTCAGTCTGACTCCAGTTGGCCAAGGAAAGAATCTTGATCACTCTACCTGCTGTTCAATTTTTGAAGAATAGTTGTCTTTACCACTGTCTCTTCTGATATTTCGAATAGATGGGATGCAGAGAACTTTGTCCTTAGGTTTGGGTTGATGGTCATAAGCAGCTGTACCTTTCTAGAGCTCTTCCTTAGAGACAGCTTATGATGGTTCTACCTCTTCCACTTTGAATTAGGTGGAGGTTGATAAGAAAAGGTAAACAGTCTCTTTGCTGAACGCACTTTTGGGAAGTGAACACAGCTGCTGCTTAAAAGCACAGAAATCCCTCAGGCTGAAATGATGGTTATGATCTTTACCTTCAAAGCACTGCAGCCTGGCTCTGAGTAATGTACTCAATATCGGGAGGTCTGCAAGGAGGGAGGGCAGGTGTGGGGTGTGTGTCCATCCTTGGAGTTCTGCTCAAGCTGCCTTTTTATTAAGCTGGGGATGCCTGATCCGGACAATATCAGTCCTGATAGCTGATCTTCAGAAAGAGTGGCAGTAGGAGACTGTTCTTGAACTTACCCTGAAGTCAGTCATGTTAGCTCTGTCTACTCAAGTGGAATCCTGGGAAACATCTGTCTGGTCTACTTCACTTAGCTGTAGTTATCTAATTTCATTCTGTCCCACAGGTCATAAGTGAAAGCGACATGTGAACTTTGGGATCATGCCCTTAAAAATGTGACCCTCCTCTTCTCCACTGTCCTCTTTGACTGAGTCCCTCCTCTCTGGGAATAGTAGGACCTCAGAGGAGGAATGTGATGTATGAACCTCCTTGAGGTCACCTGTGTGTAAGATAAAAGTACTGGTGGGGTATGACATTCCAGCAAAGAGTACTCTCCCATTAAATTAGGCCTGGGGTTTGGTAAATGGGTCTGTAGGCCTCAGATCGAGGATGATTCAGTGGGTATGCATGTTCCTACAGAGCACCCATTCCCTTGTACCTGGTTGTACAGCCTTCCGACATCTTCCATGCCAAAGGAATGGAAGAAGGCAGCTCAGTTGGCTTGAAAACAACCTCACCTGGGAGAGGCATCTATGCCTGCCCAGACAGAAAGATTGTGTGATGTTCCCCTTCCTGAAATGTTGTAGCGGCTTTATTGCTGCCTTTTTAAGTAAGATCTTGGTACTCTGATCAAGGTTTCCTGGGAGGCATCTTTGTTTCTTTGTTATGAAAATAATGGGATATGAAGCCAAAATATTATGGGTCAAATCTCAACCATATCTCTTGTATACATTGAGTGGAATATTCAAGAGGGCTTCAATTTCCTTTCCTGGATAACTGTTTAAATATTTGCCAATGACTCATTGCATTATCCTTGGTCTTGTAGGTGTGAATTTGTTACAAATGGGTAAGATATGGCTCCTAAAAGCATTCACGCACCTGGAACTGATGCCTATAAAACTGGATATGTGAAAAGATGTTATAAAGGCCAGTAAAATCACCTTCTGTGATACTTAGCAATGAGTTTCTGACAATAGAAGCAGAGAGCTGAGGATAGGAAGAACGCTGAGGGATTCCTTTATGAGTACAAGGGTCTGAGCATACTCTCCACCTCTCTAAGCCAAGTCACTGGAATTTTTCTCCTCCGGATGAGCTAACTGCCTTTTGCTGAGATGTCACTGCCTGAAAAACCAATGAGGGTGAAGGTGTGGCCCCAGGCAGCCCATTCATTCCAATCAAACGTCATACCACCTGGATGTCTTTAGGTGAAGGATGGGCTCAGTGCCTCCTGAAGCATTGAGAATAATGAATGCAATAACTGAGTAAGTCAATAGTCAACTGAGGCTAACTTGAACTGAAGGTTTCATCATTTGGAATCTTGGTTTCTCACCCCAAAACAGGTGAGATTGTGTACTGAAGTATCTAAAATAGGCTTATGTAATTTGCCACATCTCCCTTTCATGTTAATGGATAGTTCTAAGATGACTATGGAAGATATTCACGATTGTCACTCTTCCTTTGAGCAACATGGAAGTTAGAAAGTTTTGGTCTCTGCACCTGGCATTCTATCACCATTGATACTCAGGCTCTGGTCATTGATTCACATTGCTCTTGGATTCGGCGAACTTTGTTTCTTCCATGCCCTCACCTGTGTACCAGTGCAGGAAGGCCTTGTACGTGAAAGTAGCACTAAATTGCTGAGATACACGTGAACGGCTCTAAGATGCTTGAGTATTGTAGTGTTCATCACCTACTGCTTTTCATTGGCATACACCTCACTACATGTTAGGGGAGGAAATGGTATGTGAAATATTTTGTGCACATGTAGTTGAGGGATGCTTCTCTCTATCCTCTGAGCTCATAGGAAAGGTGTGCATCTCATTTTAGTTGGACCATTAATGCTGCTTCTATTGAGAGGACTTCTCCCCTCTGTCACTTCCTTGAGCTCCCATAATGGGAGGGAGCGTTGCCAATGTCATATTGCTTCATAGAGTGGAAGTTTCTGCCAGATGTGTTTGGCTTTGCTTTGCCCACTTCCGTGGTGTATGTTGGACCCCCATGCTGGATACAACCTAAGTCATCCTCTGACCCTGGGCTGTGGACATTGTGTGTCCGTATCGGACACTTCTAAGCCTGGGTTTGGGATGGTCTTTTGCTTGTTCCCACACAGCATGAAAATGCTTTAATAGAGGTTATAATACATAGCAAGAATAGCAAGTGCGCACGCAGACATCATAGAACACACTGTAGGTGAATAAAGAATTGATACTCATCATCAGGCACCTGTCTTACAGGTGGGATGGAAGGTGGCACAGAGTGAGCCAGCATAGAGCCTCATCAGAAAGGGAGAGCACTAGGCTTTCCCCAGATAGGGGCAGGGGCTCTGTTCTCTTGTGATCCTGAAGGGTCACAATACTGCTTTTCAGCTAAACAGTATCTCCCTACTCTGAGGAAAGCTTCCTTTCAGGCAAGCTTGTCTGTTTCATCCTGTTATAAAAATGGTGGGAAACATAATGGAAACAGGAGGAATAAGTCTCTCCTGCCTACATTAGGGTAAAATAAAGGCTGAGGTCTTAGGTTTCTGTTCATGTGACTGTTTAAATGTCTGTCGATATTTCCAACAGTATGCTCATCCCTGCACTTCTCAGTGGGAGGATAATCTAAATGGAACAACTTCTTACCAGCTACCTTTCTCCTAAGTGTCTAAAAACTGGCTTACTTGAGTGTGAATATTGTGTAAAAATGATTAATCTGTCCTCAATATGCCAAATCTTCAGCCCATGGATTGTAGTGAAGCCTGACTGGCTTCGCACTGCATCTTCTGTGGATGAAATTGGAAGCTTGGGATGTGTCTGAAACCATCTATCTGTGTTCCCTACAAGGCTAATCGGAGGGACAGGGCTGGACTGGACACTGCACTGTGACCCTCCAAGGGAAAGAATCTCCAGGCTGTCTTTTACCCTTTGTGTGGTATACGTGGGTTTTGTGGTCCTCTTCCCACCAGCCTCTAATGGCGGAGATAATAGGTTGTCTTCCATCTTGGCTCCCTGATGCTCTTACTCTTTATTTGCCAAAATGGGCTTATTTCTACTACAAAGTGTTTGAGATTGTCCATCTTCCACCATCCAGATATTCTTGCAATTTGAGCTTGTTTATCTCTGGAAACATCTTTTGAGTGGTGACTCCATGGACAGTGTTCCCTGTAAGCCTGGATCTTCCCCTGAAGCCAGCACAACCTGGGCTCTCATATGATTTTTAGTCTACAGGGCATCATCTTCCAAAACTTGTCTTCATGAGTCATGGGACCAGTATCTTTAGATAGTAGTAGCTTTAGAGACACTTGTTGATCTGTGAGTTTTGTCTGACGGGTTTAGGGTTTGTCTGAGAATACATTTTAGGAGCATGTGCTTCACGCAGAGTGTATCAGATCTTGGTCCTGGATGAAAGGGCATCCACCTGGGTTGGCTGTTATGCGTAGTGCCTGGCAGATGGGTGGTTTCCTACACTTGGGCATATTTCTGCTTGAATCTTCAAATAGGAAGTGCAAGGCTGAAGGCAGATAGTTTGCAGCCAGCTGCCTCCTGAGCTTTCCTTATTGACACCTTAGGTACCTCCTAGAGATGTGACAGCTGCAGACAGGGTGAGGACAGTGCACAGCATGGGCAGCAGCAGCATGGTCTCTGGGCAGACAGGGCCCATCTGGAGACTGGAGCAGAATTTTGAATCTATTCTAGTCTCTCCCAGTGTTGGCCTGCAGAGATTCACTGACCCTATCAGGTATGGGCAGGAGCACAGGGGTGTTAACATGGTGGAAACTGTTCTTCCCGCCTTCCTGGTCTTAACTTTTACCTAGCTACTGTTTTGTGCTGTTCTGGGGAACGTGTTTTACACATGGCAGAGTGATGTCAGAGAAAACAATTTGCTCAAGCTTCGTATGAAACAAATTTGGTGTGCGTGGAGAGAAGGGGCCTATCAGGACGGCTCTGCTGCCGTTCAGTCTGGTGTGAAGCAGGCGCCTCACTGGCAGCTCTGAATGTCAGAACTCCCCTCAAGCCTCACTTGTTCTGGCTGGAAAGTTGGTGAGCATGAAACTATGCTGTGGGTGTCTACCTTCCTTGGACAAATGAGCCCAGAGTGCTATGTCAACACTGGATTGAAAAGGGAGTCTGATGTTTTCAGCTTCAGGTCTTATTCTGGGGAAGTTACAATCGTTGTTAGATGCTTGGAAATAGTTTTCCAGATACAAAGGGGTTTTTCCTAAATTCGTCTTCCTCTATATGCAGAGGTGCTTTAACGTAGGCTGCGATCATATTTTCATGTAAATACAGCTCTTAACATTGTAGTCGGCTGGGTCCACTTGAGTTTAATTGCAGGCTGTTTCTTATACCAACCTTGGATCTCAACTGTTCAGACAATCGTGGGGATGTTCCGTTCAGCTTTGCTGCTTGTGCAACTTTCTGCTAATGACTTTGGTCTTTGATTCTGCAGAGAGCATTTCATTTTACAGCATTCTATTCATTTTTCCAGTGTGCACAAAAAATGATCGTACTCCAAGAAGGGCCTGAGGTTATTGACCTTGCATATCCTATGTCCGGGAAGCAGAGCAAATAGCCACCAAGGGATGAGATGAATTCTTGACTGACCATCACCTCCTTTTCAGGTGGAGGCACTCACTTGGATTGGTACTTAAGCATTGTCTTGCAGTGGCTTCAGGTGTGAAATCTTCCAGTTCCCTTTAGTCTGATTTAGTTGTGTGCGTCTACTCACCTGTGAAAACATGGCCTGCATATGAAACACTCACCTCGCTGTACCTGGAGATCATCCGAGTCAAGATTGCCATGTCTTGGGGGATGGCTTGAGCTGGAAGATCTAGGTAGAAGTGAGTATGGACTTCTCTGCTCCAGTGGGGGACCAAGAGAAATGTGACCATACAGAATATTTAAATCTTCCACAGCTATGCCCTGGAAAAGAATGGTGAGAAGTGGGGTATGGCACGTTTAGCTTGTGTTGTCCCCATTTTCTCTAGTGTGCTAATCTTCAAGTCGGTGACAAGGTCAACTCAAAGGATTACACGGAGGTATCCGGGCGTCATATGCTGCTGTGTGGAAGCTCAAGTCTCTGGACCACAGAGGGTTTCCAGGGCTCTCATCTTTTTGTGTGCCCTACCCCCATCCAAGAGACAGAGCTTGGGCCCATCCTTGGCTGATCACATACGTTATACCTGCTCTAGACCTTGTCTCTGTCTCATAAAACCTATGAACTCAACGTCATTTTTTTCTACTCTTGTGTGTGTCTGCAGCTCTCTAGGGGCCTCCTTGGATGAAGGAGTTGTGTATATAGACTTGTCTCAGGTTCCTACCTCTCCTGTGGTTAATATACTCCAGAACTTTTGTGTCCCCAGTCCCACTCTGGCACAGTCCATGAGGGATGAGGTACTGTAGGAGAGGCTCTGCACTAGACATGTTTGGAGAGATACATGTGGTTTGGTCTTCTAGTTCCTGCCTGGAATGTCTGTGGAGTCCACCGTGAAGTTCCCCAGCTTGGCTCTGATGTGCTCTATTGGTGGTGGTCTTCCTGGAGAGTGGGTTCTGGTAAAATTGACAAGTCTATGGGCTTTCTTCATCTTGTAAGTCTTAGTGGGGAAAAGGACAAGGGCAATGTCCTTTAGAACGTCTGTGAAAGGCTCTATCTCTGTTCTTTTTCCTCTGGACTGTTGGGGAGAGCATGACCTCTCTTGAGTCACAGGATACCTTATAAGAAGCAGGCATCTCTTCTGGGTCACAGTTTGCTATGGAAACTTTTCCACAAATGTGATGTTCGGGGCAGTGCTTTGGAATTCACCATGAGAGAATAAAGGACTGAATGTAGAATATGTGGTGAGTATTCCCTAGGCTTCTGAGATGTTTCATTTGTTCCAAAGGTAAGAGAGCAGGAAGCTTCCAGCTCCACGGTCACTTAATGGCACCTTCTCTGGGCAGGAAGGACTCAGGATTTAAAGGGCACAATTCTGAAAGCATTCCTGTCCCCATGTTGTCTGAGTTCTGGGCCTGCCTGGCTCCTCTGGGACAAAAGCATGAGCCAGAGCTCGCTCCTGTGATGTGGAAGCAGCTGCTGGGTCTGGCTTTCCAGGTCTCAGCCCACTTCAGAATGCTATATGCAGATGTCTTCTCTTGGCTCAGACCACTTCCAGGACAGTGGCTGCCCATGGAGGAGGTTCACAGCTGCTTGTGAAAAGACTTACGTGTGCGTGTGTGTACGTGCGCAGGTGGTTAGTGTGCTGCCTCTGCCAGCAGCTGTGCTGACTACAACTCCTGATGAGGAACCTCCTGGTCCCCTCTGAAACGGGAGCCCTGTTGGAGCAGTGTAGCCTCTGGGTGGAGGATGTTGAGAATGCATCCGGGGTCTTGATCAGTTTAGTTGGTTGTTCAGGGAAGGGGCAGTCTGAGGATATTTCTTATATTGGCTGGAATAATTTGCATGATGGTTTCTACCTTTACTGGTGGGTAGAATTCAGTAAAGATATCTAAATACTGATAATACTTTGTGGTGAGGTTTTCATTGCAGACTTAGTCTCTAATGTCTTCATATTTGGACTTGATGGTTCTGTGGAAGCTAAGAAATTATTTTCTGAAACATTTTTGAAAATGAACTGGGCTGTATCCTTCCATGTGTGCTACACATCAGCAGTTCTTCCAGTGCTTTTACTGTTTTATGATGGTCTCAAATTGCCTGTGATTCATAAATCTTGGCAGCTTTCTGCCAAAATACTGATTGCCTAATTTCTACAGTTTTTGATATAAAACTTCATAATCTTCTTAATGCAGAACCCATTATGCAAAACAGATGAGTGATTTTTCCCCCCTTGCCAATAGACAGTCCAGATCACCCTAATCGGTGGGGTTCATTGTTAATCCAGCTGCTCTTCAGTTTCCTCCACTCACACAGCACCTGAGCATTTATGGGATCAGGACACGTATTTTCACTGGGAGCAACAAGGAGCTGTCATCTTTTAGATCATCCCATAGACACATAGGTGGGGCCTGAGGTGTTTAAGCCCTGTCCATTTCTTGGCTCTTGCCATTGGCTGTTACTTGGTACCTAGGGAGGTGAGCACCCCGGGTCAGTGTCTCAATTACAAGCTGTTTTCAAAGCATGAACCTCTCATGAGACTTAGGAATTCTCATTGCCATTTATTTTTTTCAAGGAACCTTTCACCGAGGCTCAGACCACTTCACAATAGCAAGTAAGCAGTAGTGACAAGTCGTATTTCACCTTGTTTTAGTGTAGCTGCTCCCACCCACTTTCATCCTGGCTGCTCTTGGTTGTTGAAGGTATTTTGGTGACATTACCACTCTCCCATTGTAACCAAACACAGATCAGCCACTCACCATTTGTAGACTCCAGTGGCAAGAGTGAGGTATGGTAGAGTGGTTTTTTATTAACCAAAACTAGTAATGGAGAGCTGGCTCGATTGCAATCCAAAGTAGCCACTTGGCCTTTCTGGGGAGAAGGTGGCAAGTGTTTATGAAGGGAAAACTTGATAGGGAAGGCATTCATGCAGGAGTTGTGCTGAGTACAAACGCTCTGTCTCATTCCAGTGGCTATCTCAGGCTCAGTCCACCTGGATCATGGGCTGGCATCATGTCAATGGTGGGATTGCTGAGTAGCTGCCTTGAGGTAATCACAAATTTTAAAGTTGGGCCTCCATGTTTGGTCTGTCTGTCCAAAAATGAGCTCCTGGAACTGCTAAGTAAGCACATAATTAGATACTAGCATATAGTGAAATGCAAAAGAAGTATATGGTGGGAAAGGGAGAGACATGGAGTCTATTTTAAGATTGAGGGAAAAGACTTCTGTAGTTTGCTCGCAGGTAACATCTTGAGACTAGGGGGAAGAGGCAAAAAGCTTGTGTTGGAAGTCAACCTGCTTGGTTACATTGTCTTTCTCCAAAGGAGACTCAAAGATTAGTATGCTTTCCCTTTCTTCTTGGTGGTCTGTTTATGGAATCTTCCTTGGTAGACACAGCTCATGATCCCTTCTCTTCCTCCACTTTGCATGAATATGAGAATAACTGTCTTTGCAGAAACTATCTGGGAAGAGACCAATGGCTTTCGTACATGAGCACAACAATCCCATCCTAAATCCCACAACGGACAACTTTACTGCCAACTAGAAATCGTTGATGAGGTGCTCAAATGGGAAAGTTACAGAACTGTGATGATCTGATCAAAACTCACAAGGCTGAAACAGTCATCTTTGGCTGTTCTGGGGTTTACTGTGTGGAAATCTGGGGCCATGCTAGACCTACAGCAGTTGAATGAGAAAGCTCTAGTTTTGGGTATAGTTGCAAGTTTTCCAACAATGGGCCTCTGCAGCAGCAGCTTGTCCACATCATGTAGAAGTGAAACAGGGGCTTTGCTCCAATGGAGGGCTGCAAATGTTGCTCGTTAAATGCCCTTGGCATACACTGCAGGAAAACGTGGGTTTTGAATCTCTTCATTTGTTTTAATTAAGGCAATGGGCCTTGCCTGTATCTCTTTGGGAAAGTGTTTTGAAATTTGGCCATATGGCTTGTGCTACTGCTGAGTGACACCCTCCAAACATGCCACATCAAGCATCATTGCACCATTCCACTCTCCCCTTGCCTACCACCAAGCATCCATAGACTAGCACAGTTGGGTTCCTTTGGTGTAGGCCCTTGTGGAAGATTCCACATACAATGTGGGGTCCAAAGCAATGATATCTTGTGCCTCTCCTAAAATCAGATGTCAAGCGGTATTTTGTTCTGCATTTGGGTTTGTTTGGCTACATTTAGTTAACCTCCTCTGTGAAGCTTGATCTAGGAGGTACAGGGGTTGTGAACCTGGAGGGAAGAGGGGCAGAGAGGAGCCTGCCCTCTTGTATCGAAAGGCAGATTGAGTCCTCATGATTCAACCTGGGGAGGCTGACTGCCCTGCAGTCAGTAAGCAGGGTCAGGAGTCAAGTTCAGCATCTGCTGGGCTGAGGTAGAAGCATGTGGCTTTGGCCCTCAGAATCTTACTCCTGACTCCAGTACTGTTCCTTTTCAGTGGATTATCTTGGTGTACACTAAGGTTTTGTGGGGAAAGGGGCCCAAACAGCAAACGCAAATGTGGGAGAAAATACTGACTTAACATCCAATTTTGGGGGAGGCACAGAACATCATTACTTTGGACTTCACATTTCCTGGCTCACCTTAATGTGTAGTTTGCATCTGGCTTAAATGATTACACATGGTGTTAAAATACACGAGAATCATTTTTGAAAGCATACGTCCTCAATGGGACTTGGGTTTCTCTCTTCCCATCATCTTAGGTAGTTGAGTGATGACCTCAACAGTGACTTCAGTCAGCCAAGTGGAACTTGGCACTGGTGACAAGCCTCATGTTGGGCTGGCTTTGTGGTTTCTTTCATTCCTGCTGACAGGCTTCTTGTTCTGCCTGATTGAAATGACCTCCACACCCATACCAGTGCTTCATGAGTATATTCCCTAAAGAGGACATGTTAAAACTTATGTATATGGTCCATATTGGCAGCCATAAATCTGATTCTAGAATTTCTTTGAGATGGTATGACAACCGCTTGCCCCCCTGTTCACAAACTAAATGAACGTAATAAAGGTTGGAAGAGAACAGCCTCTCTGAAGAGATCTGTTCCCTCTGACACAATCCTTTACTGAAGTGGAAATGGGTTGTCTTTATTACCCACAGTCAGTAGCTTTGAGTGAAACCTTACAATTGAGACATGTCTGCATGAAAAATGGTAAGTGTGTGGTGTCCTGTACTGTGGTGGATTTCTCTCGAACTGCCTGTTGACTCAGCCTCTGATTCCTCATATGGGAGGATCTGGGTGCTACTGACCTAAGGAGTGGGCAGCAGAGGAGAGGCCATTCCTGTAACTTTGACAGGGTTGTTCATCATGGGACAACATCAATACAGATGACTTGTCTGCTATGTTGAGTAAGCTGTTGTCATGGGCTATGTTCTGACCATGGGGTTTAAGCAGACATGGTGGCTGACCCTCAAGAGCAATGCCTTTCAGAAGGATGTGGCTGGCCCATGCTTTCCTTTGTGGCTACTGTTCAGTGAGGCCAAGAGGGACCCTTTAGAGGCATGGCAGAGAAAGAGTAGCACTGATCTTGAACCTTCTGGTTGTTACACATTCTCACAGGTGACCATTAACCTAGAGCATGTCATTAATGAGCTGCCCTGCCACTCGTGGGCCCTGAGCTACATTTGAGGGGAGAGAATGGTCAGAAATTGAAGGAGGGAATCTGAATTTTCTGTCAAGGATCCATCAATGGATAAGTGTACTGATCCCTGAAGGTCACCCATTCTCACCAACCCCAGGGCGTGTGGTTGTCAGGTACCTGCCTTGCAGGTGGGATGGAAGAGAGCACAGAGTGATCCAGCATAGAGCATCATCAGGGTGTGATGGGGAGGGGAGAGCTCTAGGCTTTCCCCAAGCAGGTAGGGGAGGCTTCTTTTATTCTTGCCTGGGATCCTGAATTTTTTCATGTTGCCCCTCAGCTAAATAGGACCTTCTCATTCTGAGGAAAGCTTCCTTTGAGGCATGCTTGTTTGTTTCATTCTGCTGTCACAAGAAACTGGGAAATAGGAAAAATATCCAGAGAAATCACTGTGGCCCACATCAAAGTGGAATGAATGCTGAGGTCTTGGTTTTCCGTTCATGTGGTTATTTTAATGTTAGTGAATGCGTTTCCAACATTGTGCTTGTCCCTGTGTTTAGGGGGAAGAGGATTTAAAGTTAACTTAGTACCATTTTGTTTTTGTAAGCTGTTTGTTTTTAAACTTCTGTCTACATTTCTCATACTCAAGTGAGAATTAAACATTTCTTGTGTAAAGATATGCTTAATCTGTCCTCAATATTAAAAATTTTCGGGCTCATGGATGGTAGTGAAGCCTGACAGAGAAACGCCACCTCCCCACTGGATCCTCTGCAAATTGAAACATTAGCACAGAATGTGTCTGAAGTGGTGACCTACCTGCAGGTCTAATCAGACGTGCACGACTGGACATTGCACTGATGGACCAAGACAGGCTTGGAGGCTGTCTTCCACGCACACAGAAGTCTAGGTGGGTTTTGTGGGACCTCATCCTGCCAGCTTCAGATGAGATTATAAATGCTGCCAACTTGTCTCTCTGGTGCTCTTAATCTTTACATTCCCAAATGGACTTATTCTCATTAGAATGCACTTGGGATTTTGTTGTTCACCATCTTGTTTCCCTGGAAGAATTTTCAGCTTTAGAGTTTTCTCTGGAAATACCTTCAGAATATCAACTCTGTGGGCAGTGTTCCTTATGAGCCTGGGTTTATCCCCAAGGCTAGCACAACCTGGGCTTTGAGATCTAGGTTTTGTGGCCACGGGGGGTTATCCAATCATTGCTTTCATTAGTAATGAATTTAGTGCCTTCATGGTCATAACTGCAGACACAGCCATAGCTAACCTGCAGGGTCTTTATTTTACTGCTTTTAGGCTCTCTGCCTGAGAATACATTTTTCTTTTTTAATTTTAAGTTCTGGGATACATGTATAGAATGTGCAGGTTTGCTACATGGGTATTCATGTGCCATAGTTGTTTGTTGCACCTATCAACCTGTCCTCTAGGTTTTAAGGGCTGCGTACATTAGGTATTTTTCCTAACACTCTCCCTCCCCTAGCCTGAGTGAGAACATGCGGTGTTCAGTTTTCTGTTCTTGTGTTAGTTTGCTGAGGATTGCTTCACCCAGAAATGTATCAAATCCTGATCCTCGAAGGGTGATCCACCTGGGTTAGTTGTCCTTACCATTCCCCAGCAGACGTATGGTCTGTTTGCATGTTGCTGCTTGAACTTCCAAATGCAAAGTGCAGACTTGAAGGCAGGAGGTGGAAGCCAGGTGCCCCTGACCTTATCTTGTTGCCTTTGGAAACACCAGAGATGGGACAGCCCAGACAGGCTGAGGACAGTGCACATCATGGTCGTCAGTGGCAGGTTCTCTGGGCAGCCAGGGCCCCTGTCTGGAGGTTACAAGAGGATTTTGAATATGTGGCAGTTGCCAATGTCATCTTGCAGACATCACTGAGTGAGATGAAAAGCATGAGGCAGTGATCTCTCTGGGTTGAGGGTGTTACTGTGGCTCATGCCATCTGGGTTTTAACCCCTGTCTGGTTCATGTTGATGATTTTCTGGGGAGCATGTTTTAGCTGTCTTGGATTAAAGAGGCTCTTGGATTTTTTTCGTGACCACTGCCTCTGGTCGTTTCTGCTGGAAGTGCCTTAGAGTGAATAGACTGCCCTAAGAATCAAAGTCTGCATATAACAACTTAGATGTATTCCAAGAAGGTCATAAGGTTGCTGACCTTAGGCATAATCTCCATGAAGCAAGGCCAGTTGTCAGCAACGGATGAGATTATTTCTTGTTTGATCCCAACTTTGCAGGTGGATGCACTCACCTGACCACTGCTACCTAGCATTGTCTTGGAGGCTGGGTCCTTTGGTGGGATATCTTCCTCTTACATCAAGAGGCTCTTTTAGGTTTGTGCTGCTTTCTAGCAGTGACGATGTTACCTGTATTTAAACACACTGTACCATATCTGGAGACCTGAGTCAAGGTCAACACGTATCTCTAGGTAGGCTTATATAATCAGGAAGATCTAGATGGGAGTGTGAGTAAGCATTGTGGTATCTCAGGGGGACCTGGAATAAACAGAAGTTTTCTCAGCTCTCAAAGCTGCATGCTAGGAAGATAAGATGGGCCTCGTGAGCTGAGACAAGGTGCATCCTGTCCATTTCCCTTAGTGTGCTGAGCTTTTAAGTCAGTGACAAGTTAGACTCGGAAGTATGTGGAGAGGGAGCAAGGCTTTGTATGCTGCTGTGTGGAAGCTCAAACCTCTGTATTCCAGAGGGTTTCCAGGGTTCTTTGTGTTTTTGTCCTGAGAGACTGGGCATGATTCATGGCTGAGTGGATGACGTACCTGCTCTTGACATGGTCTTGATGCTATACAGCCCACAGGTAGAAGGACCTTTTGTCTACATTCATGGCTGGGTCTGCAGCTTCTTTACAGGGGTTTCACTGGGTGAAGAAATAGGTGTATGTAGACCTATTTTGGGTTCTTACCTCTGCTCGGGTTAGTATGCCTCAATGCCTTTGAGTTTCCCAGCTGTACTCCTGAACTTCTGGCACAGTTCATCAGGGATGTAGTTTATGGGAGAGGCCCTGTGCTGGGACACATGCTTGAAACCAGAATTACATTGTAGGTCCAGTCAGTTGCTTGTGCATGGCTTATCTTTGCTGTGCACTGCCTGGAACATGTCGGGAGCTAAGAGGGGCTTTCTGTGGCTGGGCTCTGTGGTCCCTTGGCCATGTTGGACCCTGTTGGCAATGTGGGTTCTGGTGAGTTAGAGCATTGTTCTGGCCTTGTTCAGCTCATGTTACTCAGAATGGAGAAATAAGTTGACCCCTGTCCTAGTAACTATGGTGAAAGGGTCTCTGACCCAGGAGAGTCCATGTCCTGCTGAGCAGTCTAGGGAGAAGGACGTAGAATCAGTCCAACCTGCAAGGAGCAGGTATTTCCATTGGGCAGCAGACTTAAATCTCCTCTGGAAACTTCCCTGAAAATGCAATGGTTGGTGTAGCTTTCGGGAATTCACCCTGAGGAAGTAAGGACTGATCGTAGAAAGATCAGTATTCTCCTCAGACTTTCTGGAACAATGTTATTTGTACCAAAGTTGTCAAATGAGGAGGGGAGAGACTTCCAGCTCTATAGTCAATAGGAGCTGCTTCTCTGGGAAGGAAGAAGGGGTCAAGAATCTTCAAGAAGGTGATGGAAAGGATTTCAGAATCCACAGTCTCCTTGCTAGGCCTGCCTGGCTCCTCTGGGGTAAAAAGGTGAGCCAGAGTGCTCTCCTGTGATGTGGAAGCAGTTACCAGTCTTGCTCTCCATTGCCTAACCCCTCTCAGGTTTGTACTTACAGATGTTTCCTTGGGGGGGTGGTCACAACCAGAACAATGGCTGCCGCTAGGAGGGTCCAGAGGTCAGAGCTGCCTGTAGAAAGGCCTTGTGGTGTGTCTGTGAAGGCAAGAAATGGCCTGTCTCTTCTTGCTGTTTTGTTGACCTGGGCGGTTGCCAAGCAGGGGCACTGTGGTCTCCTGAAGTGTGAGGTGTCTCAGCAGTTTAGCTCCTCTGAGATGAGGAATGTATCCATTGTTCTTGGTCAGCAAGGTTGGCTCTTGAGGAAAGATGGGCATTCTGAGTTGTCCCAGGTTTCTATGTTGTGTGGAATGAATGGAAAATGGTATGTGTATTTCCTCGTTAATGGGTAGGTAGCATAGCTTTCAGTAAGTAAGGTCTCTATGGCCAGGGAACACTATAGGAAGATTTTCAATTGTGTACTATTTTTTGCATAGAAAAATTCATCAACATGACTTCAGACTTCTTGTATACATCATAGAAAAATTCATCAATATGACTTCAGGCTTCTTGTATACATTTTAGTAATTCTTTAGCATTGATGCATGTCATTTGAAATTCAGACAACATTTATAATCTTAACCTCTTCATATTGTAAGTGCAAGAAGGATACACAGCTATCTTTTTTTCTTGATTAGACTTCCCAGGAAAAATATTTGAGTCTTCTCATTTGTAATAATGAGGACAAATTAGTGACTCGGTATGGCTTTTGGAAAAAGTAGACCCTGAAGGAGAATAGGGTATTTGAAGACATACGTTTTCATTCTTTGAAATGAAAGCCCTAACAAATAATGTTTAGGGCTTACAATTTTATCTTAAACTTGGGGATTCCAAGTTTGAAATGGCTGTCGCTTGGATAAGGTCAAGTTGGTGGCAGGGTTGGGTTCCTATCTTGTTGGTCTGAGGACAGTGGTTCTGTGACTTACCTACCTTTCAGGGTCCCTTGCATTGCTTTTCTTGTGGACTTTCAGTTTCACACTCGGGAATCTCAAAATAGCATGTATATTTAAATCTGTCTTGGACTCTCATCTGTACTTTTGTTCCTCTTTTGATGACAGTCCTCCTGGATGATATCTAAATTATACATTCAGTTGGATTTCAACCATATTTCAATATGTTCCCTAAATGTGCCACTGGCATGTTTCTTAACACGCTCAGAGTCTATTAGGATCAAGACGTCAATTTGCCTACATCTGGTCTTTTTTGGACGTGATCTCTGGAGGCCCAGAGTGGGATGCTGAACTGCTGAAAGGTCAGAAGCCACTGAAAGGGTAGTTGTCACTTGGTCATGTGGACAAGACAGTGGCCCAATCATCCTTAGGTCTCTCTGGGGAGGTGTGGAATGTATCTCACAATGTCTCTCCTTAGGGATAAGACTGAATCTTTGGCCCCACCTCTGCCTGCCATGATCATACTGTTCCCCTTCTGAGGCACTTATCTCCTGTGGTGCTGGAATGTGGCTCTGTTTGGAAAAAAGTGAACAAAGGGTAAGAACATGGCCCCTGAGCCCAGTGATTCTAATCAAATAGCAAACCACCTAAGTGTCTCTTTGTGCAGAGGAATGGGCTCAGTGCCTGTTGGGGGCATAGGGAATAATTAATGCAATATTGGGAGTGAATAACATAAAACAGTAACTTTTCTCTGAACACAAGAAAAGTTGACTTGTTCTAAATCTTGAGCTTTTTCTGACAAAACTGAATACGATGGCATGCCTGTGGTTCTAAAATAAGACCTGACTCATTTGTCAGATCTTCTTTACATAACATTGATTTATTCTAAGCTGACTGAGATACTTCTCATTCTTCCTTTTGAGGGTCGTGGAGGTCAGCAGGTTTTTATCTCTGATCAAATGATATCTCATTACAATATTCACACATGGTACGTGTGTGTGAATATGTGTGTGAATATTGTAATGTCTATCACCTTTTGCTTTTCATTGCCACAATCCTCATTATGTGTTTAGGGAGGTAGGGATCTAAAATACTCTATTGCCCCTTACTTGCATAAAGAACCTCTTCATAGTTTGAGCTGGTAAGAATAGTGTGCATCTCGCTTTGATTGGAGGATTAATACTCTTGTTTCTTGTGAAAGGTATCCATTCTCCTCTGAATCACTTTGGCTAGGCTCTCTTGAATCATGGGAGCTCAAAGTCAAGCTGCTTCCTCTAGGGGAAAGCCACTCCCAGACATGTTTGGATTTGGCTTGGCTTTACCCACTTCTGTCATTTGATCCCCATGATATGAGCCACTGATGAATATAACCTAGGTCATTTTGATGCCCTTCTATGGACACAAGTAGCCAAGACTCTTGTTACTTCTATCCATATAAGGGTCATTTCAAAACCAGATTTAGGTGGTGGGACACTTTACCTGGACCATCCCAAACTGTTCTTGTGGGGATCATTCATTTAACCCCAGGAGGTTCCCCTGGATGTGGATTTACATACGTAATATTGATTGACTGGGCCTGGGTCACCATGCTCTTTCCCCACTTCCCTGGCCCCCACATTTATGGTTCTCAGATCTGAGGTATTCCATTTTCTCTGCCATGGACTCCCTTTGGATAGTGAAGATCAAATTCAAGGGCCCAGCATCCTCTGTGCTGTGTGTAGAGCTGACCCACTGGCACAACCTACATCTGACAAAGTGAGTATGTCTCCTGTGCCCTGCTGGTCTTAGGTTGAGCTTCAAACATGGTTTCCTGGAAGTTGAGACAGGTTTCCTTCTTAGGGAACAGCTCTGAATTAAGAGTTGGTTGACGATGAATTGAGGGATTTGTCCAATCAGAAAGACGTTTTGTTTGATACTTTAGAAGGCTACAGAGTGATTCTTCAGCATAATTTCCTGGCAGCAATCACAGGGCTGGGGCCTGTCAAAAGGTTCCATTTGAAGTTGTTCCATGTGAAAGTCTTAATTGCGCAGTGGTACTGGATTAAAGGTTTGCTTAGAAATAAGCTCGTTAACATTTCCTATTACTGTGAGTTGTCTAGCACGCTTCAAGATTGACTTGATCAGGAATTCAACACTGGATAGACTGCTTTCTTTAAGCCCTTACAACAGAGAACTCTTTGGAAGTCTAGAACCGAAAATAATTCTCTATGAAACTTAATGTTCTGATTAATAAGGATGATATGATAGAAATTATATTCTAAATATGATACAGAAAATAAGTGTGCTGTTACCTCCTGGTAGTATTGACATTTTCTGCAGTCCGTTATGCTACTTTTGCATCATGAGATGCTATTCCTTATGTTGATCTATACCTCCGACAGATGAACCATCTGAAAAGAAGAGTCCATATTTGAACCACGTGGCCTGTGCCATGGATAGTATCCAGAAACCAAATGCCTTAATGCATTGTCTTTTTCTATGCTACACTTGTGAAACCAAAATGAGAACAGTTTGAGTGACTAAAATACAACTACTTGTTCTGCATTGCAGCATTTCTATTTTCTTTGTGATTCATGGTATCAGAAAATTGTATCCTACTTCTCATGTAAACGATCTCATATTTTAGAGTACTGTACTTTAAGTGGTGTGGCATGTCTTAACCTGTTTCATGACTTCATTCTTTGATACGCTGCTATCTGACACTTGATCTTTGAGGATATGAACTGTATCCTACTTTCTTGATCTTAGTCTCCATTGCAAAGGTTGTGTTCTAAAAACCATGGTGCCTTGTAGGTGAGTGTTCTCTGTCCTGTGAGTTCATGTAGAAGCTCTCCTACCTGAACATAGACTGGTGGGGATGCTACTGAGAAGTACTTTGTGTTTCTGGCTAAAATTATGTCCCCCTATACTCAATGGGCTCATGGTATCTTGTACTTGGATATCCCCCAAAGCTGTAGTGTCTCGGATGCTACCCCCAAATTTCCCCTACATAAAGCGAAGACCTAAATGTCAGAAGGTTGTAGCTGGACGCTGATTATGTCTTCACTAGATGCCTTTAGAACCACTAGACACAATAATGTCCTAGACAAGTGGAAAGAACACTTGTCATGAGCAACATTGCATCTTCCCCTGAGTATAGACAGGGCCAGTAGGGAGACAGCACAATTTTGAAGCCATTACAGTCTTCAGTGTCATCATCAGATTAACTGACCTTTGGCTCAAATATGGAGCCTATGTGTTTCGGAGTGGAACATGTAGCTGTTGGTGATGCCTTCCAGTCATTAGCCCTGTTGTGCTTTTTTTCCTTGATTTACTTTTTCGGAGAGTGGCTCAGAAGTCTTGGAATAATTATACTAAGGGAAATAAGTTATGCTAGGGCTCTTCTTGTGATGAACTAGCTGTTGGTCAGTGTCAGTAGAGCTGCCAATAGGTTCAGAACCCTTGATCCTGCACACTGACAAACATGTGAAAAACCGGAACCTAATTGTCTAGCTGTGATATCTGTGACAGTTACTTCGGGAGTAACACTAAACCAGTAGACCTGATGATCCTATCTAGTCCTCAGTGATGAGCCCATGGCTATTGGTATACCAGGTTTTATACCGCATCAAGGAATTTGACTTTGGCACCTTTGTCCACCAGAACAGGCTTTGTCCAGGTAACTATGGTATTACCTGCTTTGCTGTCCACCTCCTGAGCCATATTCTAGTGCTTCTGTGGTGGGGATGTCCATGTAACTGAGGACAGCCACCAAGTGGATTGTTTCCTGCTTACAGAGGTCATCCTCGAGTGCCTTGATCTGATGTGCAAGGTCAGTGGGCTGATAGCCCAAGCCACTTGACTCATACCAGGAATGTCTAGTGTGGGGAACTGATCTCTAGACTGATAAGCTCATGACTAATTCCCATCTCTCCCCAGCAATGACATGTTGAGCTTTATTGATCTGTGTCCAAAACATCTCTGAGTGTCTTGATAATTACCTTTCCTCTATACTGACATTAATGCAAAAGTTTTTCAGTTTCTGCACCAAAGAACATCTTCTGACAATACCACTGCCTCTAGGAAGGACTACTCCCCAGATAGCCTCCATCACAGAGCTCTGGACCAGGCTCTGATCCCCTTTGTGCAATAGGACCAGGCCTTCCTTCATGCCCAGGGCTCTCGTGAGTAGATGAGGTCAGTGCAGGTGTGTACCTTCTGTCTGTGCTGGCTGTTCAGGTGGTTCTTGGTTCCTGTGTCCTGATTTTTCTCTGCCATATCACCATCTCCATACAGTATTTGAGGTTGCATGCAGAAGCTGAATCAGACTTGGCAATTTTCGGTTCTGAATGAACTGTCCTCTAGTAAAACCAATGAGAATTCAATGGCTTGGGTGTCTGTTTTTAGTCTTCGAACATGAATCTGTAAGAATCTGGGGTGCTCTGTTCTGTCTACCTTTACTGTTGGGTATGGTCAATTCAGACTCATTAGCTTTGCTAAAGGGGAGTTTAAGTTGCTAGTCATTGTCATGGGAACAGAATTCTGAGCTCATAATTGCTTCATTATGTACCTTCCAAATGAAAGCGAAGTGAGTCTGGGTCAACTACAGACTAACAATGAGATCTTGCCATTTTACAGCTCTAATGAATGGTGTCCAGTTTAACATGAAATTGGGTGCTTTTAGTTTTCTTTGGGGTTTTTTCTGGTAGGTTATCTTTACTTGCCCAAGGAAGGGAACATGTCCAGAGAACTCATTCTTAATATTTCATGTTTGTCATTATCCCTCGTTGATCGATCCCATTCCTGGTGATTGGTCACTTTGAAATTGTGATACTTTCAAATGGAAACTTCTTTTTTTTTAAAATTTATTATTATACTTTAAGTTTTAGGGTACATGTGCACAATGTGCAGGTTAGTTACATATGTATACATGTGCCATGCTGGTGCGCTGCACCCACCAACTCGTCATCTAGCATTAGTTATATCTCCCGGTGCTATCCCTCCCCCCTCCCCCCACCCCACAACAGACCCCAGAGTGTGATGTTCCCCTTCCTGTGTCCATGTGTTCCCATTGTTCACTTCCCACCTATGAGTCAGAATATGCGGTGTTTGGTTTTTTGTTCTTGAGATAGTTTACTGAGAATGATGATTTCCAATTTCATCCATGTCCCTACAAAGGACATGAACTCATCATTTTTTATGGCTGCATAGTATTCCATGGTGTATATGTGCCACATTTTCTTAATCCAGTCTATCTTGTTGGACATTTGGGTTGGTTCCAAGTCTTTGCTATTGAGAATAATGCCGCAATAAACATACATGTGTATGTGTCTTTATAGCAGCATGATTTATAGTCCTTTGGGTATATACCCAGTAATGGGATGGCTAGGTCAAATGGTATTTCTAGTTCTAGATCCCTGAGGAATCGCCACACTGACTTCCAAAATGGTTGAACGAGTTTACAGTCCCACCAACAGTATAAAAGTGTTCCTATTTCTCCACATCCTCTCCAGCACCTGTTGTTTCCTGACTTTTTAATGAGAAAAACAAGCAATGGGGAAACTGTTCTTTTGGCATGGCGGAGATTTTAGTGTCAACACCAACTGTAAGGTTTTAACTGTGCCTGCATTCCACTCACTGGAAAATAAAGGCTTCTGTTTCTTGTCTAAAACTGGAGGGAGTTAAGAAAAACAACTTGCTCTTTAACAGAAGGGTGGGAGAGAAGGGAGCTCATCATTCCCAGTCCCCACTTAGCACTCTAACCCACATTCCTACGCAGGTTTCCTAAAATTCTTTCACCAAACAGATGCTTTTGTCCCAGAACAAAGTAGTCTGTCAATTGGCAAAACCCCAAGATTAGGAGACACATAACAGGTTGTAGGTTCCTTAAAGATAGAACATTTCAGACAGAAGCTGAGTTCTTTCAAAAGAACTCCCATGTCATAGTTGAGTGTGTTCAGAGTTCTGTTAGACACCGGAGGAGAGAGCTGGTTCTCACTGTTTTCTGAAAATGTGGAGCACCTGGGACCCATCAATAAGATGACCTCACCTTGTCCTGGAGAATCCTATGTAGTGTGACAACGACACAGCCTTGGTTTCCACTGTAACAATACAAGATTAATAAAGGGGAAGAATTCTTAATTTCATGACAGATTAGTGCCCTCAAATAGTCAAAGGGGATCTCATCTCTAAATCAACTAATACAATGGATTATGTAAAAGTCGAAAGTTGAAATGAAAACTCAAACTTTTACAAAGTGTATTTTAAATACAATTTTGGCTGCCTTCTCACCTGCTAAAGTACAGTGTAGGCAAATAGAAATTTATAGTCAAGAAATAGTGTGGGGTCAGTTGATGGAAAACTACCCAGATAAACTTCAGAGAAGGGTTTGCTGGCCAAACTGACAGGATTCATGCTAAGGACCAGCTGGGAATATCAGGCATCACCTGGGAGATAGTGGAAGAACCTCATCAGATATTGAAAATAATTGGCTGTCAAGTGTGTGGGAGGTTTTTGCAAAATGGCCTTCACAGGGTTGTTTACTAAAGTTGTACTTTATAAGGAAGTACAGAGGGGGGCCTCTCAGAAGGCTAGGAGGCCTTGCAGTTTGGCCAACAAAAGACTCTTGATCACTACCCATGATATCATGCTACCTGTTAAACTCTTGAAGGATAATTGCCATCCTCATCCCTGTCTCATTATGAACCTCTACTAAATGAAATGGGGAGATTATTGCCCATAGGTGGGCATTCATGGCCCTAAGGAGCTGTATGTTCCTGGAATTCTTTACTCAGATAGCTTATGATAGTATCATTTGTACCTTGAAGAGGTATGAAGTAGAAGTTAGAAGGCCTCTTTGCAGAAGGCATTTGTGAAAAGTGACCAAACTCCTTGAAGAATAGCAGTCCCTTAGTGAAGTTGAAATGACATTGTCTTAACCCTACAGCACTGAAGACAAGCAAGTGAATACCAGGAGTTTCCAAAAGAGGGGATAACAGGTGTATAGTGGTTTTTCGTCCTTGGATTTCTGTTGGAGCTGCCTTTTTATTAAACTGCATGGAGATGCTTGATCCCAGAAAATGTCTGTGCTGATAGCTGACATGCAGGGGGGGCCACAGAAGTTAATCTTGTACTTACCCTGAAAAGTCTTGTGTTCATTGAAGCTGAATTTTGAGGAGTTGTCTCTTCCATTTTACTTAGCTTTAGTGATGTGCTTTCATTCTCTCTGACAGATTAAAAGTAAAAGTGCTATTTCTGAACCTTCAATTTCTCACTGTCTTTAGGATGGAGATTAATAGTTACTCTCTCTGGAAGTAGTTAGAACAAAAGGGTGTGTCTTGAATCATCATGATGTCTTGTATTGTAAGAGATGTACAGTGGAATAGCCCATCCCAGCAAGGAGCTACTTAGATTCTTTGCCCTCACCTACCGTTGAAAGACAAAAATGTTACAGGAATTGATTCTGTAACCATCCCACCCCTGGTCAAGGATGTCTGAGTATGCATGTTGCTTTTCCAAGAGCATACATTTCCAAGTGCCCAGCTGAGCTGTCTTCAGACATCTTCCACCCAGAAGACATGGGACGTGGCTCAGAGTTCAATGGTGAACATCCTCATAGGAGAGATTTCTAAGCTTGCCCAGACAGGTGTAGAAGTTCTGTCTTGTTCTCTCTCCTGTGATGCTGAACTTTTTGTCATGTTTCCTTCTAACTAAGATGACTCAGTGCTCAGACTAAGGCTTCTTAAATGAACATCTCATATATATATATATATATTTTGCTATATATATATTTTGCTATATATATATTGCTATATATATATATTTTGCTATATATGTATATATTGCTATGAAAACAGGAAATATGAAGGCAAAACCTTGTGGGACAAATCTCGATGTTTCTTTACTGGATGGAGTGAAAAATACACAGGTTTCCTTCCTGGGTGACTAGTATCTCTCAACCACTGCATTTCTTGTTCTCTTCATGATCGTGTATAAACAGGTTTATTACAGGTGGTTATAGTATTGGCTCCAAGAGAATTCATGCAGGTTGATACTGATCCTCCTGAAACTTTGGTTCATAAGATAATACCAAAACCAGGAAATATACTTGCCATTCATCAGTCTGGAAGATAATGGAATAATTCAGAGAGCAGGGAGGACTCCGAGGTTTGAAAACAATCTTTCCCAGTCGGGGAGATGACATTCCAACTATAACTTGTGCTTCTGAGAATAGGGCTTTAGTCTTAGTGCTGAAATCAAATTGCTACCACAGCTTTTATACTAAGTCCTCAGGGACGAATGGTTAAGTGGAGACTGATAACAGTCCCATTACTATGTTAGCTGTGTCATCAATTTGGAAGAGGTATGGTGCTTTCTCTCCTTGGAGACTTACTGTGGAGATAGAGTGCTGGACAGAGAGCCTAGTTTACAGGGGAATTTGAGTTGGTGTCTATCATGGGATGGCCATGAAAGCCTCTTATCTGGGAACTTCCTGTTTATGGTGTCTGCTCCTCCAGGGGCCAGCTGCAGATCCTTGATCTGGAGTAGCTGCAGACTGCCCTTCTGCAGTTTTTGGACATGAGAACTAAACGATGAAAGGCATGTGGCTAGAGATGCAGTTGCTGCCCTCCTGGTGGACAGGGGATCAGCAGCTGAGATTTCAGCCATGTAAGAGTCTGAAGAAATGGGTAAAAAGAATGGCTTGCTAGATTTTTAGAGACTTTTCCCTGTATTCTCCTTCTTTGTCATTCTGTGATGAAGTGAAATCCACTTGATAACTTTCCTATTTGAATCAATGTCTTCAAAATTAACTTGAGTCTTCAATTTTGGACTTGGCTGCCATACAACAGTTGAAATCAATTTTTTGTGAAGTATCTATAACGGCAATCCAGACCTTTCTAGTCACTGTGTGCAGCCTATCAACACTTGGCTCTTCCGATGCCTTGAACATCATAAAGTAGCAACTCAACTGTAATTCACAAATCCTGGCAGCTCTGTCATGATACTGCTGCCTGTTTTCATATTTGGCCAGAAACTCAAAATGGTTCTCACTTTGATAAAATCAAGATGGTAGGGTTGGGCTCCTATTATTTCTCTAAAGGACACTGTTTCCTTGACTGACTTGTCCAGTGGTTTCTTACACTGTTTGTCTTGTGGCTCCTTTATTATTCAAAGTTAGAATCGTCATTCACCTCAAAGATGAATGTATATCTTCAATTCTTTCACCCACCTGCACTTTTGCTTCCCTCTTTTTAGTCTTTGACTTTCTGATAACATGGTAGCCAATTAGCTGACTTGAAGATACAGAAATCATCCAGGGGAGCATATTATTTCCATGTATTCCGTTCATTCCCTCTTGCCATGTTGAATAACATGTTAATAGGCTCTAAGCATTAGCATTGGGACAAGGGATATCTCTAGGGGTCACTTATTTGCCACTACCTGACACTTATTTCAAGAGATCCCAGGAATTTCAGAGGAAGGTGGTGAACCAGTGTGTGTGTGGTGGGGGGGGGGGGGTCGGGGTGGGGGTGGTGCAGGGAATGTAGGGTGGGGCACAACAGCTACTGAATGGGTAGAATCGGAATCTACCTGGTCACTTAAGTAGGTTGAGTGGGCTCCATATCACTGGGTTCTCTGTGACGAAGTTGTAGAATGTCTCCAAGAATGTCTTCCCTACTTGAATAAGTTGGATAGTTTACCCTTAAGCTCTGTCTGCCGTGATCATTGTTGTTTCTTCCAGTGGCATCAATTCACCTGGGCTGCCGAGATGTGATGCTGCATGCAAGTAAGTGAATCGAGTTGAGGGTGTGGCCTAGGGCAGCCAATCATTCTAATCAAATGGCAAACCACCTGGAAGTTCCTTTGTGCAGACGGATGGGCTCAGTGCTGGCACAGGCAGAGAATAAGCAATGCAATAAGTGAGACTTGATAATGTAAACACTGAGTAACCAAGTCTCATTGTTTTCAAGGGATGGTTTGTCTTTTTAAATGTCCTGCCTTTTTTCACTCAAAAAATACATGGGATTTTAATATATTCAAGGATCTAAAACTAGACCCACCTCTTCTGCCAGTTCTCCTCTACACGTCATGAGTTGTTCTAAGATGATTGTTGTAGGTAATGGGCAAAACTCTCATTGCTCTCTCAAGTGTAGTGGAGGTTAGGAAGCCTGGACCTCCACACAGGGGTATTATGTTTGTTGCCTCTTGCTGTTACTTGCCATATACTTCACTGTACTTACAAGTTCTGAAAAGGAGAAAAACATCCCTTATAAAACTACATGTGAACAAAGTATTTTGGATCCCACTTCTCAATGTACATCTCATTTTAACTGTACTATTAATGCTGTTTTTTAATTCAACGAATCTTCCCCTGACATACACCACTTTTTTGAGCTCCCATGACTTGTGGAAGCCTGGCAATGTTATGTTACCTTCTCTAGTGGAAGCTACTGGTAACTTGGTTTGTAGCTTGGCCTACTTTGGCCACATGCAAAAGTACGGAGCCAGTGACCCATTTTAGATGGGAGAAGTAGCTCTTGGTGATGTCTGCCAGTCACGAACCCTTCTGTTTCCTGGCGATGTTTTTCTGGGGAGAATAGCTCAGAAGTCCTGGTGGATGGCTCTACGAAGAGAAAAATAAACAATATGGGGGCTAGTTTGTAATGAATTTTATGTTGGCTGTGGAGCAAATGCAAAACCCTTTACCTTGCACAGTGACTGATAGCAGTGTGAAACAGGGACCTCATTGGCTAGCCTTGAAGTTTTCAGACTTCTGTGTCTTAGCCTGGCAGTAAAGCTGGTGAGAACTTAGTGGAACTCGTGAGTTTACTTGGTCCTCAGCAGTGAGCCCATTGGAGTCAGCATCTGGGTGGAACGCCAGGGTTCATATCACATGAAGGATCTTGTATTTGGTACTTTGGCTGCCAGATCAGGCTTTGTCACGATTATTGTGGTGCTATCTGTATTAGGGCCTACTTTCTGAGCAATTTTCATCACCCCTATGATGAAAAATGTCCATGTAACTGATGACGACCAAGTGGATCATTTCTTGCTTGTGGATGTGCCTCTCGATGAGTGCCTTCCTTTACCACTCAATGTGAGCAGGCTGAATGAATAATACACTCCTTGTACCAGGAAGGTCTACTGGATATGTGAGGACCTATCTTCAGTAGGATTAGCTTATGACTGATTCATATTCCTTTGCTAGCAATATTGGGTTTCAGTGACTTTTTTTCCTTCCTGTCTCTGAAGCATCTGCAATCTTGATCTCAAAGGCCGGTGACTGACCCTGTCTCTTCACCTATCATAAACAAGTTTTTTCAGCCCCAATAATAGAGGACATCTTGTGACAATGCCACTGTCTTTGGGAAGGGCAACTCCTTAGGGTTTCCAGCATGAGATCTTGCCCACGCGCTGTCCGACAGCCATGGTAGGCAGGACCATGTTCACTGCATGTCCTGAGCCCTCTGAAAGTTCGTGAGGGCAACGCAGATGTGTACCTTCTGTTAGTCTAAACTGCACCATTTTGTAAGCTCCCTGCTATTTTGCAGACCTTGGTCAAAGTGAAATAGTTCATGGGGGTTTGGGCAATGAGAAACATCCTGCCTAACCACTTGACCACAAGGCGGACAAAGGCTGAACTAAAGAAACATCCCTATCATTTCCTGCTGGACAAAGTTCCAAGGAACATCACGATGACATCCCAACGAAACAAGGACCAGAACCGCCTCATCAGGGGAACATCTTAACAATATCCTGCTGGTCAACAAGCCATATTGCTCAGACCTCTCCTGCCCATACCTATAAGTACCCCCAGCCTGTAAGCAGTGGTGGGCTCTGGCATTAAGCTGGTCCCCGACTTCTGTAGGTTTTATGCTGGACATAAAGCCTGCATCTGCTGTTGAGCCACCCTCTTTCTGTGTGTCTTTAACCCTCACCTTCCCTCCAAAACCTAACACCTTCTGCTCATACGGGCTGTACAGGTTGTTCCTGATCTGTTTGATTTGTCTCTGCCATAATAGCAAATTTATTTAGTAATGGATGATTGGGTGCAGAAAATAAAACACATCTGGATTATTTTTCCCTGTCACAGTGAACCATCTTCTAGTAAATCTGAGTATTCATTCAGCAGATGTGGTAAATCTACCTGGTCTTGAGATGAGCCTATGAGTCTAGGCTGCTCTGTCATGACTACCACTAAAGGGAAGTGGTCATCTCAGCCTGGACAGTTGTGCTGAGGGATTTTTAACTTGGTTATTCCCATGGAAACAGATTTCTGAGTTCATAATGGTCTCCTTGTATATGTTCCATTTTTCCCCAGTTCGTACAGATCTGAGTTATCATGCAGCTTGAGTTGTCTTTGGTAAGCCATCATAAAATCTTGCCATGTGATACCTCTAATGGTGTCCAGCTTGGTACGAAGATTGTTTTTATTGAGCTTTCTGGTACGTTATTCCTTGTCCCAAAATGGCAGCATGTTCAGAGAACTCATTCTATTTCACTTTTGTCATTTTTTTTTCTCGCTTGATCTTTCTGCTGGTGAACAGTCTCCTTGAAATTGACATCTTCAAATGGAAATTGTTGCCCTCTGGTACAGGGTGAGGTCTTAAAGTCAACATGAAATGCGAAGACTTTACTGTGCCTTCCTTGCTCTCTGAAATCCCTTATGAAAAATAAGGGGCCTTGGTCCTTCTGAAACTAGAGCAGGCTGTGAAACAGTTGGTCCTTCACCTGAAGGATGAGAGAAGAGAAACCTCATTCCCTGTCCCCACTTGTTATCACTCATTCACATCCCTACAAGGGTCTGCAGAAATTTTTTTCCACCAATCTGATGCTTTTGTACTGGAACAAAAGTGGTTTGTCAATTGCCATGGAAAAACCTAGGTTTAGGTGACAACAGGCCTTGTATGTCTCTTAAAGGTGAAAAATGTAGAAGTCTGTCTTCAAGAGTCTGTCATAGTTGGGGAGTTGTCAGTGGCAGGTGCTTCCTGTTGCACATGGAGAGGATAGACTTTGTCCTCAGTGTTTTCTGTAGAGACTTGGAGCACCTGGGACCCATGAGCAATGAGATGACCTCAGCTTGTCCTGGAGAATCCTATGGGTCAACACGAGGTTGCACATGCGGTTGATGGCCTGATGGTAGCAGATAGAGTGCTTACAGATTTCAGCTATGGAAGAATCTGCCTTAAAAATGAAGAAACAAATTTTTTCTTGGTCTTTTCCTTCTGACTTTCTGGAATACAGAGGTAATGTCAGAACAATTTTTCAGCTTGTTCACGTCTAATGGCTTGGACTTTAGACTTGGAAGTTCTATGGAGGTTAAAACCTTTTTTCTGGAATGTTTGTGAAGGTGAGTTAGACCCCCTGTCAGTCACCATGTGTAGCACATCAACAGCTGGATCTTCCAGTGCTTTGATTTGCTGTTTTTTTTGGTAGTCTCTAATGCCCTATGATTCACAAGTCTTGGCATCCTCTCTGTGAAGATGTTGATTTTCAAACTGCCAGTTTGCTCCATATACAGCCTTATTACCTTCTCGGAAAATATGTTCAATTACAGTACTGCATTTGCAGAACTCAACTTGATATTTGCAAAACATCTTCCTTCCCTTTTACTTTTTGTATTAAAGCAATAATTCTGTGATAAATGCATTAATTCTACCAGATCACTTTTCAAGTTTATTGAGTGTGTTGATGCCCAACTTAGGACTCTTCTTATATTCTGGTGACTGTCTTTGTTTCCTAATGAGGGCAGAGATTCATAAACATAATAAATTAGGTCATCTTCCTGCAAGGAAGGAAACTAGCCCTTCTTCCAGAAGATTCCTGAAGGGTGGGTGGCATTAAAACTCTGCAGAATCTCAGCAAGGCTGAACCAGTTCTGGGTATCCTGATGACTTGGGTGCTTGAGAATCATGCAGTCCTTCAGGTGGCTCAGGAGGTTTGGTATCCCACGAGTGACATCACGTTGAGTGTTCTTGTCCACCAGATCAGGCTTGGTCAAGACTCCTGTGGGCACTGTCTTGGAGTCCACCTCCTAAGTGACTCTCAGTACTTCTATCATCTCAAAGTCCACGTTACTGGAAACCACCACCAAATGGGTGGTTTCTTGTAGGTATACTGCTTGATAAGTGCCTTGATCTGCATGCAATGTCAGTGGGCTAACAGCTCACAGCCACTGTGGTTATACCAGGAAGTTCTATTAGTCATATGGAGTTGAGGTCCACATGAATTGTTAAGGCAGATTCCCATCCCTTTCCTGTAATAATTGTGGCCTTGGGGGGTATAAGCAGATGTGGTGGTTGACCTTTAGGAACCTACCTTTTAGAAGGATGCAGCCTCACCTCCCTCTTCCTCTGTGGTTATTTGAGTCAGAATTCCAGAGCAATCCCTTAAAGGAATGGCAGAGGAAAGGTAGAGCCATGATCCTTGTGTGTTCTTACTGCTGTGTCCTCTAAGTGGTGACCGTTAACTTAGTATGTGTCATTAATGAACTGCTTTCCTATTTGTGTCCTAAGCTATATTTGAGTAAATGGTGATGGAGGTAGGAGGGAATCTGTAACCACATGTTCAAGAACCTCTCAGTGGATAGTCTATTGGTCTCTGAACCTCACCCCTACCAACCCCAAGTTCTGTAGCTTTCGGGCATCCGACTCACAGGTGGGATAGAAGGTGGCTCAGTGAGTCTCTGAGCAGCAGCATCTGAGAAAATGAGCTCTAGGCCTTCCCAAGACGGGGAAGGTTGGGTCTGTTCTCTTCCCTGCGATCCAGAAGTTGGTCAGTGTTGTCTTTCAGCTGAATATCTTCCCACTCTAACCACAGCTTCCTTTAAGGCACACTTGAATTCTGCATTTCTTTTCCTGTGAAAATGATGGTAAATGTCATGGAAAGACGGTGTGGGAGAAACAAACCTGTTATCCCACATCAGACAGGAATATGAGTCCAGAAGTCCTAGGTTTCCATTGCTGTGGGATATTTTACTGGCAATTAATGCTTTTCCGGCAATACACTCATCATTCTATTACTGCTCAGGGGAAAGATTATCTAACATAATATCATTTTATTTTATAAACTAGGTTTGCTTCTAAACGCCTAAAATAGTATAGCTCTCACTTGAATGTGAGCAATTTAATCACTTATGAAGGATTAACCTTAATTCTGTCTTGCCATTTTAACTTCCTCCAGTTCCATGAATTGTAACTACCAAGACCCAACTCAGTCATGGAGACCCCAACCCAGTGGTGCTAAAGACACAGAAATAGTGCAAAGTGGGATCCAGGGGGCTTGACCCACATATTTATTGACAGTAAGCCAGTGATAACCATTGCTTCTATAGATTATAGATTAAAAGCATTCCTTATGGGAAACAAAGCATTCTTAGCGAGGAGCAGAGGAACAGGCTCTAGCTGATTGTCTGCAGCCAAAACATGTTATTAAGGCACAGGCTGCTCATGCTATTTGTGGTTTGAGCAGTTTTCTGCTTCGGGCATTCCTTGCCCTGCTCCAGTAAACCAACAACTAGCAGTGTGCGTGATAGCCATCAGGAGCATGTCACATTGCTGCAGAGATCCTGTTTGTGGCCAGTTTCTTTAAGGCCTGTTTATGACAGGCTTAGGGCTTGTTCCCAGCATGTCTCCCTTTCTGCTTTTGCAAAGCAATAAAGACAAAGGCAGCTTTGTCACGGTGGGCTACTTCTCGCAGGATTCTGGATCTGCATTTGCAGACTACACAAAGACGACATAGATTAAAAGCACAATCATTGAAATCACAAAGTCTCCAAGTGTCTTGATCCATTTTAATGCGTTAATAACTGCTAATCTGCCTGCAGCTCCTTCAAGCACTTCCCTTCCTGGCGTTAGCGTCAGATGTGCCTGAGAGGCTTGAAATACTTGTTCCTTCAGTTTTGGAATATCTAAAGATAAATTTCTAGTATGACCCTTTAAATGTCTCTTAACTGTTTCTTACTCATGTTCTGTTTCATTATACAGATGAGAAGTAATGCAAAAATCAGAAGTATTCCAGTCACATTGTAACCATTCTATACTCTAAACTAGTTACTAGATCTAGCCACATTAGTTTGGTGGAGATCATTGATTTGATTAGCTAGTTTCTGGTCTATATTAGAGTAGAATTTTTCTGCCAATTATTTACATAGTCTGCTGTTTGTACTGTGGAATGCAAAGCAACTCCAGCTACTGCAGCAGTAGCTGTGACAGCAATCAATCCCATAATGATTTTAAAGTGGCAATGAAATGCTGAGAGCACCTCAAAATCTTTTGAAGAATTTCAGTAATAATATGCACAGGAGAGGCTTCCTAAGGATAGGAAAGCTTTACAGGTATCCGTACTCCTTCTTGGGCTCTTACCACTAAAATAGAATTATCAGTATTATACAAGGAAGAATTCACATAAGAAGAAAATCTACATTCTTGACAAGTCACATGATTAGGGAGATCAAGTTTTAAATCACCCACTACAAGCAGGAAAGGAGGACGGACACAACTCTGTATCCAAACTGAACCATGAGCCAATTCTAACATAATTAGGATTACACTGGGTTGGCTTTAGTATATCCTCATTCCCAAATCTTTATCCTTTTTAGTGCCATTAATATTTTCTACAACTCCTTATGTTTAGCTCCTACAGCAGGCCATATCATTTGGGGTTGAGGTGCCACTATACCACCATATGCCAAAATAATAGGAACTCTTGCTGTACTTCTTATAGTGTCCACCATCTGATTATTTTGTTTAGATGCAGGGTGAGCATTACCTGCAGATTGAGAGGTGAGCCTCATAAATGCCCCTTTAGGTAGAGGATCAATCAATAATGACTCCATATGAACCATTACACAACACCTCTGCCTGCCTTGCTATACAATCTTCCCAAGCAAATGCCTTCATTTTTTTGACCATGTCCAATCCACTTTATCAGATAGGTTTTTGAGGGTGGTAAACTTTGGCTACAGGAGCACAATCATTGTAATAAATACTAAGACCAGAAAGCATATGTGATTGTGCCACAAAGATGTTATGTTAAGGTACTATTGCCTGCCAAGATTGAAGACTGGGAGGTAAGCACCCGTTGGCTTTACCCATGCAAATGGGTAGATGATCAAATCCCAATGAGATATTCTTAATTGTTCCTTCCTCTTGGGTGTGAGATGGGCCTCTGTTATCTGTAGAACCAGGCATCCAAAAACTATCATTAGTGTATACCTCTGCTGGGGCTCTAACCATGTTATTGGCTGTAGAAGTGGTGGAATATTTGCCCAATAAGTGTAATTGTTCTTTGTTTCAGCAGTTACTGGGGGAATATGGCAATGGTGAGCACAGCCATCATAGCTACCATTAGATTACTCATTGTAACTGGTCGTCCCACCTTCTTCAGTTTTTTTCTGCCATCTGTGTCAACTTTTTGATCTGGCCTCAGGTGCGTGGCTGTGCCACCATGAGTGTTGCTCGCCAGGACTGGTGTCTTCCTTATTGTCGGTCTAGACATGGCTGCAGTCCTTGGGTTCCTCCCAAAGTCTCTTCCTCAGCATCTGGCTCATGATAAGGTTTCAGGTGTCCTGATGGTATCCAAATCAGCTGCTGATTCTGGCCTGGAGAAACACAGGCATAACCTCTACCCCAAGTTATTTTACATATTTCCCAACTTTGTGTTATCGGACCTCTCCACCAAACCAGTTGTTCTGCTTCTGTCTTTGCCACTGGTTTCTGTAGATGCTGTTCAGCTGCTGATAGCATCTGGCCTTTAGGCAGGCTCAAAAAATTTAAAATCAGTAATGCTAGATTCAGTTGCATACGTGGGGTCTTGTAGTCACTATCTCTCCCTTTGTTTTTGTAATTGCTGTCTCAGGGAGAGATCCATTCTTGCCACAATGGCTTGTCCTTGTGAATTATATGGGATGCCAGTAATGTGTTTAATATTTTATATAAAGAAAAATGTAGCTAGAGCTTGGCTAGTGTAGCCTGGGGCATTATCTGTTTTAATAGAAGCTGGAATGCCCATCATTGCAAAACACTGCAGAAGGTTCTGCCTGTGCAGTGTTAAACATCAGGTGGAAGACTCTCCTGATTGGTATGTAGCCCAAAGTGAGAAAAGGTGTCCACACAATGTACATAAGCTAGTCTCCCAAATGAGGGAACATGTGTGACATCCATTTGCCAAAGAGAATTAGGTTCCAATCCTCGAGGATTAACTCCTCCTGTAAAAGATGAGGAATGTACCTTTTGGCAACTTGGGCATCGCTGGATAATAGCTTTAGCTGCTTTCCAGGTATTGCTGTATCTGCGTTTGAGACCAGAGGCATTAACGTGGGTTAAATTGTGAAAGTGTCTAGCATTAAATATTGCGGTAGCAACTAGACGATCAGTCATTTGATTCCCTGCAGTCAAAGGTCCTGGAAGAGGTGTATGAGCTCTAATATGAGTAATGTAAAAAGAATGCATTCTATTCCTAACTGGTTTGTAATTGGGCAAAAAAAGTCATGTTGCTCATCTGTGTGGAATCGTAGCTGAGCATTTTCAACTATGTAGAATGGACCACATATGAAGAATCAGAGATTACATTGACAGGCATCTCAAAAGCAGCCAGCACCTCAATTATAGCTACAAGTCTCTGCTTTTTGAGCTTGAAGTATAGGGTGTCTGAAAAACTTAACTTTTTGATCCAGAATAAGAAGATTTTACCATTATTAGACTCATCTGTTAAAAATATTTTCAGCACCGTCAATTGGTTTAAATTTAGTTATTCTAGGGAGAATCCAATTTTTAATATCGAAATTTTGTTTTTAGAAAGTGATTATCAAGAATACCTATGAAATCAGCTAAATGGGTTTGCCAAGTAAGACTATTTATAAAGTCCTGTTGTATTTGTTCCTTTGTAAGAGGGACAATTTTTCCAGGGTCATATCCATGTAATTTATCAATTTGAGTTTCCTATTTCCTATCAGAGTAGCAATTTGATCCAAATAAGGAGTTAGTCCGTGAATTAGCACGTGGAAGAAAAAGCCATTCTTCTAAGTCTTGCTGTTGAACAATAACATCAGTAGGTGAATGTTGAGTCGGAAAAATTAGCAAATCTAGAATCTTCTCTGGATCTATTCTATTTGAGCCTTATGCACTTGCTTTTCAATTAGCTGTAACTCTGCCTCAGCCTCCTTTGTTAATTGCAGAGGGTTAGTTGAGACTAGGATCTCCTCTAAGGATAGAAAATAGATTACTCATGGCATAGGTAGGAATGCCTAGAGCAGGTAGTATCCAATTAATGTCCCCTAGTAATTTTTGAAAGTCATTCAATGTTTTCAATTGATCCTTACATATGGTTACTTTCTGTGGCACTATTGTAATGTCATTTACTGAGGTTCCCAAGTAGGAGTAAAGAAGAGTAGTCTGAATTTTGTCAGAACCTATAATTAAACTGGCACGAGAAATTGAGTTTTGCAAGTGATCATAACATGGGAGTAATATCTCCCAAGTGGAGGCAGCACAAAAGAATATCATCTATATAATAATGTAATGCTGTGAAAATATTTTACCAGTAGGTTCAATTGCTTACCCTACATACGTCTGGCAAATTGTTGGACTGTTTAACATGCTTTGTGTCAACACTTTCCAATGAAAATGCTTAGCAGGCTGCAGGTTGTTTACAGCAGGAATTGTAAATGCAAACAGTTCAGTCTTGCTCAGCTAAGGGGATAGTAAAGAAACAGTCTTTTAAATCTATTAAAGGCCAATATTTTGGAATCATAGCAGGAGAAGGCAATCCTGGCTGCAATGCTCCCATAGGTTGTATAACTGAATTAATGGCTCTAAGATCTGTCAACACCCTCCATTTACCTGATTTTTTAATAACAAAGACTGGAGAATTCCAGGGGGAAAATGTTGGAGCTATGTGTTCTTTTTCTAATTGTTCAGTAACTAAGTTCTCAAAGGCCTCCAGTTTCTCTTTACTCAGCGGCCATTGTTCTATCCAAATTGGCTTATCTGTTAACCATTGTCAAGGTACAGGTTCTGGAGGCTTAACAATGGCTGCCATCAAAAATGATATCCTAAACCTTGATGAGAATTCTGTCCTTCCACTTGAAGCAGTTTCTTTAACTCCTGTAAATTTTTTCCTAATCACATGCGAGGCCCATACCCCATCTCTTGCATCATATGCTGACTTTGAGGGCTGTGTAATTGTTCCAGAATTAACACTTGTGCTCCCCATTGCTGTAATCTCTTCCCCATAAATTTATAGGTACAGAAGTTACAATTGGTTAAATAGTTCCAGATTGTCCATCGGGTCCTTCATAATGCAAAATATAACTGCTTTGATATGTCAGGGGCTTTACCAACTCCAACTATGTTAAATTGAGTGGGTTGAATTGGCCACATGGACAGACAGTGCTGTAGAGAAATGATTGAAATGTCTGCTCCTGTATCTATCAATCCTTTAAATTTTTTTCTCTGAATAGCTATTTCACAGGCAGGATGTTTATCAGTAATTTGATTCACCCAATAAGCTGCTTTGCCTTGTTGGTTTGTGCTTCCATATCCTCCTTTTCATTTAGTTTCACTTTTCCCAATTTCCACATACAGCACAATCAGGAGCTGTGCTATACACACTCCTGGCTCTGCTTTCTGGGGAACAGAATTAGATATATAACAGTTTGAATTTCCCCGTTGTAATCTGAATTAATGACTCCTGTATGTACTTGGACTCCTTTTAAATTTAAACTAGACCTACCTAGAAATAATCCTACAGTCCCTGCTGGCATCATCTGACTGGAGGCAGCAACATTCTTTAACGGTCCCATTACAAAAGAACCTGGTCCATATTGATAGCTTGTTTAAATTCTTTAAGTATTTTAAAAGGAGAAGGCTCAAATGTAGCTATGATATTCTCCTGTTGATCAGGTGGGTGTATTCTAACAGGGAACTGCCAAGCCATCCATGTCAACCTGTAGTCTAGCTTGCTGGATTCCTGTGTGAGTAGAACTGGGAGTGGTTGCTCGAGGCACTGCTTGACCAGTCACTGGGGCAACTACATTTTGCCCAGTGTCCTCTGGAAAAGAAAGATCCGGAGGGTCAGGCCACTCCTTTTTTTCAAAATAATGAGGGGGTACAGAGGGTAGGGACAAACCTCTCCCTCCTTTGCCACTTTAGCTGGCAAGCAAACCTGCTCTGCACCTCTTCTGTTACTTCATTAGACTCTCCTCCTTCCTCTGATTCCTCCTTGTCATCTGTGCGGAAAGGCTCCAAGGTGGAATGAACCAGAGCCCACACTGACCAGACAATTATAGGAATATCCTCAACACCATCCTTATGCCTTTTTCAGTGGCTTGCCTACCTTTTCCTAGACCTCTACGTTCATAGTTCCTCAGTCTGGAAACCAGGGGCAGTATTTCTCTACCGCACTAAAAAGCTGCATAAGTCAGCTGGTGCTACTCTTCACTCCTCCTGAGGAGATGCCAAAGCAGACTCAAATAAGCCTCGTGCCTGCTCAACTCTTGTCCCATTGTTACCCTGATGCTTCTAAGCTCGCCTTCTTACCACGAGGATTGCTTAAGAGTACTCGGGTGTCCTCCAGCATAGTTCTATGTTCTCCAACCGTCACTTGGGTGACCCTTTGACCCAGGTTTGAGTCCCCACGTTGGATGCCACTTACAGAGACCAGCTCCAGTCATGGAGACCCCAGCCCAGCAGGACTAGAGGAATTGAAGACAATGACACAGAAATTGAGTGCAAAGTGGGATCCAGGGGGCTAACAGCCTTCAGAGCTGAGAGTCACGAACAGAGTGTGAGCTACATATGTATTGACAGTAAGCCAGTGACAAGCATTGCTTCTGTAGATTATAGATTAACTAAAAGCATTTCTTACAAGAAACAAAGCATTCTTAGTGAGGAGCAGAGAAACAGGCTCTGGCTGATTATTAGCAGCAAAAACATGTTAAGGCACAGGCTGCTCATGCTATTGGTGGTTTGAGCCATTTTCTGCTCTGGATGGGCCAGGCATTCCTTGCCCTGCTCCAGTAAACCAACAACTGCTAGCAGTGTGCGTGAGAGCCATTGCGAGCATGTCGCATTGCTGCAGAAATCGTGTTTATGACCAGTTTCTTTAAGTCCTGTTTATGACAGGCTTAGGGCTTGTTCGCAGTAGTAACAAGGCCTGATAAGGAAAGACTGCCTTCCCATTGGATCCTCCAAGAGCTGCATGAGAAGGAAGCCAGGGATGTGTTGGAAACCCTCATCTACCTGGGTTCCCTGCAGAGGGACAAGGCTAGGCTGGACACTGAGCTAATGCACCAAGGCAAAAGCTTCCAAGGCCATTTTCCATTATCTACTGTGTACATGGATCTAGTGTGATTCTCATAATGCTGCCTCTGTGGTGAGACTACAAAGAGAATTCTTCAGCTTGTCTGCCTGATGCTCTTATTCCTTCTGTGTCAAAATAGGGGTCCATTCCTATTAAAAGTATGAATTGTGCAGTGAAGCTTTTCACCTTTCTGATGCCCTCGAAGAAACTTTATCAGTTTATTCTAAATGATCATAGGATATTGACACACAGTGATAAGCCTGGCCACACTCTCCCCAAGTGGTTGCACACACTGGGCTGAGATTTCAGGCTCTTTAATCCACTTTGCACAGGAGATCATCTTCTAACCATTGTCCCCGTAGGCTCTGTGTCTTTATATGGTAGTAACTTGTGAGGGATACTTTTCCTTGGTCTGTTGGTTCTTTATATCATGAGTTATGATTTCTCTGCCTGAGTATGCATTTTGGGAGACAAACTTCATCAGTTTTGTGTGATGTGGTATGCTGGCCATGTGAGGTCCTGTTCGTAAGTGGACTCTTTTGCTCCTGTTTAGTTGGGAAGTCTGAGTGGGAAATGATTTGGGCACTGTTTCCTAGGAACCTGCATGAAAGACTCCTGCTTTCTTTTGCCCTGGATTGTTCCGCACAAGTGGAGTCAATCCCTCTGTGCTGCCGTATATGGCTCTGAATGAAAACAAGTAACCCAAGAGGTTGAGGGTGTGACCTGGGGCAGCTCAGTCATTGTAACCAAATGCCAAGACACCTGGATGTGTCTTTCAGCAGGAAAGGGACAGGATAAGAGCCTACTGCAACGGGGAGCTTTTTCTTCCATTTTCTGTGATGGAGATGGTTTTCTTCGAGGAGGAAATCTTCCTGATCCATCAGGAAGCCAAAACTCTAATAACGTATTTATGAAGGATGTGCCTTTTACATCTCATACATTCCACCACAAATGTTGAGTATGTTGAATGATCTAAAATTTGATTATATATCAGCTCTATGTAATCCTGAGTTCCAAATATGATAGTTTAACACTGTGCCTTATAGGGCAGTAAAGAATACTAGGTTTAGATCCATACTTCTGTGGACATTTTAATATGTTAAGTATTGGACTTCATTGCTATATACCTCTATACAGTTTACAGTAAAATATGATCTGAAGTCTTTATTTTCCCTATATTTTTGTAAGAGATCCCTTAAATTTTTGACTTCTGAAGTGAATATAATCTCCTTTGACTTTGAAAAATCGGTGCTCCTTAGTGTGAAGAATTTGTTCACACTTCAGACATTCTGCTTGTAGTCTTTGATAAATTTTAGGGAACCTATTTTAGTTGACACTGCCTATGCATTTAAAACCCCTTTGAGTGCATGAGAAGAATGACAGTGTTGGAAACCCTCCTGCTTGCACTTCTGGCAGCTCTAACCCATGTGCCAGGATTGATAACTGTATTGACTTCAAGTGAAAGCTCCTGGCTCATGTTTAGCTTTGACTCTTCCCAACTCTGTTGTAGGGTCTGATCCTCATTGTTTCTGCCCTTTGGACATGAAAGGGTCAAAACATGATGTAGGCTGATACTCCTGTTCCTTATGAGTCCACATGAGTCGTTTCCAAGCCAGAGTCATGAAGATCCTCACTACCTAAGTGTTGTGGGGGAGATGCCCTCTGACCCCCAGGGAAGCCCCACTGGGTATAGATCACATGGACAATGTCTGTTGTAAGCCCAGGTCACTAAGGTGTTTGTCCCCAGGCTCCATGGTTCTCATATCTAAGGTATTCAGCCTTATGTGCCACAGGCTCCCTTGGCTGTGAAGGGCTGAGCTTAAGAGCTCAGTGATGTCCATGCTGTGTGCAGAGCTGACCCTCTGGTAGATGGTACATACAATGGACAAGGCAAGTGTTTTCCCTTCTACTCTGACCTTAGATTGAGCTTCAGACAGTTGCCCAGGGGTCTTAACATGGGTGTAGCCTCTTTACGTCACCAACCGTTACATTCTTTGAAGTGAGTTGTTTGAAGGCAAATCAAATGGTCCAGATCAGAAGACACCTCACTTGGGGCTTTGCAATGATGTATAAATCTAGATCTGTAAACTACTGGCCTCCAGAGTATGCAGTTTGTGCCTATGACAGGTGTTACAAATCTGTATCTTAAATGCATAATCAGCCTGTTGCCCCTTAATGTGCTTTCTATTAAAGGCAATGGGTTTCATTTATACTGTTCCCTCTGAAAGTTTTACTGGACAGATTGCATGAATAAAGGTTATCTAGAGAAAATAAAACCTATTTTAGTATTTCCTGATCCTGTGAACTCTTTATTAACATGGCTTAGCATTGACTAGAACAGGAATTGAATTCAGGACATTCCAAGTCCACAGAAAGCAATCTTGATATCCTGAATTCCTAATTGAGACGAGATGAAAATCCACATTCCAGTTACTGAGGATACTTTATGCAGATAGAAATTTACCTTCTAAATAATAAAGTGTTCTGTTACCTCTTGCTGCTCTTTGACTTCTGTAACTCAGACCAAACTGTCTAGGCAGAGCAGGGTACACAGATTATTTTTGAACCACATGTCCATAGGCAGAGAATACTCTGAACCACAAGGTCTGGGAGTCCTGTATTTCACTTCACGTACTTTGAGGGCCCCGGGGTTCAAAGATGTTGGGAAACAAATACACTGTGTCTGTCTTATTTTAGTCTGTCTTTTCCTTCGGTTATCAAAAATCTTGTGATCTTCTGCCAATGATTTTTGCCTTCTGTTCATATACAGTACTCTTCTCTTGCCAAACATTTGTCTGCTTTATTCGCTGATACCTTCTTCCAGAGTTTATCAATACCTGTTCATATATCTGAAAAAAACTTAGTAATTTTATTTTAGTAATTTCATTGAGTGTAAGTTCTAATTTATTAAGGTAATGGTTCCCTGTAGGTGACGGCTCTTTGTCTTGTGGGTTCTTACAGTCGCTGTCAAGAAATAATTGTACATTAACTGGCTGAGTTGATGGCCACCTGGTTTGAATGTCATTCTGTAAGATAGCTGGATGTCCTCTGAACCTGTGAAGCTCGAGGTGCTGCTCTTGACATTTCTCCAATGGGAGCTAAACTGAAATCCTAGAAGGTTTGAATTGGATGCCCCCTTGTAGCCTGTCTTGTGATGCCTTTGGCATTAGTAAAATTTTGATTGCCACGGAAAAGTGGGGAATGGTGATCATCATTGGGAGAATTGTTCTTCTCTGATCAGGTAGAGCCTGTTTGGAAGACAAGCAGAGAATTTTGAAACCTTCAGTTGGAAAGCATCCCACTGGCAGGATTTGACTGTTGGGCAAAAACTGATCCAGAGACCCTTTTTGGGTAAGGGAGGCAGCTGTTAGTCATCGTTTCTAGTCATGCTTTGCCTTCTGGTTTGGTCTTGGCAACGCTTTTCTGCAAAGGATGGCTGAGGTCCTATGACACGGCTGTAATAAGGAAAATAAGTAATTCTAGAGCTTTTTTTCCCCCCAACAAAGAGCTTGTCAGTGTGCGGGAAAGCATTTTGCCTCTTCTAGCAGCTCTGCTGACAACCCCATGACAAGCAGGGAGCTCATGGACCAGCTGTGGATTCTAAGGACTCATGCATCTTAGTTACTCTGGCAGCAAAGCTGTTGCCAATTCAACCAGTGGACTCAGTCTATTGCGTCCTGAACCATGAGCCCATTGCATGCACTATGCTGTCAGGATTACTGTGACTGGAGGGGTGAGGTCAGTTGAGCCTGAAAAACCTTGGAGCAGGAGTTTAACTTCTCAAGGGAACAGATTTCTGAGCTTGTGATGACTTGCTCACGTATTCCAAATGTTTATTTTCTTGAGAGCAGAGCGTTTAAGCCTTTTGGAACAGTCTTCTGTGGTGGCTTATTACAGTGAAGCCTCAGCAGGGTATAGCACCAATCAATGGTGTCCAGCCTAGATCAAAGTAAGGTCCTTTAATGTGACTTGCTTCTCTTTGCTACAAGCTCATTACTCTTGAAGGGATGGAATCAGGTTCAGACTACCCTGAGTCTGGCTATTTCATCTTGGTCATTGTTTGCTTTATTACTTGATCCTAGAGCTGGTAACTATTCACCTGAACAGTGTGACATGTGAAAGATTAAAAGCTAATCTTCCCTTGGTACTGAATGAAGAAATTCTTAAAAATGAACTGGAAGTTTGTGAACCTTTTTCCCATTTCATTCTCTGAAACTTGTGAGGGGGCTTAACACCACCTCATTCTGCTGAAAGCTGGCGATGGCAGGAAGTCTGCTTGTTCCTTTAGCAGGAAGGTAGGAGAGCAGGGAACATGTTTCCAGTTTCTAAATATCACTACCCTGCACTCCTAGGAGTGTCGGCTGAAATGCTTACACTGCTTGAGAGATATTCAATACTGGACTAAAGGAGGTCTGTGAGTTACTGTAGAAATAACCCAGTTCTAGAACACTCCATGATTGTTAGTTACAGGGAAGAGGCCAGAGATGGGAGCCTGCTAAACTCATCCTTCCATAAATGTTAAAATCCCTATCATCCCAACCAGAAAGGAATTCACTGTGGGAGCAGATTCCCATTGGCCTCTACAGAACATAGCTAGTCCTGTTTCCTCTATTCAGCATCTGGGGAGTCATGCCACCTTGTTTTGGATTATCCCATAGACCCATCAGTGGGGCCTCAGAGTTTTAAACTCTGTATATTTCTGGGATCTTGCCATTGGCTGTGGCTTGGCAGCTAGTTAGGTGAGCACTCAAGGTGATGGTGTACCAACTACAGCTCTTTTCATAGCGTGAACCTCTCCTGAGGCTTTAAAAAGTTTCCTGTCCTAACTATCACAAGGACAAAAAAACACTGCATGTTCTCACTCACAGGTGGAAACTGAACAATGAGAACACTTGGACACAGGAAGGGGAACATCACACACCAGGGCCTGTTGTGGGGTGGGGGGAGGGATAGCATTAGGAGATATACCTAATGTAAATGATGAGTTAATGGGTGCAGCACACCAACATGGCACATGTATACATAGGTAACAAACCTGCACATTGTGCACAGGCACCCTAGAACTTAAAGTATAAACAAAAGCAAAAAAAAAAAAAAAGTATGCTGTCCTCTGCCATTTTATATTGTTAAAGGAGCATCTCACAGAGACCTTCATTTCCAAAGACAAATGTGCACTGATGATCAAGAACATTTTCTTACACTGATATACCTGGTCCCTCTCAATTTTTACTCTACCTGGTCTTGAGCATAACATGTTGGTGATATGCTTGTCATATTAGGGTCCTCCACTAATAAGACATGAGAATCTTAGGCTTTTAGCCTCTGGTGATCTGTTGGTTTCTGGAATCTTTCTTGGTCTTACCTAGCTTATGATGAACCTTCTCACTCCCCTCATCTTCTGTGAATATAACATAGACACAGAGACAGTAAAAAGTCTTTTTGAAAAGTATTTGTGAAGAGACCAATTTCCTCTAAGCACCATGATCCCACATGGTCAGATAAATGAGGGTTATGTGTCGCCTCATAAATCCTCACAGCAGTTGATGTTTGTTCCACAGTGGGATTTCTGCTTTGGCTGCTTTTAGCCAACCTGTCTTGAGAATCCTGACCTAGGAGAAGGCTGGAGTTTGCTGGCCTGTAGAGAGGGCCTCAGAGGAGCCTGTTTTCTCAAGTTTTCTTGCATGGGCACATGAGTCTTCATAAGTCAACTTGAATAAAGCTAATTGCCCTGCTAGCTCTGTATGTAACTAAGTTCTATCTGCACTAGGGTTCTGAGGTGTGTTAAGTGACCTTGGACAAACACAATCATATTGCTTCGTTCTTCTGATTGTGATGAGCCAGGTTGATATTTTGGAACACTTGGGAGGAATATTAATTCTTCTGTGTTATAGAACCCTTTACATTTCCTCATGCCATCTTGTAGAGGTCCTACTCAAGTTTGAAACATTATACATGGAATAGCCATTTTCGAAGCATGACTCTGCATTGGGACTTGAGTCTGCCCTCATTCCTTTTCTTAGGTTTTTGAAGGAGAACCTCACTTTTGAGTTCACTCATACATTTTAGCACTAATGATAAACCATATGTTCGGCTTCTGTTTGGAGGTCATTTTTCTCTTATCCCTGATTATACCCTGCCTGTTCCCTATTGAAATGACCCTGGCATCATTACTGTGGCCTCATGAAAATCTTCCTCTGAATAGGACTGGAGAATTTTGTGTATATAGTCCAGATTCTTGGCCATAAAGAGCTCTTGGTCAACTTTCCTGTCGGCCTGCTCCAGAAGAAAAACGTGGAGCCACCTGATCTATAGAGGGGGACATGGAAAATGAGGTATATGCCTGCAAATAACTTCTCCAGGGTCACCTTAATTTTTCATGAGTCAACTTCATACGAATTGATGTTCTTGCTGTTCATTAGCTGGGATCAGGCAAATACATTGTGACCATGGCATTTGAGAAATGTGACATTGATACATCAAGATCTTGCCCTTTAAAAGGAGATGGCCTTCCCTTTTATTTTCCTGCGCTCCTCATTAAGACTGAAACCAAGCATGAACTCTTGTGTGAATGCATGGCAGTGGGAAAGCAGGAGTGTAGCTTGCATGTTCTTGCAGGTGCATTGCTGGTACACTTTCTCTAAGAGGTATTGCATTGGCTATAACATCTCACAAATATCCTCCCATTTAGGAGTCTCACCTACCTTTGTGTAGGGAGAAGATAGTCCTGAAGGTGGAACAAGGGTGTTCATAACCACTAGCTCAGAGACCTGTTTATGGGTAAGTCTACCTTGGTCCCTCTAGAGCACCAATTCTCATGTGCCCAGTATGCATGGTCTTCAGCCACCTGCGACGCTGGTATGGAAGATGGTCAGCATTAGCCTATGAGTCTCCATATCTGGGAGAAGATGTGTGCTTAGACAGGTAGAGAGGTTTGTCTTCTTCCTTCCTTCCTTTGGATCTCCATTACAGTCCTAATATGTCCTTTACCTACATATTGCCTGACTGCTCTGATCAAGAGATTTCTTGATGCATACTTGATTTTCTATATCTCCTCCTCTTGTTCCAAAAATGAAACGATCCTAGGACAAAAATTCAATACAGGCTTGAAAAGCAAATTGATCTTCTGGAGCAGAAATCCTGCTGTGTCATCCCACTATTGCTTGGTGTGAACAAGCCTGAGTTCGCTCAGCCTTTCTTTGCCTTAAGTACCAGAAGCTGAAAAACATCTCAGTATTATGCCTTCAGTTGACACACCTGTACATGGAGAGACACATCTTCGACTGTCTGGGTTAATCTAGGTATTCTTACTACCATCAATAGTAGAGAAGTAAAGAACAGTGAAGTAAAACTTTGGGATTGTGTGGATGATGCCCAGGACTGAGACTGGAATGTGTTCCAACTGAGACTGGAAATGTAGTGCAGATGAGCACTTCGGGTATGGCAGGATCATTTGGAAGAACCATGTTAGCATGTTTATAACACAAACATAAACATAAACTTACTAGTTAGAAATCCTCAAGGATTTCTAGTGTGTTCAGATTCTATTCTCTAGGGCTTATGTTAGATTTTATAGGCTGAGATCTTGTTCCCTAACTGGAAGGCAGCATCTGCCTCTTTCCACTTGAACTCTGGCAGGAGGTTTGTTCCATTGCATGTGGTTCTGAGTTGTTCAGTCTAATGGAAGAAGCACTAGAGAAGAGCTCAGAACATTTGGTTTTAAAGCAGCATCGTCAATATCTTTGAGTCCAACAGTCAAATTCAAATATACTCCAAGAATGTTACGAAGTTGCTGTTGGGAAGCATGGCAAACTGATACAGTGAAAAAGAGAAATTCTTGACTCAGGTGTTGACCACTTTAAATCTCAGGTAAGAGGCATTCACCTGAGGAGTATTGGAAATTCTCTCACCTGCAGAGGCTTGCTAGGTTTGTGCTTGTTTCCATGTGAAGAGCCATAAGTTATAACCCTCCTCATACCGTGCGTGGAGACAGGCCAAGCTCAGATCAACACATACCTATGTAGGGATGGGATGAGCAGGAAGATCTAAGTTGGAAGCATGAGAAAAGTTATGGGGTCAGGAGAAGTGTGGGTTTGTATGCTACTCTGTGGAATCTCAATCCTCTGTCCTCCAAAGAGTTTCTAATTCTCATTGTCTTGTGGTCTTTGTGTGATTGCCATTATCTTTCATACCAGTGGTGTGGAAAAGTGGTCAATGTTAGCCTGAGTCTCCCTATCTGAGCTGGTCTGGTTCTTATTCCTTTGATTCCCCAAGATAGTCCCAATGCCTCCTTTTAACTAAATATTCACTGACTACTCTGACCAAGAGATATTTAGGTGCATATCTGCCTTTTATGTATTTCCTTATATTGCCCCCGATACAGTTTGGATATCCCTTCCAAATCTCATGCTGATATAATCCCAATGTTGGATAGTAGGGCCTGGTAGGAGGTGTTTGGGTCATGGAAGTGGGTCCCTCATGACTTGGTGCTGTCCTCACCATAGTTCTCATGACAGCTAGTCATTCGAGTATGTGGCACCTCCCCCTTGCCTTTCTTCTGCTTGTACCATACGACTTGCAAGCTTCCCCTTTGTCTTCCACTGTAAGTAAAATCTTCCTGAGGCCTCTCCAGAAGCAGATACCAGCGCTATTCTTGCCATACATCCTGTAGAACTGTGAGACAGTTAAATCTCTTTTCTTACAAATTACCAAGTTTAGGTATTTATAGCAATGCAAGATATGGCCTGACACCACCCCTAAAATGATATTCTGGGACAAAAATTCACTATAAGCTTAAATCTTGCAGAGCAGAAACCCTAATTCTTGGTTATCCCACAGTTACTTGGTGGGAACATGTCTGATCTCCCCTCAGCCTTTCTTTGCAAGCACCAGGGTTTGGAAAACAATCTCAACTATACCTGTATTTCACACACTTGTGCGTGTAGACACACATCTCCAACTGTCTTGGTGGCTGATCTAGGCATTCTGACCACCACCTCTACAGAAGTAAAGAACAGTGAAGGAAGAATCTGGGATGGTGTGGATGATGTCCAGGACTGAGACTGAAGTACGTGTTTAACTGAGATTGCTCATTTTTAGTATCTTCCCAATCAGGTTGTGTGGGCTCATTTGGAAAAACCAGTTTACCATGTTCATAACACCAATGTTGTAACTGAGAACACAAATCCTCCTTGTGGACTTCTAACTAGCAAGTGTTAATCTCTATGGCTTATGTTGGATTTTTAAGGCTGACACTTGATCTCTAACTGGAAGGCTGTATTTCCTTTATTCCACTCAAGCTCTGGAAGGAGATCTGTTCCATTGCATGTGGTTCCGAGTTGTCTTGCGGTTCAAGCACTAAGGAGCACAGAGCATTTGGTTTTACAGTGGTGGCATGGGTACTTTTGAGGCCCAAACTCAACATTCTTGGAGTATATTTGAATTCAAGTTGCTGGCCTAAAATATCACCTATAGGAAGCATGGCAAATTGATACCATGGAAAAGGATTATTCTTGACTCAGGTTAACCGCTTAAATTTCAGGTATGAGACATTCACCTAAGGGGTGTCACCTGGGCATTGTCTTGGAGGCCACAGCAGCCTTCCATGAAAACTCCTGCAGAGGCTTGGTAGGTTTGTGCTTGTTTCCACCTGAAGAGCTATAACTTTTGTAACACTCCTCATGTGTTTTGGAGACATGCCAAGCCCAGATCAACAATACCTAGGTAGGGATGGGATGAACAGGAAGATCTGGGTTGGAAATATGAGCAAATTAAGGGGTTAGGAGATGAAGTGAGGCTTTGTATGCTGCTCCATGGAAGCTGAAGCCTCTGTAGTTTAAAGGGTTTCTCATTCTCTCTCCCTCCTGTGGTCTTTGAGGGATTTGCCATTGCCTGCCATGCTAGTGGCATAGAAAGTGGTCAATATTAGTCTGTGAGTCTCCCTATCTGAGAGGACTCCTAACCACGTGGGTAGAGGTGTCTCATTCTCATTCCTTTGATTCTGCATGGTAGTCCCAATGCCTCTTTTCAACTAAATATTCACTGACAACTCTGACAAAGAGATCTTGAGATGTATATTTGCTTTTTATATTTCCCTATATTGCCCTGATACAGTTTGGATATCACCACCAAATCTCAAGTTGAGATGTAATCTTTGACGTTGGATGATGGGGCCTGGTGGGTGGTATTTGGGTCATGGAAGTGGAACCCTCATGGCTTGGTGCTGTCCTCACCATTGTGAGCTCTCACAAGATGCAGTCATTCAAAAGTGTGTGGTACCTCCCCCTTGCCTTTCTTTTGCTTTTGCTATGTGACATGCAAGCTCCCCCTTTGCCTCCATAAGCATAAGCTTCCTGAGGCCTCCCAGAAGCAGATGCCAGTGCTGTGCTTCCCTAACAGCCTGCAGAACCATGAGATGATTAAACCTCTTTTCTTAAGAATTACCCAGTCTTAGGTATGTATTTATAGCAGTGTAAGAATGGCCTGATACAGCCCTTATAATAATAATCTGGGACAAAAATCTAATAAAAGCGTAAATAATCTTGTGGAGCAGAAATTCTAATGCTGTTACCCCACAGTTGCTTGGTGGGAACACGTCTGATTCCTCTCGACCTTTCTTTGCCGTAAGTGCTAGAGTCTGAAGAAAAAATAAATCTCTTATGCCTGCATTTCACACACTTGTGCATATTGGAGACACATCTCCAGCTGTCTTGGTGGTTAATTCTTACCATCTCTTGTAGTGGGGAGGTGGAGGACAGCAGTGAAGCCACGAGAGTTTGGGGTGGTGTGGATGATACCCAGGACTGACACTGAAATGCGTGTTTGAATAACTGAGATCGCTCATCTGCCAGGTCTTTCCAGGGTCAGTTTGTGGGCTCATTTGGAAAAACCAACTTACCATGTTAATGCCAACATAACTGACAACACACTAGAAATCCTTCTTGTGGATTACTAGTAAGTTTTATTCTCTGGGGATTATATTGGATTTTATAGGCAGAGACTTGATCTCTAACTAGAAGACTGCATTTTTCTTTTTCCACTTGAGCTCTGGAAGGAGATTTGCTGCATTTCATGTGATTCTGAGTTCAGTCTTGTGGAAGAATCACTAGAGAAGAGCGTAGAGCATTTGGTTTTAAAGCAGCAGCATCAATATCTTTGAGTTCAAACCTCAAATTCAAGTATACTCCAAGAATGTTAAGTTGCTGGCCTAAAATATCACCTGTAGGAAGCATGACAAACCAACACCATGGAAAAGGATCATTCTTCACTTTTGTTGGCCATTATAATCTCACGTAAGAGGTATTCACCCAAGGACTGTTACCTGGTCATGGTCTTGGAGGCCACAGTGGCCTTTGGCAGTTCTCGTCTTAACTGCAGAGAATTGCTAGCTTCTGTGTTTGCTTTCACCTAAGGAGTCATTACTTGGAACATAGGCCCCACACTGTGGAGATACGCCAAGCCCAGATCACCACATATATATAGGTAGTGATGGGGATGAGCAGGAAGATCCAGGTAGAAAGGAGTTTTTGGTGTGCCAAGTGGAACCTGAAATAATTCGATCAAACATAAGTTTCTAGATCTTTCAAAGCTGTGTGCTGAGGGAGATGAAGTGGGAATGGGAAGTTGAGGTGCTTTCTTCTGATTCTTGAGTGTGCTGAGCTTCATATTATGGCTATTTAAGAACTAACAGAAGTGTCTAGAGATGGAGTCGGGCTTGGCAGGCTGCTCTGTGCAAGTGCAACCCTCTGTACTCCAGAGGATTTCTAATTAGATTCTATCTCCTTTGTATGTGCATGATCTCAGAGGCTCCAGCTTATTCCTGATCCATAAGTGATCAGAAATACTCTACCTGCTGTAGAGCTTGTTTTTAACCTGTAAAATATGCAAACCAAAACATTTCATCTGCTCTTGGGTGGTGGCACAACATCGCAGGGTCTTTTTGGTGAATGAATGGGTGTGTGCAGACCTATCTCTGGGTTCCTACCTGTATTCAAAAGGATGCATGATCCTGCGTGGCTGGCACCATCCATCAGGGACAATAGGCTTTCAGGGGTAGGTACAATGCTTGAAAATGGACATGACCTTTCCTTCACAGCTCTTGGCTCATGGTTGTGATACTGGGCACTGCCTGCATCTCTGAGAAAAAAGTTTCTCCAGCTTGATCCTGTACGATGGGGCCTTTTGGCGCTGTATTTGGTTAGGTTTTTAGGTCAATTCTCAGTTCCCTTTTCAGGCCTTTTTCAATTGATGATTCTCAGAGTCGGGGAGATGGTTTGGACATCTTATCAGGATCTGAGCAAATAGCATGAGTGAGGCTACTTCTGTGTCTTACCCAGAGCTTTGCTTCTAATCCCAACATTCCAGTGGAATGTGGTCTGTCCCATAACAGTTGAAATTCTTTGACCACTTTTGGTTGGAAATTTTTGAACAATGTGCATTTCTTTGAATTGAAGTTCTTTAGTATAAAAGGGGAGAAGGTGATGGCCTGGGGTGCTTTTTCTTATACATTTAAGGGGTACAGTGCAATTTTGTTACAAGTATAGTGATAACCTGTGCTTCTAGGGTATCCATCTCCCCAATAATGTGCATATTATCCATTAGTTTTTCATGATCCACTCCCATTACCCCTTGACCCGTCACCCCATGACCCTTCTGAGTCTCCAGTGTTTGTAATTTCACACCCTATGTCCATATGTACACATTATGTAGCTCCCATTTACAAGTGAGAACAGGTATTTGACTTGCTGTTTCTCAGTTGTTTCACTTAAGATAATGGCCTCCTAGAGTGCTCTTGGTGGGAGGTTTTAATTTTGGATTCGTTTGGTTCCATGGGCCACCTGTATATCTTACACCTACTTCCTGCGATTTCAGACAATCTTGCTAAGAACATTGAAAAAATGGATTTAATTGAACGGAGTTCATAATATGCACTTCCCCTAGAGACTGTAAAACAAGTCCCACCTTTATTCTTGATAGAAGTAATTGGGCATTTTCAAATGGATGAATCATGCCAGTAGAAGAACAGTTAAGATTCTTATCTGAAGTGAGACCCGAGTATCTGCATATGGATATCCTAAATTCAGATCCTGAGACTTATGTTTGAGGTAGAAAGCTTGTGAAAGTGACTCCAGGAAACATGAAGGAGTAATGAAGACAGGGTAGGAAGAGCAGCCAGAACTGGGAGAGCATTGAAGAGGTCACCTCTATGCTGTGTGCAACTCAGTCTCCCTGGGAATCCTCTAAAAAGCCACATGGAAAATGATGCCCCAGAATCTCATTCCTAGGATTGCCTACCACATCCGTCCTACATCTTTAAGGGTAGTATTATTTTCGTACTGCAGATGTGTACCTTGGTGCTTGAGGCTGATGGGCCTTGGGAGTTTTTAGAGCGCCAGTACAGTGAGAATTTTGATAGACTCAGCAGTTCTACCTGAAGTGTGATATATATTTTGGCAACTAAACTATCCTGCTTCAGTAACGAGTGGTAACCCATGTTGGGATCTTATTAGGGCCAGGTGAGGCTTGGGGCTAAGAGCCTGATGGCACCTCCTCAGGGTCCTGCTGAGAGTTGCCCAGCATCCAGTGAGCAGCTCTACACTGGCAGGTGCTTCTCAGGTTTTATCCTGAATGTTCTCATTCTTTCAGGCTGCTTCATCTATGCAGGATAATTCCACAGCCTGGGGGCAGGAATCTAGCACCGATCCAGAGACTGAGTCCACGGTAAGGATAACTCACTGTAAGCTGCCGGTGCTGTGAGGCCTGTACCTAACCCCAACCTCTAACCTTCAGCTTCATTTGGGCTGGAAGTGACCGTGTGTGGTGAGAGCTGAAAACAAAACCCTTCCTTTATGACTGGACGAGGAACAGCTGCCTTGTCAGTGTCACTAGGGCTGCTCCACTGCTTATCTAAGGTTAAGGAGAACTAAAAATGGGATGTCCTGCACATCTGGACCTCATGGACTCTAGAGTAAAGCCAGACACTCCTTTCATGCCTGGAGACTGTTGTGACTTCAGTGTTAATTATGTGACCCATGCTCACATGGAGTGGCTATCTGATTCTGTTTCTTCCCCACAGACTGTTCAGCAGAACACATTCTCCTGAGTGATTTTTCACCTTGAAAGGAACAAGTAGTTCCATCCAGTGATTTAAACCTGCTCTGGCAGTTTCTCAGAAAGGTCAATGATAGATGTGACAGCTTTAACTCACCCAGAGGTGGTGAAGGACTGAGCGCACAATGCATGGTGCTGGAAACCTTTGCTTTTCTTACGGCTTGTGCAAACCATTGAAATGTGCTGTTCCACAAAGTCTGGCTGCAGTGCTGATTGCGGTCATGTCAGCAGCTTTGCTGCACAAGAAAGGCTCAGTAGTCTTGAATCCAGGAATACTGTGTCTGACTCCATGCCCATCACCAGGGTGTGAAAGTGCTTGGCTGTCTGGTTCCTGGGGCCCAAGAGTGAACCAAAGGGCTCTCGTGATGTGGAAGCAGCTGCTGGTCTTGGTTTCCAGGTCTTAGCTATTTTCAGGTTCTGGGGAAGTGTTTCACAGAGCCTGGAAGTTGGCTGCCACAGGGGAGGGTGGAGGAAGCTTCGAGCAGTGTGTCAGGACAACTATCCTGGGTGCTGGGTGAGGAATGTTCTGCCTCGTGGGGGCTATGCTGACTTTACAGATCACGAACAGCAGGGACCTTGTGGCCCACTCTGAAATGGGATCCTCTCTAGGATGGAGAATTTAAGCACCCAGTTATCTAAGTCCACCTAGTTAGGAAAGAATGCCGTTTTTAAGATGTCTGACTTGTATTTGAAACAATCTGCTTATTATATATTTCTACCTTAGCTGGTGGTAGAATCTAGTGTGGAAATGGCCTGGGCCTAGAGCAAACTTGGAAATTTTGATTTAGCTTCCTTCGTTGAAAATCTGTTCTCTTTTGTTTGAATCTGTATCTTTTAAGGCATTTCTACTTGACACATTTGACAAATAAATGACTACTCTAAATTTTTGCAATATCTCTACCCTGGAATGCTAAGATTCATTACAATTTTCTTTGCCTGCCTTTCTTGATCCAGGGTTGCCAGAGAAACAGATCTGAGGGCTTCTATATAAAATATAAGGAAAAACAAAGGCGATTCTGGATTTCCATGAATGTTGAAACTAAATTTGACAGGTGCTATATTTTGTATGGTGTTACAAATGACTTAGGAGCTCAAATCAACTTTCTTGCAGTTTTAGAAATCAGAAGTTTGAAATAGGTTTCATTTAGAGAAAACATGTTAGCAAGGTTGTATTTCTGGCTGCTTCAGAGATCACTTTCCTCACTTTAGACCCCATGTAAAACATGACTTGTGGCTTCTTAGTTAATCCTCAGTCAGGCCCTTAGTTGGTGTTGAGTCAGCACCATACTCTGATTTTTTTCTTCTGACTCTTGCCTCCAATTCTCTCTTTGTCTTCCTCTTTATCATGTTAGGCTAAGATTACCCTGGGTTTGGCCAGGGGGCCCACTGTAAGCAAGGTGATTAAAGTCAGCTGACTACAAACCAATGCCTTGTGTCCTAATTAACCCTTGCTGTGTAGCATGTATTCACAGGTTCCGAGGATGGGGACATGGGCATTAGAGGACTGTCTCTGGCCACTTTCCTTGGTACTTCACCTGGAAGTGATGCTGTGAACACCAGAGGACAATGGTGAATCGGTGACTGGGTGGCAATAGCAGCTTCTAATGGGATAGGATTGAGCTGGTCACTTAGCGGTGACCAAGGCTCAATCCTGATGGGGGGAACCTGCAGGAGCCATGAATACTGCATGCAGAATATCTGTCTTGGGGCTAAGAGTCTGTTACCCACCAACTCTGTTGAAGCTTCCCCTTGACCTAGGGTAACACTTTCCCCTGAGCTACTGAGCTATGACTCTCCATGAAAACCACGGACCCAGAGGGTGAGGATGTGGCCTGGAGCAGCCCAGTCATTCAGGTAGAATGGGATACAACCTGGGTCTCCCTCTCTCAGCAGAAGACAGGCAAGCTCAGTACCTACTGCAGCAAGGAGCTCCCCACTCCATCTTCCTGTGGATGGGGACTTTCTCCTCCTAGGGAGAGCTGCTCATATACCCCCGTATCTCATTCACCCTTGTCTTTATCTGTCTCCGGCAATGTCTGTTTCCATTAAATATCTCAGGATGCAGAAAGTGAGAAAGGTTAATGTGGCAACTGCTGTAGAAATGTGCAAAACTCATTGGGGGTATAATGCAGGTTATCGGTTAGACTGCCAAATGGAGCATATTGTATGTCACCTATTGCTTTTTCATTGCCACATACCATACCTTGTTTGAGAACAAATACGATCTAAACTATTACATTTTGTTAAGGTATGCTTTTGTCCTGTATTTGAGCTTCTAAGAACAGTTGGCATCCCATTTGAATTTGAGCAACTACAGCTCTAGTTGTGAAGAATTTTTCTCCTCATCCAACATCGTAGATTTTTCTGCTCCCTCAGATTGTGACTCCAGCCAAAAAGAACTCTGGCTTCCAAGTAAAATTTGGGGGACTGAGAAGGAAGAATGAACTGATGTGCACCCTTTCTCTTGCCTGCAGTTCTTGGCAGGCCTACGCCACATCCCTGAATTTCCCATATCCGATGCTGTCTGCCCTTGGAAGGTGCTGGCTGGTGTTTGGTTTTAACTGTGCTACCCTCTGCAGGTGGCTTTTTACTTCAATTACCTCAGCCTTTCCACACAGCCTAGGTTGTCCTTTGACCCTTGTATGACTGACACTGCTGTTCTGTCTGTGCACATGATGGTCATTGTCAAATGAGTATTTGGAATGTTCCTGGTCAGGTTTCTCACCACTGATCACCTCTGCTGGAGATTTGCTCTGCTTTACACACAGGGAGGTTCCACTGGATGTGGATGGCATGGGCACTGACTCCAGGCGTGGGCCTGGCTCACTGCAGTCTGTTCCCCTGGGCTCTAGGTCTGTGGTGTTCAGACTTCTCTGTCATGGGCTCCTTTTGCTGCGTTGTGGGGTGGAGGTTATGAGGCCAGAAAAATATCCATGCTGCAGGACTGGCAGTCCCATCTCAATGTTTCCCTCCTCCTGATGACAGTATGCTGAGCCCCCCTGGTCTTGGCAATGTGTCCTCTTTATGTACCAGCTGATGCCCTTCAATCTATTCACCCCAAGAAAGAAGAGGTATCTGGCTAGCCAGGGAAACTTGGTTTCATGTTTTTCTAGGATGCCAACTAAGGTCCCTAGAGTTGTAGCCTCAGGACAAATGTCACACAGTGTGTGCTATGGCAGCTGTGGCAGGTCCGTTCCCCTTGTGATGTCTTTTGTAAAAGTGGATGGAGAGACGACTTAAACTTGTTCTATCTGCAAGTCCATCATACAGCCCCACAAGTGCAGAGTCCTGCCAAGATGCCAAAATCAGCTGTTAGATGCACCTGGATTCTGGGAGGTGGCATGGCAAGCTTCACTGCTGACCAGACCAAACTAAAACCCTGCATATTCTAACTCTTAGTGCTCACAAAAGCCAAATGTAGGTAGTCCAGAATTCTCAACTTAATCTGGATTAAAATGATATTGTGTTTGGTAAGGATGATGTAGTCATAAATATCCTAAATCAGTAATGCAGAGAACTGTTCAATTCACCACTGCTTTTCTTCGTGGTGATGTCTGTAAGTCACACAATTGGATGAGCTGTCTGAGCAGAGGGGGGGTCTATAGATGAAGCTCATGTCTTGGGTTGTGGAGGGCACCCTGAACCCAAATGCCTAAAAGTCCTGTACCTCTCAGCTTGCATTTTGGGGTCGAGGTGAAGTATATTTGATATAAGACAATACTCTATCTCCTTATCCTCCTGTTGGCCTTGGTATTTTCCTCTAATCATCACGAAGTCTCCAGGTGATCTTCTGCCATTCATTCCAGTATTTCTCAGGTTTATGATAAACTGTATGCTGGCTGCAAATTTTCATCTGTGTTAAGACTTCAGGGTGCTCCTTTGTTTGTCTAATGTCTGCTCCCTTATCTTGAAAGGTATCAATTCTATGTAAGTCAGTTTCTTTACCTTATTTTTAATAATTTTCTATGTTGAGTAAAGCTTAAAGGGACGGTGCCCTTTAAATCACTAGGACTTTATAGTTCTATGTGTTACTGTTGCTACACAACAGTGTCCTCTTGGTAGGAAACGTCTATCAAGGATCACTTTTGTACTCTAACCGGCTTGAGGCAGGGGAAACTGCGTTTGCAGGCAGGCAGGTAACTTAAAGTAATTTATGCTAAATTGAGGAAAAACACCAAGGTCGTGGGGGCAGGGAACCTGAGTTCAATCTGTGCTGACTTCCCAAAGCTGCATCAAAAGGAAAACACCTGGGTCTGGGGTCAGGGAACCTAGGTCCCATTAACCACTTCCTAAAGCTAAACCCAAGGGAAAACCCCATCTCCCCCACAAGAGTAGCAAAGGATCCAAGGCTATTCTCCCTCCATCTTCCCCTGTCCACCACGTGGCAGACGAAAGGAAGTGTCCTGGCTTGGATGCAGGTTATGCACGGACCATCTGTTTATCTGCAGAGGGTGCCAGTTCACCTCAGCCCTTAATTAGCCATGGACCAAATCCTTTATCCAGATAAGGGGTAACAGATGGGGACCTCAAAAGGAGAACTTAAAACCCAGAGAACTTTGTAACCCGGCTCTTGTGCCACTTGCTGAGGCCCACTCCCACCCCATGGATGCTTTCTCACTTTGATACTGGCTTTTGCTGTATCGTTTTTGTTTCATTCGTTTGTTACTTTGCTTCTGTGTTGTGTTCAAAACGCCAAGGACCTGGACAGTTCACTCAAGGCCCTCCTTCCAGTAACAGGCTGAGGGGACATTCACCAAGGTTGAAGGTTTTGACATACATCTGTGTTTTCTCTGAAGCTGTTAGGATTCAGGTACTGCTCCTGAAATTTTCGTCAAGCCATCTGAACACTAGAAGCTTGGGGTTGGATGTTCCCTGTAGTTTCTCTGGATGCCATTGGCACCAATAAAAGTTGTTACAGACAGGGGACAAATGGGATGATGGTCATTGTGGACAATGCTGTGCCTTCTCTGGGCACCCAGGACGACTCTGGTGGAAAGGCATTGATCTCTGGAACCTTTACAGTCCCACATGCTTGCACTGCTGTGGTGACCCGACCCTGTCCCCAAACTGACAGCCAGCTCTGTATCACCGTATTGTAGGTGGGGGAGGCAGCTATTGGTCATGTCTTGCAGGTATTCTCTCTGATCTGGCTTTTTCTCAGAGATCCTTTCCTGCTGCTGTTGGGTCACAGCCCCCCTGAAGGTTGGCTACAGTAAGCAAGCAGCAAGAAGTCTGCCCCTTATAAGGAATTAGTGTATTGTCTGAGTGGCTGACCCTGAAAGAAGCATCGTTGGGCAGCAGAGCTGCAAGAAGATGCAGGTCCACTCATCCTTCATGCTGAGAAACAGTTCTGTGAACCCAGGGAGCTCCTGGGCTGGGGATTCTGAGGACTCAGGCGTCTTGGTTACTCTGCCAGTGATGCTGGTGAGGATGCAGCCAGGGGACCCACTGAGGTGTGTTGGTCCTTGGGGATAAGTCTGAGTCCGGGGTGCTCTGTGGTGAGTACTTCCTGCTCCAGAGGTGAGGCTGATGGAACCTGGACAGCTATGCAGAGGAGGATAGCAAGCTGCTCATCTCCATGGGGACCGATTTTTGAACTTGTATGTTCTTCCTGGTCTGTAGTAGGTATTCCATATCTTCCTTCCTTTAGGAAAGAGCAGTGAGCCTTTTTGTGTCAGGTTGGGCTCAGTTGATGATGAAATGGCCCAGACTTGATGATAGCCTCCCATTGGGGACTTAAACATAAAGTTGTTCTGACTTGATTTTCTACATGGATACCTGCTGGCACCTCATTGGTCCTGCAACAATTGGGGCAGGTTCAACTAGGTTCACCCTGGATTTTCATCTTCCTCACAACCTCACTTATTCTTGGATCCTATTGCTGGTGACTGTTGATCTTGATGTCCTGGCACATTGAGGGTGAAACTAAGTTATCTCCTGCTATAGGGTAAGAAAGTCCCACAGAGAAAACTAACTGGAAGTTGGGTCCTGCCCCATCTTGGTCTCTGAAATCTGTTTTTCAGTAGCAGACAAGAGTCCTATTTCTTAGTTTAAAGCTGGCGAAGGAATGGGCCTTTGGGACCTTTCAGCAGGAAGTAGGAGAGCAAGGAACACATCCCCAGTTCCTACACAGAGGCAGGAATCTACATCCCCAGAATGATGTAGGTCTTACTGCCCAAAACAGGTTTGTTTTTTGGTTTTTGCTTATTTTTTGTTTGAGACAGTCTTGCTCTGTCACCCAGGCTGGAGTGCCTTTGCACAATATCGGCTCTCTGCAACCTCCACCTCCTGGGTTCAAACAATTCTTGTGCCTCAGCCTCCCAAGTAGCTGGCAGTGCAGGTGCAGGCCACCATGACCAGCTATTTTTTTTTTAAATTTAATTTTATTATTATTATACTTTAAGTTTTAGGGTACATATTAACAATGTGCAGGTTAGTTACATATGTATACATGTGCCATGCTGGCGTGCTGCACCCATTAACTCGTCATTTAAGAGAGTCTTGCTCTGTCGCCCAGGCTGGAGTACAGTGGCTTGATCTCGGCTCACTGTAAGCTCTGCCTCCCGGGCTTATGCCATTCTTCTGCCTCAGCCTCCCAAGTAGCTGGGACTATAGGCGCCCACCACCAGGGTTTCACCATGTTGGCCAGGCTGGTCTTGAACTCCCGACTTTAGGTGATCCGCCCACCTCAGCCTCCCAAAGTACTGGGATTACAGGTGTGAGCCACCATGCCCAGCCTCAAAACAGTTTCCTGAATATTCCTATCAGAGGAGTCCATGGGAAGCAGATCCATGTTGGACTTTGAACACAGCTGGTTTTCATTGTTTCTACCAGTCTTGAGCATCTGGGGATTTCTTCCTAGGAGATGTGGCTGTGTTGGGAGAAGTGAGCTGATGTCATCTTGTCTTGGATCATCCCTTGGGCTTGTAGATGTAGCCTTAGAGTTCAAACTCTGTACATTACCTGACATATGACCTTGGCTGTTGGACCCCCCAACTAGTGAGAGATCTCTTAAGTCTCTTGTGTGACTCATGCACTAAAAAGAGCTGTCGTGGAATTGAATACCTTCTTGGGTGCTCCTCTGTCTCCGACACTTGGGACTCTGAAGGAACATTTCTTTAAAAGCTTAACCACTCATGCAGGGAAAAGTTAGCACTAGTGATGTTTCTCCTCTTTACATGGATTCAGCTGCTCTTCCTTCCCTTTCTCACCCTACCTTCTGATTATCATTGAAGGTACCTTGGTGACATAACTACAGCCTTAAAAGGACCCTCCCCTCAGTCTAGGGAGGATTTTGTGCTTTCATTTCATGTGAACAGTTTGCTGCTGCTTGAAATCCCTTGGTCAAAGAGAGCTGACGACCATTCCTCCTTGCCCATCTTGCATGAATATGACATCAATGATGAAAGAATGATCTCTTTGCAGAAGACTGAGATGAATTTCTGTCTTTGAGGACAAGAATCTTACATGCAAGTAGTGATGAAGGTCCTGTTTCTCCCCACAAAGTCTAAGTGTGTGGTTTCCTTCCTAGCTGGATGTCCTTTAGTAGCTGGTAGTGATTTCAGGTCCCAACCTGAGCGCTCAAGGTCATACTTGCTTTCCATTTACAGTATTTCAACACATTGAGTTGATATCTACAGTTTTTCAGCAGGTACAAGGGTTAAAGGGTATAGTCTAGGAAGAAAATTCTTTAATGAAACAAACCTGTTTCACTCAATATACCTACAACCCACAGAAAATTTCATGCACTAAAGAGAGCTGTAGTGGAATTGAACAACCCCTTGGGGGTTCCCTTATTTCTCATTGCCACTTGGGACTCTGGAAGGAAACTTCGTGGAAAGGTTAACCACTCCCACAAGGAAAAGATGGTCCTAGTGACAAGTTACTTATCTGTATCTCCACACAGGAGACTTAAGTGGTCTCTCACTAATGTAGTGGGATTGAACACCCCCTTGAGTGCTCTTCACATACATCTGCCCTGGACAGGCTGATTCAGGAATGGATTACAGCAGGAGGCAGCCTGAGGATGGGAGGGGCTGCCAAGAGGAGTCTGTATTTCCAAAACTTAAGAGAGCACATGGGTCCCCATGATTCATAAGTGAATAACGTTGATTTCTCTACCTCCCAATTAGCTGGATCCATCTCTATGTACTGTCCTGGGGTGGAAAGATACTAGCTTAAGTATCATCTGAACTTTAGATCTTTGTTCTTTGATTCTACTGCTTGTGACTAGTCCAGTTTTAAACCCTCAGAATAAGATGAGTACCTTTGCCTTGTATTGCAAGGGATTAATTCTAGGACCTTCAAGTGCTTAAGTCTCTTGTATAAAATGGCATGTAACCTGTGCACATAATCCTACATCCTTTAAGCTATCTCTGGATGACTTACAGTCCCTAATACACTTTGTATGTTTGAACATAGTTGCTTCATTTAGGGGATGAGGAGGGTATAGTTCCTGTGACGTCAGTGTATTCAGTACAGACATAACTATCCTAGACATAAATATGTAGTTAATGTAGGTGACAAGGGGAACAGTTCCTTTATCAACACATACAGACTGCTTTCATCTAGTGATCTGAGAGTTAACACTGACAAAGGCCCTGGCTGGTCTGTCTTGATAACTTTTGTGGGATAAGGATGATTACTGTATGGGGCCTACTGTGCCCATGGGGTAATATGACTAGCTTCATTGCGCTGTAGTGAGATGTCTGCTTAACATGAAGCTTCCAGAAGGATGTCAGAAGGATCATCCATCTACCTTGGAAGAACAGGTTTCTATTTCAGTTGTTAATGCTTTAGGGGGAGACTTGGCTGAGGATCTTCAACCAGGGATGTCTGAAGCCAATGTTCTGGCAAGAAAAATTGCTACAGGAAACTGTTGCTCTTCATCATGAAATTTTCTGGGGGTTGTAGGCATATATATTGAGTGACACAGGTTTGTTCCATTAAAGAATTTTCTTTCTAGACCATCCCCTTTAACCCTTGTACCTGCTGAAAAACTGCAGACGTCAACTTGATATTATGAAACACTTTAAATGGAAAGTGACAGTATGGTCTTGAGTGCTCAGGTTGGGACCTGGCATCACTTGATAGGAGAAAGTTCTGACATTTTCTGAAGGCTGTGCTCTAGGATGATGAGGTGGGAATGGGGAAGTTTAGACTGGGTCTGCCTTTCGCAGATCCTTGACCTGAAGCTCAGGAAGCTCATGGATGAGGAGCTGAGTTGTGTATGGGGAGAGAGTGAGGCTTGGCCTGCTGCTGTGGGGAAGCAAAACACCCTGCAGTCCAGAGGGCTTCAAATTTTTTCCTTTGTCTTTGGTATTTGTGTATTCACAAGGAATGCGGGTTGTTCCTGATCCACATGCAACCAATCAATTCTACCTGCTGGAGTGCTTGCCTTTAATTTATAATGCTATACTGGGTGGGTCTTCTGACTTGCAAGGTCTTTGAAGGAATGGGTGTGTGAAGGACCTGTCTTGGGCTCCTACCTCTACACTGAAGGATGTACCTCAGGGGCTTTGCATTTCAACAACCTTAATTCTGTCTCTCTGGCACAGGCCATCAGGGACTGTACATCATCAGGGACAAGCCCTGCATGAACGTTTGCAGGTGGACATTGCAAGTTGATTCTGCACAGCTCCTTGCTCGTGGTTAGCCTATGATACTGGGCACTGCCTGTGTCTCAGTTTCTCTCTCCTGACACCTGGTAATACAGCATCTTGGCTCTATTTTGTTCACAGATGTGTGCTCGGTGAGTTTTTCTCTTCAGCCATTGTTCAGCTCATGATTCTCAGGGGAGATCATCTGGACAATGTCCTGTATATTTGGGAATCACCATGAGTTAAGGCTCTTCCTGACCCTACCCTCAGCTTTGCTCTACATAGGAAAATGTTCTCATGCAATGCAGAGTTTTACAGCAATTTTCATTATTTTAGTTTTTTGTGTGTATGGGAGGCCAGGATGAGGACATGGGCATGGTACTGTCCACGGCTGTGTTGCTTTTACAAGGTGGCCTGGAGCAGGTTGCTGAGCTTCCCAGCCTCTGCTATGCTTGCACACACGTTCCGCAAGATGCCCGATGTTCCTGAGTGTTGGCTTCTGCAGGACAGTCTCAGCCCTTCTGCTATAGGGATCATCCAGATTCCATAGCTGAAGCATTCCACATGTATCTTATGGTGATCTTTACCTTCTCCCTTAGCCCCATGGATTCTCATGCAGGCTGACCTGGGAGGGGAAGTCTTTGCTTTTGAACCACCCAGGACTGGGTCAGATGAAACAGAGATGCATTTGAAAGCATGGGTCCTGCGTTCATTCAAACATCTCACCTTGGGTCTAGGTTAATACACCAATGATGTAACATAAATGATTCCAAAGCTACTTTGCTTTCATGTCACCAGCAGGTGCATATGTGGAGTTTGTGACATCATCCTGCCACCCCTCATGGTCACAGCCTAGGGTATCCTTTAGCTTGTCTGCCTGATGTTGTTCTTCCTTGCGTGTCATGAGTGGGTCCCTCTCCTCAGAGTACTTGAGAGAGGCCTTGTGAGATGCTCTCCCTCTGGATGTTACAGAGCATATTTTACATCTGATTTATCTCCAGACATGTCCACAGGCTGTGACATGAGCAGTTTTTATCTTGAGCCTGGTTTCTCAGATGTTCTCTTGAATATTCACACACCTAGGCTGTAAAATCTCTGGCTTCTCAATATATTGCCATGGGATCATTTCTCTGCCTTAGTCTTAGAGGTTCTTCCATCAGATAGTAAACAGATAGAAGCATCAGGTGTCAGCTGCGTTAATCTGTTGACTATTTCCCATTGGTGGTGGTGGCTCTGAGAATGAGGGCACAGAGGTTTCTGAACCACAAGTAAAAAGGGCATGGAGGTGACTCTGAACCTAAATGTCTGCAGTCCTGACCACTCTCCACCCTGCTCTAAGGGGCTGCTGCAATTGGGGTGGGTGAGTAAGTGAAATGCAGGCACTACTCCCTTTGGTTTACCTCTTTACTTCTGCAGCTTAGAGGCAGTAAGAACACACATGGCTAGGAAAGCAGTGCTTTGAGCAGTCGAGGTTATAGCTGCTCTCTTCCTCTGAGTGTTCTTTGTTGTAAAGATCCTTAAGTCTGTCCCTAGGTTTCTCCAAGTTGACTCAGTCATGCCCCTTACGGAGCCTGTGTCACTGGCTGTTTCCCCACCCAGAGAATGTGTGCTGCAGCTCTGAGGGCCTCCCATGAATCTCACACTTGATGCCTAAGGGAATGGTCTCAGGCATTGGCTGGTGGCTGTGATTCTGATAGCTGTGGTTGTTACCTTCCCGTAAGGTAAACAGTCAGTCTAATGAGATGGCAGCCCACCCTCCTGGATTCTGTCCTGTTTGTGCCTGTGCTGTTGGGCTAAGTACCTTCTCCCAGGCTGTGACAGCTGTCAGTCTGCTCCAACTTACTAAAGAAACTTTTACAGAGTTGGCTCTGTGCTGTTTCACGTGAAGTGACACCAATATGATAGGTGGTCAAAATTATGTCTTTGCAGTAATTGGTGACAACACAAGTTGGGATCTCATAAGGGCCAGTTTGGGGCCTGGAGCAAAGAGGCTTATGGAGCTTCCTAATGGGTCCTGATAGAATTGCCAGGCATCCAATGAGCTGCTCTGCGCTGACAGGTGCTTCCTTAGGTTCTATCCTGAACGTTGTTTCCTTCAAGCTGTACCATGTTGAGAGTAATTCTGTAGCTTGGAACGAGGAAAATTCTCAGCTCAGTTTCATAAAATAGGGTCTACTTGTAAAGACAAGTCATTTCAGGCTGTTGGCTTTGAGTTCTGTACCCAGCCTACCCTCTGGCCTGAAATTCCATCCAGCCTTGGCAGAGTGCAGTGCATGCAGAGAGCTGAAAATCAAATTTCTCCTTTCTGACTAGACAAGGGACAGCTGCCTTGTTAGTTTCAATAGAGCTGGTCCACCAACCCAATCCTTTTTGGGACCCAGCTTACCATGGGTGTTGAAGGCTAGGGAGCACTGAAGAAATGTGGTTTTCTCTTTCTACCTCCTAGACTACACAGGAAGATAATATATATACCTCCCTGATGCCTGGGAAGTGATGTTTCCTCAGTAGTAACTATGCAACCTGTATCCCCACGGAACTCTTCTCATTCTGTCTCTTCTCCCTGGATCATTCAGCAGGTCAGGGAGTCTCCTGAGTCACCGTTCACCAGCAAGTAGTTCCTTGTGACAGATTTAAGTATTCTGGCAGTTTCTCAAGTCGGTGGTAGGTGCAGAACTTTAAGCTCACCTAAAGGAGAAGGACTCGATGCAGAATACTTGGTGCTGGAGGCTTCTGCCTTTTTTTGTGGTGTCTGTGGTAATGTTTGAATGTTGTCCCAGAAAATTTACAGACAATGTTGATCATAGTTGGCCATAACACCACCTCCTCTGGGTAAGAAGGGCTCAGTGGTCTCCTATCAAAGGGGCAGGATTTTGACATCGTTCCCATCCCCATGGCGGGGGTGTGCTGGGCCTGCCAGGCCCCTGTGGGCACAAACCATAAGCCAGGGTTCTCTTTTAGATGTGGAAGCAGCTGGTGGTCTTGCTTTCCAGGTGTAGGATTCTTTCAGATTTGTAAGGTGGTAGTTTTGGGGGCAGGTGGTTCTGACAGCCGGGGGCAGAGGCTACCAAAAGGGAGGGTGGAGAATATTCAGAGCCATCTGTGAAAAAGACTCACTAATGGTCAGTCCTTAGTGAGAAATTATCAGCCTCTCCTGGTGCTATGCTGACCTGCAATTCATGAAGAGCAGGGAACCTCCTGGTCCATCTGAATGGGACCTTCCACATAGTTTAAGGTGGAGAGAATGACAGTGCTTTTGGTTGTTCTAGCCTGTCAGTCATGGGAGAGTGACATTTTGAAGACTATTTCCATCTCTTTTTGTTTGGAACAACTGATAAGCAACTGGTGTCATATCTGAACTGGTGATAGAATCAAGTGGGGAAGTTATTTGGGCAACAGAATACCTTGTAGAAAGTTCTAAATCATATATTTAGTACACTTCATAGAACACAAATAATCAGGACCTACTCTTGTAAATTTTAATCTGTCTTTCATGCCATTTGTGCCTATACATTTCCCATGTAAATTGAACAAACACATCTATTTATCACACTTAAATACTGAAATGCTCAGGATATACTATACGTTGCCTTTAATTTTGTTCTTCATTGATTCTCAGGGTAAGAATAGTTACGAAGACTCTTAGAGGAACTTTAAGGTGAACATCAGTGACTGACTCTGGATCCCCCTGACAAAAGAACATTAAGAATGTTGGACAGGTCTTGCATTTCTTTCTCTTTCTGCTGCACTAAATGGACATCAAGTTAGTGCTTAAGTAAAACAGGTTTTTTTTTTTAATTATTTAAGTTTTAGAGTACATGTGCACAATGTGCAGGTTTGTTGCATATGTATACATGTGCCATGTTGGTGTGCTGCACCCATTAACTCATCATTTAATATTAGGTATATCTCCTAATGCTATCCCTCCCCCATCCCCCCACCTCACAACAGGCCCCAGTGTGTGATGTTCCCCTTCCTGTGTCCGTGTGTTCTCATTGTTCAATTCCCACCTATGAGTGAAAACATGAGGTGTTTGGTTTTTTGTCCTTGTGATAGTTTGCTGAGAATGATGGTTTCCAGCTTTATCCAGGTCCCTACAAAGGGCATGAATTCATCCTTTTCTATGGCTGCATAGTATTCCATGGTGTATATGTGCCACATTTTCTTAATCCAGTCTATCATTGTTGGATATTTGGGTTGGTTCCAAGTCTTTGCTATTGTGAATAGTGACGCAATAAACATATGTGTGCATGTGTCTTTATAGCAGCATGATTTATAATCCTTTGGGTATATACCCAGTAATGGGATGGCTGGGTCAAATGGTATTTCTAGTTCTAGATCCCTGAGGAATCACCACACTGACTTCCACAATGGTTGAACTAGTTTACAGTCCCTCCAACAGTATATAAGTGTTCCTATTTCTCCACATCCTCTCCAGCACCTGTTGTTTCCTGACTTTTTAATGATTGCCATTCTAACAGGTGTGAGATGGTATCTCATTGTGGTTTTGATTTGCATTTCTCTGATGGCCAGTGATGATGAGCATTTTTTCATGTGTCTTTTGGCTGCATAAATGTCATCTTTTGAGAAGTGTCTTTTCATATCCTTCGCCTGCTTTTTGATGGGGTTGTTTGTTTTTTTTCTTGTAAATTTGTTTGAGTTCATTGTAGATTCTGGATATTAGCCCTTTGTCAGATGAGTAGGTTGCAAAAATTTTCTCCCATTTTGTATGTTGCCTGTTCACTCTGATGGTAGTTTCTTGTGCTGTGCAGAAGCTCTTTAGTTTAATTAGATCCCATTTGTCAATTTTGGCTTTTGTTGCCATTGCTTTTGGTGTTTTAGACATGAAGTCCTTGCCCGTGCCTATGTCCTGAATGGTATTGCCTAGGTTTTCTTCTAGGGCTTTTATGGTTTTAGGTCTAACATTTAAGTCTTTAATCCATCTTGAATTAATTTTTGTATAAGGTGTAAGGAAAAACTCTCAATGCATTAGGTATTGATGGGATGTATCTCAAAATAATAAGAGCTATCTATGACAAACCCACAGCCAATATCATACTGAATGGGCAAAAACTACAAGCATTCCCTTTGAAAACTGGCACAAGACAGGGATGCCCTCTCTCACCACTGCTATTCAACATAGTGTTGGAAGTTCTAGCCAGGGCAATCAGGCAGGAGAAGGAAATAAAGGGTATTCAATTAGGAAAAGAGGAAGTCAAATTGTCCCTGTTTGCAGATAACATGATTGTATATCTAGAAAACCCCATCATCTCAGCCCAAAATCTCCTTAAGCTGATAAGCAACTTCAGCAAAGTCTCAGGATACAAAATCAATGTGCAAAATTCACAAGCATTCTTATACACAAATAACAGAGAGCCAAATCATGAGTGAACTCCCATTCACAATTGCTTCAAAGAGAATAAAATACCTAGGAATCCAACTTAAAAGGGACGTGAAGGACCTCTTCAAGGAGAACTACAAACCACTGCTCAATGAAATAAAAGAAGATACAAACAAATGGAAGAACATTCCATGCTCATGGGTAGGAAGAATCAATATCGTGAAAATGTCCATACTGCCCAAGGTAATTTATAGATTCAATGCCATCCCCATCAAGCTACCAATGCCTTTCTTCACAGAATTGGAAAAAACTACTTGAAAATTCATATGGAAGCAAAAAAGAGCCCGCATTTGCCAAGTCAATCCTAAGCCAAAAGAACAAAGCTGGAGGCATCATGCTACCTGACTTCAAACTATACTACAAGGCTACAGTAACCAAAACAGCATGGTACTGGTACCAAAACAGATATAAACCAATGGAACAGAACAGAGCCCTTAGAAATAATGCCACATATCTACAACTATCTGATCTTTGACAAACCTGACAAAAACAAGAAATGGGGAAAGGATTCCCTATTTAATAAATGGTGCTGGGAAAACTGGCTAGCCATATGTAGAAAGCTGAAAAGTAAAACAGGTTTATCTCACATTACAGTGGTGATCAATAGACTGAAATTGGTCTCACCTAGACAAAATGAAGCTGTCTACATGGTTGGCTTGTTTTTTTCTAGAGGACAGTCTGTTTCCTTGACTTCCTTTTCAGCAGCCCACTGCGTTCCTTGACTTGTGGCCCCTTTCTGGGCTTCAGATGGAGGGATTCCACCCTCAGCTTCAGAGCTGGGAGTGCCTCTTGAGATCTGATTCTCATTCTGCTTCTGCCTCCCTCTTCTGCTTAATTTTTTTGTATCACCTTTGATGACAAGGGACCCTCCTGGAGGATCCAGGGTGATCTCTGCACATTAGCTGATTAGCAACCTCAGTTCTGTCTCCCAAATACCCCCTTGCCATATCAAAAACATGTTCCCAGCATCTAAGGATTAAGACTTACAAATCTCAGGGGGTCACTAATCTGCCCGTGTTATTGAGTACCTAATTTCAAAGTGTTCTGAGGAAGCCCACAGGAAGATGCTGAACTGGTGAAAGGGTGGCGAGAATAGCCAGTGAAGGGGGTGGGGGGGTGGGTGGGGAAGGAATTGAGCTTACTTACGGAGGCGACTGGGACTCTATCTTCCTGTATGTCTTCAGCCAGGAATAATGCATCTCGATCGTCCCTGTGGGATGATGTTCTCGTCACTGTCAACCCTATCAGACACGTTCCTTAGTTTTTCCTTTATCCTGAAAGCATGAATTCCTGTCTGAAACGTGGCTCTGCCTCAAAACAAGTAAACTAAAAAGGTACAGGTGTAGCCCTGAACAGCCCAGTCATTCCAGAAGAATGCTAAAGGCTGAGATCACCCTTTCAGCATGGGGGGGATGGGCTCAGGATCCACTGCAGCAGGGAGCTTTCTACTGCCTTCCTGTAATAGGGACACTTCCCTCTCCTGGGAAGAGATTCTTAACATACCCCTGTATCTCATTCAGCTTTCTGTGCCTCACACAGGATGTAAAAAGTTGAATACAAAAATTGAGAAGTCATCCTTTAATAACTTCTAAGTCTCATACTTTCTCTTCCACAAAAATGAGATTGTATGCTTAAAGATCTAAAAGTAGTGTTCCTTTAAATGTCAGCTCTCTGTTATATACCATGAGTTCTAAGATAAACTACTAGAGGGAAGTTGCAAACTTCATTCCTTCAGTGGGATGTCAGAGATTTGAGTGTGCAGATTTCTCATTGTGTATGCATATGTGAATGTGGCATTTTATTGCAATATACTTTAAGTTTAGGTGTAAATAGGATCTAAACTGTTAACACATTTAATTTTTTTAAAGAAACTTTTGCATGTGAGTTTTTAAGTCTGGATCTGTTTTTGTGCAACTGGTATATTTTGAAGGAAGAAATGTATTCCTTCCAGTGTCCCACATTGTTCTGATGCATTCAGTTATAGTGAGAGTGACCAATGTCACTGCCTCCCAATTACAATTTTTAGGATTGAATGAGCAGGAAGTGATAAGATCCTTTGAAACTTTTATACTAACAGTCCCTGGCAGGACTAAACCATGTCCTTGAGTCAACCAGAACCTGTGCTGATTTCTAGTGGAAGCTGCTGCCAAGAGTGTCTGCTCTAACTTTGCCCACTTCTTTATAAAGTGCTTTGACCCCCATCATCTCAGTCTCTTAGACACAGCCTACGTTAGCCTTTGATCCTTGTCTGCAGGGTGCTGTTGTTCATTTTGTGTTTGTGAGAGTCATTCCCAAGCTGGAGTGCCTGGAATGGTCCAGGTAAAGTGTACAACCACCTGACTGCTCAGAGATTTGACATTTTACTCCCAGGAAAGTTCCACTGGGTGTGGAGTTTGTGGGCAGTATTTATGGGGGTCTCGGATGTCATGGTCCTTTCTCCTAGTGTTCTCGCTGCTGGTCTTGCTTTCCATATCTTAGACCCTTTCACGTTTGTGTTTTGTGTTTCTTTCTTGGAAAGTGATTCTAAGAGCCTGGAAGGCAGCAGACATAGCGGGAAGAGGAAGACGATTTAGAGCTGTCTGTCAGGAAGAGCTTGCTGTTAGTGTGCAGTGAGAAATGTGCTAGTTGGGAGCCATGCTGACCTACAGCTTGGGAAAGGCAGGGACCTCGTGCTCTCCTGTGAAGTGGGAGCCTCTCTGGGATGCAGAACTTCAGGAAGCACTCAGTTGTCTGTCAGTCTACTTAGTTGCTTGGAAAGGGGCATTTTGAAAATGTTTGGTTTTTGTGTTTGGAATGATTTATATATGATTTCTACTCTGGTGGTAGAATCCACTGAGGAAGATGTCTTGCTCCATAGAATAGTTCATTAATGTACTATGCTGTCTATTTAGTTTCCTCCATAGAAAACCAAAATACCGATTTCTTTCATGTTTTAATCTATTTCAAAGCATTTGACACTCACTTGAAATGAGAACCATCTGTAATATCACTGCAAAATCTCCCTCGTGGGATGCTAAGAGGATGTGTGGCCATTCTTCTTGCCTGTTTTCTGGATTAGGGTCACCAGAGAGGAGAGTTCTAAGGCCTCCTAGTTGAAATATAAGGTGAAAAGTAGTGACTTCTGGATTCCCCTGAATGTTGAAGTAAGAATTTTGGACAGGTGCTATATTTCCTATGGTATTGTGATAAGTAATCAGTGCATTAGGAACTTAAATGTAAATAAATTTATTCTATCATAGAGACGAGAGGTTTAGAATGGAGTCACTCGGAAAAAATGAAAATGTTGGCAAAGTTGTCTAACTGGTTGCTCCATTGGGCAATTTGTTTCATGCCTTTAGCTATCTTTAGAGACCCCAGCATTCCTTACCTTGTTCCTTCTGTAACCTTCAGTGTGGGGACCCTTTTCTGCCTCAGATGGGACCACCTCTGGCTGCCCAGTGTGTACCCACATCTCGAATTCTGATTCTCCCCTCCAATTCTCCCTGCTTCTCCCACTTTCACACTTGAATCACTTTCCCGACATTGCTCCCCCTGGGCAATCCCGGGAATCTCTGTACCTTCAAGATGATGAGCAACCTCATTTCCATCTCTCCCCTTCACTCCCTGCCTGCCGTGTAGCATAGCATATTCATGGGTTCTCAGGACTTGGAGGAGGACTTAAGAGGGACCCTTCATCTGCCTACTTTATTGGTCCCTTATTTGAAAGTGATCCAAGGGAGCCCAGAGGAGAGTGAAAGGGGTGGCAATGTAGAGAGGGCAGCCACTGAAGAGGGGTTAGGATTGAGCTGGTCACTGATGGAGGTGACTGAGACTCAACACTGCTTGGGGACCCTGGAGGAACCACAAGCAATCCATTTCACAACATCCCTGCTGGAGGGCTACAGTCCGGTTTAACCCGCTACCTCTAACATTCCACCAATTTTCTCTTTACCCAAGTATCCCCCTGAGCTGCTGGGGTGCCTCTGCAGGAAAATGAGCTAGCTGAGAGGATGAGGGCATGGCCTGGGGCAGCTCAGTCATTCAAGTAGAATGTGCAGCTGCCTGTGTTTCTGTCTCAGCAGAAGACAAATGAACTCAGTGTCTACTGCAGCAAGGAGCTCCCCACTCTTCCTTCCTGTGATGGGGACTTTCTCCTTCTCCTGGGAGAGCTGCTCACACACCCGTCTTTTTCACCCTTGTCCTGTAACTATCTCCTGCAATGTCTGTTTCTATTAAATTTATCAGAATGAGAATAAAAAATGGAGATAACTGATCATTATATTCAAAGGATGTTTTGTCTTTTAAGTCTCATGCTTTCTACCACAGAAAAGAGGTGAGACTGTTTGATGCAAGAGCTAAAATGTCATCTACCTTCTATTTTATGTCACTTGTCATATGCTGTTACAATTGTTGATGAAATTTGCAATGCTCAGTCCTTCATGGGGCTGTAATGCATACTTGTAAGAACATGTCAACTTTTGCTTGTTATTGCTATAGAACATACTACTTAGGAGTAAATAAGGTTGAAACTCTTAACATTTAGTTTAGGTGTGCTTCCACATGGTACTAAGCTGCTAAGAACAGTCAGCATCCCATTTGAAATTGAGCCATTGATGATCTTTTCATCAGAATTTATTTTTCCCTCTTCCAACATTTCCTACTTTTTCCCTTGAGTGGGGGGTGTGGGGTTGAATTGTGATTCCAGCCAAAAGAACTCTGGCTCCCAATTGAAATGTGTAGGGTTGAATAAGCTGGTGTGGACCCCTTCTCTTGTTTGCAGTCCTGGCAGGATTAACCCAAGTGCCTGGATCCACCATACCTGGTGCTGTCTTCCCGTGCAAGCTGCTCATAAATGTGTTTGGGTTTAATTTTGCAATCCTCTGTGGCTTTTCACTTCTATCACCTCAGCCTCTGGACAGTTCCTAGGTTGTTCTCTGACCCTAGCCTGACTGGCATTGATACTGTTTCCGTGTGAGGGTCATTATTAAACCAGAGGATTTACAGTGCTCCTGGTGAGGTTTCTCACTACTTTTCTGGTGGAGAAATTCACTCCATTTCATGCCCATAAAATGGACTACATGGGCAGTATTGATTGGGTCTGGGTCACCAGAGTTTTCCCTCACTGGCTTCTGCATCTTGAGACCTCGGTCTTGGGTATTAAACCTTCCTAGCCATTGCTCCCTTTGCTGTGGTCAAGGGTAGAAGTTAAAGGCCCAGCAACATCCATGCCATAGGACTGGCCCTTCCAAGTCTCACAATCTCTTCTCTCCTCCCAATGTTATTAGGTTGATTCCAAGTCTCACAATCTTGTTCTCTTCTCCCAGTGTTCTTAGGTTGAGCCCCAAATACAGCTGCCCATGGTCATAGCAGTCTGTCCTCTTTATAGACCAGCTCTGATTTTCTTTCTTGGTGTGAGTGGGTTGATGAAGTATGTGGCTAGTTAGGAAAACTCCTTGTTTCATGTCTTAGATACAAAATCAAGGTTTGAGTTCTGGCTCCAGGGCACAGTTGCACAGCCTATGCTGTGACAGGTGTGGCAGGTCAGGCAGTTCCCCTTATGATGCCTTCTGCAAAGGTAGATGGGATCCACTTTGATAATGTTCTATGTAAAAGTCTTAATACCCCTGTCCTACTGGGTTAAAGCCCTGCCTACAAGAGAAAAATAAGCTGCATTTTTAGCTAATTTGGATTCTTGGCATAGTACAGCATGCTTCGGGATTGGCTGGATCGAGTCTACCTCACTGGATCTTCCAGATCTGTTTTAGTGGTCACAACACTAGTACCTATGTGGTACTGAATTTTCAGATTAATAGGATTCAAAATCTACATTTCAACAGATTTTATTCTGATGGAAATTTTTCTAAACATAATGCAGGGAAGTATTGAATTATCTGTTGCTGTTCCTTATTATCTCTGTAACTCAGACAGTGGAATGAGCAGTCTGAGCAGAGTCCATAGATATTTGAACCCCATGTCCGGGTCCATGGAAGATACCCTGAACTCAAATGCCTGAAAGTCCTGTACCTCTCCAAGCTTGCACTTTGGGACCCAGGAAGAGGGGGATGTCCAAATTAGTGGAGCAAATACGTTCTGTCCATTTATCCTCATTTTAGCCTTCATATTTTTCTCCGATCATCAGAAAAACTCCTGTGATCTTCAGACACATTCATTCTAGAATTTATCTCATCAAGTACTATCTTTTGCCTGAATATTTCTATTTAAGTTTATATAACCTTGTCTGCCTGATGTCTGCTCCTATTCCTTTAAGGATATTAACTCTCTAAATTTCTTGATCATAGGGTCTTTACTCTGTGAAGTTTTCTTAAAATGATGCCCTTCAGATGACTAGTCTTTGTCCTGTGGTTTCCAGTAGTGGTGGTAAAGCCTGTGCATCTGTTTTGGTGGAAAGGTTCAATCAGGAAACATCACTGTTCTGATAAAGACGTATCCCAGGGTTAAAGGTGATAATGTGTATCTCTATTTCCTCCAAAGCTGCACCATCTGAGTGCTGCTGCTCAAATGTTCCCAGCAAAATCTGAATTGCTAGAAGGCTGGGGATGTGCATTCCTTGTAGTTTATCTCTGGATGTCTTTGGCACCAATGGAGATAAAATATTTGCAGATAGGGAACAGACATCATCTTTGGTAATACTGTGCCTTTGCTGGGCAACCAGGGTCCATCTGGAAGACTTGGAAGTGAATTCTGAAACCTTGACAATCATGCAGTGTCACACTGCTCCAGTTAACTGACCCTTAGTGCAAAACCGGGAGCAAGTAACATTTCCTGAGAAATGGCAGCTGTTGCTCATGCCTTTTATGCATTCACCCTTGCTGGCTTTTTCTAAGATAGTTTTCTGCTGGCACTGGGTCCAGAGTTCCATCCTGGGGGTCAGTTGTAATAGGAAAATAAACCATGCTAGGACTCTTCCTCGTAATGAATTTCTTAGTCCATTTGTAAGCTGTAGCTTCTGACAGGAAGAAGCACTGTTGGTCAGCAGAGCTACAAGGAGATGTGAAACTCCTCCCCCATCATACTGAGAAATGGTATCAAACATGTTGAGCTCCCTGGTCAGCTTGGAAGTCTGAGGACTCGGGTATCTTACTTCCTTTGGCAGTGAAGCTAGTGAGAATTCAAGGTGTGAACTGCCTGAGTCTTCATGGTCCTCGGGGATGATGAGCCCATGTGAGTCCAGGGTGGTCTGATTGACTACTGAAAAGGTGAGGTCAATTCAGCCAGGACAGATTTGCAAATTGCTAATTCTCAAAGGATATGAACAGACCCTCCGCAGAGGAAGACATTTATATGGCCAACAGACATATGAAAAATCAGTGATTATTAGAGAAATGCAAATCAAAACCATACTGAGATACGATCTTATGCCAGTCAGTGGTGATTATTAAAAGTCAGGAAACAATAGACGCTGGTAAGGCTGTGGAGAAAGAGACATGCTTTTACACTGTTGGGAGTGTAAATTAGTTCAACCATTGTGGAAGACAGTGTGGTGACTCCTTAAGGATCTAGAACCAGAAATACCATTTAATCCAGCAATCCCATTACTGAATATATGGCCAAAGGATTATAAATCATTCTGTAAAGACACATGCACATGTATGTTTATCGCAGCACTATTTACAATAGCAAAGACTTGGAACCAACCCAAATGCCCATCAATTATAGACTGGATAAAGAAAATGTACACGTACACCGTGCAATACTATGCAGCCATAAAAAATGAGCTGTCCTTTGCAGGCCCATGGATGAAACTGGAAGACATCATCAGCAAACTAACACAGGAACAGAAAACCAAACACCGCCTGTTCTCATAAGTGGGAGTTGAACAATGAGAACACATGGACACAGGGAGGTGAACAACACACACCGGGGCTGTAGGAAAGTGGGAGGAAAGGGTAGGGAGAGCATTAGGAAAAATACCTAATGCATGCGGGGCTTAAAATCTAGATGACGGGTTGATAGGTGCAGCAAACCACCATGGCACTTGTATACCTATGTAACCTGCACATTCTGCACGTGTATCCCGGAATTTAAATTTTTTTTAAAAAATGCTAATTTTCTCTATAGGAACAGATTTTTGAACTTGTACTTTCATGTACAATACTCAATTAAAATATACCCAGACTCAGTCATGACAGCCCACCAATGAGGAGCACTCCAACTTAGATGCTTCTAGTTTTTCTTGTTGTTGATTGATCACTGCTGGTGTCTCATTAGCTGGCCAACAGAGCAGGTTAACCTCCTTCCCCTTCTGGTTTCCATCATTACTTGTCTCATGATCCTTAATTATATTACTGGTGATTGGTCACCTTGCTGATGTGCCACACTGAGAAAGACAGTTTTTTTATTGGCATAGGGTGGAGAAAGTCTTCCAGTAACAATGAACCAAGGTTTCAGCCACCCTATTTTCTCTATGAAATCATTCAGTACAAGACGAGTTATTTTTCTGTTTAAAGGTGAAGTAATGCAGGTTTGGGTTCCTTAAGCAGGAAGATAGACCGAGGAGCTCATCTGCAGTCCCTACACATCAGCATCCCCAGATGGGGCTCCTGAAACACTCAGGGTCAGGTGAGCAATGCTCAATACCTGGCTCAATGGGGGTCTCAGTTACTATGGGAAAAACCCTGGTTTAGAAGACATTCAACAGACTGTGTCACTTAAAGATTATAAAATTAGAGACAGGAGCCTGTCTGCATAAAAGACAGATTTCTGAAAATCCCAGACAGGAATCTGGGGGAACAGATTTGGGTTAGCCTCCGATAGAACACAGCTGTTCTTCCCAATTTCATCCAGTCACAGGGAAGCTAATGATTCAATGCTCAGATAACAGGAGTGCGCTGGGAGCAGTCAGATGTCATCTTGTTTTAGCTCATTTCATGAACCCATAGAGATCTTTGAGTTCACACTCTGTGAATCTCTTGGCATATGACATTGGCTGTTGGTTCTCAGCTTAGAACTAGTAAGTCTTGAGCATGGTCTATTAAAAAGGGCTGTAGTAAAATATATCCTTTGGTTCTGACCTCTCACTGCCTGTTTAGGTTGTTGAAGGAAGCACTTTATTGGGAGCTTAACCTATCATATGAGGACAAGTTTATGCTAGTGATAAATGTCATTCTTGCTTGTCACGAGAAAGTAGCGGTTTTCCCTCACCTAGTTTTATCTTCTCTGCTAATTAGCATTGAAGGTACTTTTGGGGACATTACTATGATCTTAGACGGATCCTCCACTAAATACTATATGGAGAATTGTATGCTTTAATTTCCAGGTTAGTAGTCTGCTTGTTCTTGGAATTCTTCCTTGGATGAGGCAGATAATGGCTAGTCTCACATGAGGCTAATGTGAACCTTCTCCCAGATATCACAAGGATCATCTACATTGGAAGACTCAAGTTCATTGCAGATGTTGGTGTTGTGGTGGAGATCCAAGTATATTGTCAGGATCTGGAGAGATTGGGGGATCTTCAAGCTTTAAAAGTCCAGGCTTTGTAATCGCTGATACTTTTAGATACGTTGTTATAGCAAACTGTCTTTGTATATTTATAAATCTTACAATGCTTGTAGGCCTATTACTTTCCCTTAGTTTACGGAACCCTTGATCCACAAAGGATAGTACATCACGATCATACCCTATAACACTTGTGCCTCTTGCAAAATGGCTACAAAGATCATCTGGATACTTTGAAACACTGCAAATGGAAAGTGTGAGTGTGGTCTGGAGTGGCCACGTGGGGACCTAGAATGATGTGACAAAGGAAGTTTTCATATCTTGAAAAGCCTGTGTTCCGGAGAGAACAGACAAACATAATGGTATCCTCTCCAGACCCTTGACCTGAAACTCAGAATACTTGGGGCTGAGAAGGTACTGACACTGGTGCCAGGGGAGGGAGCAAGGCTTTGTATGCTGCTGTATGAAAACTCTACTCCAGAAGATTTATACATTTTTTTTTCTTTACATGTGTCCTGAGGGGTATGGCTTGTTCCTTATTGATGCATACTACTTGATGTGGATCCATTGTTGAATTCCTTAAATCTATTGAACCAAGGATGTGTCTTTGGTTCTACTAGCTGTGTCAGCAGCCTTGCAAGGTATTTGTGGGGGGAATGAAGGAATGGGGTGTGTACAGACTTATCTGGGGGTTCTGTCTCTGTTCTGATAGTCACCTCAGTGTCTTTGCATCTCAACAGCTCTAATGCTGTGGTTGAGGCACAGGTCATCATGGGTGTTAAACCTACAGGGAAGACCACTGCACTAGGGAAAAAACTTGAAGAGGGACATGGCCTGTCTCTCCTTCATAGCTCTCTGCTTATGGTTACCCGGTGTTACTGGGCACTGCCTGACATCTCTGCTGACCCATGGTTAATTTCTTTGGCTCGACTCCTGGTGAAACTCCTCAGGGGGTTTGTTTCCACTTCAGACCTTGTTCATCTGGTGATTCTCAGAATAGCGGATTTGATTTACTGTCCTGGAAATTTGGCAATCACCATGAATGAGGCTGTCTGCTTCTAGCCTGAGTTATCCTTCAAATCTGAAAATGTGTCAATGAAATGCAGGCTACTGCAACAATTTCTGAGTTGTTTTTCTTAGGGGATGTCTAGAATAATTTGCAACTTTTCTGTATAGAGAAAGAGAAGAGGCTTTGGCCAGTACTGGTGCTGGAAGGATTAAATTACAGAATCACTGTTACAAAGTTAACCTGTAAACATCCCATATCTTCAAGAGAAAAGTTTGCTAAGCTGTCTTTCAGGTATTAACAAAAATAACTTTGGAATGTAAATTAATGAACAGAGCTTATTATGTAGTTGTGATTTCAATTAGAAATGCAAAAATGTGCCTCAATTTATTTGTGACATAAGTAATCTGGCACTTACATCTTGACCATGCCAGTGAAAGAAGAGTTAAGGTCTTCTCCTTTTCAATATGAAGGGAAATTATGGTGTTTTAGTTGGGACTTCCTAAATTCCAAACCCAAGTGCTATATGTCTGAGGTAGATGATACTGTGGAAGTGATCCCAGAAACCCAGAGCGTGAAATGGTGAGAGACAGGGTGAGGACAGCAGCCAGAGGTGGGCAGAGCACTGAGTTGATCACAGCTAGGCTGCGTGTGGCTCAGTTCCTCTGGGAATGCTTGACAGAACCACATCAAATGCATCTCAGAATGCCCTAGCTAGCAACAGGTGGTTCCATGACTCACTCTCCAACTTGGTCCATCCTGATGATGATTAATGTCTACACACTGAAATGTCCCCTTGTGCCCAAGGCTGAGCTGCCTTGGTTGAATTTGGAGAAAGCTCTAGGGCCCTCACATTGAGGAAGGGTCATAGGAAAGTTTTCTGGTGGGATAGGGCTGCAAACCTGATGCCATTCTGTATAGCTGTGCAGATAACGTGGAGGTCACAAAGATGTCACTGAGCTCCCCAGCCTCTGCCGCACCTGCCTACACATTCCAAAAGATTCCCAATACTCCTGGGTTTTCCTTTAAGTAGGAAAGGGACAAAATTAGTCCTTCTATGGTATGACTGTTCATGTTACATAGCTGAAGACTGACATCCATCCTCTTGTGAAGGGTTGTTACCTTGTGTCAAGCCCTGAGGATTGTAATAAAGGCTGGCTTTGGGATGTGACATCTTTAGAAACACCCAAGAGTGCATCAAAGCAAAGAGGTGTGTTTGGAACCATGGTCCTGCATTCACTGCAGTGTCTAACCTTTGGTCCAGGTTGTTTTTGACACAAAGGTCGAGGTAGTTTTAGATGAACAAGGAGAGGGATTCCAAGGCTACTTTGCTTTCACTTTCCAGCAAGTATTTATTGGTTTTGTGTAATCTGGATTCTGCCAAACCCTCGTAGTCATAGCCAGGATGTCCCTTGTCTGCCTGATACTCTTGCTGCTTATGTTTTGTCAGGGGTTCTACCCTTCCCTGGGTATCTGACATGGTCCAAGTGAGGTTCTCACCCTCTGGATGTTACGGAAGAGGCTTTGGTTCTGATTTCCCTCTAGGTATATCTGCAGGGTGTGGTTACAAGGGCAGTGTTGGTGTGAGCCTGGCCTCACAGATCTCCACCCAAGACTCACATGGGTTGTCAAATCTCTGGTTCTTCCCTAAGTTACCACAGGGTCATCTCTCAGGGGCTGTCTTCAAGGTAAGTAGATGGAGTCCCTTAAAGTGGCAGATCCTTCAGGTGATAGTGCTTTCCATCTTTTGATTTCCCATTGGTTGTGGTTGTTTGAGAATGAGGACACGTGTTTGATTCACAAGTACAGTGTAGGGATTTAACCCTGAGCCCAAATTCCTTAAAGTCCTGATGACCCTCCACCCTGCTCTGAAGGGCCCCTAGGAAGAATGTGGTTGAGAAATTGAAATGCAAACACTTATCCCTTTTGATTACCTTGCTATTTTTTCTGCAGTTACAGAGGCAGTAGGAATGCCAATCATTAGGAAAAGTGCTTTTTATCTTCCATGTTGTAGTCATCCTTCTCCCTGAATGCTGAGGTTCAAAGATCCTCTCACCTGACCCTGGGTTCCTCCCTGGTTGACCCATAGTCAAGCCCCTCATGGAGTCTGTCACTGGAATCCCTCCAGCCATAGGATGTCTGCAGCAGCTCTGAGTGGCTCCCATGAATCCCATGCATGTATCAGGCAACGTTCTCAGGTACTGGCCTGTGCGGCTGTGACTCTGATGGCTATGATTGATATGTTCTTGTAAGAGCACCACTGAGTCCAACCAGGCAATTGCTTTCCTGCAGTGTCTAATTTGGGCCTGCTCTTCTGGGCTTGAATTTTTATCTAGGCTGAGAAATATCTGAGCCAGTACACTAAAGGACACTGACAGAATCGGCTATCATATGCTGCCTTGTGTGAAGTTACCATAATACAATGGACAGATAATAAAATACCTTATCTATTCAGTCACCAGAAGAAACATGTGTTGCGATCTCATAAGATCCAGGTGAGGCCTGGGGCTGAGGCTGATGGAGCTTCCTTAGAGTCCTCAAAGTTGCCCAGTGTCCAGTGAGCAGCTCTGCAGTAACAGATACTACTTTGGATTTCATCCTGAACATTCTTCTGCCTTCAGGCTGCTTCATCCAAGCAGGTTAATTCCATAACTGGTGCAAGGAGAGTTCTCAGCAGCCCAGATTCGGATACCGGGTCTTCTCCAGGGAGAACTCGGTTCAGGCTGCCTGCACTGTGGTGCCTGTATCCAACCCACCCTCCAGCCCAAAAGTCTATCAGATCAGGGGAAAGTTTTGGAATGTGTAAAGAACTGAAAACCAAACTTGGCCTTTCTGGCTAGCAAAAAGAACGACTGCTTGGTCCGTTTTAGTAGGGCTGGTAAACTGGCCCTATTCCTCCAGCATGAGCTCTGCTTGCAGGAGCATCTAAAGTTAAGGAGCTCTAAGGGCATGCGATGTCCCCTGGCTACTTCATAGTCCCTAGAGAGGAAGATACTCCTCCCTCGTGCCTGAAAACTGAAGTGTTCTGTTAAGTCTATGCCTCACATCTACATAGAGCTCTTCTGTGACTGTCTTCTCTGGAATGTTCAGCAAAGCCTGAATTCTATTGAATCAGTGTTTACCTTGAAGTGAGTAGAGAGTTTCCTGTGATGACAGATTTAAATCTGCTGTGGCAGTTCCTCAAGGCAGTAGTAGGAGTAATATTTTAGAAACTAACCCAGAGGAGATAGGACTTAAATACAGAATACATAGTTCTAGAAGCTTGAGCTTTGCTTTTCTGGTGCCTTGATATCCACAGAAGCTTGTTTTCTCAGGGAGTCTGGGGATGGTGCTCATCAAGGCAACATAAGCACAGTCTCTTTGGGGAAGGAAAAGCTCAGTAGTCTCTGATCCAATGGGGCCTGATTTGAAATTATTCTCATCCTTGTGTTGTCTAATTGCTAGGGCTGCCTGGCTCCTTGAGGCACAAGCATCGGCCAGATTTGTCTTCTGTGATCTGAAAGCAACTGCTGTTTTTTGTTCTCCAAGTCTTGGAACCCTTTTAAACGTTTACTTGCAGATAGCTTTTTTGAGAGGAGGTGATTGAGGCAGCCATATAATGGCTCCATAAAGGGAGAGTGGAGAGGTTTAGTGTTTGTGAGAAAGACTTGCTGGTTACCAGTCCTCAGTGAGAAAAGGTCTGCCTCTCCTGGTGCTACACTGACCTGCACCTCGTGAAGAGCAGGGACCTCATGGTCCACGCTGAAATGTGATCATCTCCTAGTCCTAGCCTCTCTGGACTGGAAATGATGAGAATCCTTCCTGCTGTTTTAGTCCACTTGGTTGTCAAGACAGGGTGATATTTTGAGAAATGCTACCATTTTTTATATTGTCTGGAATAACGGGTTATCATTTGACTGGTGGAATCTAGTGAAGTTATTCCAACCACAGAATTTTTTTTTGGTGGGGGATGGTTTTTTCAATTATATATTGAGTTTCTTCCATAGAAAACATAAATAATCAGAATCTATTTTTCTCCTGTAAAATGTAAGATGTATCCTTCATGGCATTTATGCATGTTTATTTCAAATACAAAATTACATGAATGCATTTAATGCATAAAACATGTCTACTGGGATGCTAGGAGAATGACACTAATTTTACTGCCTTCACATTTTTCCTGATGAGTTTTCTCAGGGAAGGATGAGTTATGGGTACTTAGATAGAACGGAAATATCCATGACTTATTCTGGTTACCTTCAAAGTAGGTTATAAAATAAGTATTCTGGACAGGACTTGCATCAACTTCCTATTTCTGTGGTAACAAATGAGCACCAAGTTATGTGCTTAAATTAGAGTGGTAGAGATCCAAAGATAGAAGTTGATTTCACTTAGACAAATAAAGGTGTAGTCATAGTTGGATCTTATCTGGCCTTCCAATGGACAGTCTGTTTCCTTGGCTCTTCCCCACCTTTTAGCAGCCCTTGATTCTCGGCTTTTGGCTCCATTTTTGGCTTCAGAAGCTGGGACATCCCGTCAGCTTCAGAGATGCTCTGCGTCTTGAAATCAGATTCTCATTCTGCTGCTTCCTCCATCTTCTGCTTTCTCAGTTGAATCACCTTTGGATGACAAAGGACCTCCTGTGTAATACGGGAATAGTTCTGCATCTTAGCTGATTAATGAGGTTAATTCCATCTATCCCCTGACTTCCCCCTTGTTATGGCCCAAAACATGTTCACAGCTTCTAGGACTAGAATATGGAAATCTTAAGAGTTCATGAATTTGTGGCATTCAATGCCTTATTTGGAAATGAGCTGAGGAAGTACAGAGGAGGAGGGATGTGAAACCGAGGACATGGAGAGAGCAGCCATTAGAGGGGGTAGGATTGAGTTCCTCCTTTGTGGAGGTGACTGAGGCTCAACCCTGCTGGGGACCTTTGAGCCAAGAGTAATGCAACTCAGAATGTCCTTCGGGGGTGATATTCTGGTCATTGACCATCAACCTTACTAGTCATTTTGCCTCTACCCCAAGGCATGAATTTTTTTGCTCAGCCAAAATATGACTCTGCATAAAAGCAAGTGGACCTACAGGATGAAAATATGGCTTGCGGCAGCCCAATCATTCAAGAAGCCAATGCCTGGGTCTCCCTCTCAGATGGACAGGTTCTTCCCTACTCCATCTTCCTGGGATGGGGGCTTTTTCCCTCTGCTGGAAAAGATTTTCTTTCTGAGCTGGAAGAGATTCTTTACACACCCTTGCATTTCATTTACCCTTACCATCTCTCCCTCCTACAGGATGAGAAAAATCTGAGGATAAAAAAATCAACTCATTCTTTAAATATAACAGAAGTTCATTTAAGTTTCATTCTTTCTCTCACACAAAGGGAGATTGTGTTTTTAAAGATCTAAAATTAGTGTTCCTTTGAATGTCAGATCTCTCATGTCATGAGTTCAATTGTAGAGGGAATGTACAAATCTCATTCCTTCAAGGGGATGTAGTAGAGGTTAGGGTGTGTTAGTACTCCATGTACATGTGAGTACTATACGTCAACCATTGCTTTTTTATTGCTGTATGCCCTCTCTTGCTGTAGCTTTTTTTTTTTATTATTCTACTTTATGTTCTGGGGTACATGTGCAGAACAGGCAGTTTTGTTACATAGGTATACACGTGCCATGGTGGTTTGCTGCACCCATACTTGTCACCTGTATTAGGTATTTCTCCTAATGCTATCCCCACCTCCTGACAGGCCCCGGTGTGTGATGTTCCCCTCCCTGTGTCCATGTGTTCCCATTGTTCAGCTCCCACTTATGAGCGAAAATGTGCAGTGTTTGGTTTTCTGTTCTTGTGTTAGTTTGCTGAGAATGATGGTTTTCAGCTTCATCCATATTCCTGCAGAGGACATATAGTTTTGTTAAAATATTCTGTTTTTTGAGCTTTTATGGACACTCTGTCATTTGTTCTTGAGCAAATGGTGTTTTCTGTTGAAGAATTTATTCCTTTAACACTCCATGTCTTTTCTGCTGCCTTGAATTCTAGTAACTCTAGCCAGTGTGACTGCCTTTCGATTAAAGTTCTTAGGATTGAATGAGAAGAAAGGAAGAATGAGATTGTCGAAAACCTTTCTCCCATGTGCAGTCACTAACAGGACTAACCCGTGTGCCTGGGTCGACCAGACACAGAATATTTACCTGTTTTGATTTCATATTCTTACATCCTCTTGCCAATGTCCTCACTATATCTTTGAGGACATCGACCCGAGCTCATTCATCTCTAGTGAAAGCTGCTGCCCGAGGGTATTTGGCTTTGACATTGCCCACTTTCTTGTATAGTGTTTGGCTCTCATTATTCCAGCTGGAAACAGCCTGGGTTATCCTTCGAGCCTTCTCTGCCTGACTCTCGTATTCCATTTGTTCCTACGGAATTCCTTCCTAAGCCAAAGTATTTGGAATGGTCCAGGTAAAATGTTGCTCAACCTTACTGCTCTGGGGGTCATTGCCTGTATTTTTACCTTCAAGGAAACCCCACTGGATATAGATTATTCGGGCAGTAGTTATGGGGGTCTGGGCTGTCATGGTTCTTCTGAGCACCCACATCCATGGGTCTCAAGTAGTCAATCTTCTCTGCATTGGGTTCCTTTTGTTATGATCAACAGTTTAAGGAATTGGCATCCTCACTGCTGTGCAGGGCTGGCCCTCTGGTAGATCCTATTTCTGATAGACAAACTGTGTTCCCCTCCGCCCTAGTGGCCTCTTAGGCTTAGCTCCATATCCATGGTTGCCTAGAGGTCAAGACCCAGGTGCTTTGTCTTTGTGGAATCACACTGATTTTCATTGTTGGAGTGAGTTGCATGGTGAAACTGAGGAATTGATCCACTAGGAAAACTTGCTCAATACTGTATGTTATAGGAATAAGGTCTGTAGCCTTCTAACAAGTCACACTGCAGGGTGGCTATGACAGGCATCCTATTTCATTCTTTCCTGTCTCAGTGGCTTCCTCTTGTGCTGCCTAAGGTTTGAGTTCTGTTTGGGGTTTATTCTCCAAGTTTTCACATTGTAGTTGTTCTGCATTCAGGGTCTTCCTAGAACTGAAAAGAAGCAGATATGAGCATTTCGTGACCCTGTGAGCTGTCTAGCAGCATTCCAGATTTACTAGATGGGAATTCAACGCTGAATATTTCAAATCTTCTTTCAGTCCTTACGAAAGCCAATTGTCTTAATGTCCTAAATTCTCCATTGGATTTGGATTAAAATTTGCATTCTATTAGACACAATATTTTAGTTTTGAGAATTATCTAATGTAGAGATTAACTTTTCTGTTACCTAGTTCTATTCCCTATGATGTCTTCTGTGACTAGGATTATGGGATGTGCTCTCTGAGCAGGGTCCACAGACATTAGAACCACTTATCCAGGGCCATGGAACATACCTTAAATTCACACACAAAGATTCTTATGCTTCTCCTTTCCATGCATTCAGGCAACCCAGGAGGATGGAAATAGTTGACTGACTAAAATGAATAATGAATGTTTGTCTCTTTGCCCTTTAAGATTTTGACTTTTCCTAATGCTTTCAGGTATTAGGAAATCTTCATTTGATATCTAACCACACTTTTTGTCCCATATATTGTTACCCACTACTATGTTACATGCTGACTTATTTGTTTTGGTTTCATATCCTTACATTGTCTTGCTCATGTTCTCACTATATTTTTGAGGACACCAACCACATATTTAATATTATTTGATACTTGTCTTCAATTAGCGTATCTTCAGTTTTCTTAGATTGTTCCCTTGATGTGACATTCTGCATTGTATGAGTTCATGCTGTGGCTATTCTACCTTAAGCATAAATATGTATGGTCAACACCTGAGAAATATTTCAGTATTTGAAATATTTTTACAGGTGGCATCTACCTCAGCTGAAGAACTTTTGTATTTAACTTGATTTGCTCTTATAGCTATGATGTCTCCGGCATTGCTCCTTAAATTTTCTCCATATAAGAAGTTTAAATGTTGAAGTTAAACTTGAACTTACCCTGCAGGTTTTTCTTATAGATGTACTTGGCACCAACAGAAATATGATTTATCAGAAGGCTGGGATTCTGTGCTTACTGTGGGTGACATGGTACTTCTCCTTGATATCCAGTGCCCACCTGGGATTTACCTTCTGCCCAAAGCCTGAGCAAGAGATTTTATGGGATTGAAAAGCAGCTGTTGGTTATGCTTTCTAAACATTAGTCCTCTTTGCTTTGTTTTTGGAGATGTTCAAATAATCTTTGGAGACTGAGTTTTGTTGCTGTGTACCAACCTATATATCAAAGGGGAATCCCCTCTCAAGCTCAACCACTCCTTTAGCAATAAGTCTAAATGACTTACCATGTCTTGCCCTTCTGTAGCTACCTTATGTCACCTATGGTTTTACTCATAACTCTGATTTTTAAAAACGTTGCCATCATGATCCTTGTCCTTGTTAGGAATTTCCATCAGTGTATGGAGAATGTCAACTCTAGATGTGGGTTGCTGGCCATAAGAAGCTGTGTGTTTATAGGATTTTTTTTTAAAGAAATGGTTATAGAATTGACTAGGAGTCAGTAAATTCTCTTTGCAGGAAAAGTGAAAAGTCTTTGTGAAAAGTCTGTCCTCTTCCATATAAGCCAACAATCCTGCCCTGAAGAAATGAGGGTTATATCTCTCACCCCTACTAAAAGTTAGTAATACTCATATTAGACACTGGTATGACCTTAATACTGACATGTCTAATGAAGGGATGCACAGGAACGTCATGCATTCTGCAGTGGATTTCTCCTTCACCTGCTTTGTTGTTCATCTTCCCTGTGCTGCCTAATCCAGGAGAGTCTACAGTGGTAGCTGATCTAGGGAGCATGCTGTAGAGATAAGCCATAATTATAAGCCAGCGTTCCAGTGATAATTCTCTTGGGAGATTCTTTCTGAGGTCTTGGAGGCTTGATGTTACAGGTGGAAAACAAGAGTAGAGTCAACCTTTCGTTTCCATGGGGGACTGGTTCCAGGATTACAGGCTGATATCAAATCAGTGGATGCTCTAGTCCCTTGCGTAAAGTGTCATAGTGTTTGTATATAATCTATGCATATCCTGTTGTATACTTAAACTCATCTTGATATTATAATACCTACTAAATGTACATGCTATGTATGTAGTTGTTATACTGTAGTATTTAGGAAATGACAAGGAAAAAATTTGCATGTGGTCAGTACAGATGTAACTATCCAAGGTCTGACTCCATAGTACATATCAGCACCAACATAGCATTTTCTTTAACACTTAGACTACTTTTATTTAGTGACCTGGATGTGTGTGTTAATACTCACCAAAACTTTGGTTCTTCCCTCCTGTTGCATCATGATGATGATGAATATTGTATGATGCCTACAGTCGCCATGTTTTGTGGTAAAGTGATGTACTGTAGTAAGCCATAAGACAGTAGTCTAACTGGAACTCTGACATGACAGGGACCATCTATATCTGAAGAAACAGGTTCCAATTGCAGATGCTGATGGTTTATACGAGGCTCGATAGTACTGTCCATTTGCATGGAATATCTTTTTCCATCCCTTTAACTTTACGTGAGTCCTTATGTGTTAGTTCACCAAGTATCTTGCCTTCAAGAGACTCACCTATCTATTGTCATTCTGTATCTCTTAAGTGAATCATTTAGATCATTTACATTCAATGTTTTGAGATGTGAGGTACTATTCTATTCATCATGCTAGTTGTTGCCTGAATATTTCTTTTTTTCATTGTGTTACTGTTTTATAGGCTCTGAGATGTGTGCTTTAAAAAGATTCTGTTCTGGTGTATTTCAAGGTTTTGTTTCAAGATTTAGACCTCTTATAGCAGTTCAATTTAGCTGGCTTGGTGGTGGTGAATTCTCTCAGCATCTGTTGGCCTGAAAAAGACTTTATCTTTCATTTATGAAGCTTAGTTTTGCTGGATACAAAATTCTTGGCTAATAATTGTTTTAAGGATGCTAAAGATAAGACCCCAGTCTCCTTTAGCTTGTAGGATTTCTGCTGAGAAATCTGTTAATCTGATAGGTTTTCTTTTACAGGTTACCTGATGCTTTTGCCTCACATCTCTTAAGATTCTTTTGTCTTGACTTCAGATAGCCTGATGACTATGTGCCTAAGTAATGTTTTTGTGATGAATTTCCTGAGCATTCTTTGAGCTGCTTGTGTTTGGACATCTAGATCTCTAGCAAGGTCAGTGAACTTTCCCTTGATTGTTTCCTCATAAGTTTTCCAAACTTAGATTTCTCTTCTTATTCAGGAACACCAATTATTCTTAGGTTGGTTGCTTAACATAATCCCAAGCTTCTTGGAGGCTTGCTTTTTTGCTTTTGTCAGATTGTGTTAGTTTGAAAGCCTTATCTTCAAGCTCTGAAATTCTTTCTTCTACTTGTTCAATTCTGTTGTTGAAACTTCCCGGCATAATTTGCATTTAAGAGTGTCTTTCATTTCCAGAAGTTTTGGTTATTTATGCTATCTTTCTCCAGAGATTCTTTGTCAATATCCTGTATTTTTAACATTTTTAAGTTTTCACCTTTCTCTGGTACCTCCTTTAGTAGCTTAATCAAGCTTCTGAATTCTTTTTCTGACAGATTTTTTCTTTGTTCAGATCCATTGCTGATGAGCTAGTATGATCTTTTGGGGGTGTTAAAGAAACTTGCTTTGTCATATTACCAGAATTGCTTTTTTCTGGTTCCTTCTCATTTGGGTAGACTTCTCCAGGGAAGATACTGGGGCTCAAGGCTGCTTTTCGGATTATTTTATCGCATGTGGTGCTCCCTTGATGTGATGCTCTTCCCTTTCCCCTAGAGGTGGGGCTTCCTGAGAGCCGAACTGCAGTGATTGATATTGCTCTTCTGGGTCTAGCCACCCAGTGGAGCTACCAGGCTCTGGGCTGGTACTGAAGAGTGTCTGCAAAGAGCCCTGTGATGTGATCTGTCTTCAGGTCTCTCAGCCATGGATACCAGAATCTGCACCAGTGGAAGGAGGGAGCAGGAGAGTGAAATGGACTCTGTGGGAGTTCTTGGTGGTAGTTTCGTTGAGTGTGCTGATTCTCTCAAATGCTGGTTATGCTAGCAGTGAAGTTGTCATGTGGACAGACTCAGAACCTCTGGTTAGCCAGGATGTTACAGGTGGTGAAATCAGCAGTTTTCTCCTTTCTTGGAGTAGGATTGTGCTGAGTTGCTGTAATTGCTTGAGTTGGTTGGCCTCCAGCCAGGAGGTGGCACTTCCAAGAGAGCATTAGCTGTGGTAGTATAAGTAGTACAGGGGGAATACAAGCTTGCCCTAAGGTTGCCTGGATAAGTGTTTGGGTTTCTCAGGTGATGGGCAGGGCCATAAGGCTCCCAAGAGCTTCTGTTTTAAGCTACCAGGGCAGGTAGAGAAAGAGCATCAGGTGAGTGCAGGGTCAGGCATGTCTGAGCTCAGACTCTCCTTTGGCAGGACTTGCTGTGGCTGCTGTGGGGGATGGGGGTGTGGTTCTTAGGCTGATGGAGTTATGTTCACAGGGGGATTATGGCTGCCTCTGCTGTGTCATACAGGTCACCAAGGAAGTGGGGGAAAGCTGTCAGTGACAAGCCTCACCCAGCCCCCATGCAGCCACCAACTCCAGTCTCATTCCCACTATGCCCCACCAACAGCACCAAGTTTATATCCAGGCCCCCCGTGTACAGGGCAGAGATCTTGCGACAGGCTACAAGCCTCCCCACTGAGAAAGCAAGCAGGGCTTTCAGGCCCCACCCCTCCTCACCTTTCCAGGCTTCTGTGTCTGTATTGTTACAGGTAATGAGACAGGCATGAGCAGAGCAGGAGAGGCCTCTTCCACCCAATAGGAATGTCAGGTAATTGTTTGGCAATGATCACATCACCACTCTAAAAGTGATAAATTGGCAGCAGGTGCCAGGGAAAGGCCATTTCCTGACGGTCCACACCTGTTGCACTAAAGTGTTAATTGAATGCAGGAACCAGGGAGAAGCAGATTCCCTGGCATATGTATTAGGAGACAAAATGGTGGACTAGGACATTCTGGGATGTGAGGTTCACAACTACACCAAAGGTCATGTTGAGGTCTGGAGGGAGTGGGTGGATGAGCAGAAAGAACACTCGGGGCTGTAGGCAGGTGAAGGATTTTATTCAGTAGTAGCTCTCATCAACAGCTTTCTCACATTAGCTGTTTTACTCAGCTTACTTAAACTAGCGCTCTCATGAGCAGCTTTTCTTACACTGCCCACTTTTATCTTGGCTGTCTGCTCTGGCTCTGAGGTTCCTGCTGCCCCCATACCTGCAGCTGCATGGCTGCCTCTCCCTTGCCTTCAGGGTCAGCAGTTTAACTCTTTACCTCTTTGGGCAAAAGCAAGCCACGCTGGGTCCTGGCTCCCTGCTGTCCATCTACAAGATGGTTCTCTGTCCATCTGCAAGATGGTTCTCTCTCTCTCTGTCCATCTACAAGCTTTGGTTCTCTTTCTCTGGGGGCCAGTACTCCCACCATGTCAAGCCATGTTGAGCTGAGCCAAGCCCCCAAGGACCCCCTGGGCAGCGTCAGCAGGTCACTTATACCTTCTACAGACAATACTGTCTTAGAGCCAAGTATGAACTTACACAAACAGGTTATATAACAAGTGGAGATATGCACTTGTGCACCAAGCTTGCTGAGTCATGCAGACCTGCATATCCACCTTGACTTACTCCTTGACCAAATCACAGCCATTACCTTACACAGGGGTATACCACTGGAAAAGGGAAGAAAGCCTCAAGTGGGCATGCATACAACTTCTGAAACGCACTGTGCATGCTCACAAGGGTAAGGAGGGCCCTGTGCATGCGGGCAACCCACCCTAAGGGGAGAACGATGGGAAAGGGGCCAGCCTATAAAGTCTTAGGATCAAGGTTAAACACAGCACTTGACCTTCACGTGCCCACTTGCGTCTCTTCCAAATGAACTTTTTCTCTCCTGCTCTAAAGCCTTTTTAAGCTGTCATTCCTGTTCTGAAAATTTTCCTCAGTCTCTTTCTGCCTATGCCCCTCAGTCGAATTCTTCTGAGGAGGCAAGAATTGAGGTTGCTGCAAACCCATACAGATTTGCCACTGGTAGCTCAGATAACTTCCATAGGTAAGAGTATCTGTACTTCCCATTTGCCACCCCCAGCCCCCTGATTCTGCCCAGGAAAATGTGTGTGCAAAGTTATCACAAAGTTCAGCTGGAAGTCTCCTTTTCCCTGAGGTCCTTCCCCAATTCTGCTGGTAGCCTTCCCCCAAGGAACCCTGTGAGATAAAGTCAGAAATGGCTTCCCTGGGGACCAGGACTGCCCACATGGCTCTTCCCACTGCTGCTTGTTTTTATATTTTGCTCAGCTGTATTTTAATTCTAGGTAAGGTTAAATCTTTCTCCCATGATCTGTATTTTCTGGTTCTGCAGTGAGAGTGTGTGTTTGAAGGTGGACTTTCCCCATTCACACTTTAGGCACTCAGTTTTTCAGTTGTCTCAGAGTTTGCAGTGAAGAGCCACTTCTTTCAAAGGGTCTGAATTCTTTTGGTTTTCCTGGTAGATTCTGCAGTAGTTCTTGGAGCAAAAGTTCATTATGTGAGTCTCCACACAGTTTTTTTAAATAAGATTTTTATATGCATCTTAGGCATTTTTAACCTATTTGTCACCTGTGCTTTTGTGTATACTTTTGGAGTACTTCAGAGAACTCATGTTCAAGAATGAAGTGATACCAAAAGCAATTGTTTCAATACTCCAAGAAATCAGGCAACCCAGGTAATCATTTAGGGAAGAATCAAAAGATATGTATTTTATTTTTTACAAGTTATTGGGGTACAGATAGTACGTGGTTTCATAAGTATTTTAGTTGTGATTTGTGAGATTTTGGTGCACCCGTCACCCAAGCAGTATACACTGCACCATATTTGTAGTCTTTTATCCCTCGTCCCTCTTCCATTTTTCCCCCCAAGTCCCCAGAGTCCATTGTATCATTCTTAGGCCTTTGCAACCTCACAGCTTAGATCCACACACTGTTCTGTCAATCCAAGTGGGAGCTGCAAGTTAGGATCTTCAAATGTATGAGATTGAAGCTTCATAATTGAAGATGCTGTAATTAGAAACATTGCCATAGGAAGCTGTTTTGCATCATCAACCAAATCTTGCCCTGGTCATTGGCATGTAGCTATCTCTCAGGTGACATGGGGGCTTCCTTCAGTCGAAGGATTTTCCTCCTGGATCATACCCTGCTAAACTTGCAACTATTGAGAAAATGCAAATATCAACTTGATATATGGAAGAGCTTTAAATAAAAAGCGTGACTGACTATGGCTTTTAGTGTGCAGGTTAGGATATGGAATCCAAGGATAGAAGGAAAATCTTTCATGTGTTTAAAAGCCTGTGATCCTAGAGAGGTGTAAGTAATTGGGAAAGGCTAAGTTTAGACTATGTCTTCCCCCCTCTAGAGCCTTAACTTTAAGTTTAGGAAACTCAGGATTAAGGAGGAATTGGCAGTGGTGTCCGGGGAGGGAGTGAGCAAGAATTACACAGTGCTGTGAGGAAGCTCAGCCCTCTGCATTGCACAAGATTTCTAATTTATTTCCCTTTGTATTTGTTTGCATTATAAGAGATGGGTAGGTAGCTTGTTCCTGATATGTGTGTAACTGGATACCTTCCTACTGTAGATCTTGACTTGAGTTTATAAAATATTACCAAGGACCTTCTATTAGATGGACCTGCAGCCTTGCAGGGTGTCCCTCGGGTGAAGAAATGGGTATGTGCAGCCCTATCTTAGAGTCCTCTCCTTAGTCTGAGGGGCACATTTCAATGGCCTTACGTTTCTCCATCCCTAGAACTGTGTGGTTGGCACAGTCTGTCAGGGATGACCACTGTGCTGGGACTTGACAATTTGAAGATGGATGTTGTCTGTCTCTTCTTCACACGTTCTTACCACTAGCTTTTGATAATGGGCACTGCCAGGCATCTGAGCCACAGTGAGTTTCTCTGGCTTGCCCCTGCATGACATTATGTAGCATACTGGCCATGTGTGGTTATTTATAGATGTGTCCTCCATGAGGAAGTTGTACCTTAAAGCCTTGTTCAGTTGGTGAATCCCAGAATAGTGGGGGTAAGTTGGATGTTGTCCTGAGACCTTGACAATCAACATGAATGAGGCTCTGTCTGCTCCTACCCTGAGCTTTGTTTCAAATCTCAAAACGTGCCAGTAGAATGCGCCTCCTGCAAAAACCTGGAAAGCAGTATTTTTTGTCTGAAAGAATTTATAGTTCATTAGTATAAAGATAGAAACAAAGAGGCATTGGCCTGTGGTACTATTGGTCGGAGGTTTGATGAAAGCCCGTATATCCCATATCTACTTTTTGTGCAAGGTTTGCCAAGTTATTTTTTAGGTATTAGCACAAATAACATTAGAATGTAGATTAAGGGAACAAAACTTAGACTCATATTAACTTGAATTAGACTATAACTTCAATTAGAGACTCTATGCTCCAACTTTTCTTCCTGATATGAGTAATTTGGCATTTTGATATTGGTCATTTGTGGTAATGAAAGAATAGTAGAGAGTTACATTGAACTATGAAATGTAACTTGTATATCTTAGTTTGGGTTCCCTGAACTTAGAATCTGAGCTCTATGCTTGGGTGTGTAACATTTCGGAAGTGGTATCAGGAAACCAGTAGCATGGAACAGTGAAAGATGGGGTGGGGATAGCAGCCTGGAGATGGGCAGAGCGTTGAGCAGGTCACTTCTGGGCTGTGTGTGGCTGAGTCCCACTGGGAAAACGCACAGGAAATATTTCAAAATCACCTTAGAATGTGCTTCCTAGGAAACGGTTTACTCTGGGATCCACTCAAACTCTGATAAACCCATAGGTTGAGGTTATTCTTCTCTCTGAAAAGCTGAGTTTCCTTTAGTGCCTTAGGCTGAACTGTCCCAGTATAATTGAGAGAAAGCTCTAGGACAGTAACCAAGTGATCACGGGAAAGGGTCTTGGTCAGGTGGGGCTGCAGGCATGGTTCTGTCCTCCCCAGCTATGCTGAAAACATCAGGTTGGCAGATGTTGAGCTCCGAGTCTCTGCCACACATGCCCACTTTCCAGAAGATTCCCAATGCTCCTGGAGACTCATTTTCACTGGAAAGGGATGGCCTCAGTCCTGCAGTAGTCATGTCCAAAGAGTTCCATAGCTGAAAACCATGAAACATCCATTATCTTGTGATGGTCTTTAGCTTCTTTCATCCCTGTGGATTCTAATGAAGGCTGCTCTGGGAGGTGATGTCTTCTCCTTTGAAGCAGACACACCTAGATCAGAGGGAAGAATGAAATTTGTTTGATACCATGGTCCTGCTGCATTCGTTGCAAAGCCTAGCCCTTGGTTAAGCCTGTTTTAGAAACTAATGCCCAAATAAGGTGAGGGATTCCAAGGCTACTTTCCTTTCACTGTGTTGGCAGGTATCCATGGGTTGTATGTGATCCTCATCCTGCAAACTCCTCATGGTCATAGCCAGGACATCCTTTAACTTGTCTGCATGATGCTCTTATTCCCTATATGTCGCAAGTGGGCCCTTCCCATTGGAGTATTTGAGGTGATCCATGTGAAGTTGTTGTATTCCGAGTGTGGAAAAGATACTTTGATTTCACTCCAGACATATCCACAGGCTGACGTTCATGAGCAATGCTTGAGCCTGGACTCTCATCTCAAGATTCATACATCTGGGCTCTCTCATCTTTAGCTCTTCAATATGCTATGGGATAATCTGCTGGGATAGTCTTCAAGGTGGGACTTCCGATCAGTTTTGGCAGAGGTAGAACCTTCAGCTGACAGCCTTCTTTGACCTGTTGATTTATTTCTTTGGTTGTGGTTGCTCTGAGAATGAGAACACATAGATGTTTGAACCACATGTCAAGGGCATGGAAGTGGGTGAGGCCAAATGCCTGAAGTCCTGACTACCCCCTACCCGCTGCTCTGATGGGCCCCTTGGAATGGGGTATTAGATTGAAATGCAAACATTCTGTCCCTTTTACTTGATCTTTTCTTTGATTATAGAAGCAGTAGAAACACACATAGTTAGGAAAGTAGTACTTTGTATAACCAATGTTATACCTGCTCTTCTCCCCTGAATTCTGTGTCAAGATTCTCTGGTCTGCCCCTGGGTTCCTCCCAGATTCAGTCAAAGCCTTCATGGAGCCCATCCCACTGGAGGCTGCTACATACTCCCCACCCCCAACAGAGCATGTGCACACCAGCTGGGTGGTCGCTATGGTGGTTGGTATGTTCCTGTAAGCACTGAGCTAGCCCTGTACCCAGCCCACCCTCTGGCCTTCCAATTGCATCAGGACTTGGCAAAGTACCTGTGCATGAACAGCTGAAAACCAAACCCTTCCTTTACGACTAGATGAGAGACAGCTGCCTTGTTAGTAGGGCTGGTCCACTGGCCCAATCCTTTTTGAGACCCTGCTTATCTGGGTATTGAAGACTAAGGAGTCCTTAGGAAATGCAGTTTTCCTCTTCCTACCTCTTAGACCACAGAAAGACATACCTCCCTGATGCCTGGGAAGTGAAGTTTCCTCAGTATTAACTATGCAACTTGTATCCTCATGGAATTCTTTCTCCTTCTGTCTCTTCCCCTTGGATTGTTCAGCAGGTCATGGACTTTCTTGAGTCACTTGTTCACCAGCAAGTAATTCCTCATGGTGGCAGATTTAAATCCCCTGGCAGTTTCTCAAGTCAGTGATAGGTGGCAGAACCTTAAACTCACCTAGAGGAGGTGAAGGGCTAAATGCAGAACACTTGGTGCTGGAGGATTCTGCCTTTCTCTTTTGGTGCCTTTGGTAACATCTAAATGTTGTCCCAGAAAATCTAGAGACAGCGTTGATTATGGTGGCAATAGTACCACCACCACTGGGCAGAAAGGGCTCAGCTGTCTCCCATCAAAGGGATGGGTTTCTGAAATCATTCCCATCCCCTGGTGTTGCTAGTGCTGGGCTTGCCAGGCCCCTGGGATGCAAGTATGAGCCAGGGTTCTCTTCTGTGATGTGGAAACAGCTGCTGGTCTTGATTTCCAAGACCCTTTCACATTTGTGTCACTTTTCTGTGAAGTGCTTCAAAAAGCCTGAAATGCAGATACCATGAAAAGAGGTTGGAGAAAGTTGAGAGTTCTTTGAGACAAAGCTTAGTGTGTAGTGGGTGTTCGGTGACTTGGGAGCTACGCCGACCTACAGCTCATGAAAAGTGGGAGTCTTGTGCTCCACTGTAAGATGGGAGTCTCTACGATGGAGAATTTGAGAATGCACTCAGTTGTCTAAGTAAATCCATTTAGTTGATTGGACTGTCATTTTTAAAAATGTCTGGTTTTTATGTTTGGAATAATTTGTATATGGTTGGTATATTTCTACTTTGGTGGTAAAATCCAGTGTGAAAGTTATCTGGGCCCATAGAATACTTGGAGGGAAGATATTTTGTTGTCTTAGTTTCCTTCATAGAAAACTGAAAATATGCTATTACATATTTTAATCTCCCTCAAGGCATTTGTGCCTATATGTTCAACACAATGTAAATGAGCATTGTCTATAGTATTTCTAACTCTCAATGCTGGGTTGCTAAGATATGTGGCCATTTTTATTGCATTTATTTTATTCTGGATTAGGGTTTCTAGATATGGGATAGTTCTGAAGACTCCTACTTGAAATACAAGGCAAGCAATGTGATTTATACTGTATTTCCCCTAAATGTTCAAACTTGAAACAAGAATTTTGGATGAGTACCATTTTTCTAAGATGCTGCGATAAGTGAACAATGAGTTAAAAACTTTTATAGTTCTAAAGAAGTAAGAAGTTTGAAATGGGATCACTTCGAGAAAAGGTGTTGGCAATTTTTTTTTTTTTGGTCGGGGGAGGGCTGCTGTACTGGACACTTTGCTCCCTCTTTTATTTTTTTTTATTTTTATTTTTTGAGATGGAGTCTTCCTCTGTTGTCCAGTGCAGTGGCGCGATCTCAGCTCACTGCAAGCTCCGCCTCCCAGGTTCACACCATTCTCCTGCCTCAGCCTCCCAAGTAGCTGGGACTACAGGTGCCTGCTACCATGCCCAGCTAATTTTTTGAATTTTTTTAGTGGAGATGGGGTTTCACCATGTTAGCCAGGATGGTCTCGATCTCCTGACCTCATGATCTGCCCGCCTCAGCCTCCCAAAGTGCTGGATTACAGGCGTAAGCCACTGTGCCCGGCTGTTCCTTCTCTTTAGTCACCTTTAGAGACCCCTGCACTCCTTGACTTGTGGCTCTTTCTGCAACCTTTAGTGTGGGGACCCTCCTCAGCCTCAGAGATGGGGGACCGCAGAGTTAGCAATTGTTTTTGTTCGTTTTCATGCTGCTGATAAACATACCCGAGACTGGGAAGAAAAAGAGGTTTAATAGACTTACAGTTGCACTTGGCTAGGGAAGCCTCACAATCGTAGCAGGAGACAAGGAGGAGCAAGTCATGTGTTACATGGATGGCAGTAGACAAAGAGAACTTGTTCAGGGAAAGAAACTCCCCCTTACAAAACCATCAGATTGCATGAGACTATCATGAGAACAGCATGGGGAAGACTTGCCCCCATGATTCTATTACCTCCCACCAGGTCCCACCCACAACACCCAGGAATTCAAGATGAGATTTAGTGGCAACATAGCCAAACCATATCAGCAGTACACCTTAATCTTTTTCTCACCGCTGATCCTCCCTCCCTCTCTCACTTTCTTTACCGACAGTGATCCCTGGACCATCCACGGTAACTTTTGTGTACCCTGAAGTCAGCTGATTATCAACCTCAATTCCATGTGTTGCCCTCATTTTCCCCTTGCCATGTAGTATACCAAGTTCATGGGTTCTAAGGATTAGGATTAGAATGTTAGAGGACCATTAATCTGCCTGCTTTATTGGTGTTTAATTTGGAAGTTGTCCCAGGAAACCCAGAGGAGGACAGTGAACAGGAGGTGGGGTGGAGAGAAGAGTCACTGGGTTGTTCGGATTGAACTGGTCACTTTACAGAGCTCACCAGGGCTCAGTCCTGATGGGGAACCCTTGAGCAGAATGAATAATACATCTTAGAAAATTCCTCCTGGGAACAAGTCTGTTTTTACCCACCAATTCTATTTCCACTGTCCTTGAATTTTCTCCAAGACCTCACTTCCCCTGCACTGCTGAGATTTGCCTCTGAAAATAAGCAGGCCCCTCTGCAGGTGGAAGGTGTGGTGTAAGGATCCCAGTCATTCCAGAACAATGTCCAACAGGCTGGGTCTCCCCATCAGCAGAAGATGGTGGGACTCAGCACCTACCGAAGCCAGGAGCTCTCTACTTCATCTTCCTGTGACAGGCACTTTTCTTCCTCTCCTGGAATGAAATTATTTTCACACCCCTGTATCTCAGTCAGCCTTGTCCCTTGCCTGCCTTCTGCAATGTCTGTTTCTATTAAGTACCTAAGAGTTTTTAAAAAACACTGAGAAAAATAGAGCTGAACATACTTTATATTCAAAGGAGGATTTGTCTTTTAAATCTCATGCTTTTTTTTCTTCCACAAATCTAGGTAGAAATGTATGCTTAAAGAGCTAAAACTTCATCTATCCCCCATGTCAAATCACACATCATGTGCTGTTTTAATAACAGATGTAGAAGAAATTTTCAACGCTTAGTCCTTCATTGCGATGTAATGCAGGATATAGGGTTAGATTCCCACTTGGGGGAATGTAGTACCTCACACATTGCTTTCTTTGCTACTTAATCTATGTCGTGTAGGGATAAACAGGATCTAAACTACCTAAACATTGAGTATTGTTCAGGTGTACTTCTACCCTGTTCTTGAGCTTCTAAGAACGGTCAGCATCTCATTTGAAATTGAGTGATTAATGCTTTTTTGGTGGGAAGAATTTTTCCCCTCCAACATGGTATTTCTGCTCCCTTGAAATGGCAGTGACTGTGGCCAAAAGAACTCTGGCTCCCAAGTCAAATGCATAGGGTTGAATGAAGAAGGAAGGATGAGCTGGTGTGCACCCCTTCTTTCTTGCAGTCCCTGGCGGGAATAACCCAGGTGCCTGGATCCCCCCACCCCATACCAGGTGCTGCCTTCCCCGTGGAAGCTGCTGGCTAACGTGATTGGTTTTAACTGTGCTAACCTCTGTATGTGGCTTTTTACTTCAATTACCTCATCCTGTCCACACAGCCTAGGTTGTCCTTTGACCGCTGTCTGACACAGCTGTTCTGTGGGCACATGATGGTAATTATCAAAGGAGTATTTGCAGTGCTCTTGGTGAGGTTTCTCACCACCTAACTGCTCTGCTCCATTTTATCTACAGGGAGGTTCCACTGGATGTGGATGGCATGGGCAGTATTGACTGAGCCTGGATCACTGCAGTCTTTCCTCTCAGGATCCCACATCCAAGGCTCCAATCTGGTGTTCAGGCTTCTCTGCCATGAGCTCCCTTTGCTGTGGTGAAGGTAGAGGTTGAGGGCCCTGTGGCGTTCATGCTATAAGACTGACCATCCCAAGGCCCTCAGTGTTTTCCTCCTCCTCTCAATGACCTTCAGTTGAGCACCAGACACATCTGCTTGTGGTCTTCAGAGTCTGTCATCTTTATGGGCCAGCTCTGATTTTCCTTTGTGGGATGAGCTGGTTTGAAGGTAACATATTTGGCTAGCTCACAGGACTCCTTCATGTTTTCTGTGATACAGAATCAAGGTCTGTAGAATCCTGGCCTCAGGATAGTCACACAGGTGACTGTGACAGGTGTGGCAGGTCAGTTCCATCCTTTATGACTGGGCAGTTCCTCTTGTGATGCCTTTGGGAAAAGTGGATGAGATCCACCTTGATCCTGTTCTGCCTGAAAGTCTTAATCCCATAGCCCTAACTCTTTATAAAGTCCTGCCTAAAAGAGAAAATAAGTTATTCTTTCAGGTATCTGAATGCTGGGAGTGGCATAAAATGTATTAAATTTGACTAGATCAGTAATACAACCCTGTATGTTCCAGGCCTATTTGTTAGTGCTCGCAAAAGCCAATGATTAGGAAATCCTGAATTCTCAATGTAATCAAGGTCATAGTCTATGTTCCAATTCACAATATTTTATACTGATGGAAATAATTGTTTCCTATATACATAATGCATGGTACTGTTATCTATTGTTCCTTGTGATTTTGATAAATCATACAGTTGGATGAGCTGTCTGGGCACAGCAGGGTCCGTAGGTTTGAACCTCACGAAGAGTGCTCTGAACCCAAATGCCTGGAAGTCCTATTCTTCTCTCTCCTTACACTTTGGGCCCAAGGAGGAGGGCAATGTCTGAATGATTGAAGTAAATAAGTTCTGTTTCCTTATCTTCATTTTAGCCTTTGTATTTTCCTCTGATCATCAGGAAATCTACCTGTTCTCTTCAGCTCTATTCTAGAATTTATCCTACGTATTTTTAAACAGTAGTATTTGGCTGAATATTTTTCTGTTATGACTTCATGTTGCTTTGTTTGCTTAATGCTTGCTCTTCTGTCTTTGAGGATATCAACTCTATATGCCAACTTCTTGATCTTATTTTCATAATTCATTAAAGTTTTCTTAAAATGTTTGTCCCCTTTAAATTACTCATCTCTTTATCCTGTAGTTCTGGTAGTGGCTACAAAACCTGTCTGTATGTATTGGTGAGGAGGCTCTTTCAGGAAAGGTTTCTGTTCTGTAATTGAGGCGGCATTCACCAGGATGGAGGGCCTATAACCTACATCTGTGTTTCCTACAAAGTTGTAACATTTCAGGTGTTGTTCCCAAAATTTCCCTAGCAAAATCTGAATGGTAGAAGTTTGGGCCTGAATGTTCCCTGTAGTTTATATCTGGATGCCTTTGGCACCAATAAAAACATGATTGTGGTCCAGGCAAGGGAAGGTTTTCATCATGGGGCAACGTTGTGCTGAATTCTGATACTTTTCCAGTTCCACGATGTCGTACGGCTGCAGTTAACCCTTAGCTCAGAACTGGATCCAATGGTGTTTGCTGAGTGGGAGAGATGGCTATTGGTCTTCCAGGCCTGAGATTTGGTCACTTTTTTTCCCCCAAAGAAATTGACATACAGAGTTGATAACCTCCAAGATAGGGGAGCAGACATTAAGCAAACGAAGCAACAATACAAAGTCATAACACAGATGACATGATGAATTTGTCTTAGTCCACTTGTGAACTGAGACAAGTACCCTTGGTCAGCAGAGGGGGTAGCAAGCATGAGACCCTTCATCTTTTACTCTGACAAACTTCCCTGTGAAGCTCCGGGAGCTTCGTGGCCAGCTGGGAAGTCTGAGGATTTGGTGTCTTAATTCCTCTGGCTGTAAAGCTGGTTCAAGCTGTGTACTTACTGAGTCGTCTTGGTCCTCAGGAATGAATCCAAGTGATTCCAGAGTGGCCTGTGTTGGCCACTGCTATTAAAGAGGTGAGGTCAGTTCAATCTTGACAGTTTTTCAGAGAGTGATATCATGTTGCCAATCATTTCTGTGGGAACAGATTTCTGAATTTGTGCATGCTTCTTTGGATCTATTGTATATTCCAGATATTTCTTCCTTCCTTAGAAAACAAAGCTATAAGCCTGTTCGATTCAGGCTGTACTCAAATGATTGGTGGTAAAATATGCCCAGACTTGATTATGACAGCCTAGCACTAAAGACTACTCCAGGTAAGGTGCTTGTAGATGTATTTTTTGTTATCTTTGCTGGCATCTCATTAGTCATTCAATACTTGGGGCAGGCTCAACTACTTTCCCTTCTAGTTTTCTTCCTTCATTAGACCTGTCTCTTGCTTTTTGATCCTGGTGCTAGTGAATGGTCACCTTGATGTTGAGATGCATTCAGAATGGAACTTAGTTCTTTCTTGGTATGAGGTAGAGCAAGTATTGTAGTAGGAAAAGGAAGGTTGTGGCTGCTTGAGTCTATTCTCTGAAAGCTTTCAGTGTAAAACAAGTCTTCTGTCTAAAGCTGGTATGCAATGGGGGCTTGGATCCCTTCAGCAAGTTATGAGAACAAGCTCATTCCCGGTTACTACACATCATCAATAACCCACATTCCTAGAAGGGTCTCCTGAAACACTCGTGGTCAGGGAGTGCTGTTCAATACTGGGTCAATGGAGGTCTCAGATTGTGAAAAAAAATCCAGGTTTGGAAGACAATCAATAAACTGTCACTTAAAGATAGAAAATATCAGAGTGGGCGCGGTGGCTTATGCTTGTAATTCTAGCACTTTGGGAGGCCGAGGCAGGTGGATCCCTGAAGGTCAGGAGTTGGAGAGCAACCTGGCCAACATGGTGAAACCCTGTCTCTCTAAATACAAAAATTAGTTGGGCATAGTGGCATGCACCTGTAATCCTAGCTACTCAGGTGGCTGAGGCAGGAGAATTGCTTGAACCTGGGAGGCAGAGGCTGCAATGAGCCGAGATCATGCCACTGCACTCCAGCCTGGGCAACAGAGTGAGACTCTATCTCAAAAAAAAAAAAAAAAAAAAAAAAAAAGAAAAAGATCAGAGATAGGAGCCTTTTTGCCCAAAACATGCATTCCTGAAAATCCCCATTAAACAGGAGTCTGTGGGAGCAGGTCTGGGTTGGCCTCTGAGGGACCATAGTGTTTCCTCCAGGCACAGGGCATCTGAGGATCTACTGCTCAGGTGACATGGGTGTGTTGGAAGCAGTGAGATGTCACCTTGTTTCAGATCATTCCATGGACCCACTGATGGGACCTTAGAGTTTAAACTGTGTATACATTACCTGCCATGCCATTGGTTATTAGTCCCCAACTAGAGACATCTCAAGTTTCCTATGTGGTTCATGCTCTAAAAAGAACTTTAGTGGAATATAACACCCCTTTGGGTGCTCCACTATCTCACACTACCACTTTAAATTGTCAAAGGAGCACTTCCCTGGAGGCTTAACGACTCATGCAAGGACTAGTTAGCACTACTGATAAATTACATTTTTCCTTGTGTGGATTTAGCTTTCTTTCCTTGCCTATTTTTACTCTACCTGCTAATTATCATTGAAAGTTCCTTGGTAACATAACTACAGCCTTAAAAGTGCCCTCCACTAATACTCTATGGAGAATTTTGTGCTTTTGTGGTTAATGGTTTGCTGCTGCTTGGAATTCTTTGCAGGTCAACTGTGTTGATTAGAGTAATCTGGGGGATGTCACTGAGATGGGATGTCAGCTTATGGTGGTCATTCCCCATTTTGCATGAATATCATGTCATGTCAATGAGAGAATAAGTTGTCTTTGCAGAAGAATATGAAGAAATTGATTTCCTTCTTCATATGAAGACAATAATATACTAAGGTAGGAATGAGGGTTATGTGCCTCCTACCCCAAAAATCTTAGAAATGTGTGGTTCCTTCCAAGTTGGACATCCTGGTCCATTAGCTTGAGTTGCTGTATCTGCCCTGGGCAGGCTGATGCAGGAGTAGATGGCGATGGTAGCTGGCCTGAGGAGGGGCTGCAAACTTCTGAAAAATATAGATTCCTTTGATCCTACAGGAGCTGAAGTCCTCAGGATTCATCTGGAATAAAGTGATTTCTGTGCTAACTCCCAATTAGTTGGGTACATCACTGCCCTTTCTGTTCTGGGGTATGGAGGTATTAGCTTGAGTAACAACTGACCTTTAGGATCTTGTTCCTTTGGTTCTGCTATGTGTGACTGGTCAACTTGATAGTGTGTAACATTCAGAATGAAAAATGGGTACTGTTGTCCCTTTATATGTGGGGTCTATTTTCAGGACCCTCTGCAGATGCTCAAATTCCTTACACAAAATAGCTTAGTGTTTGCATACTATAACCTATGCACATAATCCTGTGTCTTTAATCTCTAGATTACTTATGATACCGATTGCCATGTACATGTGATATAAATGGTTGTTACACTGTATTTATGGAATAGTGACAAAGTCTAAAGTGCTTACATATCCCATAGATAGGCAACCATCCTAGCTGAAAGTATGTAGTATACATCAGCAGTAATGTAACATCCTTCAACACTCTAGCTGCTTTTATGGAGTTACCTGAGAGTGTGTTAACACTCCCCAAAACCCTGGTTCTTCTCTCCAAGTAACCTTTTTGTGATGATCCTTGCTGTATGGTGCTTACAGTGCTCACAGTGAGGTGACAAGATGTGTGTTACTGTACAAAAGCAATGAGACATCAGCCTAAATTGAACCTTCTAACAGGACACGAGAAAAATCACCTATGTCAGAAGACCCAGGTTGGGATTGTGGACGTCGATGCTGTCGTTGGAGATTCCATAATACTTAATGTGAAGATAGGAGGAGGGAGGAGGAGGAGGAGGGCTGAGCATCTTCAAGTACTGACTGTTGAGGCTTCACAAATGCTGAGACTGTCGTTAGAAATGTGGTTATGGGAAGCTGTTTCTCTTCCTTGCAACATCACAGAAATCCTTCCGTGGTTATAAGTACATTACTCCTCAGATGACAGAGGCTTCCCTCCACTGAAGGATGGTGCTCAAGAATCATACCTTCTAACTCATGTGCCTGTTCAAAACATACTGTAAATATCAATGTGATTATTTTGCAATGCTCCAAATAGAAAGTGCAAGGTGCAGTCTTGAATGCACAGGTTGGGACCTGAAATCAAACAGGTAAGAAGTAAATGTTGATGTGTTTCCAAACCTGTGATCTAGAGAGGTAAGTTTGAAGAGGAGGTGGGAATGGCTAAGTTTAGACTAGGTCTGTCTTGTCCATATCTTTGACGTGAAGCTTCAGGAAAGTCATGGGTATGGAGAAACTGGCAACAGTGTCCAGGGAGTGAGTGAGGCTTTCTATGTTCCTGTGTTGAATTCAACCCACTGTATTCCAGAGGCTTTCTAATACTCTCTACCTCTTTGTGTGTTTCCTAAGGGTAAGGATGGAGCTTGTTTCTGATCCATGTGTGACCAGATCGATTCTACCTACTTTGGACCTTGCCTTCAATTTATAAAACCCTGTGTTAACAAGGACTTTACTACTCTAAGTCTTGTGGAGTCTTCTTGGTAAATGAATGGGGGTATGTAGACCTATCTTGGGGTCCTACCTGGACTCTGAAGGATACACTTCAGTCTTTGAGTTTCAACAGCCCCAGTCCTGTGTTTCTAACAGTCTTCCAGGTATGAAATACCATCAAGGGATAACCACTGCCCTGGAACATAAATGCTGGGAGAAGGACACTGCCTGCTCCTCCTCCATAGCTCCTTGTTCATGGTTGACATTTGGTACTGGGCACTACCCACATATCTGCTGAGACAGTGAATTTCTCTATATTGTCCCCTCATGTAGCATATTGGTCACATCAGCCTGTTTTCACAGGTGTGTTTTCAGTGAGTTTGATTCTTTAGGCCATGTTCAGATGGTTTTCACAATGCAGTTTTCTTGAGGAATGCCTTGAGAACTTGGCCATCATCATGAGTGAGGCTTTTTCTACCCCTATCCTGAGCTTTCCTTCAATGGGAATATATTTCAATGTAAATGCAGTGTTCTGCAGGAATTTCGGTATGGTTTCTTTCATAGCATTTTATAGTCGGGATGGGGCCACAGGCATGATGCTGACCTCAGCAGCTGTGTTGATTGGTGTGATCTGTGGGATGTCACTGAACTTCCCAGACTCTGCTTCACCTGCCCACACATGGCAGAATAAGGAATTCCATGGCTCCTGAGGTTTTTAAATATCAGGAATGGGACAGGATTAGTCCTTCTGCAGTGTGTTGGAGTGATCTGGGGAATGTCACTGAACCTTCCAGCCTCTGATTCACCTGCCCACACGTGGCAGAAATAAAGAATTCTATGGCTCTCTACCTTCTTCACCCCTGTGGATTCTAGTGAATACTGTCCTGGGAAGTGATATATTCTCCTTTAGAACAGGCAGGACTGAATGAAATGGAAGAGAAATGTGTTTGGCATGGTCCTGCTGCATCCATTGCAATAAATCCTTGGTTAAGGTGGTTCTAGAAACTGATGGGACAATGTGAGGGATTCCAAAGCTATTTTGCTTTTGCTTTGCTGGCAGGTCTATATGCGTTTCCTGTGATCCTCATTCTCCCACCCAGTCAGGACCACAGCCTGGAACTTGCTTTAATGTGTCTGCCTGATACTCTTGCACCTTAGGTGTTGTAAGGAATCCTTCCCTGGGTATTCTAGGTAGCCTATGTGAGGTTCTCAGCCCTAGATATTGTGGTAGAGACTTCAGCTCTAATTTATCTAGACACGTGCACAGAATATTGTCACATGGGCAGTGTTTATTTTGAGCCTCATTTCTCAGATCACTGAGTGTCAATATTGAGCCCACATTTACACACACGACCTCTGTTCTCCGGCTCTTCAATAAGCTGCCATGAAATTAACTCCCCAGTGGTGTTTTCAAGGCACACAGATTTAGTATTTAAAGTGGTGGAACTTTCAAATGACAGCTTTTAAGAAATCTGTTTCCCACCCTGCTGTTGGTTATGGTTGCTTTTGAGAATGAGGATGTTGCAGAATTTTTTTCCTTAGTTCGGCTAAAACTAGGTTCTTTTCACATGACCAGGAAAATTTAGGCATGCAGACACATTGAAGGGTGAATAAGGCAAGATTTTATTGGGTGAAAAAGGAAAAAAAGAAAACTCAGCAAAGCGAGATGGAGTCCTGCTAACAGGTCCCCTGCCCCCACCCCACAGGACACATCACAGGAACTGCAGAGGCCAGGCTCCTCCCTCTGCCTGTGGCTCCACCCCAGTCCCCCAGTGCGCATGTGGGCAGGCTCAGACAAGGCCCTGGGCAGGTTCCCTCATCTGCACAAGAGCATCTGATGTAAACACTTGTGGGGCGGGTCAGAGATTTGCCAGAGACCCCTTAGTATCTACCTAAGCATTTGGTTGTCTCAAAGACACATGGGTGTCTGAGCCACAGGTAAAGGGCAAGGAGGTGACCCTGATTCGAAATGCCTGAGGGCTTGACCCTTAACCCTGCTCTGAGAGGCCTTTGGCAACAGGGTGTCTGAGTGAATGACAAGTTAATTTATTTCCCATTTGTTTACCTTGCTATTTTTTCCATTACGGAGGCAGTAAGAATGTCAGGGATTAGTACAGTGGTTTTTATCATTCATGTCATAGGCATTCCTATCTCTGAATACTCTGTGGCTTGGAGATTCTCTGGCCCACACAGCTGCGATTCTGACTCTGTGGTTAATGTTTCCATAAGATCACCCTTCAGTCTCATCACATGAGAGCGCTCACAGTGTCTAATTTATGCCTCTGCTGTTGGGGTGAGGAACTTATATCCAGATTGAATTGTTGATCTTATCCAACATACTAAGGGGATTTTGACATAAACAAGTATTCTCTTCTTGATGTAAAGTTATAACAATAAGATGAATGTTAAGGCAACCTACAGAATGGGCGAAAATTTTTGCAATCTACCCATCTGACAAAGGGCTAATATCCAGAATCTACAAAGAACTTAAACAAATTTACAAGAAAAAAATCAAACAACCCCATCAAAAAGTGGGCGAAGGATATGAACAGACACTTCTCAAAAGAAAACATTTACACAGCCAACAGACACATGAAAAAATGCTCATCACTGGCCATCAGAGAAATGCAAATCAAAACCACAATGAGATACCATCTCACACCAGTTAGAATGGTGATCATTAAAAAGTCAGGAAACAACAGGTGCTGGAGAGGATGTGGAGAAATAGGAACACTTACACACTGTTGGAGGGACTGTAAACTAGTTCAACCATTTTGTGGAAGTCAGTGTGGTGATTCCTCAGGGATCTACAACTAGAAATACCATTTGACCCAGCCATCCCATTACTTGGGTATATACCCAAAGGATTATAAATCATGCTGTTATAAAGACACATGCACATGTATGTTTATTGCAGCACTATTCACAATAGCAAAGACTTGGAACCAACCCAAATGTCCAACAACGATAGACTGGATTAAGAAAATGTGGCACATATACACCATGGAATACTATGCAGCCATAAAAAAGGATGAGTTCATGTCCTTTGTAGGGACATGGATGAAGCTGGAAACCATCATTCTCAGCAAACTATTGCAAGGACAAAAAACCAAACACCGCATGCTGTTACTCATAGGTGGGAATTAAACAATGAGAACACATGGACACAGGAAGGGGAACATCACACACGGAAGCCCGTTGTGGGGTGGGGGGAGGGATAGCATTAGGAAATATACCTAATGTAAATGACAAGTTAATGGGTGCAGCACACCAACATGGCACAAGTATACGTATGTAACCTGCATGTTGGGCACATGTACTCTAGAGCTTAAAGTATAGTAGATGAATGTTAAAATATTATGTCCATTCAATATCCTGTCTATTCAAGAACCAGAGGTAATACATGTTGGGTTTTCATAAGGGCCAGGTGAGGCCTGGGGCTAAAATGCTGCTGGAGTCCCCTAAGGGGTCCTGATGAGTTTCCCAGCATCCAATGAGCAGCTCTGCAGTGACAGGTGCTTCCTCATGTTTCATCCTGAATATTCTCCTTCAAGCTACTTCATCTCTGCAGGATAATTCCACAGCCTCAAGCCAGGAAACTCCTCAGCAGCCCAGTTCCAGTGACTGAGTCCACTTTGAAGACACCTTGTTGTGGGCTGCCCATACTGTGAGGCCTGTACCCAACCAGCCCACTGGCCTTCAGTTCCATCAGGACTGGAAGCACCTGCACACAGAGCTGAAAAACCTTTTTTATGACTGGACGTGAACATGTGCCGTGATAGCTATGGTAAAGCTGGTATGCTGACCCTGATTGATGTGCCTGAGCCCTGTGTACAGGGGCTTATTGGGTTGAGAAGTACTAATGGACTAATATTTTCTATTTCCACCTCAAAGACCCCAGCCAGTTAGGAAAATACTCCTCCCCAATGCCTGGGAACTGATGTTAATTATGCGACCTACACTCACATGGAGCTCTGCCCGGATTCTTTCTCTTCCCTTGGACAGTTAAACAGAATAGACACTGCAGAGTCAGCTTACCCTTAATGTATCAGGTAGCTGCTTGTGGTGACTGAAATCTGCTCTGGCAGTTTCTCAAGTCCATGGTAGGTAGAGCTCCTTGGAAACTCACCCAGAGGAGGTGAAGGAGTAAACGCAGAGCACATGGTGCTGGAAGCTTGTCATTCTCTTTGATGCCTTTGCTGCAAAGTGAATGCTGCCCGAGAAAACTGAGGAGTATTGCTGATCATGGTCACAACCACACCTTCTCTGGGCAGGAAGGCTCGATAGTATTTAAGAATGAGGATTCTGAAATAATTCCAATCATCACGGGTGGGAGTGTTGGGCCTGCGAAGCTCCTAGGGGTCACAAATGTGAACCTTCCAACATTTGTACTTTGTGTTAATTTTTTTTTTTTTTAAGCAAGTGTGACTCTAAGAGCCTGAGAGATTCACAGCTGTTGGTCAGGAAGAGCTTGCTGTAGCGGGTGCTTGGTGAGAAATGTTCTTCCTCTTGGGAGCTGTGCAGATTGACTGCTGATAAATAGCAGCAATCTCGTGCTCCACTGTGAAAGAGGAGCTTCTCTAGGATGGAGAATTTGAGAATGCGCTGGGTTGTCTAAGTCAATCCACTTAGTTGATTGGGAAGAGTATCATTTGGAAAAATATGTTTTTAAAATATTGTTTGGAATAATTAGCATACAATTGGTGTATTTCTACTTTAGTTGGTGGCAGAATCCAGGAGGAAGATATTTCATGGTCTATTTCATTTCCTTCATAGGAAATCTATTTTGTTTCTTTCATAGGAAATCTATTTTTTCTTTCATAGGAAATCTATTTTTTCTTTATGTGTCAGTCTATATTAAGGCAGTTGTGCCTATGTATTTGACACTTAAATGTGTACAAATGTGTCCATAATATGACTCACACATGTCTACACTGGGATGCTAAGAGGATATGTGGGGATTTTTATTGTATTTTTCTTCTCACTTAGTGTTTCCAGGTAAAGTTATGAGGACTTTTGTTAGTAATACAAGGTTAAGAACACCTTATTGTGGACAACCCTGAATGTTGAACTTAGACTTTGAATTTTCAAACAGGTAGGTTCTTTATTTCCTATCGTGCCATCATGAATAAGTATTGAGTTAGGGGCATAACATTTTCTTAATTCAAGAGGTTAGCAAATTGGAAATGGGGTCACTTGGAGAAAACGAACGTTGTTGGCAAGGTGGTGTTCCTTCTGGCTGCTCTATGAATTGATTTGTTCCCTCTCTTTACCCAGTTTTAGAGACCCTTGCATTCTTTGCCTCATGGCTCCGTATGTATCTTTCAGTGTGGAGACCTTGTTCGATGTCAGTGAGAGGCAGGACTCCCTTTGGCTACAGAATCGGCTCATGTTAATCGGATTGTCATCTCCATTTCCCCCTCCCTGTTGTACTTTCTCTTTAATCACTTTTCTGACAGTGGTCTCCCTGGACAATCCAGGATAAGGATGATATTTTATATTGATGGTAACAAATTATTTTGTAAATATGCGATGTAAAGAACTGTTTACTGCCATTTCTTATAGTGATTTGGATAACTGGGACAGTTTCATGGGCTGTCTGAGCAGGGCAGGGTCTATAGCTGTTCAAACTCCACTTCCAGGGTCATGGAGGGTGCCATGAACCCAAATGCCTGAATGTCCCTACCTGTACTTCACAGGGCCAGGAGGGAGGGGCTTGTTGCAATGATCGAAGCAAATGCACTCTGTTCTCTCGTCCTCCTTATTTTAGCCTTTTGATTTTTCTCTGGTCATCAGGAAATCTCCCTGTGGTCTTCAGCCATATTCTTTATAGCATTAATTTCACATATTTTTATGTAGTATTTTTTGGCTAAATATTTGTCATATATTATTTGCCTAATGCCTGGTCCCATAACTTTGAGGATATGACCTCTATATACATCAGTCTCTTGATTTAAATTAACACTTTTCATAGAGTAACTTTAACAAAATCTTACTCAAAGTGGCTAGTCTCTTTGTCCTTTGGGTTCTTGTAGTGAATATAAAACATGTCCATATGTATTAAAGAGGCTCTTTCCGGAAATGTTTCCGTTGTTTACTTGGTGGGGATGTTCAGGATTGAAGGCCATAATGTATATCTATTTCCTCCCACGTTCTGATGTCTTTGGTGCTGCTCCTGAAAATTTCCCACAGGAATTTAAATACTAGAAGGTTAGAGGTGGAGGTATGTTGTAGCTTATCTCTGGATTCCTTTGGAATGAATAAAAATTGTTGCAGACAGGTACGGGATGGTCATCATCATGGGCAATATTGTGCCTTCTTGCTGGGTATCTAGGGCCCATCTAGGAGGCCTGGAGTGAAATTCCAAAACCTTTATAGTTGCATGGTGCCACGCTGCTACAGTTCACTGATGCTTAGCTAAACACTGTAAGCCAGTGGCACTTTCTGGGTGGAAGAGGCAGCTATTGATAATGCTTTCCAGCCATTAGCTTTGGTTTGGCTTTTTCTTGGAAAGCTTTCCTGATGGCATCAGGTCAGAGGTTGTAGGAGGTGCTAATAAGAGGAAAATAAACAACTCCAGGTCTTCTCATAATGAATTGCTTTCTTAGCCACCCTGCAGCTCGCAAACGGACTGACTGAAGGAAGCTCAAGAAGACATAGAGCCCCTCATCCTTTACACTGAGAAGCAGGCTTCCGAAACACAGGGAGCTCCCTGGCCAGCCGGCACGTCTGGGGATGTGGGCATCTTATTCTGGCAGTAAAGCTAAGAATTCAGGGTGTGTACTTAAAATCTTCATGGTCCTCATGGATGAGCCCATATGACTCCAGGGTGCTCTGTGTGGTACTTTCTAGTAAACTGCTTCTAGTCTTTGTATGTTGATCTTTGCTGCTATCTCATTAGTCATGCAACAATTGGGGCATGTTTAACTTCCTTCAGTTTGGGTTTTCATCTTCATTACTTGTCTCAATCCTTGTTCCTATTGCTGGTGAATGGTTGTCTTGATGCTGTGACAAAGTGAAGATGAAACTTCGTTCTTTTTTGGTATAAGGGTGAAGAAAATCTTACAGTAAAAATGAACAGGAAGGTTGTAGCCATCCCATCTTGCTCTCTGAGCTCTGTATTTGAACAGAAGAGTCCTATTCTGTCTAAAACTGGGCATGGGTACTTCACTTCAGCAGCAAAGTAGAAGAGCAAGGAGCTCATTCCCAGTCCCTACACATCAATAAACCACATCCCCAGTAGGATCTCTTGAAACACTTGTGGTCTGGTGAGTGTTGTTCAATAACTGGCTCAAAAGAGGTCTCTTGGTTACTGTGGAAATTCTAAAACTGGGAAATTCTAAAACTGGGAAGACCCAGGTTTAGAAGACACTCTATATTGTGTGTCACTTAAAGATAAAAGAAATCATAAAAGAGCCAGTCTGAATCTTTCATCCCAAAACACTTATTCCTGGAAATCCCAATTAGGAGTGTATTGTGGGACAAGATCTGGGGTAGTCTGGGACTAAGTAGCTGGTTTCCCTGTTTCCTTCAGGAACACAGCATGTGAGAGTGCTAAGCGCTGCTCAGATGATGTAAGTTGGAAACAATTAGATGTCACCATGTTTTGAATCATCCCATGGTCCCGTAGATAGAGCCTTAGTTTACATTACCTGGCGTATGAAATTGGCTGTTGGTCCTCAACTTGTTAGAACCCTTAAGTCTCATGTATGGTTCATGCATTAAAAAGGTGGCTGGGTACGGTGGCTTACGCCTGTAATCCCAGCACTTTGGGAGGCTGAGGTGGGTGGATCACCTGAGATCAGGAGTTCCACACCAGCCTGACCAACATGGTGAAACCCATGTCTACTAAATACAAAAAAACTAGCTGGGCAATGGTGGCGCGGACTCCTGTAATCCCAGCTACTTGGGAGGCTGAGGCAGGAGAATCACTTGAATCTGGGAGGTAGAGGTTGCAGTGAGCTGAGATTGAGCCGTTGCACTCCAGCCTTCACAGCAAGAGCAAAACTCTATCTCCAAATAAAAATAAAAAGGGGTATAGTGGAATATAACACCCCCATTGGAGCTAAAGGGCATTTGATTGGAAACTTAAACATTCATCCAATGGCTTTGGGAGGCCGAGGTGGGCGGATAACGAAGTCAGGAGATCGAGACCATCCTGGCTAACATGGTGAAACCCCATCTCTACTAAAAATACAAACAAAAATTAGTTGGGCATGGTGGTGGGCACCTGTAGTCCCAGCTGCTCGGGAGGCTGAGGCAGGAGCATGGCGTGAACCTGGGAGGTGGAGCTTGCAGTGAGCCAAGATCATGCCACTGCACTCCAGCCTGGGTGACAGAGTGAGACTCTGTCTCGGGGGGAAAAAAAAATTTATCCAATGGCAAGTTGGCACTAATGATAAATGTCATTTTTCCTTGTTGTATGGATAAAGCTGCTTTTCCTTACCTGTTTTTACACTACCTGCTAACTAGCATTGAAGGTATCCTCAGTGACCTTACTACAATCTTAAAAGGACCCTCCACTAAATATTATATGGAAAATTGTATGCTTTAATTTCCTGGTTAGTAGTCTGCTTGTTCTTGGAACTTTTCCTTAGTTGAGACAGATGACTAGTCTCACACCAGGTTAAAGTAGAGCTGCTCACAGATGTCACAAGGATCATCTACAGTGGAAGATCAAGGTTTTGATTGTAGATGTTGTAGCTGTGGTAGAGGCTCATTAATACTAATGTCAAGATCTATGGATGTTGAGGGCTGGAGATCGTAAAGCTTTCCTAGTTGACGCTTCATAACTGCTGATGCTTTAGTCAGAAAAACTGTTACGGAAAAGTTTTCCTTTACATCAAATCTTGCAGTAGTGGTAGGCATGTTACCTGTAAAATGACACAGCCTTCTTTCCATGAAGGGATAGTACTCAAAGATCATACTCTTTAAAACTTATACCTGTCATGCAAACTGCAAATGTCAGCTGGATATTTTGAAATACTGCAAATGGAAAATGTGTGGTCTTGATTATCCAGGTGGGGACCTGGAATGATGTGACAAGAAATTCCTATATCGTTAAAAGCCTGTGCTTCAGAGAAGTATAATACAGAGGGGAAGAATTATATGGTTTGACCCTGTCCTCACCCAAATCTCATCCTGAATTGTAATAATCCCCATATATATATGTGTATATATATATGTGTGTATATATGTGTATATATGTATATATGTATATATGTGTATATGTAGTATATATATGTGTGTATATATGTATATATGTGTATATATATAGTATATATATGTGTGTATATATATGTATATATATGTATATCCTGAGATGATTCTGAAATATTTCCTGTCGGCATTCCCGGTAAGACTGAACCACAACAGCGTAGAGGCAAGCAGCCCAATGCTCTGCATATATATATATATATACACACACACACACACACACACACATATGTACACATACGTACACATATGTACACATATACACACATATACATATATACACATACATATACATACACATACACATATACACACATACACACACATACATATATACACATATGTGCACATATATACACATACACATACACACATATACACATATACACATACATGTACACACATATGTACACATATATAATATATACATATATACACATATATACACACATACACATATACGCACATACACGTATACGCACATACACGTATATGCACATACACGTATATGCACATACACGTATACGCACATACACATACACACACATACACATATATACACAATCTATGCATATACACATACAAGTATGTATGCATACAAGTATATATATACATACATGTATATATATGCATGTGTGTATATGTATGTGTATGTATATATATACACACACACACATATATATTTATATATATTTGGTATTTAAGCATGTCCCAAGGATGCAGCTTATTTCTGTTGATGTGTGGCTAGATGTATTCCACTTCCTATGGATTTTGCCATTATTTTATAAAATCTGTTTTCCCAAAGACCCTTCTTCTGCTCTATTGTGTAGGTTTTACAACCTTATACGGTTTTTCTTAGATGAAGGAATGGGTATGTGCAGACCTATTTTGGGTTCCTACCTCTATTCAGAACACATTTCAGTGTCTTAGCATTTCAAAGCCCCACTCCTATGTTTCCAGCACAGTACATCAGGGATGATAGAACATCACAGTAGGCACTGCACAGGGGGCATAAAGGCTTGAAGGTGGACACTGCCTGTCTCTGCTTTGCAGCTCCTTGTTCACTGTTGCTCTGTGATACTGGACACTGTGTCTCTCTTGGGCCACAGTGACTTTCTCTCTTGACTCCTTGTGGTATGGAATATTGGCTGTTTTTGGTTGTGTTCACAGGTATTTCCTCAGGGAGTTTGTTTCCACTTCAGTCCTTGTTCAGCCAGTGATTCTTAGAATAAGGAAGCTGAGTTGGACAGTGTCTTGAGAACTTGAGTCATCATGAATGAGGCTGTGTCTGTGCTACCTTGAGCTTTGTTTCAAATCTGAAATTGTTTCAATGGAATGTAGTTTTTCACAATAATTTAGAGATTGCTTATTTTTTGGTCTAGAAAAACAGGAAGTTTTTCTAGTATAGAGGAAGCAAGGAGACCTTGTCCATCTGTGCTTCTGGTGGGAGGCTGAAAATTAGAGAATCATTTTTTTCATAGTCAACATGTACATCCTATATCTACTTGTTGGAAAAAGTTTGTTCAGTTGTCTCTCAGGCATTAGCACACGTAACTGAGATTTAAATTGAACAAAGCTCATAATTTTATCTTCAAATAGAGACTTTAAAATGTATGCCTTATTTTATATTCCTGATTTAGATAACTTGATATTTTCATATCAATCAAATGAGAGAATTTTTATTTTTTGTCTTGATTGAAGTATGGAAGAAAATGCCGACGTCTTAGTTTGAATTCACTAAACTCATAATCTGAGACCTGTGCTTGGAAGATTTGTTTTAAGAAGTGATCCTGGAGCCCCAGAGGATGGAGCAGTGAAAGCAGTGGAGATGGGCAGAGCGTTGGGCTGCTTGCTTCTAGGCTGTTGTGGTTCAGTCTTACCGGGAATGCTGACAGGAAATATTTCAGAATCATCTCAGGATGTGCCCCCTAGGAAACAGTGTTTTGGGATTCACTCTCAAACTGACAACCCATTGATCAAGGTTAATCTTCTCTCTGCACAGCTGAGATGTCCCTTAGTGCCTGAGGCTGAGCTGCCTTGGGAGAATTTTGGGAAAGCCTTAGGACAATGACCTTGAAGTCATGGGAAAGGGTTCTGATGGGATGAGACAACAGGTATGGTGCTGTCTTCCACTGCTGTGCTCAGAAAAAGGGGGTCTAGAGGATAACACTGAGATTTCCAGTCTCTCACACTTGTCCATACTTCCCAGAGGGATCCCAATGTTCCTGGGTGATATGGTTTGGCTCTATGTCCCCATCCAAATCTCACCTTGAATTGCAATAATCCTCACACGTCAAGGGCAGAACCAGGTGGAGATGATTGTATCATGGGGTTGGTTTCGCCCATACTGTTCTCATGAAAGTTCTCATGAAATCTGATGGTGTTATAAGGGGTTTCGCCCTTTGGCTCTCATTCTTCTCTTGCCTGCCACCATGTAAGATGGGCCTTTTGCCTTCTGCCATGATTGTGAGGCCTCCCCAGCCATGTGGAACTCTGGGCCCCTTAAACCTCTTTTAATTTGTAAACTACCCGGTCTCGGGTATGTCTTTATCAGCAGTGTGAAAACAGACTGATACAGTAAATTGGTACCAGCAGAGTGGGGTACTGCTATAAAGATACCCTAAAATGTGGAAGTGACTTTGGAACTGGGTAACAGGCAGAGGTTGGAACAGTTTGGAGGGCTCAGAAGACAGGAAAATATGGGAAAGTTTAGAACCTCCTAAAAACTCAGATAGCTTTGACAAAAATGCTGACAATGAAATCTAGGCTGAGGTGGTTTCAGATGGAGATGAGGAACTTGTTGGGAACTGAAGTAAAGGTGACTCTTGCTATGTTTTAGCAAAGAAACTGGTAGCATTTTGCCCCTACCACAGAGATTTGTGGAACTTTGAACTTGAGGGAGATGATTTAGGGTATCCGGTGGAAGAAATTTCTAAGCAGCAAAGCATTCAATAGGTGACTTTGGGTGCTATTAAAAGCATTCAGTTTTATAAGGGAAACACAGCATAAAAGTACAAAAAAACTTTGCAGCCTGATGCGATAGAAAATAACCCATTTTCTAAGGAGAAATTCATGCATAGATTTGTATAAGTAAAGAGCCAAATGTTAATCAGCAAGACAATGGGGAAAATGTCTCCTGGGCATGTCAGAGGTCTTCACTGCAGCCTGTCACATCTCAGGCCTGGAGGTCTAGAAGGAAAAAATGGTTTCATGGGCCAGTCTCAGGGGACTCTTGCTGTGTGCAGCCTAAGGACTTGGTGCCCTGTGTCCCAGCTGCTCCAGTCTTAGCTAAAAGGGGCCAAGGTACTGTTGGGGCCATGGCTTCAAAGGGTATCAGCCCCAAGCCTTGGCAACTTACACATTGTGTTGAGCCTGCAGGTGCACACAAGTCAATAATTGAGGTTTGAGAACCTGTGCCTAGATTTCAGAGGATGTATGGAAATACCTGTCCAGGCATAAGTTTGTTGCAGGGGTAGAGCCCTCATGGGGAACCTCTGCTAGGGCAATGCAGAAGGGAAATGTGCAGCGGGAGCCCCCACATAGTCCTCACTGGGGCACTGCTTAGTAGAGCTGTGAGAAAGAGGGCCACTGTTCTCCAGTCCCCGGAATAGTAGATCCACCAACAGCTTGCACCATGCCCCTAAAAAAAAGTCAGACACTTGATGCCAGCCCATGAAAGCAGATTTGGGTGGGTGGGTGGGGGGGCTATACCTTGGAAAGCCATAGAGGCAGAGATGTCCAAGACCATGGGAGCCCACCTCTTGCATCAGCATGACCTGGATGTGAGACATGGAGTCAAAGGAGATCACTTCAGAGCTTTAAGATTTGACTGTCCCACTGAATTTTGGATTTGTATAGGACCTGTAGCCTACTGGTTTGGGCCAATTTCTCCCATCCATCTGGAATGGGTGTATTTACCCAATGCCTGTATCTAGGAAGTAACTTGCTTTTGATTTTATAGGCTCATGGGTGGGAAGGACTTGCCTCATTTCAGATGAGACTTTGGACTTGGACTTCGGGGTTAATGCTGGAATGAGTTAAGACTTTAGAGGACCGTTGGAAGAGCATGATTGTGTTTTGAATAGTGAGAACATGAGATTTGGGAGGGGTCGGGGTGGAATGATATGGTTTGGCTGTGTCACCACCCAAATCTCATCTTGAACTGTAATAATCCCCACATACCAAGGGTGGAACTGGGTGGAGATGATTGAATCATGGCGTTGGTTTCCCTCTTACTCTTTTCATGATAGTGAGTTCTTATGAGATCTGGTGGCTTTATAAGATGTTTCTACCTTCATTTGGCTCTCATTCTTCCCTTGCCTGCTGCCATGTAAGACATGCCTTTGTTCCTCCTTGCTTTCTGCCATGATTATGAAGCCTCCCCAGCCATGTGGACTGTGAGTCTATTAAACCTCTTCATAAATTAACCAGTCTCAGGTATGTCTTTATCAGCAGCGTGAAAATAAATTAATATACTTGGGTTGCCCTTTAGTGAGAAAGGAACGGCATCAGTCCTATTGCAATAGGACTGTTCCATAGCTGAAAATTCTGACATTCATCATCTTTGGATGGTCTTTACCTTTGCATTTAGCCGTGTGAATCCTAATGAAGGCTGGCTTGGTGGGTGACATCTCCCTTGAAACACTAAAGTCTGAATCAGACAAGAGTGAAACGTGTTTGAAACTGGGGTCCTGCTGCATTCACTGCAGTGTTTTACCTTGGTTCCAGGTTATTTTCAACACCATTGATGAACACGGTAAGGAATACCAAGCCTATTTTGCTTTTGTTTGACAACAGGTGTCTGGGCTTTGTGTGACCTCATCCTGCCAAATCCTCAAGGTCTCAGCATACAGAATTCTTAAACTCGTCTTCCTGATATCCTTGCTGCTTATTTGCCATAAGCATATCTTCTCCATCTGAGTTTTTTTCATGGTCTATGTGATATTTTCTCCCTCTGGTTACTTTGGGATAGACTTCAGCTCTGATTTCTCTCTAGACATGTCCACAGGCAGCTGTTACATGCACAATGTTTACTTTAAGCCTGGTTTCTCAGATGTTGCCCCATGAATCATGCACTTGAGCTCGAAAATCTCTGGCTATTCAATATGCTGCCATGTGATTATTGCTTGAAAATTGTCTTCAAGATATATAAAGTATCTTAAAGTGGCAGAACCTTCAGGTGACAGCCTTTTCTTTCCCATTGGTTGTGGTTTCTCTGAGAATGAGGACACATAGGTGTTTGAACCACAAGTGACGGGCACGGAGGTCACCTTGAACCCAAGTGCCTGACGTCCTACCTTCCACCCTGTTCTGAGGAGCCCCTTGGAACGAGCTGTTTGAGTGACTGAAATGCAAACATTTCTTTTGCTTACTGTGCCTTTTCTTCAATTGAACAGGCAGTAGGAACATAAGTAATTAAAGCAGTTATTTTAATAATCTAGGTCATAGCTGCATCTTCCCTGAGTGCTCCAAGGTGTGCAGAATCTGATATGACCACAGGTTGCTCTTAGGTTGACTCATAGTTGAGCACCTCATGGAGCCCCTCCCACTGAAGGATGCCCCACCCTGGAGCGTGTGTGCAGCAGCTCTTAGTGGCTCCCACAAATCCCTCATGTGATGCAGCAGGGGATGCTCTCAGGCATTGCCATGTTAGATTGTGATTATGACTGGTTATATTTCTATAAGATAACCACTGAGTCTGACCAGATGATAGACTTCCTGCAGTGTGTCCAATTTGTTTCTTGTCCTCTTGGGCTGATGAATACATATCTAGACAGTGGGAGCTCTGTCTGATCCAACATACTAAGGAAATGTTGAAAGAATCAGCTGTACCCTTCACAGAAACTTAATCCAATGTGATGTTAAAATATCCTGTCACTTAAGTTACCAGTGGTCACACAAGTTGGGATCTCTTAAGGGCCAGGCGAGGCCTGGGGCTAAGAGTTTGATGGAGCCTCCTATTGGAGCCCTAATGAGAATTGCCCAGCCCCAGCATCCAGTGAGCAGCTCTATACTGACAGGTGCTTCCTCAGGGTCTATCCTGAAAATTCTTTCGTTCAATTGGTTCCATCCACCCAGGATAATAGCACCATTTGGAGATGGCAAACTTCTCAGCAGCCCAGTTTCAGAGACTGGGTTCACTCTCAGGACACCTCATGGCAGGCCGCCAACACTGTGGGGCTGGTACACAGTCCATCCTCTGGCCTGAAATTCCTTCAGGACTTGGCTGAATGTCTTTACCTCTGAATAGAACTGAGTACCAAACTCTTCTGTAAGTGGATGAGGAATAGCTGCCTTATATTTAGTAGGGCTCATACACTGACACCTTTGTGCGAGGGCCCTGTTTCTAGGGTCACCTCAGGTTAGAGATCACTAAGGGAATGATTTCATTGGTCTACCTCGAAGATCAGAGAGGAAAGGGCGTCTCTTCTCTCATGCCTGAGTACTGATGTGTCCTCATTGTTAATGATGTGACCTATATCTGCTTCAAACTCCACTGTTTCTCTTTAGAAAGTTTAGCAGATAATATTCTTGAGTCACCCCTTATCTTATAAAGAGCAGGCATTGTTGGTGAGAGATTTATATCTTCGGTAGTTTCTAAAGTCAGTGGTAGGTGCAGCATCTTGGAAGCCCACTCAAAGGAGGTGAAGGACTGACAGAACACACGGTGCTGGAAGCATCTGCCTTTCTCTCTTGATGCCTCTGGTCGCAGGTTTTCACACATGCATGGAACGATCTTGGTCACCTTCACAACAGCACCTTGCTCTCTGGGAAAGAAGGGCTCAGTCTCTGATCACGGGAACAGAATTCTGATATCCCCATTCCCTGGTGTGGGGAGTGGTGGGTCTGCCAGTCTCCTTGAGTCACAAGTGTGAGCTGGGGCTCTGATGTGGAAGCAGCTACTGGTCTTGCATTTCAGGTCTAGGACTCTTTGAGGTCTGTACTAGACATGGTTTTTTGGGGTAGGTGGTTCTGAGAATTGGAACAGAAGTAGCCATAAGGGAGGGTAGAGAATATTCCAAACTAGGGAAGAGAACTTTCTGTCAGCAATCAGTGAGACTTAACTGGCCTCTTGTGATACTATGCTCACCTGCAACCTGCACCTAATGAGTAGAAACCTCATGGCCACTCTGAGATGTGAGCATATAGTCTCAGTCTAAAACAGATGGTGAGGATGCTGCCTCTTCTAGTGAACCCATGGGGTTACCAGGGGAAAGCAACCTTTTGATAAGTATTCCCATCTTTTAATGTTGTCTGGAATAATTGGTGTGTGACTGGTGTCATGTCATAACTGGTGGCAGGATCCAGTGGTGAAGTTATTTAGGCCCATCGGATACTTTGTGGGAAGATTTTTATCAGTTTCATTCATAGAAAACCCAAATAATATCCTCCTTTGGAAATTTCAATTCATGATGTTTATGCCCATATTTCAAATTGATTCATTCTTGCCATTTTCATCTCGGACAGAGGTGCTTACCCTGAGGACTTTTAACTGGGCATTTTCTTGGCCATTATTGGCCTCCAGTGGGAATTCATCCTCTTAGCTGCAGGGTCATACAGCTTTGTACTCCTTTATTCTTGACAAGGGTTGACTAGTACAACACATACCCTGATACCATGTCTGGAGACCTGATTCTAGATCACCATATTGATTTAAGAATGTATGGGATGGACAGGGAGACCTTGATCTAAGTGAATAAGGTGTTCAGTGCCCTGGAGTGGACCAGGAATAACTTGACAGGAAAGTTTGCATATCCTTACATTTGGGTATGTGTTTAAGAAAAGTGCACAACAGCTGGGTGCAATGGGTCATACCTATAATTCCAGCACTTTGGAGGCCAAGGCAGGTGGATCATGAGGTCAGGAGTTTAAGACCAGCCTGGTCTTGACATAGTGAAACCCTGTCTCTATTAAAAATACAATATTAGCTGGGCGTGGTGGTGTATGCCTCTAATCCCAGCTACTCAGGAGGCTGAGGCAGAAGAATCGCTTGAACCTGGGAGGTAGAGGTTGCGGTGAGTTGAGATCATGCTATTGCACTCCAGCCTGGGCAACAAGAGTGAAAAACAAGAGAGAAAAAAAAACGATGAGTTCATGTCCTTTGTAGAGACATGGATGAAGCTGGAAACCATCATTCTCAGCAAACTATCGCAAGGACAAAAAACCAAACACCGCATGTTGTCACTCATAGGTGGGAATTGAACAGTGAGAACACATGGACACAGGAAGGGGAACATTACACTCTGGGGCCTGTTGTGGGGCGGGGGGAAGGGGGAGGGATAGCATTAGGAGATATACCTAATGTTAAATGACGAGTTAATGGGTGCAGCACACCAACATGGCACATGTATACATATGTAACAAGCCTGCATGTTGTGCACATATACCCTAAAACTTAAAGTATAATGATAAAAAGAATAACACATTTTCTTTACTGTAGGTTTCATGTGCCTCATGACTCACTCCAACCTCCCCTCTTCTCAAAATGCATCAATTAAGTTTATCAGCTTACTTTTTCTAACACATGTAAATCTAGCACTATTTGCTGAATGTGAGTATATTTTTTCCTTCTAGTACTCCTTTGATTTTGTTTTTTTAACTCGATTTTGTTTTTTTATTGCTTGAGTGTTCCAGTGGTGGGATTATGTATCAGTCCATTCTCACACTTCTATAAGGAACTACCTGAGACTGGGTAATTTATGAAGAGGTTTAATTGACTCACAGTTCTGCAGGCTTAACAGGAAGCATGACTGGGAGGTCTCAGGAAACTTACAACCATGGCAGAAGGGGAAGGGGAAGCAAGTGCCTTCTTCACACGGTGTTAAGCCCCAAAAGAGAGAATCTGGAGTATGTTGGAAAAACAAATCGGAATACAGTTCCCAAAGCATCTACTGTTCAAACAAATCCTACTCTCAGATGGAGTACAATTATCAAGCCTAATTTCTTTTCTCTAATTCACCAGGCTTCTGTTATCTGGAGTTAATTATTTTTCTTAATTGTTAACTTTACCTTGATATAAATGCAAATGCAATACACATACATGCACACATATAGTCGGAAGTCAGTGTTAATGGTATGCTGATTTTAATCGTCTTGAGTGTTATAAATTTATATGTTCACAAGAAACTAGAAAATCATACATGGAAGTAATGTGGACTATCAACATTATTTCTTAGAATTACTTTTCTAGAAATCCCCAGAAAACTAGTTAAACTATCTTAGTATTATATTAGTCTGGGTCAATTAGGCATTTTAAAAAACACCTTGATATAAAGGATTTGTCAGATAAATTTAACACTCTATTCTAGTAAAGTTTTAAGGAAAATGGAACAAGTTGTAGAGCCACATAGTTTGCAATATAGTATGAGTTTCCGAGAAATAATAGATACTAGGTTTAATTATGTTCAATTTAATTGAACATCTGTTTGCACTTATATAATCTTAGATGTGTAGGTTACAGTAAATTACATGCTCTATGAGGCAAATGTTAGGATTTAGGGGCATTTCATTTAGGCATTGTTTAAAAAACCAAAAGACAAAATCTTGCATGAAATCTAACATGTTGGGTTTGCATTTTCATTTCACTTGATAGAATCAGGGAGAAGCTATATAAGTGTCTTTGAAATCCCCAAATAAGGGCAATTTAAATTAATGTTTTAATTGGATTCTGTTATTATGTGAACTAGAATTAAAATGTAATTATTTTAAGTCATTTTACCTCATAATCTTCAAGCCCTCTGAATTACATTCAGAAGAGTTCCCTACAGGTCTTTTAGGATCTCTAATACTGGATCTAATGCCAATTTGCATATTTTTGTTTTTCTGTAACTCGGCAGGGATGCTGAGGATTTTACACTTAGATATTTGCTTTTCTCATGGAAAAGCTTTAGAAAAAGAAACAAGAAATTTCAAGGCAATTCCATTAACTTGCACCAAGAGGGAAAAGAAGCTATGAGAAGCTTACAACTTGGAGTAGTATTAATAGCATTATTAGGTAGAATATGAATCATGTAAATTTCACACCTAAAGTAATCTCCAAATAGAGTTTAGCGCTGACCAGCATTGGACAGGTGGGTGAGGGAAGAGAGTATCTTATAAATGTAAATATTTTCTATCTTACAAAAATTTAAGTGACGATAGCAAAATATCAACAATGCTTAAGTGTTTGTTTTGAAACATTTTTTAAAATGTTAATAAAGGGTTCTCCCTGTTTATAAACAAGCTTTTCCTACAGGTAGACTGGCCCTTAAGTTCCTGGAAAACTTCTTCAGGGGCTGGAGAAGGCAATGGTTATAACAGCCTCTTACATACCCTTAGTACCTCTTGTCTTTTAAATATCTTTGTTCCTTTTTTAAAAAATTAAGTTTTATGGGTACATATACATATCAGGTACATAAAACATTTTGATACAGGTATACCATGTAAAATCACATCAAGGTAAATGGGATATTTACCCCAAGCATTTATCATGTTTTTGTGTTATGAGCTTTCCAATTATATAATAGTTATTAAGTGTACAGTAAATTATGCTGTTGTGCTATCAAATACTAGATCTTACTCATTTAACTGTATTTTTGTTCCCATTACCCATCCTTACTTCCCCTACTCTCTTCACTATCCTTCTCAGCTTCTGGTAACCATCATTCTACTCTCTACCTCCATGAGATTAATTGTTTTAATTTTCAGCTCCCACAAATGAGTGAGATCATGTGACATTTCTCTTTGTGCCTGGCTTATTTCACATAACATAATGACTTCCAGTTCCATCCATGTTGTTGCAAAAGACAAAATCTCATTGATTTGTATGGCTAAATGGTCCTCCATCGTGTATATATACAACACTTTATCTGTTTGTCTGTTGATGGACACAGGTTACTTCCAAACGTTGGCTATTGTGAATAGTGCTGCAATAAATGTGGAAGTGCAGGTATCTCTTTGATAGACTGATGTCCTTTCTTTGGAGGTATATACCTAGCAGTGGGATTGCTGGATCATACGGGAGTTCTATTTTTAGGTTTTTTTGAGGACCCTTCATACTTTGCTCCATAGCACTTGTAGTAATTCACATTCCCACTAACATTATATAAGGACTCCTATTTCCCTACACCCTCATCAGCATTTGTTGTTGCCTATCCTTTGGATTAAAGCCATCTCAACTGGGATGAGATGATGTCTCATAGTTTTGATTTGCATTTTTCAGATGATCAGTGATGTTGAGCATGTTTTTCATATACCTGTTTGCCATTTGTGTGTCTTGAGAGATGTGTATTTATATCTTTCGCCCATGTTTACATTGGATTGAGATTTTTTTTTCCTTGGGTCGTTTGAGCTCCTTATGTATTCTCGTTATCAATCCCTTGTCAGATAGGTAGTTTGCAAATATTTTCTCTTGTTTTGTGGGTTGTCTCTTCACTTTGTTTCCTTTGTTGTGCAGAAGCTTTTTAACTTGATGTGATCCCATTTGTCTTTTTTTTTTCTTTCGGTTGCCTTGCTTTTGGAGTATTATCCAAGAAATCTTGGCCCACACCAATGTCCTGGAGAGTTTCTCCAGTGTTTTATTTGAGTAATTTCATGTCTTATATTTATTTAAGTATTTAATACATTTTTTGCATATGGTAAGAGATAGGGGGTCTAGTTTCATTCTGCATATGGATATCCAGTTTCCCCAGCACCATTTATTGAAGAGACTATTTTTTCCCCAATACAATATATGTTCTTGGCACCATTCTTGAAAATGAGTTCATTTTGCATGTGTGGGTTTATATCTGGATTCTCTCTTCCATTGATCTATGTGTCTGTTTTTATGCCAATACCATGCTGTTTTGGTTACTGTAGCTCTGTAGTATAATTTGAAGTCAGATAATGTGATTTTTCCAGTTTTGTTCTTTTTGCTTGAGATGGCTTCAGCTATTCTGGTTTTTTTGTGGTTCCATATAAATTACAGGGTTTTTATTTCTTTGAAGAATGTCATTGGTATGTTGATATATATTGCATTGAATCTATAGGTTGCTTTGTGTAATATGGACATTTAAGCAATATTCATTCTTCCAATCCATGAACATGCAATGTCTTTGCATTTCTCATGTCCTCTTCAATTTCTTGAATCAATGTTTTATAGTTTTCATTGTAGAAATTTTTTACTTCTTAAGTTTATTCCTAGGTATTTTATTTCTAGCTATTGTAAATGGAATTGCTTTATTTTTTCCAATTATTCACTGTTATATAGAAATGCTACTAATTTTTGTATGTTCATTTTTGTATCCTCCAACTTTGCTGAATTTAATTATAAGTGCTAATAGTTTTTTGGTGGAGTCTTAAGGTTTTTTTAAATATAAGATCATATGATCTGTAAACAAGGATAATTTAACTTCTGTTCCAATTTGGCTGCCCCTATTTTTTTCTCTTGTCTGATTGCTCTAGCTCAGACTTCCAGTATTATGTTAACAATGGTGGAAGTGGGCATCCTTGTCTTGTTCCTGATCTTAGAGGAACGACATTTTTTTTTTCCTGTTCAGTATGATACTGTGGATTTGTCATATATGGCTTTCATTGTACTGAGGTATGTTCCTTCTATAACCAGTTTTTTGGTGGATTTTATCATGAAGGAATGTTGAATTTTATCAAATGCTTTTTCAGCATCAGTTGAAATAATATGATTTTTGTCCCTTCTGTTAATATATCACATTGATTTCCATATGTTGTACCATCCTTGCATCCTTGGGATAAATCCAACTTAGTAATGATGAATGATACATTTAATGTGTTGTTGATTTTGGTTAGCTAGCATTTCGTTGAGATTTTTTGCTCCTATTTTCATCAGGGATATTGGTGTGTAGTTTTCTCTTTTTGTTGCATCTTTGCCACATTTTGGTATCAGAGTGGTGTTTCATAGATTGAATTAGGGAGGAGTATCTCCTCTTCAATTTTTTGGAATAGTTTTAATAGAATTGGGACCAGCTCTTCTTTGTATGTCTAGTAGAATTTAGATGTGAATTTAGCTGTGAATCCTTCTGGTCTGCTGTCTTTTTTGGTTGGTAGGTTTGTAGATTATTGATTTAATTTCAGAACTCTCTTGGTCTGTTCAGGGCTTCAGTTTCTTTCTCAGTCTATCTTGGAAGGTTGTATGTTTCCAGGAATTTATCAGTTTCCTCCAGATTTCGATTTCTTTTTTTTTTTTCTTTTTCTGTTTTTTTTTTTTTTTTGAGACGGAGTCTTGCTCTGTCGCCCAGGCTGGAGTGCAGTGGCACAATCTTGGCTCACTGCAAGCTCCGCCTCCCAGGTTCACGCCATTCTCTTGCCTCAGCTTCCCAAGTAGCTGGGACTACAGGCACCTGCCACCACACCTGGCTAATGTTTTTTTTTTTTTTTTTTTTTTTTGTATTCTTAGTATTTAGTAATTTTTTTTTTGTATTTTGTTTTGTTTTTTTTTTTGTATTTTTAGTAGAGATGGGGTTTCACCGTGTTAGCCAGGATGGTCTCAATCTCCTGACCTCATGATCTGCCTGCCTCAGCCTCCCAAAATGCTGGGATTACAGACATGAGCCACTGCGCCCAGCCAGTTTCCTCTAGATTTTCTAAGTTGTGTGCATAGAGGTGTTCATGATAGTCTCGAGTATCTTTTGCATTTCTATTGGATCAGTTGTAGTGTAATCTTTGTCATTTCTGATTGTGCTTATTTGTATCTTTTTCTTTGTTAATCTTGCTAGCAGTCTATCGATCTTGTTTATCCTTTCAAAAAAGCCAACTTTAGGTTTCATTGATCAGATATTTGGTTCTCAATTTTGTTTTGTTCTGATCTAATTTTAGTTATTCTGCTAGCTTTGGGGTTAGTTTGTTCTTGTTTTTCTAGTTCCTCTAAGTATGATGTTAATTTGAGATCTTTCTAACTTTCTGAGATAGGCGTTTAGCACTATAAACTTTGCTTTTAACAGTGTATGTGCTGCATTCCAGAGATTCTGGGTATGTTTTCTCTGTTTTCAGTTATTACACAGAACTTTTAAATTTCTGCCTCTGTTGTTTACCAAAAGTTATTCAGGAGCAAGTTGTTTATATTTCTATGTAACAGTGTAGTGTTTGAGAGCTCTTCTTGGTATTTCTGTTCATTCCACTGTGATCCAATAGTATATTTGGTGTTTCTTTTCTTTTTTTTTTTTTTAATTTGAGACTTGCTTTATGGCTAAGCATGTGGCCAATCTTCGAGTGTGTTCTAGGTGCATATAAGAAGAGCGTATATTTGGTTGATGGATGGCATATTCTGTAGATGTCCATTAGGAGCAATTGGTTAAGTGCAGAGTTTAAGTCCAAAATTTATTTATTAGTATTCTGCTTCAGTGATCTGTCAGTGAGATGTCAAAGTCCCCCACTGTTATATTGCTGTCTAAGTCTTTTCATAGGTCTAGAAGTACTTGTTTTCTTAATCTGGGTGCTCCAACATTGGGTGTATACGTATTTGGAATAGTTCTATTTGGAATATTTTTCTTGTTGAATTGAACCCTTTATTGATATGTAATGCCTGCCTTTGTCCTTTTTCACTGTTGTTGGTTTAAAGTCTGTTTTATCTGATATAATAGTGATCCCTGCTCTTTTTTCCTTCTCCAACTTTTTACTTTGAGCCTATGGGCTTCATTATGTGTGAGGCAGGTCCCTTGAAGACAGAAGTTGGATGGGTCTTGGTTTTTCATCCAACTTGCAACTCTGTGCCTTTTTAAATGGGGTATTTAGACTGTTTACAATAAAAGTTAATATTGACATGAAGTTTTGATCCTATCATGAAGTTAGTTAGCTGGTTGCTTTGTAGTTTCTATTGTGTGTTTCCTTTTTAGGGTCTGTGGGTTATGTACTTAAGTGTCTTAATAGTAGCAGGTATCATTCATTCTTTTTCATGTTTAGAACTCTCTTAAGGATCTTTTGTAAGGCTAGTTCAGCTGTAATGAATTCCCTTAGCACCTGCTTATCTGGAAAAAATTTTATTTCTCCTTTGCTTATGAAGCTTTAGTTTGGCAGGATATGAAATTCTTGGTCAAAATTTCCTTTCCTTAAGAATACTACAATTGGCCTCCAATCTCTACTGGCTTGTAAAGCTTCTGCTGAGGAGTCCACTGTTAACATGATGGGGCTCCCTTTGTATGTCATCTGACCTTTTATCTAGCTGCTTTTAAGATTTTTTCTTTAGCATTGGCCTTAAACAGTCTGGTGACTATATACCTTGGTGATGTTCATTTTGTATGGTACCTTGCAGGTGTTCTCTGTATTTCTTTTGTCTGGATGTCTACCTCTGTAGCAGATTAGAGAAATTTTCTTAAGTGTTTTCCAGATTATTTTTCTCCTTCTCTCTCAGGAATGCCATAATTTGTAGGTTTGGTTGCTTTATATAATCTCATATTTCTCAGAATTTGTTCATTTTTTTAAAATCTTTTTTAAATTTTTGTCTGCCAAGGTTAGTTCAAAAGATTGGTCTTTGAGCTCTTAAATTTTTTCTTGTGCTCAGTCCAGTCTATTGATAAAGCTTTCAATTGTATTTTGAAATACCTCAAGTGAGGTTTTCAATTCCAGAAGTTCTGATTGATTTAAGATGTTTCTTTTCCTTCATTTCTTGGATTGCTTTAGAAGTTTCTTTGTGTTGATTTTCAATCTTGTCTTGGATGTCATTGAGCTGCCTTGCAGTCCATACTTTGAGTTCCTAATCTGTCATTTCTGAGTTTGCATTTTGGTTAGGGACCATTGCTGGAGAGAGCTAGTGTGATCAGTACATTTAGACTTTTTGTGTCACTACATTTAGACTTTTCATCATGCAAGAATTTTTGTGCTGGTTCCATCTCATCTGGAGATGCTGGCACTTGTAATTTTTGCAACTATTTTCATGCAGGTAAGATTTTAAAATTTTAATTTCTTAACCTATAAGATTATTTTTCCTTTTTCTCTTTGCTACCCTCATTTAGAGGATGTGACTGTAGAGAATGTTGAGTAAGGTCCTTTGGCTTTGCTTATATAGACCTGTGCACTTGTGTCAGCAGGTTTTATATTAGGCTGTGCAGTTTGACCTACAAGCCAGGAGAAGATGCTTATGTGTAAAAGCCAACTGCAGCTAACATAGTTGGGTATATACTTGATCCCCTTTTGCTGGGAGAACTCTGTTGCCTTGGACAGTGTGGTGATGTGTAGAGTACACAGTGGCCTGAGCTTTCTGATCAGACTTGGGAGGGTTGGAGGCAAGATGGGTGGAACCAGACAAAGAAGGTGAGGCTGGACTACCTATAGGTCCTCCAGTGGCCAGCACAAGGGAGAGTCCATTGGGTGGCCACCAAGTGCCCAGATGTGTGCCTAGGCATGGAATTGGGAAACTTCTCAGCCTCAAGTTTTTTGTACAGGTAGGAAGGAAAGCCTAAACTGCTCATCCAGGAGAGGGGTACCCCAGGGATGCCTAAAGATCTGCCTGGGCGTACAGTATAGAAGGCCCCACGAAACCACAACCTCTACATAGAGAGGGTGGGATGGCATAGGCTGCTAATCCAGATGAAGGAGTGCTCCAACTGCCTGGAGATATGCCTGGACATGGAGAGGGCCCTGCTTCACCACAATTTCTGCACAGGAAGGGTGGGACAGCTCAGGCTGCTGATCCCAGTGAGTGGGTGCTCTGACTGCCAGGAGATTTGCCTGGGCAAGAAGCAGAGAGGGCCATCAGTATCTCTGCACAGGAAGGGTGGGGTGACTCAGGCTGCTAGTTCATTCAGGTGGGTGTTCCACACACCTGGAAATCTGCCTGAGTGTGTAGCAGAGAAGGTCCTGCTGCACCACAATCTCTGTACAGGAAAAGTGGGCAGCTCAGGCTTCCAGTCTGGCTGAGCAGGTGCTCTGAATGCTTAGAGATATGCCTGGGCATGAAATGAAGGTCCCCTTATACCATGATCTCTGCACAGGAAAGGTGGGGTGACTCAGGCTGCTGATCAAGGTGAGCAGGTGCTTCAAATTCCTGCAGTTCTGCCTGGGTGTGAAGTGGAGAGGCCTTCCCCTAAGCCCCCCGTACTATGATCTATGTCCAGGAAGTGTGGGGTAGCTCAGGCTGCTGGTCCAGGCAAGCATGTACTTCAAATGCCTGGAGTTCTGCCTGGGGTAGAGCAGAGAGGGCCCTGACATACCACAATCTCAGGGGAGCAGGCTGGGGCACCCAGAAATGACACACGCAGAGTAGGTACCTGTCACAAGTGAGTCTGGTTGCAAGTCTCATTGCCCAGGAGAAACCACAGCTGTAGCAGCTCTTCTCCTGCCCCAGACCTGAAACAGGAAAGCACAATTCCAGCACCTACTGCTGAGGTGCTTTCCACCATTCTGGCTGTGGAAGCCACTAACCTGCTCCAGTGCAAATGCTCGAGTCTTTGGCCTGAGACTCAAATGCCTGCATGGCCACATTGCCATGTCACTAAAGAATGACAGACTTTATATGTGCCTGGGTTAAAATGGCATTCTGCTCTCAGTCCCTGGTCTGGGAAAATGCCTGCAATTTTTTTCCAGTGTCTTGCCCTCTCAGTGCCTCTAAGCCTCTCCCCTAGTTACCTCTAGGGCTTGAGAGAAACAAAATGCTCTCCCTTGGCCTGGGTTGCTTGGCTCGGCAGTGGAAAGTTAAATCACAGAGGAAGGTTCACTGCCTTTCTCATGTACTGGGGCTTCACTCACTTTTACCAACCAGACACCATCATGAGAGTTATTTGCCCATGTTCTCCTCTCTGGGATCTGGGGTGTTCATGATTCCAGTGGATTCTCGTCTTTCTTCTTGAGTTAAAGCTCACAGAATTGATCCTCATTCCCTATCTTGCTATTTCCAAGTGGTTGATGCATGCTAAGCCAAAAGCATTTTTGCAGGGAACAGGGGAAGTTTGGGGTGTAGAGGGGAGTCCCCTGTAGGGGCATGTTACTGGGTGATCACAAAAGGATTTATAAATAACAAAATGTTTATAAATAACAAAAATGATTTATCTGTGGTGTTTTTTTAAAGTGAAATAATGAGAATAAATTTACTATATTATAGAAATCAGGGAGTGATTGGACTTAAGATGTTCCCTATGCCTTTATGTTCCAAAGGAAGATAAAAGTAATAATTGACTTTAGAGATGTTCATTTAAATAGGCACATTAACATTTCTAGCCACATGTGATGCCAGTAAATTCTATACATATGTGGATTTTTCTCCCAGATGTGATAAATCCATAATGACAGAAATAATTTCATGAAGAATTTCCCTGTTAAATGCTTTTTAATTTAAGTCTATTTGTGTGAGATGGAGGGAGGTGGGGAAACGATATTCCAGCATTTTTAAGTTAGCATCTGCCTAGAATCTCTTTTTCAGTCTTTTTACTTTTTACTGTGCCTGTTTTAGGTGAATCTCTTATAAGTGACAAATTTTATTTTAAAACAAGTCTAAGAATCCTTGTTTAGAGATTTTACTCCTTCATATTTGTTGTGATCCACTATGACTCCTATCTTATTGTGCTTTATATTTGTCTCAATTATTTTTAGTTTCCCTCGCTTGATGCCTTTTTCTTTACAGACTATTGTATTCTCTCTACCAAGAGCATGATACTCTATTTTAATTATTTCAGCCCAGAAATGTTAATGTGCCTATTTAAATGAATATCTCTAAAGTCAATTATTACTTTTATCTTCTTCTAGAATATAAAGGCATATGGAATATCTTAACTCCAATCACTCCCTGATTTCCATAATATAGTAAACCTATTCTCATTATTTCACTTTTAATAAAACACCACAGATAAATCATTTTTGTTATTTTACATGGTCAATTGTTACCAATATGATTGCTTGCATTACAGCCCATTCTTCTGTCACTACTTCTTTTTTTTTGAGGTGTATCCTTTAGAATTTGTCCTAGGGAGGTTATGTTGGTGGTAAATCTTTTTGTCTAAAAAATTTTTCAATCCTACATTGCTTATCAGTTTGGGTATGCTTTGAGAGATGTGTCATTTGGCAATTTCACTGTCGGGCAAACATTATAGAGCATACTAAAACCTGGATAGTATAGCCTACTATAGATCTAGGCTGTGGGGTATGGCCTATTGCTCCTAGGCTACAAACCTGTATAGGAGGTTACTGTACTGAACACTGTAGGCAATTTTAACACAACAATAAATATTTGTGTATCTAAACATGTAGAAAAAGAGCAGCAAAAATAAAGTATAATGGTACATCTGTGTAGGGCACTTGCCATGAATGGAGCTTGCAGGGACTGGAAGTTGATCTGTGTGAGTCAGTGGTGAGTGAATGTGAAGGCTGAGGACATCAGTGTATACTACTATAGGTTTTACAAATAATCTACACTTAGGCTACACTAAATCTAGTAAACATTTTTCAATAATTAGCCTCAGTTTTCTGTAATTTTTTATTCTGTAAACTTTTAATTTTTAAAAACTTTTTACTGTTTTATAATAACAGTTAGCTTAGCCCGGCACCGTGGCTCAGGTCTGTAATCGCAGCACTTTGGGAGGCCAAGGCAGGTGGATCACTTGAGGTCAGGAATTCGAAACCAGCCTGGCAAAAATGGTGAAACCCAGTCTCTAATAAAAAAAATACAAAAATTAGCTGGGTGTAGTGGCACATGCCTGTAATCCCAGCTACTTGGGAGGCTGAGGCAGGAGAGTTGCTTGAACCCGGGAGGCGGAGGTTGCAGTGAGCCGAGATTGAGCCACTGTACTCCAGCCTGGGTGACAGAGTGAGACCCTGTCTCAAAAAAAAAAGCACTTAGCTTAAAACACCTTGTATGGCTATACAAAAGTATTTTCTTTATATCCTTATTCTATAAGCTTTTTTCCATTTTTTTTATTTTACTTTGTAAAATGTTCTTGTTCAAGTCAAAGAGAGAAACACACATTAGCCTAGGCCTACACAGAGTCATGATCATCAATAACTTTATCTTCTACATCCACATTTTGTCCCACTGGAAGGTCTCCAAGGGCAATAACACACATGGATCTTTCATCTCCTGTAACAATGTTTTCTTCTGGAATAGCTCCTGAAGGACCTGCCTAGACTGTTTCACAGTCTACTATTTATAAGTAGGAGTATAGTTTAGCAATAATAGTATAGTAAAAAACTGGTAACTGTCATTTATTATATAAAGTATTAGGTATTGTACATTATCATATGTGCTATACATTTATACCACTCTCGGTGCAAGTTTGTTTAGACCGACACCATCACAAACAGAAAAGTAATGCATTGTGCTACAACATTATGATGGCTATGATGTCACCAGGTGACAGGGAGTTGACAGCTCCATTATAATCATGGGATTGCTATTGTAAATGCAGTCCATCATTAACTGAATTTTCATGATATGATGCATGACTGTATTATAAATTTTCCTCATCACTTTTAAGATACAATTTTACTGCTTTGTAGCTTTCGTTGTTGTTGTTACTCACTGTCAACTTATATTTCCTAAGTAAGAATGATTTACTCTCTGGCTGCTTTCAAGGTCATGCCTTTGTCTTTACAGTTTCATTAGGATGTGTCTTGGTAGCTAATTTCCTTTCGTTTTTGTTTTTTTTGTTTTTATTTTTCTGTTTTATGTTTTTTGAGACAGAGTCTTGCTCTGTTGCCCAGGCTGGAGTGCAGTGGCATGATCTCCGCTCACTGCAACCTCTGCCTCCCAAGTTCAAGCGATTCTCCTGCCTCAGCCTCCTGAGTAGCTAGGATTACAGGCGCACACCACCATGCCCAGCTGATTTTTGTATTTTTATTAGAGATAGGGTTTCACCACGTTGGTCAGGCTGGTCTCGAACTCCTGACCTCATGATCCGCCCACCTTGGCCTCCCAAAGTGCTGGGATTGCAGGCATGAGCCACTGCGCCCAGCCCGCTAACTTCAATTTTATTATTTGGCTTGGGATTTGGTTAAGTTTCACAAGTCTGGATTGGTGTTTTGCTTTTCTTTAGTTTTGAGAATTTTTGGTAATTATCTCTTCAGCCTCAAATAGTATTGCCTTTGCCCTGTGTTTTAAGCTGTTTAACTCCAGACAGACATTTAAAGACACTCTTACTCAGTCTTCCATGTTTCCCAAAGTCTCTCTCCTGTTTCCATCTGTCTTTACACTGCAATTTCTTCAGCTCCATCTTCTAGCTCACTATTTCTCTCAGCCTTATTTAATGTTATTTAACCCAATCCCTGAGTTCTAACTTTGGTAATCCTATGGACCAGAAACGACTTAGCCACTTCAGATCTGCTCTACCTCACCTGTGTTTTTTTGTTGTTGTTGTTCTGGTTGTTGCGTTAGTTTTATTTGAAGGCGTGCAGATGCAAACTAACAGTACCTGAACCCATCCCCAGTGCTTGCCTTTTATGCCAATGCATGAGTTGCTCTAGGCCCACATGCTAGTAGAAACTGAGCATGGTACATGGCATCGTGGTACTTGAAATGACCATGTAGCCTGCCATGATCTCTAGGGGTCTTGTTAGATTCTCTTACATCCGGGCTCATAAGACTTTGATAGGCCACATTTCATACTGACTCTGGAGAATGTGGACTAGCAACCACAGTTTGCTGATGAGGCAGTGTCAGGAGTTCTCCTTCCAGTATAATTCCTTTTAATAGTCCATAGAGTAGCTCATACAGCTCTCTGGGGACTGGGGTGGGGAGGGATTCCCTGTAACCAGCTAATAGAGGAAAAAAAAAACTCAGCCTTTGGATAAGTTGGCTTGGTATGTGGGTACCAATGACAAATAGACTTCTGCAGCCCTGAGACCCCTGCTCAGAGGTGGCCTGAAAAACAGTGGAGCAGAGATTTGGGTGATATACCTGGTGAAAGACATAAGTGGCCTGAAGTAAGAATATACATGGACTCAAGGGCAGTGGAGAATAACTGGGCCAGATTGATCAGGGACCTAAAAGGAGGACCACTAGAAGTGACTCACCTCCATAAGAGTTCTAGCATAGGCTATAAACACTAGAAGAAACATCGCATGCACCTACTTCTCATATAATGCTAAGTGATGGCTAAAGGTAGGAAATGGGTGAGCTTGAGAGAATGCTTGGCCATAATGGGGCACTAAAATGCTTAGAAAGTGCGCTGACAGAGGCTCAATGAGAAGTGGAATGCCATTAGTTACAGGGGCCTTCAAACAAAATTTCTGGAACCATATATTCTCCCCAAAATCTAAACTGGATGAATCACTCTTCTGAGTCCAGAGAGCAGCCCAGTCCTACTACTCTGTTGTAAAGGGAGAATCCAGAGCAAGACCATGGAGGGTGCAAAGATCTTGTGTCTCCCATCCCCATCACCAGGATCTTATGGACATTTCATTGGAGTCTTCAGATTTTCTTTTGGAGAACTTCAAGAAGAGGTCAAACTCTGTAAGAGTGAGAATTCACTGAGTTATCAAAGCAGTAACTGAGCTAGGTTAAGAGACCATTTAAATGAAGAGGTGGCAAGTATACTAGATTATGTGAACTCAAGGTTTTCTTTTTCACTGCCCAGTGGAAATAAGGCACTTGAGAGGCTCTGTAATTGGGAAACTGCTGCAGTCATGACTGTGATCTCCTTGAGAATGAACTTGTAGGTCATCTTTAAGTTTGTGAATAGCTTCTGCTATGTATTAATTTGGTACTTGGTTTGGTTTCCTCCTGATATTAGTCAATGAGGTCTTTGGAAATAGCTCCTGACAGCAGCATAATGGCCTGTGCCCATGATGGGTCAAGGGGTCAAGACTTTTCCATAGAATTAAAGACCTGGTAAAGCTTCCAGAGAAAAAGAAAACTCCTATAAGCAATAAGAGTTGATAGCTTCTAGGATAGAATGATAGAATTTATCGAACCTGAAGAACAGGGAAAAATATTGGAAAAATGAAGAGCCTCGGGAACTTGTGGAACAATATTGAAAAAGCTAATATCTAGGTAACAGGAGTCCTAAAGAGAAAACAGAGAATTGCAGGTAAAAATATTTGAAGAAATGACAACAGAAACATTTTCAAATTTAGGGAAAGATATAACTGTACAGATCTAAGAAGCTCAGCAAACCCTAAGTAGGATAAACACATGAAAATCATGGCGAGGCACATCTTAGACTGGGGAACGCCAGGGATAGATGTAATCATACGGAGAAAAACATGCAATATATAGGGAGCAATAATTATAACTACTACCAACTTCTAATCAGAAATTATGGGGGCCAAAAGAGAAGTAAACAGTGTTTTAAAGTGTTGAAAAAACAACTGTCAATCCAGAATTCCATATCTAGCAAAATTGTCCTTCCAGATGAAATAAGGACATTATCAGATAAAAGAGAACTGAGAATTTGTCGTCAGCATCCCCATACTACAAGAAATGCCAGCGTAGTTTCTTCAGGTTGAAGGGAAAGAATACCAGAGGAAAACTTGAATCTTCAGGAAGGAATGGCATCATTGGAAATGGTAAGTATATGGGTAATTAGATTGTTATTCTTAATTGACAACTAAATGGTAAAGACCTTTTCCTCTTCCTTTAAAATACACAATACTCTTTAAAGCAAAAATTATTATTGTCCTATGAAGTTTATAATGTACATTGATGTTATACACATAATAAATATATCAAAAAAGATAGTGGTAGATAAATGAATACATATTTACAAGATTTCTACATATTTTGTAATGGGCCTAAATATCAACTCTAAGTAGACTGTAAAAAGTTGAGGACAGATAGTGTCACTCCTAGAGCAACCACTTAAAAGTGCAAAAGGATATTGCTAAATTACCAATAGATAAATAGAATTGATTTCATAAAAGCTCTCAAAAAATAACCCTGTTGGGTTAATGCCTAGAAAGACTGATATCACAGGACTTAATTTCTCCCTCCTTTATATTTTCTGCTTGAATACACCTATTGTCATTAAACTGCTTTAGAATAGTTGTTTTGAGATAGTATAGCAACATAGAACACATAATGGGAGGTAGGGAGGAAGGCTGGACAGGGGTGTGGCCCAGTGGACAAGAGTTTCTCATGTAGGAGGAAGATTGAAATAAACATCCCCATCTTTAAAACTCCTTTAATTCACAGAGGTGTGATGTGCTAACACTGAACCCAGAAGACCTGGGTTCTGGGTCAGCCACTTACTGCTTCTGCGACTTTCATATTGCACTCGACTTTGAGTTTCCTGTCACTACTGTGAAGTCAATTCACATCTCCCCTGGCACTCTGGGTGACTTTGATAATACAGTGATACTATTTAAAATAGCTGACAGTTTATAAAGTACCACCAGGAAGCACTGAGGGGTCATGGAGCAATTTAGAACTAAACAGCAAGTCCATAGGCTAGAACTTTATTTTGACTAATTGAACACTGCCATCTGCTGCACAGATCTGGGAAATAGGAGGTATTAGATTTCCAGGAGGAAGGTGTTTCCTTCAAAATAACAAAAGTTTGCTTGCTTTATTTCTTGTCTCTTTGACCTCACTTTCCAAGTGAAAAGATGCAGAATATAAAAACAAAAAGGTCAAAATAGCCTTGCAGAGGCCACTCTGACTTACATGAAAGGGTAGAACTCAACTTTACAGGTCAGGTGGGATTTGAATAAGCCTCATGGTGAAAGGAAGGGATGGTATGAGGAGAACTAATAGTAGGATCATAGTTAGCAGCCCTGGGGGAAACACTGGCCTGGAGGCAACCCTGAGCATGCCCACTTCCTAGCTGGGTGCCGAGGCGAAGTCCCGGCATGTATAACATTGGGATAATAATGGTGGAAACCTCTTAGATTGTTGCGAGATTTAGTGAAATGAGCTATGTCTTGTTTTTAGGACAGTACCTGTTAGTACATAACAAATATTAGCTGCTGCTTTCGAAACTCAGACTGGGAAGAAATAAAGGAAGTTGATTAAAAATTCACTAGCACCTTTGGAATAAACTCCACATTAGCCCCATTCTCCCAAATAGATTTGAAGCAAGGAAGTGAAAGGAGTCAGGTGATGAGGTCTTTCAACTTCAGCAGAGTGCAAACACAGATCAACAACAGTAACAACTAACTTTCAATGAGACTTTATGCACCAGGTGTGGCTCTGTGTGTTACATGTATTAACTCATTTAATTTTTATATCAACTCCATGAGGTGGGAACTTTTAATATTCCCATTTTATAGATGAGGAAACAGGCACAGAGAGGGGCTAAGTGCATTCAAGGTCATGTGGCCAGTGAGTGACAGAACTAGTGTGATGATTAATTGCTAAGGCTAAGAGATGCCCAGGTGGCCAGTTGGATGTTACTTGTAAAATCTTTCTGGAAGAGATTAGCATTTGAACCAGCAGACTGAATAAAGATCATCCTCACCAATGTGGGTTGGCATTATCGAATTTCGTGAGAGCTTGAATAGAACAAAAAGAGGAAAAGCAAATTTGCTCTCTTCTTGTACTGGGATATCCACCTTCTTTGCTCAGTCAGTGGCTCCTTTGGTTCTTAGGCTTTTGAACCCAGGCTGAATCACCACTGGCTTTCCTAGGGCTCCAGGCTGCAGATGGCAGATCATGGGACTTCTTGGTCTCTACAATTGTGAGTCAATCTCTCATCTTTCTGTATATGTATTCATATGTCTAGCATCCATCTGTCTATATTCTATTGGTTCTGTTTCTCTCGGGAACCCTAACATGACTAGAATGTAAATGCACGGGATCTCGTCCCACATTTCCACTGCTTAGGGGCTATATGAACCATAGATAACCAAACCTATCTTCCTTTGGGGATGGCGGGGGTGAGGAGATATAACTGTAGTATTACAGTTCTTTGCATGTTAAGCTGTATACCAAATTTGTACAGAATCTGGCAACACACAGTGTACCAGTGAGGACGACCAGAGGTCACTCTTGTCGCCATCTTGGTTTTGGTGGGTTTTGGCTGGCTTCTTTACTGCAAGCTGTTCTATCAGCGAGGTCTTTATGACCTGTATCTTGTGCCAACCTCCTATCTTATCCTATGACTTAGAATGCCTTAACCTTATCCATCTGGAATGCAGCCAGTAGGTCTCAGCCTTATTTTATCCAGCTCCTATTTAAGATGGAGTTGCTCTGGTTTAAATGCCTCTGACAAAACCGTTTGCTTCAATGTTATTTGTTTGCTTCAATGTTGCCTCAAAACTGTGTGTACTGAAGCCACTCCCAATTTGGGTTTCTAGAGTTAGCAAACAAAAATGCAGATGCTCGGCTGGGCTTGGTGGCTCATGCCTATAATCCCAGAACTTTGGGAGGCCAAGGCGGGTGGATCACAAGGTCAGGAGTTCGAAACCAGCCTGACCAACATGGTGAAACTCTGTCTCTACTAAAAATACAAAAATTAGCCAGGCGTGGTGGTGTGTGCCTGTAATCCCAGCTACTCAGGAGGCTGAGGCAGGAGAATCGCTTGAACCCAGGAGGCAGAGGTTGCAGTGAGCAGAGAGATCACGCCACTGCACTCCAGCCTGGGCAACAGAGTAAGACTCCATCTCCAAAAAAAAAAAAAAAAAAAAAAAAAAAAGTAGATGCTCAGGTAAGTCGGAACTTCAGATAAAGAATGAAGTTTTTCTTTGATAGACCACATCCCATGCAATATTTAGAATGTACTTATTTAGAACATACTAGAAAAAGTAGTTGATCTGAAATTCAGATTTAACTGAACATCCTGTGTTTATCTTGCAGCCCTACCTTGACTACATCCAGTAGGTGTGGTATGTTGCAAAATTGCCAGATGCATTTCTTACTGAGCACAGCCATGTGCCTTGCTTCTCAAACAAAGAGGCTCAAGAGGTGACAGCTGACAGTTCAGGCCAGAATGTCTAAATTGCTTGAGAGAGTTCAGAATTAAAGTCGGTAGTGGGGAAAATTCCAAGCTTTTCAGAGAGTGTCAGTCCAATGTGGTGGTAGAAAATAGGACTTAAGTGAGTTTAGTTCAAGATATGCTAAGGATTGGGAAAAATGGTTTGCCCTCCCTGATGCAAGCACGGGGATGAGCGCATTACAGATGTCTTCCAGGGCTTCAACCCTTCACCACACCTAGGGATTTCCCTCATCCTGCCTTTGTTCTATTCTTACTTGATTTAGTCTCACTTTGAGAAGCACATAGTTAAGTAATTTTCTAGGGAACTCAGATATGCCCCGTGGCCAAGATTGACAGACAGTCCAGGAGGCTGTTCTAGCACCAGGCAGCTTAGTGTTAAGAAGAAGGATAGGTTTTAGGAGTAGGAGGGCCTGGTGGCAGCTTAAACTGTCAGAGGCAAGGTGGACACATGTAGAAATAGGCAACAAGGACAGAATCACAACCAGGAGGCCTCACCTGTAGGAATCTATAGTGATAGTTAATACAACGCCAAGTTGTTAGGGGCAAGGTCAATGGACAGCCAACAAAAAGTACTAATAGATTCACTAATACTCAGACTGACATCAGCCTTTCCAGTGAAAAACCATGATTCTTAATTTCCAGAACAGAGCCATTGATTCAACAGAAGCCTGAATCTCCTTGAGGAAAGACCCTGCAATAGGACATCAAGTATATTCACTAGTTAATTTCCCAGTCCTTCCTCATAGGAACTTACAGCCTTTTATCAACATATCTGTACAATGGGGGAAGGGAAATACCCATATCTTTCAAGGGCAGTTGGATATAGGGACTAAGAGGATGCTAAAACCATGAGGGCTAATATGCCTTCATGCTTCCTTCTTAGATTGGAGGAGGTAAATAGAGGCCAGGTGGCAAACAGAGTCCTGGCCTAAATCCATTTCACAGGGCGTCAGTGTGTTCACGGACTCACCTGTGTTGATTTTCCTGATCCCTGAGTGCATTGATCAGGATGGATATACCTAGTAACTGGCAGAACACTCACACTAAGTCCTTGAACTGTGGAGTACACCTATGTAATCAGAACAGCTACGTGGAACCCTCTGAAGTTACCCAACCTCCAGGCCAAGACAGTTAATATACAGCAATATATTATGTAGGGTGGAATGGCAAGGAGTGTCATTGGAGTGCTGAGCTCAAAGATTTTGAGATAAGGTTGCTGTTCCCCATTACATCTCCATTTCACTTGCCAGTCTGGCTCCTGAAAAAAACCATATGGCTCACGATTGATATAACTGCTGTCAACTCCATCACGTGGTAGCCTAATTATAATTATTGTGGTTTCATAATTATCAGATAATTATGACACAGCTTTTGCTACTTAGTATGTGGTCATTGATTTGGTGAATGCATTCTTTTCAATCCCATCAGAAGTGAGGATCAAACGCTTTTGCATCTGCCTGGGATAGACAGTGGTACACAATCGGGGTCTTGTCCCAGGAAATTGTACTCTCTCTAATGCTTTTTCCAGCAATATAGTTTAATGGCTGTTCTATCATCTGGATATGACACAGACTATTATGCTGATCCATTATATTGATGATATCATGAAGATCTGAGGTAAAAAGGAGAAAACAGTGAGAATGGTGGAAGCCTTAAGAAGGTATATGTGCACCAGTGGGCAGAAGAAATCCCTACAGAATTTCAGCAGCTGGCCAAAATGGTGAGTTTTTAGGGGAACAGTGGTTATTGCATCTTACATGTACTTCCTATTGTAAATCAAAGGAACTAGGAAGCCCTTCTGATTTGGAAAGATCATATATCATGCTTGGGAATATTGCTGTCATCCACTAACTGGGTTGACTCTGAAGGCTGCCAGTTTTGCGGGGCCAAGAACAAGAAAGCAATGTGCAGCAGATTAAGCTATAGCTCCAAGTGGGTCTGCCACACGACTGGAAAATCTCATGGTGCTACAGCAGGATCAGCATGCATGACCTGTGGGTCAGCTGCCCATTTTTGTAAATAAAGAACTATTTTGTTCTCTAGGTTTTCCTATCTTTGTTCTAGGGCAATGGGTCTCAAATTTCAGTGTGTGTATGCATATGTACGTGTGTGTATTCCTCCTACTCAGAGGGCCTACAAATGCATGAATGGGGAAAAATGAAAGACCTTTTTTTAAACAATAGAGTAACACCTAATATAGAAGGAATAGAGTTCAAATTCAGCAGTGGTTGCTGGGAATTAAAGTTTGAGATAGTTACACAGTCTCAAAGTGTCCCCTATAAGTTCCTATTGATTATAAAGGGAAAAATAGTAGCTTTTAAGTGGAGCAACCTAACAGACACCACCTAAACAAATGATCAGCCCACCTGGTGCCCTTATCTTGGTTTCTAAATGTCATTCCCAACTGAAAGGAAGCCTGTAAACTTGGAGAAGAGGCCAATTTCAGGATGAAGACAGGGACAAGATGAGCCTGAGGCCACTTGTCCAGAAAGTAATGAAGTGCTCAAAGAACGACAGGGATATATCAAAAGTACATGCAGGTCATCTTGAGGAAGGTCCCATTGGACAAATCTCTGAACATTTTAATGGCAAAATAAATGATGGCAGTAATGAATAACAGGTGTCTCATGGTTTTTGCGGGGTATTGGTTCTATGACTCCCCATGGATGCCAAAATCCCCCAGATGCCTAAGTCCCCCAGTAGGCCCTATGTATCCTTGGGTTCCACATCTGTGGACTCAGCCAACCACAGATCAAGTTCCCATGGATATAGAGGACACACTGGGTGCATGTTTAAAAAAAAACACGAATCCATGCATTTCTCTATAAATAATTGAGTAAATACATAAATGGGGGGAAGCTTTTTTTTTTTTAACAATGGAATAACACCTAAATAAGAAAGGATGGAGTTCAAAAATGAGCATTGGATGCTGTGGACAGAAGTTTGAGATAGTTACACAGTCTCAAAGTGCCCCTTACAAATTGCCTGTTGATTACAAACAGGAAAATAGTAACTTTAAAATGGAGAAACCTAAAACACCACCTAAACAAATGATTATAGTTAACGCTAGCAATATTGGAACAAATGAATGTCATGAGCCTTCTGATCAGAGGCACCAAGGAGGACACACCATCACTTCTGGTAGAATCCTGCCATACATAACCTGAATCAAATCATGAAGAAAACTCAGACAAACCCAAGTGTCCTCTGTTTTTTTTGTTTGTTTTTTTTACTTCGACAGATATTCTACCAAATAAAAAAAGGTGACCTTGACTCTTCAAAATTATCAAAAGAAGAATGAGGAACTGTTCCAGATTAAAGACATGACAACCAAACAACGTGATTCTGTACTGGATCCTTCACTGAGCTGGGGGTAAGGGGAGCTAGAGCAGACATTGAGACAATTGATGAACATTTGATTGAAAACTATGAATTAGATAATATCAGTATTAACTTCCCTGGGTTTCCTAATTGTACTGTGGTTATATAAGAGAACAGTCCTATTCTTCGGTAAAAGGAGACCGAGGCATAGTTCATTTTCCAAGCTTTCATTAGGAATTGAGTTCTCGACCACCTGGAACATTTTCCCTGGGCATTTGTGGGTGTTTATCTTAGAGGATATGCTGCTTTTGGTGGGTTTGTGGCTTAGGAAAGAACCCACCTGGAACCAGGTCTCCTGGGGCCATAACGCCCTGCTCTGCTTAGCATCCTGTAGCCAGGCTGGATTCTCAACTCTTTGTAAATCTCAGTCATCTTTCTCTGCTACTCTCATTTCCAAAGTGGAGATAAATAATAGCACCCACTGGTCGGGCGCGGTGGCTCACGCCTGTAATAATCCCAGCACTTTGGGAGGCCGAGGCGGGCATATCACCTGATGTCGAGAGTTCGAGACCAGCCTGGCCAACATAATGAAACCCCGTCTCTACTAAAAACACAAAAGTTAGCCGGGCGTGGTGGCAGGCGCCCGTAATCCCAGCTACTCTGGAGCCTGAGGCAGGAGAATCGCTTGAACCCTAGAGGCGGAGGTTGCAGTGAGCGGAGATCGCGCCATTGTACTCCAGCCTGGGGGACAAGAGCGAGACTTCGTGGAAAACAAACAAAAACAAAAACACCGAAAAACAGCACCCACTACAGAGTTTTGCTCTAAGGATGAAATGAGATGAATAAATGTAACGCAAGTGGGAAAAAAAAAAAAAAGGAGCTGGGCGTGGGCGGCGCCGCAGGGCCCCGGGAGCTGGGTGTGGGTGGGGCGGGAGTGCGTGCCTTGCCTTGCGTGCCTGGCTACGGAGGGAGGCGTAGCAGATGTGGGGTGGAGCCTGAGCGTGCCTGCGTGGCACCACTCCGGGAAGCGGAGGCTATTCCCTGGAGGAAGGATGGGAGACTATCAGGCTGTGGAGGAGACTGCCTTTATTGTTGAAGTGAGCAACGCTGTAAAAGAGGCTATAGAAAGTGTAATTGGGGCTGGGCGCGGTGGCTCACGCCTGTAATCCCAGCACTTTGGGAGGCCAAGGCAGGCGGATCACAAGGTCAGGAGTTCAAGACCAGCCTGGCCAACACGGTGAAATCCCATCTCTACTGAAAATACAATAATTAGCCAGGCGTAGTGGTGGGCACTTGTAGTCCCAGCTACTCGTAGGGAGGCTGAGGCAGGAGAATCGCATGAACCTGGGATGTGGAGGTTGCAGTGAGCCGAGATTGCGCCATTGCACTCCAGCCTGGGTGACAGTGCAAGACTCTGTCTCAAAAAAAAAAAAAAAAAAAAAATCGCAATTGGTGGTAATGCTTATCAACACAGCAAAGTGAACCAGTGGACCACAAATGTAGAACAAACTTTAAGCCAACTCTCCAAGCTGGGAAAACCATTTAAATACATTGTGACCTGTGTAATTATTCAAAAGAACGGAGCTGGATCATACACGGCAACTTCCTGCTTCTGGGACAGCTCTACTGACGGGAGCTACACTGTGCGATGGGAGAATAAGACCATGTACTGCATTGTCGGCGCCTTCGGACTGTCTATTTGACCTCCCAGTCCATCCTATAACCTTTCTGCTTTTGTCTCTAGTTCATCTTCTAACCACCAGCCATGAATTCAATTAACTCCTTTCTCATTCTCTTTAAGTGTGTTTTGTGGCACTCTGAAAAACCAGATGACTGCACTGTGATGTGAACTGTACTGAAGTCAGATGAGTATCCCTGTAGGTCACCTGCTGCCTGCATTGCCACTTGTCTTAACTCTGAATATTTCTTTTCAAAGGTGCTAAAATCTGAAATCTGCTAGTGTGAAACATGCTCTACTCTCTGAAATGATTCAAATACATGAATTTTCCATACTTTATACTTTTGTTAGAATAAATTGTTCAAATCTTTAAAAAATGAGTTGATTACTTTTAGGTTCTTTCAACAAAAGCTGTCCAGATCGGGCTGTTGCCACACTCCAAAGGACTCTGACATCACACCCTTCCCTGACTTCTGCCCCTGCCTTGTTCTCTTTCTCAGTTTTGTTTGGGAGGACATCTTTAATAAACAACTTACACATCCTCATCACAGGCTGTCATTCTGGAAACCCAAACCAAGATCTTCCTAAGCTTATTCTCCCCTGGGTGCTCAGCAGATGTGGATTCTCATACCTAAGGCCCTCTCTCCTCCTCCTGGACGTGGTGAGGAGTAGAGGGTAGGAAGGCTACAGAGCCCTGGATTTCTGTGCAGTTCCCAACTGCCAACATTGTCAAGTCCACATCTCATATTCCCTGTGCCTGTAAGTGACAGTTTAATATCAATTTTATTTTTCAAGGAATAACTGTTTACAAGAGGTGGAACCCTTGCCGGTCAAAAAATGTATAGGTGATCTTAGGGCAAGAAACCTTTCTTTCAGGCACTTAATAGGATACTTACAGGCAGAAGCTTCCTGAGAGTGTCATGCTCTGGGAACCAAGAGACCTAAGGTCCAGACCTGATTCTATCAAGGCCTCATGGTATGAGTTGGAGGCCCATGGAATATAAATGACTAATCTCCATATCTGCAAAGTGAGGGTACTTCGACTCATAAACTTTCGAGAATTCAAAGAATAGAGACTCTTCCCAGAAAAAAAATCCATTGTGCACAAATATTTTGCATTCAATTTCAAGGGTTTCTAAATAGATCCCACTGAAGTCCATCACTGGATCCTTTACTAGATTATTTCTAATTATCTTAATAGTGCTCGCATTCTGTATTTGTTTTCTCAAGTCTATAACTGAGACCCATGTAATCAAGGACAGGCTGAGAATGCTTGAGTAAGTATAAATTCTTCTGAAGCATGAGGATCAGAACTGTTTTTAATTTGGTTTCTTTGTGGAGCAAAGATGGTATTTACTGCCAAGAAGAAAATATGTGTTTTAAAAATAAATTCTCCTACATTCTAGGAGAAAACATCTGGGAACAGCATACATCTTATGTCCTTGGTGGGGAATATGTTATCTTTCTAGTAGAATGGAGCTGGAGTCTCACAAGAAAAGATTCCAATCCCAGCTCTATCACTTAGCAGATTTGATGATGAGCAAGAATAATAACTCAGATTCAAAGTAATTTTACCGTTAAAATGGAAAAAAAAACCCCTATGCCTTCCTTATAGGGCTATATTGGTGATGAAGTTAAATGAGACAATACTCATACATTCTTTGGCACGTTATTCTCCTCTGTTTCGCTCTAGTTTCTGTTCCTCTTCCTGTCTTAAAGGGTGGTATTCTCTGAATTCTTTCATCCTTGACTCAATCTTATCTATACTGTCCTTCAGTTTTAACTTCAAGGGTGGCTGATGACTTAAAGTGTTGACCTTCAACCTTGTCCTCTCCGTCCACGTTCTGCAGTCATATAATCAGATGGGATGTTTTCCCATGGAGTGGGTTTCTGTGCTTTGGCCTATTCACTAGACAAATCTATTTTGGTAATGGAACTGCTCTTCCTTTCAGAGATTTCCCTGACCGTACTTCCTCCCACCAGTGGGAGGGACATATAATCCAGAATCACTGTTCAGATTATCTCTTCCCATCCACTCACTGATTTTCCAGGGAGCAGATATATAAGCCCAGTGGGGGCTGTTCAAGTTCCTTCCCAAGAGTTGATGTGGTTGCTAAAAGCCAAGCCTCTTCAGCTTGTCAGATCGGAAGCTTGTTGATCGGAAAATAAAGCGTGTCAATTGTTATCACTACCATAAAGAGTGAGCCCAAGGGTGCTACAAAAGGAAATTCAAGCTGAGAGAATGAAAGAAAAATTCTGATTGTAGTTGAGTCCTGGAATCCAGCTGTAACAGGTATAACCATGTGCCATTTCAAAACCAAGTCAAACAAGCTTACATAATTTACATAACAAACTTACAGAAATTAGTTTATGTAATTAAGCATCTGTTGCATTATCTGAACTCAAGCTAAACAGTTCTCCTTGTGCTCTTGTTCCAGGTGGAGGTACTAATGTTCACTTAGTCATTCCAACAGAAAACCTGGAGTCATCCTTAACTCTTCCTCCTCCTCCTCTTCCATCATGCCTACACCCATTATATCCACCAGTCCTACTGTTCTTTAGTATTTCTCAAATTGTCTCACTCTTCTCCATCTGATCTCCCACCATCCTCATTCATACACTCTCCTTCCTGGATTACCATTAGATCTTACTAGTCTTTTTGTCTCTGATCTTGTTCCTCTCATGTTACTGTGGTGTGAGACCAAAGAGAATAAATGTATATAAAACACATCTGGCCATGGCATGTATCTGTTTAAACGTCTTCCGAGATCCTGTTACCCCAGGATAACATTCAGTCTCTTCACATGATACATAAAATGTTTCATGTGGCCTGGCATGGTGGCTCATGCCTGTAATCCCAGTATTTTGGGAGGCCGAGGCGGGTGGATCGCCTGAGGTCAGGAGTTTGAGACCAGCCCGGCCAACATGGTGAAACCCCGTCTCTACTAAAAATACAAAAATTAGCTGGGTGTAGTGGTGGGCACCTGTAATCCCAGCTAGAATTACTTGAACCTGGAAGGCAGAGGTTGCAGTGAGCCGAGATTGTGCCATTGCACTCCAGCCTGGGCAACAAGAGCGAAACTCCGTCTCAAAAAAAAAAAAGTTTCATGTATCTTTAGCTGCTCTCTGCTTCCCACATTACCATCTGGAAACAGCACTCTTTGTAGTCATTACCCACTACTGATATGCTGTCACCCACATTTGGTACCTTTGCTCATCACTTTAGGAGAGCAGTGTAGCTTGTTGCTATTAAAAAATGAGGCTTTAGAATCATACTGACCTGAGTTCAAATCCTCATTCTGATGTGTACCACCTACTGCTTGGGCAAGCTACTTAACTTTTACAGCCTTATTGTTAGATTTGAAAAATAGGGATGCTGATAGTAGCGGTTTCATTGAGCACAGTATCATCTGACTTAAGATTGCATGAAAAGCACTTAAGACAGTATCAGAAGGCAGCAAGGCCTGGTAGATGTTGGATATTTTTTTTGTTGTTTGTATTTCCTTTGCCTAGAATGCTCTTATTGCTGACTTTGTCCCACTATTCATTTTGCTGGCTCACTGCTGCACAACCTCTGACTTGGCTCAGATATCATCTCTTCCAAAGGCATCCTTGGGTGGGGGAGTCTGCATCTGTTACCCTAGGCTCATCACTCTCATTGCTCTTAGCATATGTATCAGACTTACCTTCTCATCTATTCTGAGTTCCTTGAGGGCCATGTCATAATGTTTGCATCTCCATTTCCTAACAATTTTTGGATTGAATTGAATAGAAATGTTATCTTCCTCCTCAGCCTCCAGTGGGGAGCAGGAGAGAACTAAGCAGCAACCATGTTAATTTCCTTGGATTCTTTTGCATGCTGTTTTTCATTATTTTTCTCAATACACATAATTTAAAGCCATTCTACCTGTCTGCTTTTATCCTGTTAGTTTCTGACAGGTGAGATATTAGGAGAGACAGGATGTGTGAATACAAGTAAGTAGAAACAATTTGACAAACGTTCTCTTCCTTCCAAGAAAAGCAGCTCTTTTCCTGTTTTTCTCTGGCCTTGGAATGATGGATTGTAAAAATTGAATCAACATCTCCTTTTATTACAACACATTAGCGAGGCCCAGCCGAAGATTTATAGCTTTCTGTAAAAACAGAGTCTAGGGGAATGTTAAATACTCAGTTTTTACCATCCTTTCTGCTTTTCACCCCCACCCCAATCCTGTGGGAATAGATGGTCAACACATGGTGCTTAGGTAGTTACAAAGTCTAGGAATTACTGAGTCGGAACTAGATGCCCAGGAGAAAAGGCTGGTTAGCTTAGTTTGTTTCATGAGTCAGACTTCCGAAAGTGGCTTGGTTGTTATTCTATCTTTTAAATATGGGGTCTTGTTATATTGCCCAGGCTGGTCTCAAACTCCTGGGCTCAAGTGATTCTTTCACCTCAACCTCATGAGCAGCTGCAATTACAAGTGTGAGCCACTGCACCTGGCTAGCTTGGTTTATATGAAAAAGCAGTGAATTTGGAAATGGTTGAATCTGTTTGTCTTTTTTATAGGTAGAGAAACCAGGACTCAAGAAGTTTAACATTCACTAGCTGGGTGATCCTGGGGAGATTATTTTCCTTAAGTGCTATTGAAAGGAGAAAATCATATAAGGTCCATGTAACACTTATCAGAGTGCTGGCGCACAGGAGCACCTAACACTTTTTTTGTGTGTACACCTAGTAACTGAAAAGAGTGGTCCTAACATGTCACTGCTAGTTCCCCTTTTAGGTTTTGTTTCCCGTAAGGGAGATGTCCTGTTACTCTTACCCACATTCCTCACATTTTTACATGGAGAAGGGACTTTCTGTTCCACTATCCAGAAGTACATGAAGAGCACTTCCAGCTCTCTTCCTTGTGAACTTTGCTTTGGCTCAGAGGAGGAGTAAAGGGGTCCCATCCTGTTAGGGTAATGAGCTGAGCCTGTGTGGCTGCTCACCAGGGTGATCATTCTTTTGTGGGTTCCCCCAACCCACAGGATGTGTGTTGTCTCCTACTCCCTTTTGTGGGGCACTAACAGGGCCCCGCTGATTCTGTAAAGAAGACTTTGATGTCCTGCAGGGTCAGTGACTGGATGGCAGCTATCTATAGCATGTGAAATCTCAAGAGGCTTATTATGACCACATGTGTCAACTGTGTTCTCCAATCTAGTTGCCAGAAATGAAGTTAAGGTATTTAACTCCGTCTGACTTCTGTGTTATTCCTTGGTTGATTTCCTAATTTGGGAGTAGATAGAAAAGTTGAAGGCGCTAGGCCCATTGCTCATGCCTGTAATCTCAGCACTTGGGGAGACTGAGATGGCAGGATCACTTGAGCTCAGGAAGTTCAGACCAGCCTAGACAACATAATGTAGACCCCATCTCCACACGCTCACACACACACATTCAAGCGCACGTGCAAAAAATTGGCCAGGCATGGCTGTGCATGTCTGTAGTCCCAGCTACTCAAAAGGCTGAGGTAGGGGGTTTGCTTGAGCCCAGGAAGTCGAGGCTGTAGTAAGCCATGATCACACCACTGCATTCTAGCCTGGGTGACAGAACACGAGTTAAGAAAAAAAAAAAAAAATGTTGAAGGCTAATGTATTAGTCCATTCTCACTCTGCTGTGAAGAAACGAAGAAATACCCAAGACTGGATAATTTATAAAGGAAAGAAGTTTAATTGACTCACAGTTCTACAGGGCTAGAGAGGCCTCAGGAAACTTATAATCATGGCAGAAGGGGACACAAACACATCCTTCCTCACATGGCAGCTGCAAGGAGAAGAGAGAAGAGGGGTGAAAAGCCCCTTATAAAACCATCAGATCTCATGAGAACTCACTATCATGAGAACAGCATGGCGGTAACTGCCCCCATGAGTCAATTACCTCCCACTGGATCCCTCTTATGACACATGAGAATTATGGGAACTACAAGATTAAATCTGGCTGGGGACACAGCCAAACCATATCAGCTAACTAATGTTAATATCTTGTAAGATCTTGATCCATTGGCCAGATGTGTTGAGAGACAAATTCTGGTGGCTGGGAACACAACTAATAAGGAGTCAGATCAAGGCTTTGGGCCTTGCCAGGGCCCCAAACCTCAAATATTAGTACAAGAGCAGTTGGTGGATCATGGAAGCATCTTTCTCCATTGCTCATGATGAACAACTGTTTCTACTTGGTCAAGCTGATTAGGACTTAGGAAGCAGGGTCCTGTGATGCTCTAACACTGACCTGAACTGACTCGGGCATGTGTGTAGTCATTCCCTTGGCAAAGGATGGCTCAGGCGAAAATAATAGGAAAAGTGTGTTTGAGCTTTGGTTGAGGCTCCATTCCAAAGAGGCAAATCTTTCCAGTGCGGCTGACTTGACTTTGGTGCATGTTCCTATTTTTCTTGTTTCTTAGCCAAATCTGCAGGCCAGGACTTTAATCTGGAAAGACAGCTGTATTTCTTGCGGGGCTCAAGGCACTCCTGTAGGCTTCTTGCAAGTCATATGAAGTTAGCCTCAGACCACCTGCCTCAAATTCAGTTACTACTTGTGCTGTTTACAGATAGCATCCAGAGCCAAGTTAGATAGCTAAGAAAATAAGCAAATGTAATGCAAGTACTTTGTTTAGATCTTAATTTGAACAATACATTTTGAGACAATTAGGGATATTTGAATATAGATTGGGTATTAGACAATAACAAAGAGTTATTCATAATGTTGGGGTTATAATATTTTGATTTATGTAAGAAAAATATCTTTTTTAAAGGGCTGGCTACTGAATTATGTAGGAATGACATGTTTGCCATTAATTTTAAGGAAATATTGCTTTGAGTATCAAATCTCTAAATCAATGTAAAATATTAGGAGGCCCACTAGGAACATGTGTATAAACTATATTTTGTTGGGTATAATAGTATCAATAGTAACAACAGGAATGGTATCAATAATACAATCAGTTAAATGGAATTCAGGATGGTTCAATGATTTACTTTATTAATAGCCCCAAGGAGGAAAAAACTCACATATAATCATTACAATGTGAAAGACATTTGAAAAAAAAAAATCAATAACCCTTCCCAAAAAGTAATTATTAGATTGTAGATGTTAAAGTTTATTATAAAGTTCAATAATTGAGAATGTAATACAGGAAAAGAAAATAACTATAGAATAGTACGTTCACATGCAGACCTAAGTACATATGGGAATATAGATTTTAATATCTAGCAAGTTATATATGTTTCTAATTAGATTCCTCCACTCAAAGCAATAAGCCTGGATTAGAGTGAAATACCAAAAGTAATCTGATACTTACTAGTACTAACACTAGATTTGATATTAGTAGGGCTATTTTAATTTTTTTTTTTTAGAGATGTGTCTTGGTATACTGCCCAGGCCAGTCTCAAACCCCTAGGCTCAAGCAATCCTACCTTCTCAGCCTTCTGAATAACTAGTAGTAGTTAATATTGTTCTGAATGTGCTAGTCAAAGCAGTTAAATAGAAGAAAAATATCGGTATAAGAAGAACTTGGTATGTTATTTGCAATAATTATTTCTAAATATGTATACTAATTTTCTATGAATTATTTTGGTATCTACTAATACTACATAAATGTGACAAGTTGGAACTTTATAGAAACTAGTAGCATTTTTTTAAAAGATTAAAAACAATGATCAACATATAATGGAAGAAAAGATCATATTTATAGAACTAAGGTAAAACAAACACATAGGAATAAGCCTAAGAAATGTGGGGGACCTATACATAATCAAATCTTTTTTTTCTCCTTTTTCACCTTTTAGGTTCAGAGGTGGGCAGGCTGCTTATGAATGATTTAGCATCATCCCTTTGGTGCTGTTCTCATGGTAGTGAGTACTAGTTCTCATGAGAACTGGCTGTTTAAAAGTGTGTAGCACCTCCCCCCTCACTCTCTTCCTTCTGCTCTGGCCACGTAAGATGTGCCTTGCTTCCCTTTTGCCTTCCGCCATGATTGAAAGTTTCTTGAGACCTCCCCAGAAGCAGAGGCCAGCATCATGCTTCCTGTGCAGCCTTGCAGAACCGTAAGCCAATTAAGCCTTTATTCTTTAGGAATTACCCAGTTTCAGGTATTTCTTTATAGTAGTGCGAGAATGGACTAATACAGGCATATACTCAATAATGATTTTGCTGGGTCAAACAGTAGTTCTCAGTTCTTTGAGAAATCTCCAACTGCTTTCTACAGTGGCTGAACTAATTTACATTCCCACCAGAGAAGTATATAAGCATTCCCTTTTCTCCACAATCTTGCCAGCATCTGTAATTTTCTGACTTTAATAATAGACATTCTGACTGGGGTGGGATATGACACCTCATTGTAGTTTTGATTTGCATTTCTCTAATGATTAGTGATGTTCAGCATTTTTCATGTTTGGCTGTGCATATGTCTTCTTTTGAGAAATGTCATCTTGAGAAATGTCTGTTCATGTCCTTTACCCATTTTAACAAGGTTGCTTGTTTTTTGCTTGCTGATTTAAGATTCTCTATAGATTCTGAATATTAGAACTGTCAGGTGCATAGTTTGCATATATTTTCTCCCATTCTGGAGGTTGTCTGTTTACTCTGTTGATAGTTTCTTTTGCTGTGCAGAAGTTATTTAATTGGGTCCTACTTATCTATAAATATTCTTTATTGCAATTGCTTCTGAAGACTTTGTCCTGAAATCTTTGCCAAGACCTATGTCCTGAATGGCATTTTCTAGGTTTTCTTCTAAGGTTTTCATAGTTTTAGGTCTTACATTTAAGTCTTTAATCCATCTTAAATTGAGTTTTGTATGTGGTGAAAGGAAGGGGTCCAGTTTCAATCTTCTGCATATGGCTAGCCTGTTATCACAGCACTATTAATTAAGGAGTCCTTTCCCCATTTCTCGTTTTTGTCAATTTTGTCAAAGACCAGATGGTTGTAGGTGTGTGGCTTTATTTCTGGGTTTCCTAACCTATTCCATTGGTCTATATATCTGTTTTGGTACCAGTACCATGTTGTTTTGGTTACTGTAGCCTTGTGGTATAGTTTGAAGTCCAGTAGTGTGGTGCTTCTGGCTTTGTTCTTTCAGCTTAGGATTCCTTTGGCTCTTCAGTCTCCTTTTTAGTTCCATATGAATTTTAGAACCATTTTTTTTCTAATTCTGTGAAAAATGATGTTGCTGGTCTGAGAGAAATAGCACTGAATCTGTAAGTTGCTTTGGGTAATAAGGCCATTTTAACAACGTTGAGTCTAGTCTTCCTATCCATGAGCATGGAATGTTTTTACCTTTGTTTGTGTCATCTCTGATTTCTTTTCTTTTCCCTTTTTTTTTTTAGATGGAGTCTTCCTCTGTCACCCAGGCTGGAGTATAGTGGTGCAATCTCGGCTCACTGCCTCCCAGGTTCAAGCAATTCTCCTGCTTCAGCCACTGGAGAAGCTGGGATTACAGGCACCTGCCACCATGCCTGGCTAATTTTTGTATTTTTAGTAGAGACAGGTTTCACCATGTTGGCCAGGCTGGTCTTGAACTCCTGACAGGTGATCTGCCCACCTCAGTATCCCAAAGTGCTGGGATTACAGGCATGAGCCACCATGCCGGCCGTCATCTCTGATTTTTTTAAGCAGTGTTTTGTAATCCTTTTTGCAGAGATGTTTCACCTCTCTAGTTAGCTGTGTTCCTAGGTACCTTATTTTTGTTTTTGTTTTTGTTTTTTTTTGGCTTTTGTGAATGGGATTGCATTCTAGATTTTGCCCTCAGCTTGGATGTTACTGGTGTATAATTTTTGTATATCAATTTGATATTCTGAAACTTCACTGCAGTTGTTTATCAGTTCTAGGAGCCTTTGGACAGAGACTGGGGTTTTCTAGATAGAAATATATTGTCTGCAAAGAGGTAGTTTGACTTCCTCTCTTTCTATTTGAATAATATTGACTTCCTACATATGCAAGCACAGGATATGCCTCTGTTGTCTATCATTTTTTTCACCATGTCAAAAATGGAAATACATCTTTATATATCATAAATTATAATCTCAAGTAATGCCCACCATTCAAAAAAATTACTTTAAATGTTATTTAACTATTATTTAATTCATCTGGAGAAATAAACATTTAGGAAGATCCCAAGGGAATGGCAAAAAGAGAAGGGAAGTGGTAAAGGGTAGAAGAAAAGAGCTAACACAGTGGGGTCTGAGACTGATCTTTAGAAGGGTCTGCTTGAAGGTTGGCCCCAGGCTGGTAAACAGTTACTCACACTGATAGGAAGTTTCCTCTCAATACGAGTGTCTCACTGTTTGGTTTGTGCTGAATGCATGCCAAGCAGAGGGTGTCAAAAAAAACCAGGCCCCAATAAAAACTCTGTTTTTTATGAGCTCAATAAAAACCTCTAATGAGCTTCCCAGATAGGTACTTTGTCACAACTCCTTGCAGTAGGAATTAAGTGTGCCCTGTGTGACTCCACAATTAGAAGATTCCTGGGGGCTTGCACCTGGTTTATTCGGGACGTGTCTCTATGTACCCTCCTCTTTTGCTCACTATATTTTGTATCCCTTCATTGTGATAAATCTTAGCTACAAATATGACTATATGATGGGTCCTGAGAGCTCTTGTAGTGGGCCATGAAAACTCGGGGTGGTCTTGGTGGGACCCCTGACACAGATGGATACTTGAAGGAGATGCTTGGAAGGATAGATGACAACTCAGGAAGAAACACTGATTTGGAAAGTCTAGAGAAAGGAAGGTTTTAAGAAAACTAGAATGATTAATTTTAAAATGCTTCAGAGAAACACTAAAATTAAAATGCAAGTCTTAAAGTAGTTTACTAAAAGCTAAATAAGACAACCTGGCCAGAAGCCTAGATGACAAACATTGCCAAATTGAGGCAAGGGGGATGCATATTGTTGTCTGATTGTTTGTCTTAAAGTCTAGACTGTAGACTAAAGGTTAATAGAGAAACTTCACATATGTGCACTGTTGTGGATTGAATTGTGTTCCCTGAAGTCTAAAGCCCTAAAAGTTATCAATATGACCATATATAGAAATAGGATCTCTGTGGATATAATTAGGTGGTCATATTGGATTACAGTGGACTCTAAATCCAGTATGGCTGGTATCCTGAGAAGAGAGAAATTTGAATACAAAGATACAGTGAGGAAAGGCAAAGCAAGATGATAGAATAGAAAGCTCCACTGATTGTCCCCCCAACGAGACGACCAAGTTAACACCTATCTACACAGAAAAAAACACCTTTATAAGAACTAATAATCATGTGACCACACACAGTACCTGGTTTTAATTTCATATAGCTGAAAGAGGCACTAAAGAGATAGAAAAAACAGCCCTGAATTGCCAACACCACCCCTCCCTCACCCGTTGGCAGCAGCAGGCAAAGCAGCATGATGCAGAGGGCATCTCTGGGCACTGAGGGAGAGAGAACACAGCAATTGCGAGGCCTTGAACTCAGTGCTGTCCTGTTAGAGCAGAAAGGAAATCCACACCAAATTTAGCCGATGTCCACCCAGAGAGGGAGCATTTATTATTATTTCTTTTTGTAGTGCTAAGTTTTTATTCCCTTTTCTTTATTGTTTGTGTATCTGCTATGGTTTTTTGCTTTGTGTTTACTTAGGACTGAAATAAAACATCTCATAAGTATAATAGACTATTTTACACTGATAACATAAATTCTGTTGCATACAGAAACATTAGACTTGTACCTGCCCCCCACATAATTTTTTCACTTATTTCACTATTTACATTTTTTATATTATATATTTCTTGAAAACCTGTAGCTATTATTATTTTTGACTGTTTTGACTTTTTTAAAATTATACTTTAAGTTCTGGGATATATGTGCAGAATGTGCAGGTTTGTTGTTGTAGATGTGTGGTGTTATTTCTGAGGCCTCTGTTCTGTTCCATTGGTCTATATATCTGTTTTGGTACCAGTACCATGCTGTTTTGGTTACTGTAGCCTGGTAATATAGTTTGAAGTCCGGTACTGTAATGACTCCAGCTTTGTTCTTTTTGCTTAGGATTGTCTTAGCTATACAGGCTCTTTTTTGGTTCCATGTGAAATTTAAAGTAGTTTTTTCTAATTCTGTGAAGAAAGTAAATAGTAGCTTGATGGGGTAGCATTGAATCTATACATTAATTTCAGCAGTATGGCCATTTTCTTGATATTGATTCTTCCTATCCACGAACATGGAATATTTTTCCATTTGTTTGTGTCCTGTCTCATTTCCTTGAGCAGTGGTTTGTCCTTTGCCTTGAACAGGTCCTTCACATCCCTTGTAAGTTGTATTCCTAGGTATTTTATTCTGTTTGTAGCAATTGTGAATGGATGTTCACTCATGATTTAGCTCTCTATTATTGGTGTACAGGAATGCTTGTGATTTTTGCACAGTGATTTTGCATCCTGAGACTGTGCTAAAGTTGCTTATCAGCTTAAGGAGATTTTGGGCTGAGACAATGGGGTTTTCTAAATATACAATCATGTCATCTGCAAACGGAGACAATTTGACTTCCTCTCTTCTTATTTGAATACCCTTTATTTGTTTCTCTTGCCTGACTGCCCTGGCCAGAACTTCCAATACTATGTTGAATAGGAGTGGTGAGAGAGGGCATCCTTGTCTTGTGCCGGTTTTCAAAGGAAATGCTTCCAGCTTTTGTCCACTCAGTATGATATTGGCTGCAAGTTTGTCATAAATAGCTCTTATTATTTTTAGATATGTTCCATCAATACCTAGTTTATTGAGAGTTTTTAGCATGAAGGGGTGTTGAATTTTATCGAAGGCCTTTTCTGCATCTATTGAGATAATCATGTGGTTTTTGTCATTGGTTCTGTTTATGTGATGGATTACATTGATTGATTTGCATATGTTGAACCAGCCTTGCATCCCAGGAATGAAGACTGCTTGATCGTGATGGCTAAGCTTTTTGATGTGCTGCTGGATTCAGTTTGCCAGTATTTTATTGAGGATTTTCTCATTGATGTTCATTAGGGACATTGGCCTGAAATTTTCTTTCTTTTGTTGTGTCTCTACCATGTTTTGGTATCAGGATAATACCTCATAAAATGAGTTAGGGAGGAGTCCCTCTTTTTCTATTGTTTGAAATAGTTTCAGAAGGAATGGTACCAGCTCCTCTTTTTACCTCTGGTAGAATTCGGCTGTGAATCCATCTCGTCCTGGGCTTTTTTTTTTTTGGTTGGTAGGCTGTTAATTTCTGCCTCAATTTCAGAACTTGTTATTGGTCTATTCACGCATTCAACTTCTTCCTGGTTTAGTCTTGGGAGGGTGAATGTGTCCAGGAATTTATCCATTTCTTCTAGATTTTCTAGTTTATTTGCATAGAGGTGTTTACAGTATTCTCTGATGATAGTTTGTATTTCTGTGGGATCAGTGGTGATATCCCCTTTATCATTTTTTATTGTGTCTGTTTGATTCTTCTCTCTTTTCTTCTTTATTAGTCTGGCTAGTGGTCTACCTATTTTGTTAATCCTCAAAAAACTAGCTTCTGGATTCATTGATTTTTTTGAAGGGTTTTTCATTTCTCTATCTCCTTCAGTTCTGCTCTGATCTTAGTTATTTCTTGTCTTCTGCTAGCTTTTGAATGCATTTGCTCTTGCTTCTCTAGTTCTTTTAATTGTGATGTTAGGGTGTCGATTTTAGATATATCCTGCTTTCTCCTGTGGACATTTAGTGCTACAAATTTCCCTCTAAATACTGCTTAGCTGTGTCCCAGAAATTCTGGCACTTTGTGTCTTTGTTCTCATTGATTTCAAATAACTTATTTATTTCTGCCTTAATTTCGTTATTTACCCAGTAGTCATTCAGGAGCAGGTTGTTCAGTTTCCATGTAGTTGTGCAGTTTTGAGTGAGTTTCTTAATCCTGAGTTCTAATTTGATTGCCTTGTGGTCTGAGAGACTGTTTGTTATGATTTCCATTCTTCTGCATTTGCTGAGGAGTGTTTTACATACAATTATGTGGTCAATTTTACAGTAAGTGTGATGTGGTGCTGAGAAGAATGTATATACTGTTGATTTGGGGTGGAGAGTTCTGTAGACGTTTATTAGGTCCACTTGGTCCAGAGCTGAGTTCAAGTCCTGAATATCCTTGTTAATTTTGTGTCTCAATCTGTCTAATATTGACAGTGGGGTGTTAAAGTCTCCCACTATTACTGTGTGGGAGTCTAAGTCTCTTTGTAGGTCTCTAAGAACTTGCTTTATGAATCTGGGTGCTCCTGTATTGGGTACATATATGTTTAGGATAGTTAGCTCTTCTTGTTGCATTGATCCCTTTACCATTATGTAATGCCCTTGTCTTTTTTGATCTTTGTTGGTTTAAAGTCTGTTTTATCAGAGACTAGGATTGCAAATGCTGTTTTGTTTTTTTGTTTGTTTTGCTTTTCCTTTGCTTGGTAAATATTTGTCCATCCCTTTATTTTGAACCTATGTGTGTCTTTGCATGTGAGTTGGGTCTCTTGCATACAGCACACTGATGGGTCTTGACTCTATCCAATTTGCTAGTCTGTGTCTTTTAATTGGGGCATTTAGCCTATTTACATTTAAGGCTAATATTGTTATGTGTGAATTTGGTCTGTCATTATGATGCTAGCTGGTTATTTTACCCATTAGTTGATGCAGTTTCTTCATAGTGTTGAAGGTCTTTACACTTTGGTATGTTTTTGCAGTGGCTGTTACTGGTTTTTCCTTTCCATATTTAGTGCTTCCTTCAGGAGCTCTTGTAAGGCAGGCCTGGTGGTGACAAAAATCTCTCAGCATTTGCTTATCTGTAAAGGATTTTATTTCTCCTTCATTTATGAAGCTTAGTTTGGGTGGATATGAAATTCTGGGTTGAAAATTCTTTCAGAATGTTGAATATTGGCCCCCACTCTCTTCTGGCTTGTAGGGTTTCTGCAGAGAGATCTGCTGTTAGTCTGATGGGCTTCCCTTCGTGGGTAATCCGACCTTTCTCTCTGGCTGCCCTTAACATTTTTTCCTTCATTTCAACCTTGGTGAATCTGAAGATTATACGTCTTGGGGTTGCTCTTCTCGAGGAGTATCTTTATAGTGTTCTCTGTATTTCCTGAATTTGAATGTTGGCCTGTCTTGCTAGGTTGGGGAAGTTCTGGATAATATCCTGAAGGGTGTTTTCCAACTTGATTCCATTATCCCTGTCACTTTCAGGTACACCAATCAAAAATAGGTTTGGTCTTTTCATATAGTCCCATATTTCTTGGAGGTTTTGTTCATTCCTTTTCATTCATTTTTCTCCAATCTTGTTTTCACGCTTTATTTCATTAAGTTGATCTTCAATATCTGATATCCTTTCTTCTGCTTGATCAGTTCGGCTTTTGATACTTGTGTATGCTTTATGAAGTTCTCATATTTTATTTTTCAGCTCCATCAAGTCATCTCTACCAGTCTTCTCTACACTGGTTGTTCTAGTTAGCAATTCCTCTAACCTTTCTTCAAGGTTCTTAGCTTCCTTGCACTGGGTTAGAACATGTTCCTTTAGCTCAGAGGAGTTTGTTATTACCCACCTTCTGAAGCCTACTTCTGTCACTTCATCAAACTTATCCTCCATCCAGTTTTGTTCCCTTGCTGGCAAGGAGTTGTGATCCTTTGGAGGAGAAGAGGCTTTCTGGTTTTTGGAATTTTCAGGCTTTTTGTGCTGTTTTTTCCTCATCTTCGTGGATTTATCTACCTTTGGTCTTTGATGTTGGTGACCTTCAGATGGGGTTTCTGTGTGGATGTCCTTTTTGTTGATGTTGATGCTTTTCCTTTCTGTTTGTTAGTTTTCCTTCTATCAGTCAGGCCCCTATGCTGCAGGTCTGGTGGAGGTCCACTCTAGACCCTGTTTGCCTGGGTATCACCAGCAGAGGCTGTAGAACAGCAAAGATTTCTACCTGTTCCTTTGGAAGCTTCATCCCAGAGGGAAACCTGCCAGATGCCACCTCCCTGACTGGGAGGTGTCTCCCAGTCAGGAGGCACAGGGGTCAGGGACCCACTTGAGGAGGCAGTCTGTCCCTTAGCAGAGCTCAAGCACTGTGCTGGGGGATCCGCTGTTCTCTTCAGAGCCAGCAGGCAGGAATGTTTAAGTCTGCTGAAGCTGCGCCCACAGCTGCCCCTTCCCCCAGGTGCTCTATCTCAGGGAGATGGGAGTTTTATCTATAAGCCCCTGACTGGGGCTGCTGCCTTTCTTTCAGAGATGCCCTGCCCAGAGAGGAGGAATGTAGAGAGGCAGTCTGGGTACAGTGGCTTTGCTGAGCTTCTGTGGGCTCCTCCCCGTTCGAACTTCTTGGTGGCTTTGTTTACACCGTGAGGGAGAAAACCGCCTACTCAAGCCTCAGTAATGCAGATGCCCCTCCCCCAACCAAGCTCGAGTGTCCCAGGTCGACTTCAGACTGCTGTGCTGGCAGCAAGAATTTCAAGTCAGTGGATCTTAGCTTGCTGGGCTCCGTGGGGTGGGATCCACTGAGCTAGACCACTTGACTCGACTCCCTGGCTTCAGCCTCCTTTCCAGGCGAGTGAATGGTTCTGTCTCACTGGCATTCTAGACACCACTGGGGTATGAAAAAATCTCCGGCAGCTAGCTCAGTGTCTGCCCATATGACTGCCTAGTTTTGTGCTTGAAACCCAGGGCCCTGGTGGCATAGGCACCCAAGGGAATTTCTGGGACTGCAGCTTGTGAAAACCGTGGGAAAAGCATAGTATCTGGGCCAGAGTGCACTGTTCCTCACAGCACAGTCCTTCACAGCTTCCCTTGGCTAGGAGAGAGTTCCCCAACCCCTTGTGCTTCCCAGGTGAGGTGACGCCCCCACCCTGCTTTGGCTTGCCCTCTGTGGGCCGCACCCACTGTCTAACCAGTCCCAGTGAGATGAACCAGGTACCTCAGTTGGAAATGCAGAAATCGCCTGCCTTCTGCATTGATCTCGCTGGGAGCTGCAGACTGGATCTGTTCCTATTTGGTCATCTTGCCAGCCCACATTATTATTATTATTTTTGAGATGGGTTCTTGCTCTGTCACCCAGGCTGGAGTACAGTGATGCCATCATGGCTCACTGTAGACCCCACCTCCTGGGCTCAAACAATCCTCCCACCTCAGCCTCCTGAGTAGGTCGGACCACAGGCATGCACCACCATGCCCTGATAATTTTTTCTATTTTTATTTTTATTTTTTTTGTAGAAACAAGGTTTAACTATGTTGCCCAGGCTGGTCTTGAACTCCTGAGCTTAAGCAATCCACCCACTGCAGCCTCCCAAAATGCTCAGATTACAGGAGTGAGCCACTGCACCCAGCCAATTTTTTATTATTTAAAGGAGGGTCCAAAATTTGTGTAAATGTCCACCTCACCTCAAAAAACTAGTTGTGCCCCTGGCTGTGGTCTTAAGTAGAGAAATATAAGTACTTCTGAAGGAGATCTTGGCAATGGGGAAACTAGAGGTATACATATACCCTGACCTTTTTATCCTGCCACCTTCTGATCTTCAAACCCAAACAGAAGCCAGAGATTAAGGGAGCCCTTATACTTCAGTCCATAGAGTTCGGCCTCTCTGGACATAAGCAGGGTGGTAAAGAGACAAGCAGAACATATCCAGCATTGTGAAGAACCTCAGTGGTTGCCACGAGAACCTCAATGGTTGCCATGAGAACTTCAGTGGTTGCCATAATGGGTCTTCCACTAGAATGACACCCAGAGACACGCTACCTGTGCCCATCCCCACTCATTCTTCTCCACTGGAAATGGAATGACATGCAAGTGCTGCCTCTGGGAGAAGGAAGTGAGTATGGAAGGATCAGCTCCTTCTGAGCTCTCTTCTATTGGTGCCTGACTGTCTGCCTGGCTGCAGAGAGGGCTTGTCCTGTGTGTGCTCAGGCCATATGGCCCATGGTTCTCCAGCTGTGCCAGCAAATGGGATCTTGTCTGCCAATCTAGGGCCAAGACAGAAGAACGCTCGCTTGAGAATCTGGTTTAGATGGACTGAAATAGGGTTCCTTCCAGCTCTACTTGATGGTAGTAATAATGACAGTAATAATAAACAGCATTATTATTATGAGCTAGTCCAACCCCTATATTCTACAGGTTAAAAATTTATTTCGCTTTTAAAAATTACTTCATTTAAATATTTATTATGGCTATTTATTTTTAGCTTTCTTACAAGTCTTAGTTCTTACTGTCGTTGAATATATGGATAACTTCCAGTTTTAGAAAGCATTTGTGTAAATTACTAGCAAATACAACTGACAATAATGATCTTCTCATTTTATTTGAGAAACCTGAGTTCTAAATCATAATTTTTTTATGGCTTTCCTAGTGAAATTTCTATCAAAATAAATATAGACTGGAAAGAAGAACACTATTTCCTGCTAAATATAATACATAATCCTTTAAAAGACAGGGATTTAGATAATATTGGGGCTAGATGAAATGAAGTGACTCATCTAGTATTTAATTTTTTAAAAGTTTTTTGATACATAATATTTGTACATATTTATAGGGTACACGTGATGTTTTGTTACATGCATACAATGCGTAATGAGCAAGTGAAGGTAGTTAAGGTATCTACCACCTTGAGCGTTTACCAGTTCTATGTGTTGGGACCATTTCAAGTCCTGTCTTCTACATATATACATATATATATATGTGTGTGTAGTTTTATATATATACATATATAACAAATATATATATAACATATGTTATATATATATATTTTTTGAGATGGAGTTTCTTGTTCCCCAGGCTGGAGTGCAATGGCATGATCTCAGCTCACTGCAACCTCCACCTGCCAGGTTCAAGCAATTCTCCTGCCTCAGCCTTCTGAGTAGCTGGGATTACAGGCATGCGCCACCATGCCCGGCTAATTTTTTTTTTTTTTCTTTTTTTTGAGACGGAGTCTTGCTCTGTCGCCCAAGCTGGAGTGCAGTGGTGTGATCCTGGCTCACTGCAACCTCCGCCTCCTGAGTTCAAGCAATTCTCCTGCCTTAGCCTCCCAGGTAGCTGGGACTACAGGCATGTGCCACCACGCCTGGCTAATTTTTTTGTATTTTTTGTAGAGATGGGGTTTCACCATGCTGGGGTCTCAAACTCCTGACCTCAAGTGATCCGCCTGACTCAGCCTCCCAAAGTGCTGGGATTACAGGCATGAGCCACTGTGCCCGGCCCCTTCTACCTATTTTAAAATATATAATACGTCATTAACTAAAGTCATCCTACTCTACTATCAAACATTAGAATTTATTCCTTCCATCTGTTTGTACCAACTAACCAATCTGTCTTCATTCCCCATCCCCACCCACCTGCTTCACACACACACCCTTCCCAGCCTCTGGTGACCATCACTGTTCTCTCTACCTCTATGAGATTAGCTGTTTTAGCTACCATATATGAGTAGGAACATGTGATATTTTTCTTTGCTTGGATTATTTCACTTATAATGACCTGCAGTTCCATCCATGTTGCTGCAAATGTCAGGATTTCATTCTTTTTATGGCTGAATACTATTCATTGTGTATATATACACCACATTTTCTTTATCCACTTATCCACTGATGGACGTTTAGGTTGATTCCTTAGCTTTGCTATTGTGAATAGTGCTGCAATAAACATAGGGGTGCAGGTATCATTTTCCTATATTAATTTCCTTTCCTTTGGAAAAATACCCAATAATGAGATTGCTAGATTGTATGGTAGTTCTATTTTCAGTTTCTTGAAAAATCTCCACAATGTTTTCCATAATAGCTGTATGAATTTACATTCCCACCAACAGTGTATGAACTCCCTTTTCTCTGCATCCTTGCCAACATCTGTTATTTTTTGCCTTTTTGATAATAGTCATTCTAACTGGAGTAAGACGATAGGCTAAATTAGGAGTTCATCAAAGGATCAAATTGCTTCTTTTCCTCAAAACATGTGCAGACAAATTAAAAACAACAATAGCCACAGCAATAACAGGTAAAATTGGAGCTGTTCTGGCTGGGGTGTGGGTGTGGGTGGGGGATGGGGACCCTAGTGGCACCTGCTTAGCCCTGAAGCACCTGCCCATTCTCCCAAGTGATTTTTAAACCATGGGACCAGCTTAGAGATCTCCACGGGCCCACCCACACAATGGCTAGTTATAGGAGTTCATTATAAAGTATTATTCAAAATTCCTAGGTGATAGATGTCCATGGTTCAAACTACCTTATTAAGAGCTTTAAGGGCCCAAATCCTCGAAGATGGCATTGGAAAGGAGGGCTGTAGAGGGGTGAGGTATAGCTGTCTTAGGATCAGCCTTGTCTAACTTGCTGAGATGCTGATGGGCAGAGTACCCTATAATCTGATGCACTATTTACTGTCTAGTGTTTAAGAGAAGACTGGGAAATTTATTTTTGAGTATATTAGGCTTGAAAGGGTACATCGCCAAGTTAAGGATACAACTGCTTTTTATGTCAGTTCATAGAAATATGTAAAAATGTTTGAATAGCAAAGCTGTAAGCTACTTTCCCCAAAAGCTGTTGCTTATTCTGTTTTTATAAAAGAGAACTTGAGGATTTTCAAGTGTGCTCCCTGGAACAGCGGCATCGGCATCTTCAGACACACTGACTCAGAATCTGCATTTTAATGGGATTCTTAGTCATTTGCATGCACAATAAGCAGGTGCTTCTCAAACTCCGCTGAGACTTTAAATCACAAGCTTATTATGCACAAGGGCCTGGGAAGTCTTGCTCTCAGTCCCAGCAATACGGTAAACTAGCAACAGAAAGCCATAGCAAGCAGGTATTCTACTTTGGAGAGATCAGTGCTGAACAAGTTCTTAATTGAACTGGATAGCAACGGCATCTTGGTTCACTTCCCTTCAACCCTGGATTTCAGGGTCCTGTCCAGTGTGCACAGTGCAAGGACACGGTCTTTCAGTCCCCCATTTCTTCCTCCCTGCTTGCCCCTTCCCCCTACACCTCTGGTTCACATTACCATTAATTATTGCCTATGGCACTGCTTCCTCTAATAACATAAAGATGCCGTCTTCCCCACTGGACCATAAGCACTTTATAATTCCTTTCATTTTCTAAGAGCAATAGCAATGTCATGGCAACATCTAATCCCTGACTGTGAGATGGGGGTGGAGTTGGTGAGGTAATCAGGACAGGTGTTCTTGAGAAAGAAAACAATTCACTAGATGAAGGGAGAAACGAAGGAGCAGTGTTCTCCTCAGTGTTTCTCCCACTCTCATTTCCATGCAAGCCATCCAGGCATCTGCAGATTCTAATCCAGGAGGTTGGGATGGGGCCAGAAATTCTATAGTTCTTCCAAGATAGCAGGTAATGCTGATGCTATCAGACCAAGGACCACACTTTGAGTAGCAAATTCTAGGCAACATGAGGACAAGAATCTTGCTAGTATACTCACTGTTACATCAAGATGGTCTGTGCCTGCTCCAGAAAAGATGTCAATCAATTAGTAAGTGCTTATTGAATCAACACTATCTGAGATACCATGTTGAGTGTTTGAATTCTCATAATCTGCAAGATATAAAATATGCTAGTTTTAGCTATAAAATTAGAGCTAATACTACACGCATTGGGGCACAGGGAGGCTAAGTTACTTGCGCAGTCAGACAGTTAATGTGGCAAGTTTTTTAGCAAATATTCCCCAAGGTCCCCTACATTTCCTGATTTCTCTTGCAGATAGTTGAAACTGTTGAACTAATTCCAGCTAATGGAATGTTGGGGGCATGGCATGTGTCACCTCCTGGCTAAGGCATTAAAGAGCCAGTGTTCCTTTCTCCTGCCCTATCTTCCTTGTTCTGTGTTATGCCATCTGAAGCATGTGGCCCCCAAGGTAAGGTTGGCAGGAGTGCTGTCCAGCCTGTAGTGGACTTCGCATGGGGATGCATAAACCTTTGCTGTATTTAACGTACTTCAAATTTTAGTTTTGTTATATTATTCTGACTAATATGGGCTCAGTTTTGACATCAGGCAGCCCTTTGTACAATGAATGGCCAATGCTCTGAGGAATATTTGAAGACTTGTAAGGTTTAGCAATAGCAGCAGCAGACACCATTCTTTGCAACTTGGTCAATGTGCATTCTATAACAAGCACCATTTGCTTTCTAGCTGTCTTTTTTACATAAGGACATGTTTCTAAGCACAGTTAGGGTGGGGAAAACCATGCTTTTAGAGATTTCGTGAGCTGCATTCATTAACTGAATAAAACATTATTTTGGAACAGTATCAATGCATACCTACCCAAATATTTCACTTTACAACCTATGTAATATACAACTCAAATAATAGATGGAGGATGTAGGTTATGCACACAATGGCTGCTGTGGTCTGAATGTTTGTGTCCTCTCAAAATCTATATGTTGAAACCTAATCTCCAGTGTGATGATATTAACAGGGGATGCCTTTGGGAAGTGATTAAGTCATGAGGGTAAAGCCCTCATGAATGGGATTAGTGCCCTTATGAAGAGACTTTAGAGAGCTCATTCATTCCTTCTACCATGTGAGAATTCAGTGAGAAGGTGCCTTCTATGAACCAGGAAGTGGGCCCTCACTAGACACTGAATCTGCCTACGCCTTGATTTTAGACTTTCCAGTCTTAAATTTCTGTTATGAGCTACCCAGTCTATGGTATTTTGTTACTGCAGCTGGAGCAGGAGGCTAAGGTAATGGCATATAGATCTGTGTGTCCCACACAATAATAAAAGGTGCATCATCTGACTTGCATTTATATGCCAAAAGAACACGACTGTTATTTATATGTTTCTAGTGATAGTGAACTGAATAGAGTAGAAAAATTAAAAATAGAAAACCTGAAAAAAAATCAATATAGCAATCAAATCAGAATTTGAGACTTTCCAAACCCTCCTTCCTGACCCCATTCATGTTTCTCTTTCTCTGTTAAAGACACCCACCCAAGATGTTTCCATTGGTGAGATGGCTTACCACTTCAAGTAGCAGTTAAGTTCTATTCTCTGAAACAATTTACATCAAATACAGAAATACAGAAAGTGACCCAACTCACTCAATGAGAGTAGTAACATCTTGATAATGAAACACTGTAAGGACGTACTGAAAGGGGAAATTACAGAGCAATATCACTTACATAAACATTTCTATTAGATCTGCAAACTTAGCAGTACCATTTATACATACAGATCATGACAAGGTAGGGTTGATTCCAGGAGTATAAGGAGAAACATGAGAAAAATCTATTCAAGTATTTTTAAAAGAGACAAAACTCTTTTAAAAGAAACAAAAGACACATAAACTTCATGTTAAAATTTTATGAAAAAAAATCAAGCAATTTGGGAATAAAGGAAATTGCCTTAAGCTGAGCATCTTCCAAAAACCCATGACAAAAATTATGCTTAAATGAAATGGCAAAACTCTAAGAACCCTTTTGTCTCTTGCAGTATTGATTTATTTTAATCCCTAATCTTTTGTCTACCTAGAAAATACAGGGATACCCCCATCTTTATTTTTAATTTCATATTACATTGGTTAGGGCTTTTCTTAAAGTGTTCAAGAGAAGAGGTGATAGAAACATTCCTACTAGAGCTGTTTCCATTTCTCATGCATAGAAAGCCAATTGATTTTTTTTTAAATAATGAATTTACACTTGGAATGTTGTTGACCTCTCTCATTTGCAAATTATTTAACTCTCTTCCTTCTTCATGGCTTTAATTGATTTTGCAACCTGTGGGTTTTTTTTTTTTTTTTTTTTTTTTTTTTTTTGCGGGGAGACAGAGTTTTTGCTCTTGTTGCCCAGGCTGGAGTGCAATGGTGCGATCTCAGCTCACCGCAACCTCCAGGGTTCAAGCGATTCTCCTGCCTCAGCCTCCTGAGTAGCTGGGATTACAGGCACGTGCTACCACTCCCGGGTAATTTTTTGTATTTTTAGTGGAGATGAGGTTTCTCCATGTTGGTCAGGCTGGGCTCGAACTCCCGACCTCAGGTGATCCGCCCGCCTCAGCCTCTCAAAGTGCTGGGATTACATGTGTGAGCCACTGTGCCTGGCCTGGTTTTAGTTTTTATTACAAATGAGATCTTTTCCCCAAAATATAGGAAATAAATTGTAAAATGTTATTGGCCTGGCACAACTTTATTTCTATTACATTTACCAGACTAAATGGTGATAGCATGTTCCTATTGATGACAATTTTCCTCAAGTGCAACTAAAATGTCAATGTTATTCCAATAAAAATCTCAGCAGGGTTTGACAAGCATTTTAAAATGCATATGGGCTGGGTGCGGTGGCTCATGACTGTAATGCCAGTGCTTTGGGAAGCCGAGACAGGCAGATCACTTGAGGTCAAGAGTTCGAGACCAGCCCAGCCAATTTGGTGAAACCCCGTCTCCACTAAAAACACGAAAATTAGCTAGGTGTGGTGGCATGTGCCTGCTATCCTAGCTACTCGGGAGGCTGAGGCAGGAGAATTGCTTGAACCCGAGGTGCAGAGGTTGCAGTGAGCTGAGATTGCACCACTGCATTCCAACCTGGAAGACAGAGTGAAACTGTCTCAAAAATAATAATAAATAAAAAATAAAATGCATATGGAAGAGCAAAGAATCAAGAATAGCCAAGGCCATTACTGCCATTTCTGCATCTTTATAATATCCAGTATGGGAAGCCTTTCCATATTTTATATACCTGTAAACTGTAATATTAGAAATAATTTTGAAGAAGAGTCACAACAAACAGCATAATGCCACAGCACAGAGACCCAGGCATAGATCCATACAAATATGAAACCTGGATATACGGATGTAATGTGACAAATAGGAGGAAAAGCCTGGACTAACAATGGGTTTTAGGACAAGTGAGTAAATAATCCACATGGAATTAACTTTTGTGAGAGTGTGGACTTAATATGACTTTGAAATTTTGTCATATAGAAAAAAAAAATCTGGACCTAGATCCTTTTGAAAAATATTTTTTACAGAACCTGTAACTGACCACTTGTATAACAATATGGATTCCACTGTTGTATGAAAGTTTATTTTTAATACCAATTTAACATGAAAGACTATTTTCTTAAACTCAGGATAGGGAAAGATTTATTTTAAAAAAAGTACAAGAAGCCCAATCCTAAAGAAAGTTTTTTTTTTCTATGAATTTTTTTTTTTTTTTTTTTTTTTTTGAGACGGAGTCTCGCTCTGTCACCCAGGCTGGAGTGCAATGGCATGATCTCGGCTCACTGCAAGCTCCGCCTCCCGGGTTCACGCCATTCTCCCGCCTCAGCCTCCGTAGTGGCTGGGACTACAGGCACCCGCCACCACGCCATAATTTTTTGTATTTTTAGTAGAGACGGGGTTTTATCGTGTTAGCCAGGATGGTCTCGATATCCTGACCTCAGGTGATCCGCCTGCCTCAGCCTCCCAAAGTGCTGGGATTACAGGCGTGAGCCACCGCACCTGGCCTTTCTATGAATTTTTAAGAGTACCCACATTTTCTTCTAAAAGTTTAAAATGAACAGTTCAATAGTAGACAAAGAATATAGATTATACACAGAAAATTCAAATACCCAATAAACAGGCTATTCACAGGAAATTTAAATGTCCAATAAATATTTGCAAAGAGGTACTAGCTCATTAATTAGGAAAATGAAAACAATACATTGTTTCAAGTTTAGTATTGCCAAATATTATGTTGAAATTCCCGTTTCTGCAGATCTTCAACTCCTATCAGGATGTTACCATTTCACAACTATCAGATTGGAAGTTGCTTTCCACATAGATAATTGACATTTATACCTCTCCAGTATGCACCGTATAATCCAGTGTGTTTGACATCATTGGTGTTTATCAATACACTGGTTCTCTTGTTTTTCCTATGTGCAAAGATGGTGGTGCTGAATAGCCCTGTTAGGTTATGTGAGCAGTTCTGGGCAGCTGGTTGTGAGTGGCGTGCTGTGTGTTGTTTCTCACCGGTGCAATATCCTCTCCTCATACTCCTCTCCTGTCTCAGTGATGGAGACACCCGAGTGATCCCGAGGGGTAGCTACAAGATGGGGCCCTCCATCAGCCTAGGTCCCTAACAGACTGTGGGGAGCTGAGCCCCTTATTGACCCATGGCGGACATGTAGCATGAATGAGAAATAAACATTTCTTTGAACAACTAGAATTGCCAAATAAATGAGTGCCAACCTCAAAAAGTCCCATGTGAACAGTTTCTCTAGGGTACAGACTTAGAAATAGAACTGCCAGGCATTAATACAGAACCTGGCGCAGAATTGGCATTACCTAAATGTGGGAGAGTGAAGTCTAGCCTAGCTTACCCTAGTTTCAGATATATAGAAAATAAAATCCAATGCTTCCCATCAAGGAGCTCAGAGAAGTATATAAATATTCACAATACAGCACAACTCCCCTTCTGCGCTGTTCAGTAGAGCAGCCACTAGGCATGTGAATGCTTGGAATGTGCTAGGGTGGCTGAGGAACTACGATTTTAAAATTGAAGCAGTGTAAAATATCTTTCCATTAAAAACTTCAGGGTTTTGGTAGGGTTACTTTTGATTACAATAACTGAAAATTTAGCATTAAACTTGAAACATGCTGTATATATAAAATACATACCAGATTTCTGAAACTTGTTTTTTTTTTTGAAAAAGTGTGTAATGTCACAGTAAATATTTTGCTGATTGAAGATAATATTCTAGACATATTGGGACAAATTAAATATTTAATTTCATCTGATCTTTTTACTCTCTTAAAATGTGGCTACAAATTTGCTTACACTACGTTTCTATTGGACAGCACTACCCTAGACTAAGTCTAGATCCTTAGCATGGCATCCCATCCCAGCAGTCTGATGGATGTGCAAACCTTAAAAAGCAACTCATACTGAGTGTAGCTGTGGCAACAAAAGACTCTACATATTACAAAGCAAAGGGCTTTGCAGATACCAGGGGATATTAAGGTGCTCCTGCCAAAACATTATCCTACACATTACTTCATTTATCCTGTCATTCATTAACAAAATATAGGCCAGGTGCCATGGCTGGCACCTGTAATCCCAGCACTTTGGGAGGCCAAGGTGGGCCAGTCACCTGAGGTTGGGAGTTTGAGACCAGCCTGATCAACATGGAGAAACCTCGTCTCTACTAAAAACACAAAATTAGCTGGGCATGGTGGCGCATGCCTGTAATCCCCGCTACTCGGGAGGCTGAGGCAGGAGAATCGCTTGAACCCAGGACGCAGAGGTTGCGGTGAGCCGAGATCGCGCCATTGTACTCCAGCCTGAGCAACAAGAGTGAAACTCCGTCTCAAAAACAAACAAAAAAATATAGTGATTGGAGGGCCTTCAAAATCAAGGTTAGAACACACAAATACTCAACACAGTTCTGCCCCTACTCCCTCATTTTGTTAGAAATGTATTCATTTCATGACATGTACCTACAAGTTAAGCTATTTTCTAAATGAAGTAATGTGATAAATGAAGGCTCATAACATTTGAAATGAAAAGGCACCATGTAAACCTGGCCAATCAGGTGTTATTAATTTTCCTGAGCTTCAGTTTTAATGTTTTCTATTACACAGTATACATTAGTGACAGCCACCTCCTAGCTTTACACGCTTGAAGTCAGTTTCCACCCATGTTTCCTATTTCACTCATCACACTACAGCTACTAGGTCCCTGGTACTCCATGCATAATACAGAACCCCTTCAGTTTCCTCCTGCCTTATTTGACCTCCACTCTCCCCTAAATAACTACTGTCAAAGGTGACAATTAACGATCCTATAGGATTCAAAGATGACTCATTTTTTAACTCAAAATAAACTGAACAAATTGGTGAACTTAAGCAGCTCACCTCCCTTTTCCTCAGATCTGCCAGTATTTGCCACAAGTACAATTCTCTTCCTTTCCCTTATGACTCCTTGGGCCCTGGGAGTGAGATGAGGAAATTAAGTGCCTCTTTAAATATCCTCATACTCTTGCAACCCAAATATATGTGGACTCGGGTGCAAGAGATCATTTGGAGAGATGACATCAATAGTGCAAGTACACGTGGCCCAGGGGCTCATCACTGATTGGGAACTCTTCTACCCAAGACATGGAAGGCAGGTTAAAGGCCCACATACATTCTCTGCTGAGGCCTCTAACCATGGCAGGAAAATTGCCACTGCTGTCCAAACCAGCACCTCTTGTGAATCTGCAAGCAAAACAAAACAAAAACATAACCTGGCCTCACATTAGGGTCTGCAAGGTTAACCATCCCATCATTGCATCTAATTCAAAACATACCCTGGTAGAATTCAAAACACCTGTTACGTAGAATGACACCTTGCCTTTGACTCAGAAATGTATAATACAAATAGGCTATGTAATAAAGTCACCTGCATAACATTTGAAATCAAAGGGCAAAGAAAATTTTTGTTGCTTTATTTAACAAAATTTATGCCAACTCCTATATCTATATACAAACATGTTTCAAAACCAGAGCAGCAGACACACAAACTGTTAACACAAGAATTACAATAATGCTTAAAACATGTTACACAATGTTTTGTTTCTGCTCATATAGACATTTACAGATTTAAAAATTATTCCAAAGGCCGAGCAGCATCACATCTTCAACTTCTGGGATGGATTATATAACATGTTCTAAAGAAAAAGGGATGGAGCTTGTGAGACAATATATTTTGTTCAGTCTAGTTCAACAGACAGCAGGTGGCCCTTAATGAAGGCTTACAAGATGTTCTGGACTGGGGATACAAAATTGAATATAATATAGTCTGTCTATTAGAGTATACTTTGAGTCAGGTTTTTTTTTTTTTAACTTTTACTGTATTTGCCTATATCCTAAATATAACAATCTCTCACTTCTGGTCCACCAAAGTAAGAAAACCTACTTTTAAAAAATAAGTTGAAAATGATTTTATTGGTAGTATTAACAAAATGTAGTGATTGGAGGTCCTTCAAAATTAAGAACCCACACAAATACTCAACACAGGTCTGCCCCTACTCCCTTGTATTGTTAGAAATGTGTTTATTTCATAACATGTACCTACAGGTTAAGCTATCTTCTAAAGCTCTTTAGAGAGGACAGCTCCTTTTTGCTTTCCCATTTTTGACTTCCAGAAACACTTTTAATTCCTTAAAAAGTATTCTAGTTCTGAAAATCCTAAAAAGCTTTGCTACATATTCTACTCACACAATTAAGCTCCATCAAAGTATGCAAGTTGTGTTTTTAGCTAATGCTTGAAAAACAGTTGATGCTGCGAAGTGAAAATACTTCATGTTGACAGTTAACACTCTGACCTGATTCAAGGCCAATTCTCAGTCCAGCTTTTCAGGAAAAAGCACTATGTGGTGAGGAATAGGAGATAAAAAAGTGGCAAAAAAAAAAAAAAAAAAAAAAAACCCACAGCCTTTTCTTCACTCCTCTCCTCTCCATATCTTGGGAGCTATTTTTTATGCCACAGGAGTACAATATATAACATGGATAAAACTTCGAATGCTCTACTCTACGTAGTGAAATGGTACCAAAGATCTACTTCCTAAAAAGCACCAAATAAAAATGCAGTAATAAAATGATCCACAGGGGTTTCTACTCACTTGTTCACATAAACCAGACCCCATCATTCCTGTGCTTTCATTTTCCAAAAGTGAGATTAGACCCTTATAAAAATGTACTTCCAAAATAAATTTCTAGAATATAAAAACGTTCTACATTTTTCCAGCCCATGTATCATTATAAAATAGGAAATCAGAAAATTAGCTACTGCAATTTTTATATGGTAAAAAATATTTTTATGTGTACACACATACACATATATAAAAATGCAAGTTTTAAATTTCAATAAAAATTTACCAATTAACTTGATGATCATGTATTGAATTATACAAAAGAAATGTTGATTATCTGTAATGAGAACAAACTGCAAAGGATTGCAATTCCATCTACTGGAATCTAAGACTTTCCCATGTGAAAAAAAAAAAAAAATCAAAGTCTCCAATCGACTACCCAATAAAAAATCACTGGTGTCTTTTTCAGGTGCAACAACTCTTTAGTTTCATTCACTGCACCCCACAAATCGCCCAAGGCAGGAATAGCCCCTGGAGGGAGGGAAATGCAAGTCGGGGCTGCCTCGGGGTTGTGCCATCTGTGCTCTACCTGGAAGGTCAGTGCCCAGCTGCACAGGCAAGTAAAGACTAGAATCCTGTCTTAAGCATTTACCCAGCCACCTATCTGCCCAAGAGGCTGTGCTTGTGCAGGGGGTGGGCCTTTTTCTAAAGAACACAAATGTGTAGATAAATGACAGTCCTGACATCTGTTGGTAGAGAGGGGAGTGGAAGGAGTGTTCCTGGAGTTGCTTCCCTGAGAAAGCTGAGCAGCAGGGTAAGCACGAATGTAGTTAAGACAAATTAGAAACAGCGTTACTATCAATGAAAACTAGGGATCATGTTCCTGTAACTTTAGCAAAAACAGTGGGAGGTCTCCATTTTGTTGATTCCTGCCATTTTCTAGTAATTTCATGAGGGAAAACCTTAAGGGGTCTCAAAGGCACAGAACGGAAGAAACAGTGGGCAAGGAAGTTGTGCTAGTCCACAGGAGGGCCTGTTCAGAAGAAATGGCAAAGGGAGTCTAGTGTCCGTGAATCAAAGGGATCAAGAAGAGAGAAGACAGCATCCACCCATGGTCTTTGGATGAATCCCAAATGAAAACTAAAGGGCATATGAAACCCCTTTCACAACTTTATGAGCCTACCTTGAACTGTGTTTGCGAGTTTTACCTATGTTGTAAGCCTGTTCCCTAGCATTTTAAATTGGTCACTTATGTTTCTGGGAGTGGTAAGTGCAAAGAGAAAATAGTTTTAGATATTTTCCTTTTGTAATCTGTCTTTGCAAAAAGGTACGTTCCCTTCCCATATGTCATAAACCAATGTATTTTAAAGAAAGCAAAAGCTAAGTATTTGAAAATGTTATCTTTCTTCTAACACCTGCTGTGAAAGGAGTAAATTCAGGCAAGCAGTTGAAAACATTCTTTAAAATGGCCAGTAAAAGCAAAACTCTTTGTGCTATACGGAACACTCGGGAGTATTACAAAACCAGGGAGGGAGTAAAAGAATGGCCATTTCTCTATAACCAAATTGAAGACAGTAAAGTAGAAAATATGATTTCCATTGTGCACCAAATACTCAGAACACAAATTAAAGCAAAAACAAAATGGATGTGCACACCAAAACAAAGGTTTTTCTGTAGCATTTATATGAACAGCATGTGTAAAACATTCTCAATCTGCCCCTCTGAATGGATTATGAAAGATCTGTATGTACTCAGAAAATGGGGTGCTAAACAAAGAAAAGTCTCAGATCCCACTGAAAATCTGTTCAGTTTCACAGGCTCTCTCCAGAAAAATGCATATGTACCAATTTGCATGTACAATTTCAGAGCCTTCAAATACATTCTGGGGTCCAATCACATACTTCAGGTTCAGACTCCTAGCTCCCAATATTCCTACGGTTCTGAAGAATTAGCAGTCCTCTCATTTCTACAGTCTGTATTTCTTCTACTGAATTTTGGTGGAGGGACTCCAAACCAGAATAAACTAAAAGATAACTTGCTTTAAAGAGTAACTGTTTACTTATTTGCCCTTGGAGGAAAGAACATCCCAATCTCTAGTTGCTTCTATCAAATGCCGTTGGCCATGACTCATCCACTCTTCCTGGTCTTCATACAGTCGCCCACAAAACCAGCACTTAAATACACACTGTGAAGAATCATCAGGCAAGGAATCCACTACCTGGTAGTTGTTTTTATGAACTTTTTTGAGTTTCATTTTCAACATCATTTGCCTTTTAATTTGACTGGCTTCTTCCGCATTCTGGTAGGTCAGGCGTACATGATGCCGTCTGATGCCTAGCTGACACCTAGTCCTCTCTGATAAAACAACTTTGAGGACATTGCCTTTGTATTTATTTATTACCTTCATCACATTGGTCACTTCTGGTGAGTCCACATCAGGGTGGTTTAACACAATGACTGGCTGGTTCCGACGGGGACACTTAATCAACTGATCTGGCTTAGCTGCTATCAGTCTTAGTTGCCTTGCAACCTGAAAAATTGAAGGATCCTTGAGACAGCGGCTGGGCTCAGCTTGAATTTTGTTTTTCTTCCTGGATAAGTGTACTTGTTTGGTTTTATTTCTACTTATAGAAAGACTTCTGGAAAGCAGTCTCCCTTGCTTACTTAATTCACTGCTTCCTTGCTGTCCATACAAGAGGCCAGTTTTTCTATGGATGGCGCTACAGACAGCACTCTCTTTTCTCAGTTTAGGCCGCAGAGGTGTCTCGATATTTTGGGACATATCTATTGGCCCCCTTTCACTTCTTAAAGGCTGTAAGTCTGAGTCCGCCTGTCTCACAGGGCAAAATGGAACCGGTTTTATTAACTGTGTTTCACTGCAAGGTATGCTGACAGGTGCTTCACATGTAGCCTCTATGATGTGGGCGTTCTCAGAGGAATTAAGAACCCTCAACACAGCCCCTTTGGGGATTAACACTGGCGTGGCAACATGAGCCTTCCTGGCCACTCTGCTTTTGGTTTTCCTATTACTGCCATCTGCAAAGTGTGGATATATTTGTTGATGAGTAAGCTGTCTATTACCAGTAATACCACCATCATTCGGAGGTTTCTGAAGAGTACCTGCGGAATGGCCAGGACCAGTGAGTGACACGTTGATTTCTTGAATACCTTCAGAGGTAGCTTTTGAAGTTCCCTTTGATGCCTGCCCTACTGAGCGACGATGTGCACTATTTGAAGCCAAAGATGAAGGCTTGCCACAGGACTCAATTAACTGAGCTATCTTTCTGCGCAACAGTTCAATTGACTTTATTTTAGACGTTGAGCTATTCCACTTAATGCCCTCGGGGACATTTTCAGATCCAGAGCTCAGAGAAAATACTGATGAGATGACTGGGCCATCATTAGTGTTGTTAGTCCTTTCAGAATTCTTTAATTCCAAAGGCTTATCCCCAGGCTGTTGAGACCTATCTTCTCCAGTTATGTTTATATGTAAATACTCACTCTTATGTTGAGAGGAAATCTGGCCTACAGTTGTAACTGCCTTGTGTTCCTCTGTCTGGTTATCTTCCTGCTTCCTATTAGAGGAAACCATTTTTACAGGAATACTGACTTTACTTGTAGATTCCAAGTCATTTTCACTTACAGGCGATAAGCCCTTTTCTCCAGAGAAGGAAAAGGTTGCAGGTGATGCAGCAAAAGGGAGTAACTGCTGTGAGTTACTGTGTAAATTTCTTCCATTTTCAGCAAAACAAACAGGAGCTTTATATGGAAAAGGGTTTGATGCAGCTCCAAGACTACGTAAAACACTGTTTTTAAATACAGATGCTAGAGAATGACCTTTTAAGGCAACGGAAGGAAAAGCAGTTCTATGTGGATACAAATTATTTTTTTTCTGAAAATCCTCAATTGTTTCCGAATTAATGAAGGATTTTCCATTGTTGTGCACACTAGAATTTGGCATAATAAAATCATAAGACCTTACCCATTTCACATTTTTAAGCTGTTTCTGAACTGAAGGTTGAAAACTATCAATGCCTACGAGTTTTCCAACATTCCTGTCAACTGTCAGTGACTTTGTTTTTTCTGCAGAAAGTACTTTTTCTTGTTCATTTGAACCCTTCTCTTTCACCATACGTTCAGAATTACCTCCATTATCCCTCCCAGCTTCAAGGCAATTATTTTCTTCCAGCGGAAACAGTTTCAGAACAAGCTGCTGTGTACCATTGACAACCTTCACGTCTATCAATTGGGCTAAACAGTTTGCAGGGACAACTAGTTCTGCTGGTGCAACAACTGTCAATGGCATACCTGGCTGAACAGGTTCTTTTGCAGGGGATAACACTTCTACTTCAACATTTTTGTTCTCAAATAGGTTGACTTCATTTGGCTCAGACAGGGTCATTTTATTTGGAATACAAACTACATCTTTTTGGTATTCCTTTGGTTCAGGTAACAACATGATATTGTGCATTTTGTCTTTATTTGCATGGAGAGAGAAACCTGACAGTTGGTCTGACCACTTATTTTGAAATGTAGTCCGTGGATTGGAAGCTTTTAGAAGCTCTGGGTTTTGTTTTGAAGTTCCGGTTCTTTTTGGCTCCAGCTTGGCAACAGCTTTGACTGGCCGTTTCGCACCTGCCCTTTCATGTACTCTCTTCGTGTGTTTGACAATATAATCATTTCTAATAGCACCATAGTCACAATACTCACACTGATAAGGAAATATGCCTGTGTGTTTCACCAAATGCCTCTGAAACTCTCCTTTCGTATACGAAATATAGCTGCAGTGAGAACAAATGAATTTAATCTCCTCATGTTGAAGGGTGTGCTTTTTGTACTGCAGCGGGTCCTTTGTAGAGAATCGACATTTATCACAATAGTATTTGCCTGGCTTAAAGTTCCTTACCTTAAATTTGTTATTGATAGAACTTGAGAAGTTTTCAATTTTATTTCCAACATGAGTAGCACTGGGATTATTGCTCACAAAATGAAAATTGGGAGGAGCTGCACCGAGGCTGCACTGGAAGCAGACATACATACCGTCCTTCCCTGTACCCTTCTGCAAATCTTGAAGAGAGATCTTGTGAACACTTTTGCACTTTGCACATGTAGCAATGGTCATCATGGCAGCCTCTGCCTCTGAGCCTTGATACAAAAGGGTTTGTGCTTCTTGTCTGTTTGGCCGAGGTGCTCCATTAGCATCAGGCTGTTTGGGTGACATGGTCAAGGAATTATGTCCGCCGTTCAAGTGTGTAGTGTATAGCTGCTGTCCAATATCCTTCATCTTATCTGCATTTCTAAAAAGAGCCAACTAAAATTCAGAAAGTTTTCACATGATAAAATCCTTAGGAGATATCCTTCTGTACAGTTTGTGATGGGTAGGGGCGCAGCTACTTCTTGGGTGCATACTTAATTATCTTTCTTTATATACTGCCACAGTAGGTGCGTGATCCCAAAATATGACTGCTTTCAGCTCTCTGACATTCCAGGTAACACTAAAGGAAAACAAAATTATAAAGCATGATTAATATAAGAGTTTGGCTAAGCTATTAACACACTTATCCTATAGTTTAATGGCCTTGGACATTTTATGGTAAATCTCAACGTATGATTTTAGACGCATGTTATAACAATAACACAACAGAGTTGGCAAGTAAGCCTAAATTGAAAACATTTTCAAACTCAGCCCCCTATAAATGACCACTTTAGCCAAATCATGAATGAACGCAGATATACCAGGAACAAGGACATCATAGCAGCCATTCAGGACAGCCTTTGGTCAGGGAAAGTCATTTTCAAGTGTCAGTGAGCACATCTTTCATAGGTATAATTTCATATTAGCTTCATAAAAATGTTATACAGGACACTGTCAGTTCAATTTTTGAACAAGTTAGTTATCAAGTGGTAGAGCTAGGGCTTTGGCCTGGGGTGTTCACATTTGTTTCTACATTATAGCTTATTATCAGCTTGAATACCAACTCTCTTCACTTACACGCTCAATTTGCTTTCATGAGTGCTAAGAAGCCCATAATACTGACAATGTTAGCAAGCCTGCTGCAGCATCTTATTGGGAATCTACTATGTGCTGGGCATTATTCAAAAGTGCTGTAAGGTAGTGAATGAAAGCAAATCAGTCCCTCTCCTGGTGATGCACACACTGCAGAGGGGGAAACAGATTACATATTTGCCAATGGTGGTAAGATACTTGGGAAAAAAGCAAGGCCAACAGGACAGGGAAGACCACGGTGATGAGGTTGCGGGGCTGGGTATGGAGGTGAGGACAGTCAGGAGAGGCCTCATGCTAAGTTCATGTCTGAGCAGAGACCTGGGGGCAACCACAGTGAGCATTGTGGCTGCTGGAAAAGGGGTGTTTCAAGCACAGAAAAGGCAAAGATCTGTGGGAAGTGGGCCTGCTGCTCGTGAGGAACAGCAAGGAGAATGGGGAACGGGACATGTTCTAGGAAAGACAATAACCCAGTATTGTACGGACATGGCAGAGGAGAGGCTGGAGCAGAAAGGAGATCACAGATGGCCTGGCCTGGGACACAAGAGGTGACGAATGTTTTCTAGAGCAAGTAAGCACTCCTATATACACAGAGTGACCTTTTTTTTTTTTTTTTTTTTTTGAGACAGTGTTTCACTCTTGTTGCCCAGGCTGGAGTGCAATGGTGCAGTCTTGGCTCACTGCAACCTCTGCCTCCAGGGTTCAAGCAATTCTCCTGCCTCAGCCTCCCGAGTAGCTGGGATTACAGGTTCGCACCACCATGCCCAGGTAATTTTGTATTTTTAGTAGAGACAGGGTTTCTCCATGTTGGCCAGGCTGGTCTTGAACCCCTGACCTCAGGTGATCTGCCTGCCTCAGCCTCCCAAAGTGCTGGGATTACAGGCGTGAGCCACCGCACCTGGCCACAGTGACTCTTTTATACAATCTTTAAAGACACTTATTTTCCCAGAATATGGCAAACTAGGAGCATAACAAAATCCATTCTAGTTTGGAATCTGCTAAAAGCCTTTCTTTCATGACTTAAGAAAGTCACTTAGATCTTCTGAACCTCAGTTTTTCATCTGGCAACTAGAATTAGGAACAATTATCCAATCCCTCCCAGAGCCGCCATGATGATTAGAATGCTAGAGTATAAGAACACTAGAGTATAAGAGAAGACTTTTGAAATTTTTGAGTCCTTCTCCAAGTGTCAAGAGGCACCCAGACGGACTCAGTCAGTGTTTGTTCAATGACAATGATGGGTGGCAACACAGGTAGCTTCCTTCTGGCACAATGCTAACAGGCCAAGAGCCATATAAAGGTAGTCTGAAAGACCGACGTCGGGGAGTTTAAAAAAGCCCCTCCACAGGGGCTCAAGAGATACAACAGTAACGCACTCAGATCTGGTGTAAAACCTGCCCTTTGGAAAGCACCAAAATAACACATCACATCTGATGACAAGCTGTATTTTCTTTGGCAGTGTTGTCTTTTCCTACTCTACTTTTGCGAAAGATAGTCACCTTCTTCAAAAGCAATTTCCAGCATGAAATCAAGCCCTCAATCAGACTTGCTCTATCTTAAGTATGCATACAACACTTAGACATCAAGCAGATGGAGGCCTGCAGGGTTGCAGTGGGGGGTTGGAGAAACATCTGTCCCCTCAATGTTCAAACACATACCTGTGTAAGGGGACCATGATTTTGCACAGGACACATGAATGCCTCAAGCTGGCAAACAATACATGGGCAAAGATAAGGCCTTTTACATTACACTGCATTTCTGGAAGAGACAACACAACTTTCAGAGGAGTCATTATGAGAAGCTGGCATACACTTTAATTTCCAAATTTGCAGAGGCTTTAGTGAAGGAAGACAGAAGTAACTCCCAGGATTTCTGCTGCTCATCAAGTGACCTCAAGCAAGAACTTACCTGCATCTCTATTATCTATTAAAAAAAGGCCCATGACTTCTATGCCCAGTCTGACGCTGCTGATCCTTGAAATCACACACTTTATCATCTAAAGAATGCTACCATCATCAATATAGTCATGTCAACATTGTTATCCAGATAAAACGGAAAAGCTGCAGCAGCAGCCAGAACCCAAGAAAACCAAAGCCTAAGGAATGAAAAGGTTTAAGACTGGTGATAAGGGGGATCTGGTCCAGCGTTCTCAACTTGGAAAAGCCTCAGAATCAGAGCAAAAATGGACAATTTCCCAGGCTTCATCTCAAAGCAAGTGAATCTAAGTCTCAGGAGAGAAGGAAGGAAAGGAGATTTTTGTGGCTTGTAAAGGCACCCTAGGTAATCCTGATGAAAAGCCAGCATTCCAAATTACTGGTTGAAGCTTCTGAGAATATTTAAATCCTTAAAACATCTTCTCCAATTGACCATGCAGCTGATAGTTTAATGTTGCCATAAACAAAAAACCACTTCCCTCTATAGGCAGCCAATTTTATATTCACATAGTTCTCATTACCAACAATTTACCCTTAAATGAAACAGAAATCAGCTTTCCTATAAATTTCCTTGTTCTGCCTTGAATCTGGAGCAACAAAAATAAACTTAATTCCTCTTGGTCAACCAGTTACCAATCTGCACATCTCTCATCCTCAGTTCTCAATTCTGTTCCAAAGATTTGCATACAAGTCGGTATCTGTTTATGCTCTGATCTACCAGTCCTGTAATACTAGTGTGTGAGAAAGAAACCTGCCTGCCACAATTTGCTTACCAACTATTTCAACATAACACCCTCTATATTAGCCCTAAGAAATTCTCAACTAAGTCATGTGACAAGATTCCTCTATTTGAACAACCATCCAAACCAGGATTCCACTGGCTCATTTTCAGTGTTTCAGCCTCTTGCTCAGCCCCCAGGAGTCTTCAAAAATCCCAGAAGGCACTTTTGCCGTTTTTCTCTCTAAGTCCTTTCAAAAGTTGGGGGCGGGAAGGTATCATTTATTCTAAAAATAAATACTTGAAAATCTGAGACAGACTGGGCAGTAAGATCACGTCCATCAGCAAGGAATGGAGAGCATCCCAGCTAAGGAAAGTCCCCAGAGAATACACAAGCCAGCCAGAACGCATGAGGAAGGCAGAGTCTTGGAGAGGCCTCTGCAAAACTTTCTCAGCAGTTATTTTGAATTAAGAATCCATAGGAGCAAGTGCCAATATGAAGTGTGCAGCCATGATTATTAGCAAATGCAGTGTGATGGGGAAGGCAGGACATCTGGGCCATAAATGAATTATGTCACCTGTTTGAAAGTATCTTCTTGGCTTCTGAACTATGCTCAAGATAATGCAATGTTACTACATTGCCACACCCCTCTGTGGAAGTGAAAAAGATGTGAGGTTTCTTCATAACAAGTAGATGGGAGTTCTCTTTGGCCTTTGTAACCTGTGTCTAGTAACAGAGGGAAATGCATCTCAGATGTAATACTCCAAGACAAGGTAAATGGACACAGCCACACGGAAGAATGAAGATGGTTCTGATGTTGGTATTTACACGTGGACACTCCTGAGGGACAGCAGGCGTATCTGTGTAAAAGCCTCTCAGCCCGTCCCTTCCACACAACGTCCTCCATGGTTCACATCCAAGTCTACACACCTGTGAAGCTGAGTCCTCTTGGCAAGTTATGACTCTCTGGATGGATGACCAAGGAGTACAAAAGACACCAGAGACAAAGCTGTGCATGGGTATGCTGGCACTGAAAGGGTACTCAATAAATCACTATTAACAGCAGGGTCAGTGTTTGCCTACCGTGCAAACTCTCAACATCTGTTGCAAAAGCCTCTGCATTTGGCGTCTTAGGACTTTCAGATAGCTTAGGAAAGCTCTCAAAAACACAGAAAAGAATACCATTAATTTTATGGTGCAATAAATAAGATGTCCATTTATTAATTTGCCTGTTTTCAAAAAATTATTTAGCAACATACAGTGAGTTTTCTAACGTAGAATGATGTACAGCATGAGCCAAAGATGACTGCCACGCACCAAAGGCAAGAGGCACAGTGTGTCACAGATGTGCTCTCTGGACTGAGTCTTATCTTTCTTCAAAGGAAAGACCTGGAAATAGCCCTGAATGCATTCACTGTTGGTGGGTTTTCTTTTGATTTTGAGCTCACTTGCCCTGTTTTCTTAAAGACTTATTATGGGGACATAAAAACAAACAAAGTATCGAGTTTGGAAGAATCCACATCAGTGACATTGAGGGCTATAAAAAAACATAAAAGACTGTGTAAGTTCCTATTAAAAACGAAGCATTTGACTTCTAAATATTGGAAACATCTAATGCTCAATAGAATTCGAAGAGAAGTAAGTGGTAACACAGTGTTTAAAGCTAGAGATTCTGGAATCAGATTATAAGGTTTAAAATCCCAGCTCTATCACTTTCTAGATATACAACCTGGGTATGCGAACTGTTTTGATTCCTCACCTGTAAAATGAGATAGCAACAGTACCTACCTACCCCACAGAGTTACTGTGAGGGTTAAATGACTGACATATCATAAGCTTTTAAAAATATTATTTTCCATTTTTTAATTTAAAAAAATACCAATCACATAGTCAGAGGGGCTAAAATACAGTTTTCTTAGCTACCTAATTAACTGCTGTATTCAGAACATGCCCTGAATCTCACTTTATATTTTGTTTGGTTATACCGCCCGAAAGATAATTTACCTCTGTGGCAAAACCACCCACCTAGCTTTAGTGCAAAGGGGCTAACAGCCGTTTATAATTGCCATAGAAAAGATGCTCCAACTACAAGAGTACTCACTACAATTTAGGTTTATATATAAACTAGTTACTAAACTACCTTTTCCTCACCCACTTCTCTCAAAGTTCAGCCAAAGTGTGAAATATCCCTGTAGCAAATGAATGTGTTTCTGTGATAAATGTTAATGTGAAAAGGAAAGGTGGGTGGCCAATTATATCGCATACATGCTACATGGACCACCACATACATTTCTGTTCAGGAGATGCCCAGCAAGCTCAGTGTTAGTTGACTGTGACTGCATCGTTTTTGGATGTAGAAGCAAACTTAAGCAGCTCTTTTCAGGAATTCTCACCCCAAAGTCCTCCTTTGAATGTGGCTCTACCATACTCATTGCTGGGGCAGGGTATAGCTGCTGTACCCATGAAGATCACATGAAATGGAGTGGAAAGGTTTACAGTTCCAACTCTGATCCTGTCCCTCATTTGCAGGGTCCTTCAGCAAATAATTTTTCTCTGTGCATTGCCAAGCAAGGAATAATGCTTTACCGTCAGCAAACTTAAAGGGCGATCAGGAGATGCAAACTAGATAATGTATGCAAAGCATTAAGCCCAATGGCATAACCACTTACAAATTATATCTATATTCCTTCTGTCTCTTTCACCATAGCACAGGCTTGTCTAGCTTTCCCAGTAACCAAATTTTTAAAACAATTCTATCCCAAAGTGCCCAGTAAACAATTAAAATCGATCAGGAAAAAAAAATCAACATTAGACATCAACTGCCAAAATTTCCCCAGTAGGATGATACTGAGGAAGAAACTGTTGCCTCAGAAACAGCTTTCTAAGACCATTAATATGCATGTGTGATGGGGAAGGCAGGACATCTGGGCCATAACTGAATTATGTCACCTGTTTGAAAGTATCTTCTTGGCTTCTAAACTATGCTCAAAATAATGCAATGTTATTACATTGCATTATACTACAAAGTGCTGGGTAAACAGATTTAAAAGAGAAAAAAAATCCATTAAGTGTCATAATCTTTTTGCCAAACTACCTTGCACTGAGATGACTGAATTGCAAATTGACTGCCATCCTGATGACGAAAAATACTTCCAAATGCTGCCGACAAATGTACCCCATCCTTGGGATCCTAGATTTCCATCTGAAACCAAGTGTACTGCTTGGGCAGCAGAATGGACCAAGACAGCTGCAGTAGACACCCTGATTCCTCTGCTTTTCCAGGTGAAAGCAGCTGAGTGTAACACAGTAGAGAATAATGACCTTGGGACAACAAGAACAAGGTTCAAAACCTAGGTGTTTGGTTTACTACCACATGATTTCAAACTTGTTAACCTATCTGAGCCTGAATGTTCTCACTCATAAAATGTGAATATTTCTCATTTATACAGCTGATGTGAGGATAAATGAGAAAAGGGTGTATGCAAGTGGGAGGTAACTTTATGCTTGGCAAAGAGTAGATGTTTCGTTAAGAAATCAGTCAATACATTTTTTAAAGATGGCTTCACAGGTAGAAGAGTCCAGTAATGTCCAGAGAAGCAGACACTGGTTAGCTTAACAAATGAATCTGATGAGGCAAAGGTCTATATCAACATGAGTTCATTAGTCGGCAGGAAGTGAGGGTCTTCTCCCCACCCTGTCTACAGGGAGTATTTTGGAGATTGACTTGACACTGCTGTGCACATCAACTGAGTCTACATCAGAAAACAAAGGAAGTGATATTATAGGCTTTTTCTTAACATTTTAAGAAAAAAATATTTGTAAAAAAGAATATAGCCAGTATTAGAGTGCTTGATGTCTAAAACTTAAACTTTGTATGTGAAAAAAAAAATGTGAAAGAGCAAATATGCTCTTGTTAAGCATTAAAAAATATATATGGTAAAAATAAGGTAGTATCACAAGGCATATTACAAAATTTTATGTCATGAAGCACATCAAATGACTCCGGGTCTCTAAAGGTGCTAAAAATGAGACGTATATTTTCGCATTTCTTTTTTGCCTTAAAAATTTGCAGAAAGAAATGGATTCAGAGTTTAATAAAACAGTATAATCAAGCACAGAAAACATATCTCCCATTAAACCAGTAGTTCTTAACTTTGGTTGCATTAGGGCAATTGGCCTGTCATGTGCCCGGGATATTATTTTTTAAAGGAGGTCCCTGGGACAGCTGGTCACCCCACTGCACACCAGAATTACTTGGAAGCTTCAAAAATAATGATGTCCCCCACCACCCACAAGACTCCACTGTAACTGGGGAAGAGGTGGGGATACTGGGAGTTTTAAAAGCTTCCCAGGTGATTCTCATATGCAGCTATGCAGCCAAGGCTGCAAACCACCTGATACTACAGGTGCAGGTGCACTTGGGAATGGCAATAGTAATATCGACATCCTTGTACAAGATTTTATATTCTTGTGGGTGCCTGGAGGTGGGGTGAGGCCACCACCCCTGGGCTGTAATGGGGCAAACAGACAAGCAGACTCAGGGTTCCACCCTTGCCTAGCCCTGTGACCTTGGAAACACCAATGATGCTCTCTGTAAGATGTATAATAAGGTATCTACTTTGTAGATTCTTAGAAATTTGAATGTTCCTGGCACAGTGCCTGGCATAGTGTGAGTACAATGAGCACTGCCCAGGACTGTTTTATCCCCACACCTGCTGTGGGCTGCCGTTTTTAAGGAGTCTAACAGAAGATGGAGATAAGTAAATGGGTATGATAAGTAGAGTAGTGAATGTTTTATCAATGATCTGATCAGAGTGCTCTCCCAGTGGCTGGCTGCTTGTCAATCCCGGAGCACCTTGGCCCAAGTCAGATGGAAAGAGTGCCTGCATAAGCAGGTTCCTATGTTACCTCGAAACTTCTCAAAGCCAGCCTTCAGTTACCTGCTTCTTCCCTGATTAACAGGTCTGGAGAAGCTATATGGCTTTTTGAAGATCACAGAGTTGGTGAACAGCAGCAACTGTGTCCAATCTTACATTCTTTGTTTTCTGCTACCCTGCTGTGTGAAGCTGTGAAATGAAGCCATAGTCAGTATCTGCTGCCACTTGAGCACTGTTCTTACTTCCTGCCTGGAGCCTTGGAGTTGCAGATATAAGTCAAAACCGTGGCAAGTCCCATGGGCTCTTCCTTCTCTTTCAGGCCTTCTCTTCTCAGGCGTGGACTGCCATGAGTTTCACAACCTCAGGCCCTGGTGTAGGCTTCTACATCAGAACCCTGGTCGTCAGCAAGGCGCTGCACAAAGAGGCCTGCAACAGAAGCCAAACACTTGGGTTTAAGTCCTGGACCGGCACAGCCTTGGTTTCTCAGAGTGTTGAAGATAAGGGGAATGAGCCTCAGAAGTGGTTCTCAAGCAGGGGTGTATGGCAAAGTCACCCACGGAACTTAAAAAGGATTCCCAGGACTCACATGCAACCTAGCAAATCAGGTTACCATTTCCTAGGGTGGGGCTCAGGCATATGGTTTAAAATTCTCCCTAGTTGATTTTGATGCCTCCCCACCCTCACCCTATGATGACAATGTTTAGACTGGCTGATCTGTAGCTGCTTTCACTCCAAGGATGAATCCTGGAAATTGCAGTTAGCTGGGTTTGCATAACAAAGAAAATGCAGTAGACAGCAGGCAGTTTGAGAACAATCATGATTGGGGAAACCCTCCCTGGTAAGGTAAGGATCTTGTTTATCATGATCAATAGCAAAGGGTTTGGCCAAGGAAGGCACTCAATAAGGTTCGTACTGGTTGAAAGAATGAGTGAATGAATGAATGAAAGAGCAGGCTTCACAGAGACAAAAATAAAATGTTCTTTGTTCTTCCTTTTGCACAAAAACTGGCCCCGATCTCCTTACTTAAAGGCAAATAAATCTCTAGAGATCTAAATGGATTTTTTTAATTGCCATTTTGCATTTTTAAAATCTTCAGATTGGGCATAATACATCAGAAAGGAGTCCCAATAAATAAAGGAATGCCATCCTTTGTCTGCTCTTTTCAAATTGCATTTGCAATGAATGTTATCAGCATAGCAAACTGTCTACGTAAAAAAGTGTTATTTTTGAAGGCTAAATTTGATCCAAGATGAAAGTAATTTTTAAAAATTGCATCCTAAAGATATCAATATCACACAATTTTAAAAAAGAACTATTTGTATTCTACTCAGAGACAACAGTATATAACATTGGTTTCTAAAACAATATTTTCTGAACCCTTGGCTGTGTACTGACATCACATGCTGGGCTGAACTTTGCATATGTGACTCAAGAGAGAGAAAAGAGATGTATTCCCATCCTCAGTCTCTGCTCTACTGTAGAAGAGTACTGCAAGCTTCTGGAGACCCAGGTTTGTCTTAATTCTTGGTGATTTCAAGTCTAAACTTAAGATGATTTAAGGAGTCTAACACAACATTAGAGTTTAGCTACGTAGATTTCTACTTTTAAATAGGACATAATGCTCAGTAGTTTTTTTTAATGTTACGTTGATAAATCGTTCATTATTACAATTTTTAAAGTCAGAGGTATTTTAACGGGATACATCAACTACCCAACTTATAAAGACTTAAGTGTTTTCTCCCGTTCGCTCTTTTGGCTTTTCCTTTCTGGTTAAGAAACTTTCATTCTTTTGAACCCTGCAATTTCTTGGCTTTACAGAGCCCCAAACCCCAAAGACACCAAGATAAGACGGGCAGGCCGGTATGGGGAGGTCCCACAATGACATCAGCATTTGGAACAATTCAAACCTTCACCATCTCTTCCCAACCTCCTATGTCCTCGCCCCCCGCAAAAGATGCGCAGGACCTCGATGGACGAGCCCACCCCTGACCCTCTCAAGGAAAGACAATGCCAGGCTGGTTTTCGAGTTTATTGTCGGCACGCTCCCCCGATGGCAGGCAGCATCCGAGGCGAGCGCGCCTGAGCCTGGGCGCTCGGAGGACGAGGCCGGGTGCATCGGGCGCATCCTCGTCTCCCAGGCGCGTCCCGCTCGCCGCGAGGGAAGGCCGGGGTTCTTCCAACCGAAGAAAACCAAAACCGTCAACGCTCAGCTCCGAGGCCCGCAGGAGGCTTTAAAAATGGCCTCCTGACGACACTTCCTGCTCGGCGCGGACGGTAGGAGCCCTCGGAGGAGGCATCCTTCATAACGCTGGGGGCGGGGAGAGCAGGCCGGGCCAGCGGCGCCACAAGAACGGCCCCGCGGGACGCTGCCACCCCCGCCTCGGTCGCCCCGGCGCGTCGGCCGAGTCCGCGGGGTCGCGGCGCACAAAGGCGGGCTGGGGGCGCCGGGCCGGACCCCGACCCTAGGCCAGGCCCGCGTCCCTGCTCAACGCGCGCCAAGCCGCGGCCCGGGCCCCCACCCCAGCCGGTGCCCTACGCCCACCAGCCGGAGCCCGCGTTCGGCCTTCCCGGTGCCGCTTGCCACGACGCCAGCCCTCAGCGCGGGCACGCGGGGCCGTGGCCGCTCGACCCGCCCCGGCCTGGCCCCGTCAGGCCCCCGCCCCGCGCGCCCCCACGACCCGGCCGCAGCCGGCGCTTCGGTCACGTACACGCGGATCCGGGGGCCCTCGCCCTCCCGCTCAGCTACTTACCCGGCAGGCCGGATTCGGGTGCCAGGTCCCGGCGAAGGGGCGTCTACACCGCCGGCCGCAGACCGCCGGCGCCGCGCCCGCTGTAGGTCCCTACCCGGGGGGCGGAGCCCGCGCCAGCCCCGCGCGTGCGCAATGTGAAGCGGCGGCGCGGCTCCAGCGAGGCCGGCGCCTGAGGTCTCTAAGGCTGCGCCCGCCCCCGCCGGGCTTCTAAGCTGTCCAGAGCGGGGAGCCTCAGACCCAGCCGAGCCCCACTTCTGGGCGTAGAGCTTGACCCAACACGTTCGCACCGTAGCGAGCAAGGTCCACACTTAGCCATGCCGCAGGCAAAAGAAGGATTCGGCTTCGGTCCTGGCCCAGTCTGCCATCCCGGGGCGCCTGCCTGGTACCGGGTCCCGCGGAGGGTGGCCTTGGCGCCTGCCTCCCTGGAGCCTGCAGTCCTGCAGCGGGTGAGTGAAAGCGAGAGAAAAGGAGCTCAGGTCCTCAGCCTCCAAACTCGTCTTCTTGGAGAGCTTCAGAGGAGATGGCCTTGAAGTCCTGGGTACAAATCCTGACTCTCCCTACTCCTTTACATCTTAGCTGCTGGACCTTGGCGAGAAAGTCCCCTGACCTCTCTCAGTGTCTTCATTTCTGAAGACGGGGAAGGTAGTATGTGAGGCGCAAAGCCTCCTCTAGCAGTTGGGCGTTGTGAGGGTCAGAGGGGACTATGACTGTGGGAGTCTGGAGAGGGTGTGAGCTCATTTAATGCCAGAGTTTCTTTCCTGCCTCCTGGACTTCGGTGCTATTTTGGGCGAGCCAACTGCCCTCTAGATACACCTGCATCTACGGTCCGGAAGGAAGACATATTTAGAATAGAGCCTCTAAGAGGAAAGAAGAAGACCATATTGCCAGGTCCCACATAATCAGTGACTCCCCACAAAGTGAAACTGCTCTCCAGCAGGGGCAGGTTGAGGCATGGGAGCAGCCTCAACCTGGGAAGTACAGTTTCTTCGGGATGAACAGCTAAAGTTTATTTCAAAGCTCTGGAAGCGGGGGCGGGGCAAGGCTGGTTTCCATCACCTTCCTGTTGGCGGCCAAAGGTCGGCGTGCACGGACAGCGGCCAGTATGCTGCACGGAGGAGATGTGGGCCTGGGCAGTACTGCCACACGGAGAAGCGGAGTTGAAGAAGACAGGCTCAGCCACAAGTCCAGCAGCTGGGCAAAACCTCCGCCACTGAAATATCAGGAGCTGGGCAGAGAAAATAGCAGCCCAGAGAGCAAATCGTTCTTCCTGCCCTAGGCTGCAGTGCTCCTAACCTCGGTCCTAATCAGGGAGCTGCTAGGCTCCTGGTTTTCTATCTCCTAGGGCTCAGAAAAGCTAAGGAACCTCTTCTCAGAAAAACACATTTATGTGCAGATAGCACCTATCAGAGAGAATATGCCAGAGAGTTCAAAGTCTCCCTCAAGAGTAGGGTCAAGTTGGGAAAGGCATTGAGAATCCAAACTAGGAGCCACTGCCTGAAAATCTCTAGTGGCAAAAAGAGCCATATCAGGAAAAACTATTAATTCTAAGTATTGGAGAATCTGAGGTCTAGACATTAGAAAATTGTCCTAAACTTTATAAGAAGAGGCAACTCTCCTTATAACTTCTACTCATGCATCACAGTTCTGCCCTCTTAAGTCACACAGAATTGATGTAAGGTACCTGTGGGTCTCCTGGGAGTTTTTCTGAAGTGAGAACTGGTTATAAATCCCAGTTCGGCCACATAGAAGTTGTGAGCCTGTCTGAACCTCAGTTTCTCATGTAAAATTCAGTGAAAAATAGGTCCTTCCTCCCAAGGGGGTTGTCAACATTAAACAAGAGAAAGCAAGTCAGGACTTATCACAGTCCCTGGCAGATAGAAGTGACTGTTAACTTACTCTTCAGTAGCCCAAATTCAGGGAGATGAAATGCTTTGTGGAGTGTCTGGAAATGGAGTGTTTACAGCCTGAAAAAGGGTCAAGGAAAAATAGAAACTACTTCAGCAGAAACCTTTAAAGCTGATGTCCCTAAAAGTCTTTTGATGCTTGCAAATGTGAATCATCACACGTTCCCTACACATCTGCCCTTCATGTCTTCTTCCCCACCCCCCAGCTTAGTTTGCCTAAATTCCGTGGATCACTTCTGTCACGAGTTGAATTATGTTTCCCAGAAAAATACGTTGAAGCGCTAATATCCCCCACCCCCAACTTATGGATATGACCTTATTTGGAAACACGGTCTTTACAGATGTAAGACAAGGTCATTAGGGTGGGCCCTTATCCAATGTGAATGGTGTCCTTACAAGGGACACCATTCTGTGTGTCTGTGAAGAGACACAGAGAAGAAAATGCCATGAGAAGACACGGAGACACACAGGGAGAAGAAGCCATGGACAGAGGCCGAGATTGGAGTACACAGCCACAAACCAACGGCTGTTGGAAGATGGAAAAGGCAGGGAGGATCCTCCCCTAGAGGGTTCAGAGGGAGCATGGCCCTGTGGACCCCTTGATTTCAGACTTCTAAGCCGACAGAACTGTGAGACAATACATGTTTGTTTGGTACAGCCACCCTAAGAAATCAATGCACCCTCCTAGTTATGACTACCTAATGTAGGAGAGAAGAAGGAAGACGTGAACCAGTCCTTGAGTATAAGATTTGGGAGCCAACGTTCATTCATTCACTCATTCATTCAACAAAACATGTATTGGGCTGGGCGCAGTAGCTCATGCCTGTAATCCTAGCACTTTGGGAGGCCGAGGCGGGCAGATCACCTGAGGTCAGGAGTTCAAGAACAGCCTGGCCAACATGGTGAAGCCCCGCCTCTACTAAAAATACAAAAATTAACTGGGCGTGGTGGCGGGCGCCTGTAATCCCAGCTACTCAGGAGGCTGAGGCACGAGAATTGCTTGAACCCAGGAGACGGAGGGTGTAGTGAGCCAAGAACGAGCCACTGCACTCCAGCATGGGCAACAGGGCCAGACTCTGTCTCAAAAAAAAAAAAAAAAAAGACCATGTATTGAATGCCCATTCAGTGCAGGCACAGGCTAGTGCTGAGGCTAGAGGAATGAGGAACAGGGTAAGGCTCAGCCCTCAGGGAACATTCATTGATGGACCACAAGCCTTACAAATTTAATGACGGGGACTTGGGAGATGAGCTGTAAGCCACGAGTAGGAAGCTGCCACAAGAAGATGGAGAACAGGGAAGAGGAGAGCATGTACAAAGGCCCTGAGGTGGGCGCTTTTGAGGAAGAAAAGGAAAGGCAGTGTGGATTTAGATCATTCTAGGCGCCTACAAACTCTGATCTTAGAGAGCCCTTCATCAAATTCTGCCAGTGGGGAGCTTGGGGCTCAGAGGAAGGCCTCCACGAGCTTTCCATGATCATCTTTTCTCTTGCTCTGAACTTCCTTCCATGCTTCATTACCCAGTTTTATATTCTCTCTGGCCTCTACCGCTCCCGAATATTATATGACTTGACAAAAACAGCACTGTCCGTTGGAAAAGGGCCAGGTCTTTAACACCCAGGTCAGAGCACAGACATGTCAATCTCAGACACTTCAAGACTTTATGCATGGACAGGAGATCCCAGAAAGTGGCTTTTTTTTCTTCTAAAACATTTCAGAAGTTTCTAGTAACTTCCTTGAGCCTTAGTTTGCACATCTGTAAAGGAGGGATAAAGGCCCCCCCAAGCTCTAATAAGACAACCCCGGTTCTCAAGCTTACCTCGCCTCACAGTCCTGGGGTGCAGGAGGTTAAGGATGTAGAGCCCGAATCCCGAACTCATTTGCCATCTTTCCAGCTGTGTGGCCTTGGCCAAGTTACTGCCAGTCTCTGAGACGTTTTCTCAACTGCAAAACAGGAGTAACTGGAGCAACCTTTCGTGGAGGGTGCCAGGCGCTGGAGCGTGGCTAAGGCAGGGACCACGTCCCAGCCGCCCTTTCCCGCCCTGCGGCGCAGGCCCAGTCTCTTGGCTCTCCTGGCCCGCACACTCAGCTCGGCCGCCGCGGCTGCCGCGGAAGCGCGCAGTGAGGCTAGTGGGGCCACGAGCGGCGCGCTGAGCATGCGCGACCGATAGAGCCTCGAGAGGCTCCGGGCCGCGCTGCGCTGCAGTACCGCCCGCGGCCTGCAGCGTCGCTGCGCGCCCGGCTGGCCCACCTCCGTGTGTAGAGCTCTACCCGGCGCGGCGGGCGGTGCAGCCCCGCGCTCACCTGGGCGCCTCGCTCCCGCTCGCCCCGCGCTTCCGAGAATCGGGAATGTAATGTTTTCTTTTTACATTCCAATTTGCTCCCTCCCCAGGCTGGCGTGGAATCCGAGGGTTCCTGATGACTGCAGCTCCTCGCCCCTCCCGCTGTGTTCTCGCCGCCTCTGGGCTGAAAGCGCCACCAGGACCCGTGGCGCGTGAGCTTTGTTAGTCATTAAATCCTTGGGACATAGCAGGAGCATGGTGCCCGGCACAGAACAGGCTTGGCTTCCACGGCCCATCCAGGCGGAGCCGTCAGCGTCCCTTGCCTAGACCAGAGCTCTGGAAAGCGGAGAGGGGAACAGGGGCCGTTCCCCAGATCGGTTCCGGAGGCCATAGATCAGAACCAGAGAGGGTGCATTTAGAAACTCATTGCAACCTGACAAAGTTGCAGCGTTGTAGCGCGGGGTCAGCAACAGGAATTCGGGTTGGGTGGAGTCGGACTCAGGGAGTGGTCGCTTGTGCGCAGAACTGCGTAGACTCGAGTAGGTTCGAAAAGGATAGGCATGGGGGCAAGACCTAGTCCTTCACCACAGGTAGATCTAGGCGGCCGCGAGGGTCTCCTGACTCATTTTCCTGCATCCACTGGCGTCCCACCACACTGCGACATCCAGAGTGGTCCTTACACAAAGCAAACTGAATTAAGTCATTCCCCTGCTCCAGAGTCCTTGCAGCCTCCAGCCCTACAGGATGCGCCCCTGCCTGCCTGCCAGGTCGTCTTATACCATCTCCGCATGGTCTTGCAAAACTGACTCCGCTATGCACCGCTGATGCACCAGGCTTCTCCCGGGAAAGACCTTTGCACGAATTATGCCTGCCTGGGGTATCTCTTTCTCCTCTCAACTCAAAAATCACCTTCTCAGAGGCCTTTCTAACCATTTCAGTACTCCTCATTCTGTCACATCCCTGTGTTTTATGTTCTTCATAATGAACTGAAACTGTTTGTTGTATGTTTCCTTGGGTCTTTTCATTTTCCCCTACTTGGAAGTAAGCTACTGTCTTGTTCACCCTTAGATTCCCAGCGCCTAAGGCAGAGGCCTGACACTTATAAGCACCCATTATAGTTGAGTTCCCATTTATTAATTCAAGCAAAAACTGTGGTTTGGGTCACCAAAGTATGAAACCCCACTTGGAATCTTGGGGTTTGGATATTAGCACTTAACTATTCATCCACTCCTTCATCTCTAAATTTTCTTGTCAGAGAAAATCATGGAAATAATGATAGTATCTGCCTCATGAGGTTTCCATGAGGATGAGATGAGTTACTTTTTGTAGAAGACTCTCATGTTGAGAGACATTTATGATTGCATCAGTTAGGATGGGCTGGGTTACACTACAGTAATAAAAAATCTCCCAAATCTCAGTAGCTTAGAAAGACAAAGGTTTCTTTTCATTTACACTAGATCTCCATCAGGGATTGGTTGAGTACTCCTTGCTATCTTTAGCCCAGAAACCAGACTTACCAAGCAGACACCAACTGATGTGTGGTCAGTTGTCAAGGCAGAGGGAAGAAGAGCTTGGCTTAACAGAGCACTGATTCTTAAGACTTCCGACCAGAAGTGCAAATGACTTCCACTCTCACTTAACTAGCCAAAGCAAGTCACATGCCCTCTCATAATTGCAAAGAACAGAGGAGTGCCATCCTACCATGTGCTTTGGAGAACTGGACATATTTTCTAGATGGTAACAGCTATTGTTACTATTCATTCTAGAAGTCTTCCAGTATACTGTGATGTCCAGAAACATCATGAACAACAGAACTCAGGGAAGGCTGAGCTTATGTGGATATTCAGCATGGATTTTTTTTTTCCTGTTCTTGGACAGAGCCCAACATTCTTGCTTTATGTTGAAGGAGTGTGTTAGTGACAGGTCTCTTGGGGTTCACTTGTTCTCTCTTCACAAAATCTGGATGGCACTAGGTAGTACTAGATAGATGGTAAGGCCCATTGGAAGAAAAGTAGTCTATTTTGCTCTCCTTTTGTATACTGAGATTCTACTTCAATGACTGGCACAATATTTACTGAATTAATGACTATTTGGTAAGTATATCTTTTTTTTTTTTTTTGAGATGGAGTCTTGCACTGTTGCCCAGACTGGAGTGCAGTGATGTGCTTTTGGCTCACTGCAACCTCTGCCTCCTAGGTTCAAGTGATTCTCCTGCCTCAGTCTTCCGAGTAGCTGGGATTACAGGCGTCCGCCACCACACCCAGCTAATTGTTTTGTATTTTTAGTAGAGGTGGGGTTTCACTATATTGGCCAGGCTGGTCTCGAACTCCTGACCTCGTGATCTGCCCACCTTGGTCTCCCAAAGTGCTGGGATTATAGGCATGAACCACCGCACCCGGCCGCAAGTATATTTTATCTTACTAATAAGGGGATGACAGCCCTGAAAATTTATCTTTCCAGTTTATCCAGGAACCCTGTAAAGAAAAATGTAAATGGTTCATTTATTTAGCAAATAAGCAGGTTGAGAACATTGTTACATCAACATCTGCCACTGGAATTTCTCTTGGGGAGAAACCATTTTTATTAAGAAAAATAAAATTCCAGAGCTTGCCTTGGAGACCTTACTTCCCAGACCTAAGGCAGAGTTTACTCCTTATTCAGAACAGCATAAGGAGAACAGCATTAGGAGAACAGCATAGCTCCCAGGAATTTTTCTTTTCTTCAACTTTCACTTTAAGTTCTGGGGTACATGTGCAGGATGTGCAGGTTTGTTACATAGGTAAACGTGTACCATGGTGGTTTGCTGCACAGATCATCCCATCACCTAGGTGTTAAGCCCAGCATCCATTAACTATTCTTCTTGCTGCTCTCCCTACCCCCATTGACAGACCCCAGTGTTTATTGTTCCCCACCATGTGTCCATGTGTTCCCATTATTCAGCTCCCACTTACAAGTGAGAACATGCAGTGTTTCGTTTTCGTTCCTGTGTTAGTTTGCTGAGGATAATGGCTTCCAGCTCCATTCATGTCCGTGCAAAGGACATGATCTCATTTCTTTTTATGGCTGCATAGTATTCCATGTGTACATGTACCACATTTTTTTTATGCAGCCTATCATTGATGGGCATTTGGGTCGATTCCATGTCTTTGCTATTGTGAAGAGTTCTGCAGTGAACATATGCATGCACGTATCTTTATAATAGGATAATTTATATTCCTTTGGGTACATACCCAGTAATGGGATTGCTGGGTCAAATGACATTTCTGCCTCTAGGTCTTTGAGGAATCGCCACATTGTCTTCCACAATGGTTGAATTAATTTACACGCCCACCAACAGTGTAAAAGTGTTCCTATTCCTCCGCGATCTCACCAGCATCTGTTCTTTTTTGACTTTTTAATAATAGCCATTCTGACTGCCGTGAAATGGTATCTCATTGTGGTTTTGATTTGCATTTCTGTAATAATTAATGATGTTGAGCTTTTTTTCATGTTTGTTGGCTAAGTGTATATCTTCTTTTGAGAAGTGTCTTTTCTCGTCCTTTGCCCACTTTTTAATAAGGTTGTTTTCTTCTTGTAAATTTGTTTAAGTTCCTTGTAGATTCTGGATGATAGACCTTTGTCAGATGGATAGATCAGAAAAAATTTTTCCCCTTCTGTAGGTTGTCTGTTCACACTGATGATAATTTCTTTTGCTGTGCAGAAGCTCATTAGTTTAATTAGATCCCATTTTTCAATTTTTGCTTTCGTTGCAATTGCTTTTGGCATTTTCGTCATGAAATCTTTGCCTGTGCCTCTGTCCTGAATGGTATTGCCTAGATTTTCTTCTAGAGTTTTTATAGTTTTGGATCCCAGGAATTTGAGGTTAGGAAAACTTGAGAGAAAAGTTCAGAGTAGAGAAAGCACCCTAAGGTGAAAGGTGTTCCAGATAAATTTCCAGAAGTTAGGTGGTCACAGACTTTTAAGAATGAGCAATATAATAAATTGTTTTTTCACTGTTTCTGTGACTCTTTAGGAAAAGTCTGATACATACAATGTAGTGATTGTAGCTATGTTGGAAGCTGCCAGGTTTTACCCAATATGCGTTCTCTTTTTTCTCAATGGAACCCCACTTTTAGCTAGATATATGGACACCATGGGCCTTTAAGCCTCTTTTAGAAATACTCTGTGAAACGTTGCTAGACAACCCACCAAAACATATAATTAGTTTAAGGTTGCAGTAGTAGCCCAGTCTGGTAGTTGTTACCCTAAATCTGTCTCTCCTCTTTTTTCCTTAATTATGACCTTCCTACAATTTCTTACTGGGCACATAGCTGCTCAGAAAGAAAGACTGGGCAGGGCTGGGTGACTCATACCTGTAATCCCAACAGTTTGGGAGGCTGAGGCAGGCGGATCACTTGAGGCCAGGAGTTCGAGACGAGACTGGCCAACATGATGAAACCCCGACTCTACTAAAAATACGAAAATTAGCCGGGCATGGTGGTGCATGCCTGTAATCCCAGCTACCCGGGAGGCTGAGGCAGGAGAATTTCTTGAACCCAGGAGGTGGAGGTCCAAGCAATTCTCCTGCCTCAGCCTCCCAAGTAGCTGGGATTACAGGTGGGCACCACCACACCAGGCTAATTTTTGTATTTTTGGTAGAGGCGGGGATTCACCGTGTTGGCCAGGCTGTTCTTGAACTCCTGACCTCAAGTGATCTGCCTGTCTTGGCCTCCCAAAGTGCTAGGATTACAGGCTTGAGTCACCACACCCGGCCTAGAAAATCTTAATAACAGAAAAATATAAGAAAAAGAATGCTATGCCCAAAATATGTCAAATATGTTATCTTTAGTTAAGACTGAGTACATAAGTGACAGGGCCCCATGCAAAATGAATATGTGGAGTTCCTTTTTCAAAATATCATTAATCTTGTAAAGACATAGAGCATTAAACCAACCATGATGTCCCTGTAAGTGTGGGGACTTGTGTGACTGCACAGATCACATGCCCTTGAAGCCAGCCCTGTCTTCAGTTAAGTCTTCTTATTGGAAAGCCAACTGCATTACTTTCCTGTGGCTGCTATAACAAATTACCACAAAGGTGGTGGCTTTAAACAACACACATTTATTATCTTATAGATCTGGAGGCCAGAAGTCAAAATGAGCTAAAATCAAGGCGTTAGCGTAGTTGGCTCCTTCTGCAGGCTCTAGGGATGAGCCCATTCCTTGTGCCTTCCAGGTTCCCAAGGGAGCTGGCGTTCCTTGTCTCCTGGCTCCACATTGCATAGCCTTTTTTCCTTTGCTTTCTTTGTCACATTGCCTTCTCTCTGACTCTGACTCCTGTACTCCTCTGTGTTAGTCCATTCTTGCATTGCTGTAAGGGAATACCTGAGGCTGGGTAATTTGTAAAGAAAATAGGTTTATTTGGCTCATAGTTCTGTAGGCTGTACAGGAAGCATGGCACCAGCATCTGCTTCTGGTGAGGCCTCAGGAAGTTTCCAATCATGGTGGAAGGCAAAGGGGAGTCAGCATGTCACATGGCAAGAGCTGGGGCAAGAGAGAGAGGAAGAGGTGCCAGGTTCCTTTAAACAATCAGATCTCATGTGAACTAACAGAGTGAGAACTCACTCATCACGGAGAGGATGGCACTAAACCATTGCTGAGGGATCTGCTCCCATGATCCAGTACGTCCCACCAGGCCCCACCTCCAGCATTGGGGATTACATTTCAACATGAGATTTGGAGGAGACACACATCCAAACTATATCACTCTTTTATGAAAACCCTCGTGATGACCTTAGACCCACGTGGATAATGCAGATAATCTCCCCATTTTGACATCCTTAGCTTGATTACATCTGCAAAGTTCTTTTTGCTACATAAAATTCCAGAGATTAGGGCATGGAACTCTTTGGAGGGTCATTGTTCAGCCTGCTATACCAATAGAACCCTCTTTTTAAATGCCCAACGTGCTTTTGCTTACCAAAGCAGCCAAGACAGATAGCGCCATGAAATCATAGAGTTGGAAAGTACTTTAACTTCTCTAGACACGGGAAATTTCCGACTGAATAGCTCATGGTCATACAAACTATAAACTTGTTTCTAAAATGGAACTTTTTTTTCTGCCCACCCCACTAGTCCGGTCAACACTTGTGAATGCCCTATATCGGGATGTGTTTCAAAGATCTATTTATTTATGCAAGGCAGAAACTTAAGAGTCATCTTAAATTATTTCCTCTCCCTCATGTGCCACTTCCATTCTCACCCCTACTTCTGACGAATCACCAAGTAGTATGTATAACCTCAAAAAATTTCTGTGATCTGTTTCATCCCACCGTTGTCAAGTTTAGGTCTTCATTATCTCTTCTACCAGTAGCCCTGCCTCTATTATCTCTCCATTCCAATACATCTTCTAAAGATCTGTAATGGAATATTCCTTACAGCACTGACTAAACACCAGAAAATTGGAAATACCTTAAATATCCAGAAATAGAGAACCATACTCATGGTATAGTCATAAAATGGAATCTCACACAGCACAGAAATGAATTAGATTATGCACCTCAAAACAGATATCAAAAATATGATGTTGAGTCAAAAGCAGGTTGCAGAATATGCATGCATTATAATTATAATTTTTTTGTTTTTTTTTGTTCTCAAAGAAAGTTTTTATTTTTTATTTTCTGCATGTATGATAATTATATATAGGTTGATAGATACAATTATATATTGTTTGTTGTATTATATAATGTGTATGTATAATTAGAGTACTATTTTATGTGTTCAACTTTATACACATATATGTATATGTCTGTAATCACATACATGTATGTATATGTCTGTAATCACATATATGTATGTGATTATATATGTATGTGATATATACTTAAATAAGAGTACTATTTTCCTGTAATCCCAGCACTTTGGGAGACCGAGGTGGGTGGATCATCTGTGGTCAGGAGTTCGAGACCAGCCTGGCCAACATGGTGAAACCCCGCCTCTACTAAAAATACAAAAATTAGCTGGGCGTGGTAGCATGCGCCTGTAGTCCCAGCTACTCGGGAGGCTGAGGCAGGAGAATTGCTTGAACCTGGGAAGCAGGGGTTGCAGTGAACTGAGATTGTGCCACTGCACTCCAGCCTGGGGGACAGAGCGAGACTCTGTCTCAAGTACTATTTTACATTTCGCTATATGCACACATATCACATGTATATACTTATGTGTGTATGAAATTAACCACATAAAATAGTACTCTAAGGATAATACATATGTAGTAAAATACACAAATATTCATCAAAATGGTCATCACAAAATTCAGCATTGTGGTGTTCTCTAGGAAAGAAGGAGGACAATGTGGCCTAGCAGAAAGACAGAGGTGACTTTAAGTGTATCTTCATGTTTCTGTTTTATTTTGGAAGAAAAGGAGGAGATTTAAAGCAATATGGTAAGACATTCATATTATCTAAAGCTGGATAAAGACTATGTGGATAATTGTTAAATGCTGTGACGATATTTTGAAATGCCTTATAGTCAAAAAGGGAATAGAGTGCCTCAAGAAGCCTGAAATCCACATGCAGACTTTCAGGGATCTCTCAACATAAGTAGTGACTCCACCAAATCAACCCAAAGCAAAGCTTGCCAGTCATCGGGCGCTGCTATGTACCCTAATCTCCCATTGGCTTTTGATGTTCTCATTATATTATGCAGAAGTCAAGCAAGGATCACCAGACATTTGAGGAAACACTCCCATTTGAAAGCCAGAGAACAAATGACCTCAGATGAAAAAGAAATCCTAAGTGGCATCCTCAGAAAGATTAGAGAATACAATGCATTCATAAAGTGCAAGATTCTATAGTAAAGGGACAACCAGAAGACAATGAGATAAAGAGTCATGGAAAGTATGTACATTTTGGAAGATAAAGTCAAAGAAATCTTCCAGAAAGTAAATAGAAATGGAAGAAAGGTAGAAAATATGAGAGAAGAGACTGAATGATGGAGAAGATCAATCCAGAAGTTTCAATACCTGAATAATAATACAGTCATGATGATGATGATAGAAACAGATAGTGTAAAAAAAAAGAACAAAAAGATAACAAAAACAAAGTCCAGAATTGAAGAGCGTGAATCTCTGCATTGAAAGGCTGCATTTATTGCACAGAACAATAAATATGTATATATCCATGTCTAGATACAGCATCACAAATGATAAAGACAAACTCTCTAACAGTTTACTTATAAAGGAAAGAGAAACAGGCATCAGAATTTTCACCCACACTGAGCTAAGAAGACAACAGAGCTCTTCATTCAAAGGTTTGGAGAAATATTATTTTCAACCTAGAATAACCCACTGACCTAGTGTGATGAATGAAAAAGACATTTTCAGGCTGTAAGGCTTCAGAAAGCTTACCTCCTACACTACTATTTCTTAGTAAATTATTTGAGATATTTTCTGGCAAAAATAAAGTAAGTAAATAAGCCAAGGGATTCTAGTATCCAGGATTTTAATACAGGAAAGAGAAAAGGCATGAGGGAAAATCATAGGATGACCCCTGGGGAGCAGGTATAGATACCCATGCCGACGACCACTGGAGGAAGAACATGTCTGCTGGTAATTTGCCGGTTGTGAGAGAACAAGGAGAGCCTTTTAGAATACTCTATTTAATAAAGACTTTGGAAAAATTTGAAAATATATTTCTGTTTAGTAATTAAGAAAAACCTGTATGTGGAAACTCCCCATGAAAATTAGAAATTCAACAATAGTTTCATATGCTTATGTTTGTTTATTTATTTATTTTTCGAGACAGAGTCTCGCTCTTGTCACCCAGGCTGGAATGCAATGGCGTGATCTCAACTCACTGCAACCTCCGCCTCCCGAGTTCAAGCGATTCTCCTGCCTCAGCCTCCAGAGTAGCTGGGACTACAGGTGCCTGCCACCATACCTGGCTAATTTTTTGTATTTTTAGTGGAGACTGGGTTTCACCGTGTTGGCCAGGCTGGTCTCGAACTCCTGCCCTCAGATGATCTGTCCACCTCGGCCTCCCAAAGTGCTGGGATTACAGGCCTGAGCCACTGCACCCGGCCAGTTTCACATGCTTATAATCAAAATAATGTAACTACTTTGACTTCCACTTTTATAATCCACATAATGAAAAAAGAGGCAATGATTCACTTATGCTAAAGAGCAGAATATGCATGTTCAGCCTTGAAGATGTAAAAGTAGAGAATACAGAGGCAAGAGATGGAAGGGAAGAGGACTGAAGGAAAGGCACTGGGCGGAGGATTATCTTACAAAGCCAGGAGCAAAAGATGCTGTGTCTATAATGAAAAAAAGAAGTTAAAGTTTGAATATCTTATTTCAACTTGCAAAGGCAACCAAAAGAGAAAAACAAAGAGAAATAATTGTACAAAATAATTTCATGGAGGGGAAGTGATGATTCACATAAAAGAAGCAATTCTTTGTCTATTATAGCAGAATGGAGAATTTCTAAAATTGATAAATCAAAAAAGAACATAAGAAAAAGATAGAGATAAGAAAAAGTGGTTTCTTATCTCTAGTTTTCATGACTTTATTTCTAAATGATCAAAAAGAATTTCATGCAGAGGTATTTGCAAACACTTCTCTGCAAATAAAACACTCTTGGTGTAGATAGTCTTTACTTCCAAAAACCTCAAAGCCAAATTGGATAAAATGATAATATAGGATATAATTTCTCTTTGTATTTTTTAATTGCTGGAGAAATCTTGATCTGCTACATTTGAATTTGGATCACATACCTGGAACTCCGGTAGCTAGAAAAGTTCACCTTGATGCTTGAAAATGCTGTAAATTGTCATTTTTTAACTTCCATTTTCTTGCACCAGTAATATCTTTGCCATTTCATTTTGTCTGTTAGTCAGTATGGATATTCATTAAAAATAATTCTAAAGAAGTAGTTCAAAACTCCATGCTGATCAACATGATGGTGGGGAGTAAATAGCACACCAGGTTAAGTGTCTGATTCTGCATATGCTTGTCTAATCACCACGAACCATGATACGCATGCAGAGCACCCAAAGCTTTTTTTTTTTTTTTTTTTTGAGATGGTGTTTCACTTTTGTTGCCCAGTCTGGAGTGCAGTGGCGCCATCTCGGCTCACTGTAACCTCTGCCTCCCAGGTTCAAGCAATTCTCCTGCCTCAGCCTCCCAAGTAGCTAGGATTACAGGTGCCTGCCACCACACTCGGCTAATTTTTTGTATTTTTAGTAGAGTCGAGGTTTCATCGTATTGGCCAGGCTGGTCTCGAACTCCTGACCTTAGGTGATCCACCCGCCTCAGTCTCCCAAAGTGTTGGGATTACAGGCATGAGCCACCACAGCCGGCCTCAAAGCTCTTTTAAAGACAGCAAGAGGAGAAGATACATCACTCTTTACTCTGAGATTCAAATAAAAATCATGAGAGCATCCCACTTCTAGTAGGAGATGCAATGGCCATCACTTTTTTTCTGGGAATTTTTGAAGGGATTGGGTTGGGAGAGATAGAGTAATTCTTTTTCTTCTATAGACTTCTCACTCCAAGTTTTTGCTTCTGCTAAATTATTTGAATTTGCAAGCCATCCAAAACATGCTGTTTTTTTTTTTTTTTTTTCTTTTTTTTTTTGATGCGGAGTCTCACTGTGTCACCCAGACTGGAGTGCAGCGGTGTGGTCTCTGCTCACTGCAACCTCTGCTTCCCAGGTTCAAGCAATTCTCCCGCCTCAGCCTCCCGAGCAGCTGGGACTACAGGCACGTGCCACCACACCCAGCTAATTTTTGTATTTTTAGTACAGACAGGGTTTCACTATGTTGGCCAGGCTTGTCTCGGACTCCTGACCTTGTGATCCACCCTCCTCAGCCTCCCAAAGTACTGCGATTATAGGCGTGAGCCACTGTGCCCGGCTGTGCTGTTCATTTTTCATACCATGTTAGCTCATGCTTTGCCTACTCCCATCCTTTTCATTCCCAAACAGTACTTCATCAGATCATGGTGAGTTTGGCTGTGAATAATATAAAACACAAAATAGCAGTGTATTTTCCTCTTAAGTACATTAAGTTAGGGGTAAGGAAGGCAAGTGGGTATGGCAGCTCCATGATGAGGAAGACCCCAGGCTCCTTCTGCCTTGTTGCTTCACCATCCTCAGGAAGTGACCTGCACTTCATGGTCCATGATGGCTGTTCCAGCTCCACCTCCAGCTCCAGCCATGGCCCCTCATCCCTTTATTCCAGTCAATAGAATGGGGAAACGAGCAAAGAATTGCATGCCTTTTCCGATAAGGGCATTTTTGGATGCCATATGTACTCTAGATCTACTCATTTCCCATTGACTAGAACATGGTCACATGATCACACTGAGCTACAAGAAAGACTAGACAATTCAGTTTCTCTCTCTTTCTTTTTTCTTTGTTTTTCTTTCTTTGTTTTTTTTTTTTTTTTTTTTTTTGGACGGAGTCTTTGCTCTGTAGCACTCTACCCTGGGCAACAGAGTGAGACTCCCTCTCAAAAAAAAAAAAAAAAAAGATTTTCTATATCAGTGGGGAAATCTTCTTTTTTTCTTTTTTATTTTTTGAGACGGAGTCTTGCTTTGTCACCCAGGCTGGAGTGCAGTGGCACGATCTCTGCTTACTGCAACCTCTGCCTCCAAGGGGGAAATCTTTTTGAAAAATCTAGGTCCCCACGCAGCTGAAGAAATTGCTTAGCTTCTCATATGGTATGGATTTGGGCTCTGCCTTCATACTGGGAGGTATAAAGTGTGGGGAGTTAGAAACCACGGTCTTTAGAGCAGGGCTACCACACTGCACAAGTCCAGGGGCTACCATTCATATGGGATGACAGGCATCACGTGGCAGAGCTGGGACTAATTTCTAGGTTTATCAAGTATGCTTTAGGACTTAGAAGCAAGGCAGTCTCCCTGTATTTTCGTGTCCACATCTCTAGAATGGAAAATAATCGTAGCTATTTTGCAAAGCCTTTGTATGAGTTGAAATGAATGGTTTCACTTCTAATGAATAGAAAACTCCACATTGGTTTAAACACTAAGGAAATGTATAGTCTCATCTCTCATGAGGTTCAGTGGAAAGGGAAACCTCAGGGTTGGTTAATCAGACACTTCAGACCACCATCAAAGTATAGCTCCTCTTGTCTGTGCTTGCCACCTTCTATGGTGGGACACTATTGTCCTCTGGCTAATGGCAGCAGCCCAGCCCTCCAGACAGTGCAACCCTCAAAAGGAAAAGAGCCTGACTTTGCCTGTGTGTAGTGAGAAACTTTCTGGAAGCTTGAGATTTTTCTTCCTGTGCCTCTCTTTTTTTTTTTTTTTTGAGACAAGTCTCACTTTGTCACCCAGGCTGGACTGCAACGGCACCATCTCGGCTCACTGCAACCTCTGCCTCCCAGGTTCAAGTGATTCTCCTAACTCAGTCTCCCGAGTAGCTGGGACCACAGGCATGCACCACCATGCCCAGCTAATTTTTGTATTTTTAATGGAGATGGGGTTTTACCATCTTGGCCAGGCTGGTCGCAGACTCCTGACCTCAGGTGATCCACCCACCTCAGCCTCCCAAAGTGCTGGGATTACAGGCGTGAGCCACCGCACCTGGCCTCTTTCTGTCTCTTTATAAAGAATGACAGCCTATGGTGGTGCTTCAGTCAGGCCCAGAACTGGCACCATGTGCTGATGACCTGTGCAGTCACATGGATCCCGTGCTTAGAAGGATCTTGCACTTGGTTTAATGCTGCCGTCACTATCTTGACCTTCTTAATACCTTTTGAGCACAGGGCCCCCATTTTTATTTTGCACTGGACCTTGCAAATTCTATAGCTGGTCCTCGTCTGGACTTGCCCTTTGGGCCTGAGGATTGAGCCACCCTTTGAAGAACATGACTCCATGAGGATACCTGAGAGGGTACCTGACTACAATGACAGCCATTTTCCTACACCTGTTGTGAGAATGGACATGGTCAGTTTCAACACAAGTTAGTTGACTAAAAGTTCAATGTTCAAGGGAGTCACTAGAGTGGGAGCATTGGGCAATTGAAAGGACTCACAAGACCCCAGAGGGTGTGCTCATTTAGAGCTTTAATAAAGGTAAAAGATGGTAGAGCAGGAGAAGGAAAGTGCAGAGAACTTGGAAACGTCCAGAAGCTTTACCTTTATTATTATTTTACTTTAGATTGTGGACCACCAGAAGCTTTACTATTATTATTATTATTATTTTACTTTATCTTTAGATTGTGAACCACCAGTCTGTGTGAGGTGCCTTGGTCTCAGGGTCAGTAAAATTTTCATTGAATATTTCCCCTGTGAGTCTAGAGAACCTAGCTAGAGGGTGGTGGTGTTTCTAAAGACAAAGCTCTCTTAATTGTTCATATTTGGCCATGTGCAGGTGAGGAGCCGTAATCACAAAATCCAAATCAGGAATAATAAAGTCCACTTCCCAGGTATTCCATGAAAAGTAAAGAAAGATGACACAGCATCTCACTTATTGATTAAATAAGGTGATTAAGCTATTGATACATAACAGGTCCTCAATATGTGGGATTTTAATTTATTAAATATGAATAATACTTATTTTTGACATATGAATTTCAATTTTAACTACCATTTTAAATCTGATCATTTTCGTTACAGGGATTTGGATAATATTTTGAAACTGAAGTTTTTCCAAACTCTTAACGGTTATTTATTTATTTATTTATTTTGAGACGGAGTCTCGCTCTGTCACCCAGGCTGGAGTGCAGTGGCGCGATTTTAGCTCACTGCAAGCTCCGCCTCCCGGGTTCACGCCATTCTCCTGCCTCAGCCTCCCAAGTAGCTGGGACTACAGGCGCCCGCCAACACGCCCGGCTAATTTTTTGTGTTTTTAGTAAAGACGGGGTTTCACCATGTTAGCCAGGATGGTCTCAATCTCCTGACCTCGTGATCCGCCCGTCTCGGCCTCCCAAAGTGCTGGGATTACAGGCATGAGCCACCGCGCCCGGCCTCTTAAAGGTTACTCTTTAAAAATGTAGGCTATGTTGCCAAAAGACAGAAGAAAAAAAATGAGCAGGCCAGGCGCTGTGACTCAGGCCTGTAATCCCAGTGCTTTGGGAGGCCAGGGCGGACGGATCATTTGAGGTCAGGAGTTCAAGACCAGCCTGGCCAACATGGTGAAACCCTGTCTCTATTAAATACAAAAAAAAAAAAAAAAAAAAAAAAAATGAGCCGGGCATGGTGGTGGGCTCCTGTAATCCCAGCTACTCGGGAGGCTGAGGCATGAGAATAGCTTGAACTCAGGAGGCAGAGGTCGCGGTGAACCAGGGTCACACCACTGCACTCCAGCCTGAGTGAAAGAGTGAGACCCTGCTTCAAAAAAAAAAAAAGTTTCAGGTTTTTTTTCTTTTTAATGGAAGATATAATGGGGAATTTGAGTTGTGTATATGTTTAGAAAGGGACTCGAGTAAAAAATGGTAATTGCTTGCAAATATGAGAGACTGCAGAAATGTGTTGACTGCTAGTAAATTAGTAGTAAATTGAGTTTTATAGATAACATCATTTTGGATGGGTGCATTATAAGGCTTGGTAATAAAGAATGACATTTTTAAAAATAACCAATTAAGATAATGTTCCAAGGTACGCCATTACATAGTTTTACACATTTGCAATTCTATTAACAGAATTTTCTAGTTTACTCTTCCTCTCACACAATACCAGAGTATGTTTCATGTTGTACAATCATTTTCTCTCTTATGTATCCCCAAATCATTTGTCCTTTCTCAAACATATCCCCATACCACCTTTAACAAATTTTAATTATTTAGTGTATTCTTATATAACTAATTTTTTAAAAAGTCATCGACATTTTTTAAAAAGTCACAGTACAGAGTTGTTTTTACAAACGTAGACTAATTCTACATGCATCTTTCTGTAAGGTTCTTTAATCACTCAACATTCTATAATGTATATTCCAATAGGAAAATTGATGCAGCCCCAAAGCTTTTTTTTTTTTTTTTTTTTTTTTGAGACGGAGTTTTGCTCTTGTTGCCCAGTCTGGAGTGCAGTGGTGCAATCTCGGCTCACCACAACCTCCTTCTCCCGGGTTCAAGTGATTCTTCTGCCTCAGCCTCCCTAGTAGCTGGGATTACAGGCATGTGCCACCATGCCCAGCTAATTTTGTATTTTTAGTAGAGACGGGGGTTTCTCCATGTTGGTCAGGCTGGTCCCGAACTCCCAACCTCAGATGATCTGCCCGCCTTGGCCTCCCAAAGTGCTGAGATCACAGGCGTGAGCTACCGCCCCCGGCCCCCAAAGCATTTTTTTAAACAGTTACATAATATTCCACAGCAAGGGTATATTCATGTTAATTTAACCATTGGTTTGTTAACAATTTTTTTATTTTTTTGTCTTATCACTTGGTGAATGATGCTTCAATAAACACACTTTACCAATATACTCCCTACTTCAGTAAATATGCTTTTAATTCTATAGGATTTAATTAAACAAAAGGATACATATTTTTTTATTTTAAAAGAGTTTGCCAGATTAATTTTCACAAAGTTGCAGTAATTTTAGTGTTCATTGTTTTGAAAACATTATGGAACCTACTGTCTTGCCCTCCCATCATTCCCCAACTATCACTGGGTTCAACAAGTCTTTTGAACGTTTTTCCATGTATTGAGGGAAAAACATGTTAACCCACTGTTAAACTCGGCATTTCCCCGATTATTATGGAGTTGAGTTTATTTCATAGGTCTGTGAGCATCAGGATTTCCTCTTCGGTAAAATGACTATTTTTATCCTTTGACTATTTTTCAACTGGGTTATTTGTCCTTATATTACGAATGTATGGGAGTTATTTATGTATAATATGTAGGAATCCTTTATTGGATGTATGTGCTTCCAGTATTTTTTGCAGCCCGTTCTTTGTCTTCTGACTTCATGTACTGCCGCCTGTCAAATTGTAAATATTTGCATAGTAAAATGTTTCTTTATTTCCTTTCATTTTTTTGAGTTTCCTGTCTTGCTTAAGAAGTCCCCCCAACACACATACCGCTGCCACCAATGCCAGAGGCATATAAACATTGTCCTAGATCTTCTACCTTGTTTTTGTTATATTTTTATATTTAAACATTTAATTGTCATGGACATTATTTTTGTATAGTCAAAAGGAAAGCTCTACCTCCCCAGCTGCTGCTCCCATTTGATAAGCTGTTGTTCTAGAAATGTTTATTTAAACAAACCACCCTTCTCACACCTGTAATCCCAGCACTTTGGGAGGCCAGGGCAGGCAGATCACTTGAGGTCAGGAGTTCGAGACCAGCCTGGCCAACATGGTGAAACCCCGTCTCTACTAAAAATACAAAAATTAGCCGGGCATGCTGGTACATGCCTATAATCCCAGCTACTTGGGAGGCTGAGGCAGGAGAATCGTTTGAACCCGGGAGGCAGAGGTTGCAGTGAGCTGAGATCATGCCACTGCATTCCAGCCTGGGTGACAAAGTGAGACTCTGTCAAAAAAAAAAAAAAAAAAAAAAAAGAAAGAAAGAAAAGAAAAGTATTGTCTATATGAAATTTTGGTCTATTTTCCTCTCTTTGACCATTACCATTAAATACTTTAATTTTATTCAAGTAAAAGCAGAATCATATATTTGACATGAGAACTAAGTATTTCACATCGTTAAATTAGTTTGAATTAGGTATGCTTTTTATTGTGTATCAGGAATAACTTACTTTCTTTAACATTTATTTGTCTTTACATTTATTTGAATAACTATGTAATGAGTATCTGTTTCCTACATTTGGTAATATAGGTATACATTAATAATACCAGTAACTGGATTCTTGATCTAATCTCTAATTTATGTTGAACTGTCCCTGTTATATAGTGTTTCCATAATAACTTCAGGCATTTTAGTCAAACCTTACACTTTCATCAATTGTAAAAATTAAGATGTTAATTAAGATGTTACATTAGTTGTAAAAATTAAGATTAAACATTACAGACGAAACAACACTTGGTTCACTTAAAGTCATGCTGTTGTGAGAGGTCCTTGGAGAGCTACTGCTTCCATTTCAATTCAGACTCCTTTGGCCAAAGTAACAACCTGGTAAGCAGCTCTACCTGGAAAATTAGTCTTGAAGTACTGTTTGTAAATTACACTGACAGTACTGAAGTCATTTATGTAGACCAGCAAAATTGTTTACCACATTAGTGAAGTCACAGCCTGCAGTCTTCAGAACTTCACCCATTTTTGTAAGAGCTTGTTTAGCTTCTTTGGCTACCTCTCCTGCCACAAGCTGTGTATTTGAAGAGTCCATGACTAGCTGTCCTGAAATGTAAATGGTCCTGTTGACTAACACACCTTGGCCATATGGCCCAAGGACCCTGGGGGCTTTTGCAGTCCTGATCACCTTTTTAATCAAGGATGACATAGCTAACCCTTCTCTTGAGGCCTCTCTGGGAGAAGAAGCCACCACACCACCCCTGCTTGCTTCTCACCTGAGTTGATATTATTTTCTAAAAATGTCTGATAGGATTCATTTTGGTCCAGAGCTTTTTTTTTTGTGAAAAATCTTCTTATTTCTCTTAAAGATGAAGGGCCATTCAGATTTTCTATTTCCTCTTGTATTGACCTTCGTCTGTAAAGTTATCTTTGTCAGCTTCACTGGAATAAAAGTGCTTCTGATATTTCTTTAATATCCCTTCAACGTCTGTAGTATCTGTTGTGTTGTCTTTTATTTTTTATTATTGGTTAGTGTGTTCTTATGGTTTGATTATTTTAGCTAGCTGTTTCTTAATTTTCTTAATTGTTTTAAAGAACCAACTTTTAAGCCATAAATGCTTACACTGAGTCTTTGTATTTCAAGGGCAGCTGCATTCCTCAAATTTTGGTAAATGGCATTTCATTATCATTCATTATGAAATATTAATTCTTTTGCTTTCTTCTTTGACCATGTAATTAAAAATGTGTTACTTTCAAATATTTTAAGATTGTTCTAAATATCTTATTGTTATTATTTTTTATTTAATTATTTTTTAAAATGCATATATTGGCCAGGCATGGTGGCTCATGCCTGTAATCCTAGCACTTTGGGAGGCCAAGGCAGGCGGATTGCCCAAGCTCAGGAGTTTGAGACCAGCCTGGGCAATATGGAAAAACCCCATCTCTAATAAAATACAAAAAAATTAGCCTGGCGTGATGGCACATACCTGCAGTCCCAGCTACTTGGGAGGCTGAGAATCACTTGAACCTGGGAGGTGGAGATAGCAGTGAGCCAAGATCGCACCACCACACTACAGCCTGGGTGACAGAGCAAGACTCTGTCTCATTAAAAAAAAAAATATATATATATATATATATATATATATTTTTTTTTTTTTTTTTGGCTCACAGAATATAACCTTTATAATTTTCAGTTCCTTAACATTTATTGCGATATGTTTTAGGCCCCAGGAGATGGCTCTTCTTGCATATTCTATGTGGACTAGGAAAAGAATGTGTATCTATACTTGTTTTGTGTTGTTTTGTGAACTAGTCTGTAAATGACAATTAAGTCTAGTTGGTTGATAGTGGTGTTAAAATTTTCTATATATCCTTATTCATTTTTATTTGCTTACTTTATCAGTTTCTGTGAGTTGTGTGTTAAAATTTCCAAATATACTTAGTTTTCCCTTTCAGTGCTCTCAGTTTTTGCTTCTGAATATGTATTTATTTAAATAGTATTCTATTCATATTCTGTGGTTTCAATGGCTTATCTCTCCATGAAATTAACTATATTTCTCCTGGTAGTTTTTTTTTTTTTCAGCATCCCATATTATCTCTCTCTCCCTTGAGTTTTCCCTTTTTTTTTTCTGTTTTGTAGCATTTTAAAACATGTCTTGGCCAGGCACTGTGGCTCACACCTGTAATCCCAGCACTTTGGGAGGCTGAGGCAGGTGAATCACCTGAGGTCAGTAGTTCGAGACTAGCCTGGCCAACATGGTGAAACCCTGTCTGTACTAAAAATACAAAAATTAGCCGGGTGTGGTAGCAGGCGGCTGTAATCCCAGCTACTTGGGAGGGTGAGGCAGGAGAATCGCTTGAACCCAAGAGGCAGAGGTTGCAGTGAGCCAAGATGGAACCACTGCACTCCAGCCTGGGCAACAGAGCAAGACTCCGTCTCAAAAACAAAAAACAAACAAACAGACAAACATGTCTTTCCCATTAGAAGCTTTCCTTCAAGCTTCTCGGCATTCACATTTAAGAGTGAGGCACGAACATGTGAATCGAAACTTGTACGTGCATGGATGAGCTCCACTGCAGCACGAGACAGTGGGAATCTGCTCTTTCATGAAGAAGTCTATTCTTTGATGTCCTTTAGGAAGGATCAGCATTTGTAGCAGAACTGCTCTGTTCTCTTGTTTTAGGGTTATAATTCTATCAGTTCTTCCTTGGAATCAAATGTTTAAAAGGGGTTGGGGTTCTAAACTTTGGTAATGAAACTTTCACTTAAACTCCATTTTTCAGCACAGCACCCATTTCCCACTTTCAACTGTATCTTACATGCCTAATTCAAAATATTTCCTGGAGATGCATTGTCTTGATGGCTGCCAGGGTTGGGGAAGGATGATATCCTGGCTAAGTAAACCTCTGGTTCCTGGGTGAGGGATGTGTTGATTATAATGGATTCTTACAATGACTGCTGATAAATAACTCTTCCTTTCGCCCCAGGCCCTTTACCAGTTTTTAAGGTTAAATAGTGACTCCAATTTCCAAGCCTTTCAAAGTTTTCATAATGAGAATCTGCTTGGTTCTTATTGAACTTCCTGATTATAATTGAGTTTCGACAGGGATCAAAATTATGTCCTTATTTAGCTATATTTTGTTGTTGTTGTTGAGACAGAGTCTCACTCTGTCACCCAGGCTGGAGTACAGTGGCAAAATCAATAAAGGAATTGAAAAGATAAGAGCACTGAGGCAGGAGAATCGCTTGAACCTGGGAGGCAGAGGTTGCTGTGAGCGGAGATCATGCCACCGCACTCCAGCCTGGGCAACAAGACCAAAACTCCGTCTCAAAAAAAAAAAAAAAAAAAAAAAAAGGTAAGAACGTAGGATAAAGAAAATGGAAGAAGACATGGAAGAAGAAGACAGATGTCAACAAAATTTTGGATGAGGGGAAATTAAATGGACAAATGATAACTGAGTTAGCAAAACAGAGGAAGCTAAAATAGTAAATAAGAAGTAGGAGGAAGTTTAATAAGAAACAAGCTGATTCCCATTATGAAAACTTGGAAAGGCTTGGAAATTGGAGTCACTATTTACCCTTAAACTTAGCTGGGTGTGATGGCTCACACCAGTAGTCCCGGCTGCTCAGGAGGCTGAGGCACGAGAATTGCTTGAACCCAGGAGGTGCAGCTAATTCTTGTATTTTTAGTAGAGATAGGATTTCACCGTATTGGTCAGGCTGGTCTTAAACTCCTAACCTCAAGTGATCTGCTTGCCTCGGCCTCCCAAAGTGCTGGGATTACAGGTGTGAGCCACTCTGTTTGGCCTCTTATTTAGCTATGTTTTAATTGGAAGTCTTATTACAGTGGGTGCATACATTTTGTATTTTACTAAATACTGCTAAATTGCTTTCCAAAATGCTATACCAATTGAAGTTCCAACTAGTAGATGAAAATTTTATTTTGTACATCCTTATCAGCTTTTGACATTATCTGAGTGTTTAATTTCACCCAGTGTGATGGGTGAAAGTGCTATATAGTTGCTATTTTAATTAACGTTTCTCTGGCTGCTATTGTAGAAGTAGCTGTCAGAACTGCATGAAGCCTGGAAATGCTGGGAAGTCTTTTGGGTAATCATCCTTTGCCAGGCCTCCCAATAAGCACTGAGGAATGTTCTAGGGTTCGTTTGCTCATTTTACTTTCATCTAATGGACTGCCAGTACCAAAATCTGTACTAGTCCCAGTTCTCTAGAGGGACAGAACTAATGGAATAAATGTGTGTGTACACACACACACACACACACACACACACACACACATATATATATATATATATAAAGGGGAGTTTATTAAGTATTAACTCACATGATCACAAGGTCCTACAATAGGCTGTCTACAGGCTGAGGAGCAAGGGGAGCCAGTCTGAGTTCCAAAACTGAAGAACTTGGAGTCTGATGTTTGAGGGCAGGAAGCATCCAGCATGGGAGAAAGATGTAGGCTGGGAGGCTAGGTCAGTCTCTCTTTTCCTATTTTTCTGCCTCTTTATATTCTAGCCATGCTGGCAGCTGATTAGATGGTGCCCACCCAAATTAAGGGCGGGCCTGTCTTCCCCAGCCCACTGACTCAAATGTTATTCTCCTTTGGCCACACCCTCACAGACACACCCAGGATCAATACTTTGTATTCTTCAATCCAATCAACTTGACACTCAGTATTAACCATCACAAATAGGTAGCCAGGAAGCCCATTTGCTATTCTCATGGGGGTTGCTCACTCTTCAGGCCTCTGTTTTGGCATTCAGGCTGAAATCTCCTTCTGTGTGGGTCCGTTGTCTAGTGCTGAGGGGTTAGGGATCAGGGAAGCCAGACCCCATCTCCCACTCTGCTCCATTAGGCTCTATGCCATCTACTTCATTAGGCTCCATGTCATTCGCTCCATGACAGTGGCTATTGGCATCCCCTGTTAATTCCATCACTGACCAGCTGTAATAGAAACACAATGGCAAAGCTGGATGTCTTAACTTACAGGACTGGGTGATCTTTCTAATCAAGGATGCCATAGCTAACCCTTCTCTCTTGAGGCCCCTCTGGGAGAAGAAGCCTCTACACCAGCTCTGCTTGCTTCTCACCTGACTCGATATTAGTTGCTAAAAAGGTTTGCTAGGATTCATTTTGGTCTAGAGACTTTTTCGTGGGAAAGCTTCTCATTTCTTTTAACAATGAAGGGCCATTCAAATTTTCTATTTCTTCTTGTATTGATTTTCATCTGTAAAGTTATCTATTTCGACTCCACTGGAATAAAAGCACTTCTGATAGTTCTTTAATATCCCTTCAATGTCTGTAGTATCTGTTGTTTTGTCTTTTTTGTTAGTAACGTGTCCTTCTACTTAAGTTTTTGATTATTTTAGCTAGCTGTTTATTAATTTTCTTTTCTTTTGTTTTCTTTTTTTTTTTAATGGAGTCTCGCTCTGTCACCCAGGCTGGAGTGGCGTGATCTTGGCTCACTGCAGCCTCCACCTCCAGGGATCAAGCAATTCTCCTGCCTCAGCCTCCCAAGTAGCTGGGACTACAGGCACGTGCCGCCATACCCGGCTAATTTTTGTATTTTTAGTAGAGACCGGGTTTCACCCAGTTGGCCAGGCTGGTCTTGATCTCCTGAACTCATGTTCCACCCGCCTCTGCCTCCCAAAATGCTGGGGTTACAATCGTGAGCCACTGCTCCCGGCCTATTAATTTTCTTAATTGTACTTAATTGTTATTAATTTTCTTAACTTACAGGAGTGGGTAAGTTAAGACATTCCAGCTTTGAGCGTGTGTATGAATTACTTGTTTACAGCCTTTGCTCATACATATTAGGTTAATTGCCTTTTGACTTTGTCTAACTTTTGTAAACATTTTAAATTTTGGTGTAATGAATCTATCAATCCTTCCCTTGATGATTTAAGTTTTTGTCTTAAGAACTCTTTCCCTATCTCAAAGTCTTAAAAATTATTAGACAAAGATGTAAGACTCAATTTAATGGTTGCTTCTTGCTCTTAAGTATTTGATTCATGTAAAATATATTTTATATGATTTGAGGTAGAGACATAATTGTATTTTTTCTATATGGTGAGCCAATTTAACCAGAACCACTTAATAAATTATCTGTCCTTTCTCTACAGATGCTGCTTCTATTGTATTCACTTACCCTTCAAACAGGTACTCACTGCTTCATTCCCCGTGGCCTAGAATAGTGCCCCTAAAACAGGAGTACCCAATAATGGGCAACGTGCCTGTACTCCTGAAGCAGAGTGTTCAATCTTTTGGCTTACCTGGGCCACACTGGAAGAATCATCTTAGGCCACACGTAAAATACACTAATACTAATGATAGCTGATGAGCTTTAAAAAAAAATGGCAGGGCACGGTGGCTCATGCCTGTAATCCCAGCACTTTGGGAGGCCAAGGCGGGTGGATCACGAGGTCAAGAGATTGAGACCATCCTGGCCAACATGGTGAAACCCTGTCTCTACTAAAAATACAAAAAAATTAGCTGGGCACGGTGGCGGGCACCTGTAGTCCCAGCTACTCGGGAAGCTGAGGCAGGAGAAAGGCATGAACCCGGGATGCGGAGCTTGCAGTGAGCCGAGATCGCGCCACTGCACTCTAGCCTGGGTGACAGAGCGAGACTCAGTCTCACAAAAAATAAATAAATAAAAATAAAAATAAAACAGCTTCATTGAGGTATAATTGGTATATTAAAAACTGGACATATTTAATGTATATAATTTAATGAGTTTGGAGATACACATACATCCATAACACCATCATCACACTCAAAGCAATAAACGTATCTATCACCTCCAAACATTTCCTGCTTCCCCATCTCCCTTTTTGTGGTAAGAACACTTAACATGATTAACATGAAATCTACATTCTTAAAAAAATTTTAAGTAGGTAATACATTTTCGTTGACCATAGGCACAATGCTATACAGCAGATCTCTAGTACTTATTCACTTGTTATAACTGAAACTTTATACCCATTGAACAACTCTCCATTTCCCTCTCCCCACAGCTCCTGGCAACAACTATTCTATTCTCTGTCCCTATGAGTTTATTTCAGATGCCTCATATGAGTGGAGTCATGCAGTATTTGTCATTCTGTGCCTGGCTATGTCACTTAGCATGATGTCCTCCAGATTCATCCACCTTGTCACATATGCCAAGATTTCCTTCTTTATTGAGGCTGAATAATACTCCGTTGTATGTATATAACATATTTTCTTCATTCATTGATTCATTCATTTTTTTTTCTTTTTTGAGACAGTGTCTTGCTCTGTCACCCAGGCTGGGGTACAGTGGCATGATCTCAGTTCACTGCAACCTCCACCTCCCCAGCTCAAGTGATTCTCCTGTCTTGTCCTCCCAAGCAGCTGGCATTACAAGCACCCACCACCATGCCCAGCTGATTTTTTTTTGTATTTTTAGTAGAGACGGGGTTTCACCATGTTGGCCAGGCTGGTTTCGAACTACTGACCTCAAGTAATCTGCCCACCTTGGCCTCCCAAAGTGCTAGGATTACAGACATGAGCCACCATCCCTGGCCCATTTATTCATTTTTGATGGACATTTAGGTTGTTTCCATATCTTGGAATAATTGTGAATAATGCTGCAATGAATATGGGTGTGCAGATATCTTTTCAAGATCCTGATTTCATTTATTTTGGATACATACACAGAAGTGGGATTGCTGAATATAATAGTTCCATTTTTAATTTTTTAAGGAAACCCAGTACTGTTTTCCATAGTGGCTGCACCATTTGGCATTCCCACCAACAATGTACAGGGTTTCCATTGGTCCACATTCTTGCCAACATTTGTTATCTTTTGTTTTTAGATAATGGCCAACAGGCTTATGAAAAGGTGCTCAATTTCACTAATCATTGGGAAAAAGCAAATCAAAACCACAATGAGATATTAACTTCCACATATTAAGATGGTTATTACATGTGTATCTTGCCGGCCAGGCTCTGAGCTCACAATCACAGGGATTGTGTCTTTTTTGTCTTTATCTCCAAAGTCTAGCATAATGCTCATATGTCAATAATTGTTCTAGTAATTTTATCCTAAATTTGCCCTAAATATAATTTCAAAAGAGCTTTAGGGGTAATAGAGCATGAAATAAAATTAAACTATGTTTTGAATTTCTTTCTTCAATACTCAGAGACAGAGAAAATTATAACATTCAATTACATATTTACTTTTATTTAAATTAGTAAGGCTGTAAATTATGAATGTAAATGTGCTTAGCTAGAACAAATATTGCTCAGAATAAAAAAGATATACAAATATAATGCTAATATTATACAATATAGGCTATCTCATAAAAATTTGTACTTGTATACACACATACATAATTGGCTACATTCGACAATGGGATTCGTTTGATTCCTCCATAGTAATTAGAACAGGAGACTTAACTGATTACAGCCATGATGCAGTTACTTAAAAACACACACATACACATGCACACAGGCACAGGCACACACATGCACACCCCACATAAATAAGTTTGGGAAAATTTTAAATTTTCTCACTCAGGACTTTTCAAAGCCATCTCAAAGGAGCTTCCTCAAAACATTTAATGTTGGCATCACCCCACAAGTACTCAGAAATAAGTGTTAAAATAGAAATCCAATCGAGTAATGGGAAACTGACTTAGATTATCTTATTTGTTTGTATATTTATTTGTCATCTATCTCTCTTATTCACTGCTCTATTTTCAACATCTACAATAGTGCTTAGTAATGAATACACATGCAGTACACAAAGGTGCTAACACAATACATGACTAATGATGAGAGCTATGCACATTTATCCAGAATGAGAATTATTTAGTCCAAAAAATATCTGGAAAGCATAAATGCTGTAATTAGATAAAGCTAAAATTCTATTACTCTATTGAAACCAGATATCAAGTGATACTTTTAAACTAAACATGAAGTAATGGTTGAAAAGGGATTAAAACACTGGAATTTGGGCATGCCAAATCCAAATCATTGAATATTCAATTACAGATCTAATAAAGCAGGTAGACCATGAATAGGATAATTGCATATGGAGACCTTCGTTCCAGTCGCAACTATGTCACTGTGAGATTTTGGCCAATGAGGTACAATTTCCTCAATTATAAAATGCATTAGAAATAACTGCCCTCTCTTCTTTACAGAAGTGTTGTAAGAAACAAATACAATCAAATTTATATACTCTTATTATTTAATCATCCATTACAAGCAAAATGTAAATGTGATTGTCCTTACTACAATCAACACTGAAAACAGTGAATTCAGGATGTTGCTGTGGCAGGCCAGAGGTGGGTCACTTGAGTCTCCATTGAAATAACTTGCTGGCCAGCAAGTTAGTGGATAGCGTCCAGCTGCGCCTTCTGGATTGGCCACAGCATTTGCAGGTCTTTTTTTTTTCTGTTTTTCTTTTTCCCAGGATAGCCCCAGACAATGACTTAACAGGGTGGGGCACTAAGACCCAGACATTATTGCCCAGCATGACACTGTCTCCTCTCTGGGCAAACTTTGCTTTGGGCCTCACTATGAGCTGGCCAAGACTCTCCCAGAGCTGTGTCTGAATCTCATGCTTTTTCTCCTCACTCCCCACACCTCCCCTCTTCCCTCTCACAGGTGGGAGCCTGAAAGCCCACCCCATACCCATACTTCTCTTTCTTCTCCCTTTTATCTTTCTTAAACATTAACCTCCAATCAGTGTTTGCACTTCTAACTTTGTCTTGGTGTCTGAGTTCTAGAAAACCCGACTAACACAGTCCCTCAAACCCCAATCACCCGAAGCAGCCCATGTCAGTATTTTCCATTTTATATTTTTTACAGAAGTGTTCAAATACATAAAAATATTGTAAGCTTTTTATTGCAAGATGCTTATTTCTTTTTTTTCTTCCTTTTCCCCTCATTCTTGCTGTCATCTTAAGGATGCTGAATTTCTACTTCTTTTTTCTTCTTGGAATTATATCTTGTATTTGTGAACAAGAGGTGATAAAATATTATTTCAAGCATACACCTTATCAAGTGCTAACCCCCACCTGACATTCACCTATTTTATCAACAGCAATGGTTGAGAGGACTCATAGACATTTCTTGAGAACATAGCATTGAATGGCATGGCCTCAGTGAATCAGTGAGTTGGAGGTTATCAGTAATCTCCCAACAGCTTTTTAGGGTGAGGGTCAGATTCCTTCTTAATATGAGCCTGGAGCCCTTCTGTAAAGTCCTTGTTTCCATACTGTCCCTGGCTTGTTGAATTCCAGTAGAGAATGACCAGCAACCATACAGCTTTTAGCTTTGACCGGACCAGTGAGTTCTTTCATATCCAAGCTCCAATTTAAACACTCTTGTCTCTTGGTTCTATGTAATCCTCTGCAGGCATACTCTACGATAGGCTCAGCTGGGTCTCAAAAGTTCCAGCTTTACAAATAGCTTCTTCATTAAATGCTCCTGATGTAACTTATAGGCATCACTTCACATTGACCTTGTGAAAGGAGAACACCTGAGCGGGTATTTGGATAGTGGGTAGATGCTAAGAGCTTTTCGCAGAGAGCTCATTGTCTGCTGTCTTACAAAAGAGATAATCCTGCACATTGTTTTTACTGTTTTCATTTGCTTCTATTGCCTTTTAATTATTTTTGGTTTCCTTTCTGCATCAATGCTACGATTACATAAATACTCTATGAATTTCCTATGTAAGCTTTGGTAGCATTTGACATCATGATATACTGTTATTTTCGACAGACAGCATGTTTTTTAAAAAAGCTTATTCCCACGAGAAGAGTTTATTTATTTTAAGGTGGTAAATCTGTATTTTCAAATTGTTTCTATCTTTCTCTCTCTCTCTTTTTTTTTAAATTAGCTTTTCAACTTGATTGTAAAATGTCACAGCACAGAGAATGTACCTGGGAAGATGAGCTTGCATGGAGCCAGGCAAAGCAGATTACAATCTGGGCTCTCTTCTCATATTGAGTAAGATCAATAGCTACTTCGAGCCTCTGTTTCCTCATCTTTATTGTAAAACAATAATAAAATTAAATCCTCTTAACCTCTACAGGGAATAATATCATGGCCTGTGCAACGTTACTGCAAGAATTAGCACTAATTTGAGGACAGTTTTTCTCTGTCTTTGAATGGAAGTCCATAATTGGAATTGTTAATACAATTTTTAGTTTCCCTCAGACATATGCTTGCCTGAAGGCTAGTGTAGGATATAATCTGAGCTCTGTACTATGAATGTGTTAATTCCATTTGACTTAAAGCTACTTGAAGCAGATGATGCTGGAGGCTGGTCCCATGGCCGTTTCACACCCTAGTCAGAGGATTTTCAGTTTCTGTCTTCAAGGTGACATTCACAATTGCTGGTTTCCCATACCACATTTCTTCCCTATGCTTGAATTTCTAGGATTACAATAAAAGAGAGCTAATATTCACCAACCCAACACCTTTTTTTTTTGAGACGGAGTCTCGCTCTGTCCCCAGGCTGGATTGGAGTGCAGTGGCTCGATCTCGGCTCACCGGGTTCACACCATTCTCCTGCCTCAGCCTCCCGAGTAGCTGGGACTACAGGCACCCACCACCACGCCCGGCTGATTTTTTGTATTTTTAGTAGAGATGGGGTTTCACCATGTTAGCCAGGATGGTCTTGATCTCCTGACCTCGTGATCTGTCCACCTCAGCCTCCCAAAGTGCTGGGATTACAGGCGTGAGGCACTGCGCCCAGCCCAGCATCTTTAGTGTAACAAATCATCCACACACTGTAGATGTGTAAGGCCCAACAACTGACATAAAGGCAGTGAAGTGTCCTGTAAAGAGCACAGATTTGGGAATTTCCTATAGACTTGTCCTGCACTGGCTGCAAACATTTAAGCAACAGCTTCTGGTGCCCTTTGCTGCTCGCCTGTATCATGAGCATAATGGCTATGTTTATAGTATTTTTTGTTGTTGTTTTTTAGAAGATACTTTTAAAACCCTAGTTTTTATTTTTATTTATTTTCCAATGGCCAGTTACTGGAATGTTTTTATTTTTTGCATGTTATAAATATTTTCTCTGTGGTTTGAACTTTCAAAACCGTGATTGATTTTCCACTCTCTGTTATAGACTGTTTTTCTTTTCTACAAAGTTAAAAAAGTTGTCTCTTGAAGGCACAGAAAATAAACTTTTGAAATCAATGAAAACAATGGAAGCGCTGAATCCAGTAAACCAAAGATAACACAAAGACCAGGCTACAGAGGCAAGAGGTGTCTGGTGAGAGGGAGTGGCTGAGTGAGGTGACACTGTTTCCTGTGGACCCCAGTTTTATCTTTCCCATCAATTAGTATAATGGGAAAATTCTTGTAGTGTTCGATGATGTCTTCTACTGAATCAAACTTCTGAAACACAGAAAAGAAAGTTAATGACTTTTAAAATATCTTTTGTGTCTGTAGGTTAAAGTATAGCTAAGGTGCCTCATTTTGCATGGGGAAAAGGTGAACCAATTTAACAATGTTTGTATGGTAAAGGTGTTTCAGGAAGTGGTTTTTGGTTTGTTTGTTTTTTTCTGAGACGTTGTTTTGCTCTGTCACCCAGGCTGGAATGCAGTGGCACAATCTCGGCTCACTGCAACCTCCGCCTCCCGCGTTCAAGTGATTCTCCTGTCTCAGCCTCCCAAGTAGCTGGGATTACAAGCATGCGCCACCACGCCCAGCTAATTTTTGTATTTTTAGTAGAGACAGGGTTTCGCCATGTTGGCCAGACTGGTCTCGAACTCCTGACCTCAGGTGATCCACCTGCCTCGGCCTCCCAAAGTGCTGGGATTACAGGCATGAGCCACCACGCCTGACCGGAAGTAGTTTTTAAAAAGAGTATGGCAAGCTTGAAGGATGAGTGATAAGAATGATAACAAGAGAGAAAAAAATTCTTGAGAGAACCAAAAGTGAGCCCTATGGCAGCTCTTTAAACTTCCTACACAGGGAGTTTTCCCTCTCTGGAATCAGATCACACTGGTCAAGTTCCATTCTATTGTTATCACAACCTTTCTATCCTAAGGACTCAGATGGGTTAATTACACAGCAATCAAGCCTTGGAATCTCTGTTGCTTCCCAAACCTCAACCTTAGCTCTGACCAGCAAAAATATAGAAGATTCAGGCTCGAATGTAGTAAATTGGTGGGCAATGCCTGCAGTGAGCTTGCCCTCCAGTAACGAAGTCTAAGGAATTCTAGTATACATAGAAAGAACAGGGACAACCATGGGGCTGCTTAGCTAATTTAGCTGCCCTCCTTAAGCTTCTTGTGAAATAATGAGGTAGCTGCAGATTTCAGTGTTTCTAGATACACAGATAAAATGTTATGACAATTTAACGGAAAGTAAGATTATTTCAGGTTTAGGGAAATGGGGAAGTGCTTTGTCAAGGATACAGACTTGAAATGGGCTATGTTATGGGTCATTCCAGATAAGTAGACAGGAGGGTTTAAAGACATTAAAAGCAGAGAATGTACAGGACCATGCATAAGGACAGGTATTGAGAAGACTTTAGCATATATAGTAATTTTTTTTTTTTAATTTCAACAGCTTTAGAGGTACAAGTGGCTTTTGGTTACATGGATGAATTGTATAATGGTGAAGTTTGGGCTTTAGTGTACCCATCACCCAGATAATATACATTGTATGTACCCAGTAGGTGATTTTTCACCCCTTAGCCCCCTTCTCACCCTCTCCCTCTCTGAGCCTTCAATGTCCATTCTGCATACACAGTAATTCTGATCAGGTGAGTTTGGATAAGTTCCTAAAGGAGAATATTGGGAGATAATTAGGAAGAGCTTGCTCAACCTGCCTCCCATGTTTCAAGACAACTTAGATCCTCCTTAGCAAGCCTGTGAGGTGAATAGGCAAGGGGGAATGATCTTCCCTAAAGAGCGAAGGGAATTTCCGCTCAGAGAAGTGGACCGCCTTACTCAGAGTCTCCCATGGCTAGGGAGGGTGAGACCAGGAATGAAGGCTCACTTTTCTGGATACTTCTTTTTATTTTTCAGCTTTGCCTATAGCTTGTGACCTCTGATGCTCCAACAAACCAGGGTAGAGATGACACAGCCTGAAGAAAGGGAGCCGCGTGGGGGCTACTCTGCCTCTGATTTGGTTTTGTCCACTCCTTCCTCTGTCCGGGGCATCCTAGGTGCAGCAATGTTGCAAGGCCTCAGGAATAGCCAATGGAGAATGAGATTGACCAGTTAGGACCTCACAGGGATGACATTCTGTTGGGAGCAGGCAGAAAATAATTTCCTATGCAAACAAATAATTTCATTTAGAGCTATGTGCTGTGAAAATCGTCAGTTGAGGCTTAAGAACCTCACCAGGTCACTCAGAGGCTTCCCTCGGGGCTGTTGGGAGGGAACGTTCTTTTCTGTTAGAGGCCACTGAATAGAAAGCAATTAAAACGCTACAAACCTGTGACTTCCAGGGTCATCTCCTCCTTCCCACCATCATGTGGGGTTGGGGGGGTTGTGTGAAGAGCAAACAGACACCACACTGGGGATAAAAACGTGGGGAAAGAAATGTAGAGTGGGAATGTCTTGATGTTAACTAGTCCCTGGATCGAGTCCATTTCTGTCCTTTCTGGTTACATTACAACACATTTCCTTCTCTCCCGCCTGAGCTCATTTGAATTGGGGTTTGTCTTTTCACACCCAAAGAGTCCTGGTTCAATCTGTAAGTCCCTTGTCCTTCTGAAACCTTTACTGGATCTGCAGCAGTTTCCAATCAGATAACCTATGTGTCAGTCTGACTTAGTGTGTTCAACCTGTTAAAATACTAGGCCAGGCGTGGTGGCTCACACCTGTAATCCCAGCACTTTGGGATGCCAAGGTGGGCAGATCACTTAAGGTCAGGAGTTCGAGGCCAGCCTGGCCAACATAGTGAAATCCCCTCTCTACCAAAAATATAAAAAATTAGCCAGGCATGGTGGCATGTGCCTGTAATCCCAGCTACTTGGGAGGCTGAGGCAGGAGAATCGCTTGAACTTGGGAGGCGGAGGTTGCAGTGAGCTGTGATCGCGGCACTGCACTCCAGCTTGGGAGACAGAAGAGACTTCATCTCAAAAAACAAACAACAACAAAAAGTACTATAAACCTGGCAGCTTAGAAACAGCAGAAATGTATGTCTCACTTTCTGGAGTCTGGGGAGTCCAAGATCGAGGCACTGGCAGATTGAGGGTCTGGAGAGGCCCATTTTCTTGCCTTAATGCTGTGTCCTCACATGGTCCAAAGAGCAATGCACTCTTTTACAAGGGAACAAATCCCATCTGTGAGGGCTCCACCTTCAAGACCAAATCACTTTCCAAAGTCCTCACCTCCTAACACCATCACCTTAGGGCTTAGGATTTCAACACATACATTTTGGAGGAATACAAACATTCAGACTACAACACTACCCATATTAAGTATACAATAAATACGAGTTTCTACCTGATGCTAAGGTAAGGTACTTTCCCCATTGTCCAATGGGGAGATTAATCTCTACTACAGCAGGGTAATTGTAAGCAGAGGGCCTGTGGAGCCTAAATGCCTGAGTTCAAAGCCTGGCTCTCCCAACCACTAACAGTGTGAATGTCAGCAAGTTTCTTGCATTCTCTGTGCCTCAGTTATTCTATGAACAGTGATGGTAACGATAGGACCTAACTTTGAGATTCATTGTGAGAATGGAATTGATGCATATGCAGTACAGCATTCAGAAGAAAGCGTGACACAGAGTGAGTGCTCAGCACATGCCAGGCCTTACGATTAACTCCTCCCTTCTAGCTTTGCCAAGAACATCATGAGAGAGCAATGCAATCACCAAGAAGTTTATAGACCATTACTGTAAGCCTTTAGGAAGAGAAGAATTTTCTGTATTTCATTTCCAATTTTAAACCAAGCACAAAGTTTTCTTTCTCTGTCTTCATGCTTGGTAAAACAAAAAGTGAATAACAACCACACACAAAAAAACTTTTTATGCAGAACTCTTTCACAAAATTGGTTAAATCCACATCACTAAAAGGAAATCTTTCCTAGTTTCAGTCTTCAGAGGGAAGATGATTTCTTTGTCCTAGTCTCATTCCTATTTTCTTTAAGATTGCCTCAAAATAATACATTTGCTATTAATTGTTTTAATAATCTGCTACATGGATGACATTTCATATGAAATTGTAACTTTAACAGGTAGTAGGCAGCAAGAGAGGTGCAACTAGTCACATGGTCTTTCCTATTTTTTTTTTTTTTTGAGATGGAGTCTCACTCTGTCACCCAGGCTGGATTGCAGTGGCACAATCTTGGATCACTGCAACCTCTGCCTCCTAGATTCAAGCAATTCTCCTGCCTCAGCCTCCCAAGTAGCTGGGATTACAGGCATGTGCCACGGCGCCCAGCTAACTTTTTGTGTTTTTAGTAGAGATGGGGTTTCACCATATTGACCAGGTTGGTCTTGAACTCTTGACCTCAAGTGATCCACCCACCTTGGCCTCCTAAAGTGCTGGGATTACAGGCGTGAGCCCCCGTGCCCAGCCTTGTCCTTTCTTATTATTGGTTTCTAATGATGGGGTCAAAATTGAAATATTGCCCTGAAGAGACTTTTTAATAAGATTATATTCAAGCTCTTAGATATTGAATAATCTTTTCCAGGGGGACAACCAATGTTATGCTATTATTAGATCTTAAAATCTGTTTAAACCTTTTGTGTTTATTCTATATATGAACTGTGGGCGATGTTTCCTTGCCAGAAAAGTAAAGAAATCTGTTTGGGTACACACATGAGAGTGAAAGAAGGAAAGGGGGAGAAAAGAGAAAGAGAGACAAATGCCAAGCAAGCAGGAGGAGAAGGAAGCAGACAGAGAAGGTGTGAAAAAAACCCATGGGTTAATTATTTGTCTCTGTTCTTTAGTCTTTAATGTTTAGTTTATCATGTAAATATCTACGGTGGTTTTTAGAAACTTATAAACATCTGTAGAACAAAAGGAGAGATCTGGAAATTGAAATTGAAATGTCCCTTCTCTGAGATTTCACAGAAATGTTGACAAACATGACTTATGAAACTGAGATGCAGGGCTGATGTTTGGCAGCAGTTAAGCTCCGCACGTTGTTTAAGGCAGGTGCCTCCTTGGCTGGCTAGGGCCGATGTTCTACCAATCTCATTCTTGCTTAGGTGCCTACAGAGATCGGCACAGGTGCACAGGGTATTCCCTGGATGGCAGGGACTTGACATAACTCTTTCTGTGTTCCCAGAATGCAACACTGAGTCTAACATACTGTAGGCTTACAATTAATGCTTGGACAATAAATAAGTAAAGGAGCAGTGGGTGCTAAATGATTTCCCCCAATATGTCCATGTCCTAATCCCAGAATCTGGAATATGACCTTACATTGTAAAAGAGCTAATACTATTTTATATGGTATGATACAGGATAAAGTTAAGGATCCTGAGAGGGGGTGCTTATCCGAGGTTATCCCAGTAGGCCCTAAAAGCAATCATGTGTTTCTTCATAAGATAGGAGCAGTGGGAGATTTTGATGAGAGAAGGGGAGAAGGTCACGTGACCATAGAGAGAGATGGGGAGAAGGTCACGTGACCATAGAGAGAGATGGGGAGAAGGTCACATGACCATAGAGGCAGAGACTGGAGTGACGTGGCCATAAACCAAGGAAGACAAGGATTGCTGGCAGCCACGGAAAGCTGGAAGAGGCCAGGAGTGATTCTCCCCTGGAGCCTCCAGAAGGAGTGTGGTCCTGCTGATACCATGATATTGGACTTCTGGCCTCCAGCACTGTGAAACAATAAATTTCAGTTGTTTTAAACTGCAAAGTTTCTGGGGAAGGGATACTTATTAAGCACCTGCCTCTATGTGTCTGCCACTATTTACATGAACTCATGTCACACTCAAAATAACTCCCAAGAGTTAGGCATTGCTGCATCATCTGTGTGGTTAAATTCAAAAGTTGCAAGATAGCTACAAAACTACACGAAATTAAAATAATCTTTGAAGATGCTGTTTCTCATTATGTTTTTCCTGCTGAGTTGGGTGAAGATGCTTTCTTTAATTGAACCCTGGCTAAAGTAGCTAGTTGTTGGCTTGCATTTAGCAGAGCCTTGCTATGTAAAATGCCTTTATCTTGTTTTAAAGAAGCGTGATTCTTCCTCAGCAAGACAAAAGGCTCAGGCTGTGAAAAGCATGAGGGAACTGAGTGAAATCCAGACTGTCTTCCTCTTACACAGGGCACAGCTCCCTCAGAGGGAAGGCAGGAAGAACCACCTGTGAATTGTCATTTTTTACCCACTGCCTGGCACACAGTAAGCTCCAAGTAAGTGTTAACTATTCTTTAACTGTGATTCAACCTGCAATGTGTTCAAACGGGTGGGGGATTGCTTGTATTTGCCATGGTGTTATTTGAGTCTGCTTGTGGAAGCGAGGCATGAGAACAGGGTCTGGAGGCAGGGAATCTAAGGACTTCCTAGAACCAAATCAAATGGAAACACTTCAGTTATGACAGGAAGTATCCTTTCTATTTACATAGGGCCTACACTGAGTAAATGACTTTGTAACTTTACTTCATCCTCTTGGTTTACATAGGGCGAACACCAAGTAACAATGGAAACCTCTAGCAGATATTTAAACCGCAGAAAATTCTTTAAGGGTGCTCTTGAGCCCCTATGCCGGGGCCCGCTCCCACCCTATGGAGTGCACTTTCATTTTCAATAAATCTCTGTTTTTGTTGCTTCATTCTTTCCTTGCTTTGTTTGTGTGTTTCGTCCAATTCTTTGTTCAAGATGCCAAGAATCTGGATACCTTCAACTGGTAATGGAAGTCAATGTTTTGCAAACTATACCGCATCCCAGAATTGCCATTTACTAGCTGTGACTTTGGGCCAGATACTTAGTATTTCTGTGCCTCAGTTTCACAGTTTGTTAAATTGAAATATTGATAGCACCTACCCCAGAGGTTGGCTATGAGGATTCAATAGATCAAATCAGTCATTAATGGCTAACTGCACAGAATAGTTCCAGTGCATATAAAATCCCACCAAAACTCAGGATTCTGCCTTGGATTTCTTTCTCATTGCTTGCTTTATGTATATATATATTTATATTATTAGTGAATGCTTTAATTGATTCATTCTTTCACCTGTGGAAATGTATGTTCAACACATGTATGGGAAAAAAATAAGGAACGCAAAGGAGGAGAAAATTCCAGATGAACACAGAAAGGAGCTTCTTAAAACAGACATTTGGTTCTCTCAGGGTTCCTTGGTGACAATAATTAGAGCAGCTCATCTGGAGGCAGAGGGTCTAATCTATGGCCTGCCATAGGAGATGCTCCTTATTTGCCAAGACAGTCAGTGAACCCGCTGACAGTCTGATTAAGCTGTTAGGATATTATCACAGAGTCACCCTACTTCCTCTTCTTTATTAGCAGACCAAAGTGGGGCATGTTGGAAAAAAAGCAGTAACTATCTCAGGTCTCAGTTTCCTTGCCAGTAAATGAGGTTCATTAATATGTCCTTTCCAGAGCTTTTTCAAGAACTCCATGTGAGAGCAAATTAAACAGCATTTGGCCCAAGGGCCTGGCACATGCAAAGGCACACCATGTCCACGTCCTCTATTCTCTAAGGACAAAGAACCCTGAAACCCAAGCATTTAAGAATTATATAATGCTTTCCTGGCCAGGCGCGGTGGCTCATGCCTGTAATCCCAGCACTTTGGGAGTCCAAGGCGGGCAGATCACCTGAGGTCGGGAGTTCCAGACCAGCCTGACCAACATGGAGCAACCCTGTCTCTACTAAAAACACAAAATTAGCTGGGCATGGCGGCGTATGCCTGTAATCCCAGCTACTCAGGAGGCTGAGGCAGGAGAATCGCTTGAACCCGGGAGGCAGAGGTTGTGGTGAGCCAAGATCACGCCATTGCATTCCAGCCTGGGCAACAAGAACGAGACTCCGTCTTAGAATAAATAAATAAGCCGGGTGTGGTGGCTCATGCCTGTAATCCCAGCACTCTGGGAGGCTGAGGCGGGCGAATCACAAGGTCAGGAGATCGAGACCATCCTGGCTAACACTGTGAAACCCCGTCTCTACTAAAAAAATACAAAAAAATTAGCCGGGCGTGGTGGTGGGTGCCTGTAGTCCCAGCTACTCGGGAGCCTGAGGCAGGAGGATGGCGTGAACCCTGCAGGCAGAGTTTGCAGTGAGCCGAGATGGCGCCACTGCACTCCAGCCTGGGTGACAGAGCAAGACTCCGTCTCAAAATAAAATAAAATAAATAAATAAGAATTATATAATGCTTTCCTAAAGATGAGAAATTCTATAAGCTGAGAGAAGATATAGAAGGATAAAGGGACACTAAGCTGGAAAGTCCATTACCATAGGTATCTTAGGGGGACTATATCCTACTTATTAAAATGACTCAGGAATAGTAATGAAAATATAACTAAAATTTATTGTGGGCTTGATAGGTCCCAGGCACTGTTCTAAGTGTTTTACATTTATTAACTTGCCAATCCTCTCCACAAAATGAAGAAGTGACCACTTCTGTCTTTCATGTTAACGTAGCACTTTCTTAATGTGGTTGTACCTGGTAGATTTATGTATTAATCTATGGATTCACTCATGCACTTGTTCAGGTCACAATGTTCCCGGGCTGTAGCAAATGGTGGTGTGGGATATGATGAAGATTCTCTTCAAATAATCCGATCAAACTTTTATTCTTTAATTCATAGTACCCCCCCCCAACCCTTGTCCTTTTTCTCCTTTTTTCCTTTTTGCCTTTGTTAGATGCCAAGGCACGCCACAGTACCAGGCATTATCAGTACCAGCTCACATTCCTTTCCTTATATGGAAAGAGGACTAACTTTTTAGCTCATTACAGACACCCCTTCCCCTTCCTCTCCACTTTCTTTTATATGCCCACTTTATCTAAAAAAAATCAAATGTTTAGCCAACTGGGATTAGTTTAGATTGTAAGACCTGACCCCAGCCAATGGGGAAAGGGTACAGGGGCAGGACTTGTGTCAGGAATAAAGGCTCTTGTGCCCCTTTGTTCAGGTATGCTCTCATTGCGACTGGCCAAGGAGGCACCCCTCTGTGCAGAACTAAAATTGCTTTGCTAAGAATCCTTTGTTCGAGTGTTCAATTTCCTTAGGATTTTGAGCGTTATTCCTAACAGTGGTGAACAGACCTCATGGTCGCCTCACAGGTGCTGACTACTCCTCTCCGAGTCTCAGAAAAGTGCTCTGGTCAGACACGGGATTTAAGCTGGAATCTTTATGCAGCCTGCGCATCGATTTCACACGTGTGCCTACCTGAAGCCTGTTGGCAGCCCTAGCAATGTGCCCTATTTTGTTATCTGTTGAAGAACAATCGGTATCTGTGTGAAAGTTCTGGTTTTATCCTGTATTAGTTTGTCAAGGCTACCGTAACTAAGCATTACAGACAAGGTGGCTTAAACAACAGAAATGTGTTTCTTCACAGTTCTCGAGGCTGAAGTCCCAAGATCAAGGTGTTGAAAGGCTGCTTTCTCCCCCGACCCCTCTCCTTGGTTTGCAGATGGTCGTCCCTTCCCAGTGTCCTCACATGGTCTCCCCTCTGTGCGCGCCTGTGTCCTAATCTCCTCTTGTCATAAGGACATCTCTCATATTGGATTAGGACTCATCCCAATAACCTTGTTTAACCTTAATTACCTCTTTCAAAGCCCTATCTTCAAACACAGTCACATTCTGAGCTACTGAGGATTAGGACTTCAACGTGTGGGTTTTTTGGAATGAGGGAGGCACGATTCAGCCCATAACAATGCATACCCCCAGATAAAACTGAGACCTGGAGATGTTAAACAGGAATCATTAAATTATTGAAGTCTAGGCTTTAAAAGAACATTTACATTTGAGGAAATTGAAGCCCAGAGAAGTTAAGTCACTGGACTGAGCTCACATCCTTAGAAATGGTGGCTCATAACTAACTTCGTTCCTTCCTTCCTTTACCCCTTCCTTCATCAACAGAAGAGTTGCAAGAGAAGCCTCTCCTTCCCCCTTCCGTTACTGCCTGTGTGTCTTTGGCCACTTATTTAATTTTCTGAGCCCCAGTTTTCCTACATCTAAGATAGGAAAAATCATGACACCAAAGAGTTGTTGAGGATCAAAATAAGATAATGCTGGCTGGGCACAGTGGCTCACGCCTGTAATCCCAGCACTTTGGGAGGCCGAGGCAGGCAGATCATCTGAAGTCAGTAGTTCGAGACCAGCCTGACAAACATGGCGAAACCCCATCTCTACTAAAATATAAAAATTAGCCGGGTTTGGTGGTGCATGCCTGTCATTCCCGCTACTTGGGAGGCTGAGGCAGGAGAATCACTTGAACCTGGGAGGAGGAGGTTGCAGTGAGCTGAGATCTGTACTCTGGCCTGGGTGACAGAGTGCGTCTCTGTCTCAAAAAAAAAAAAAAAAATTAAAGATAGACTAGGCCTGGCATATACATATTCAGTGAAAATTTCCCTTTTCTTGTGGATTGATTTATGTTATTCACGAATATTTTAATTGATTCACTCTTTCGCCACCATCAGCAGATCTGTACTGAGGACAGGCATGCTCAACCTAGCCCTAATGCTGTGGCTGGGTTCACATTCATTTTGGGGACACGAATCTATAGATAAGGAATTCTGACAGACATCAGAAATGTCTGCAGTGGCATTTCAGTGCTGAGGAGGGAAAGGAATTTGGCATTAGTGTATGCTCCCCTGGAAGCTTCCTGGGAGGCAGAGTTTAGATGTGTCTTGTAGAATGAGTTTTCTTTAACAGGCAACGCAGGGAATGGGGGTGCATGAAATGGTCAGAACTGGTCGCTGGCCTGGTAGGCCAAAGTGTAAGATGTGCAGATATTTGTGGAAGGGGTGGGGAGGTCAGACTACATCCCCCTCCTTCAGGGCGGCATCCTCCTCCTCCAGGGCGACATCCCCCAAACTCTTCCTTTATTTGTTGTGCTTAGCCTGGAACAGGTAGGCTGTTAAGTTATACCCACCTCATCTCCTCTGAGTCCTGTCCCCAGGGCAAACTGCTGACTCCTCTCCAGGAAGCGGATTTTTACATTGTAGACTTTGTTCTCATTAAACACAACCAAAACATAGGGCTCTTCCTTGGATTTTGTGGAACAATCTCGGACCAAGAAACTACCATCCTGAAGCAAAAAGAGTAACAGTCATCTTTTCAGACACGCCACCATTCTGCCCTTGTAATGGTGGCAACAATGATGTTTGCATGCATGAGATTCCCAGATGGATTTAGTTTTCGGTAAACTACTTTAATTCAGTAAATTTTTACTGAGTGTCTGCATGTCTAAGGGTTCTTGTCATTTTCTGAGATGTGTACCAGTTGGATCTTGACACTCTCTTCTTGAAAGTCTTTCATCAAGGCCAGGTGCGGTGGCTCACCCCTGTAATCCCAGCACTTTGGGAGGCCAAGGCAGCCGGATCGCCTGAGGTCAGGAGTTTGAAACCAGCCCAGCCAACACAGAAAAACCCCGTCTCTACTAAAATTACAAGAATTAGCCGGGCATGGTGGCAGGCATCTGTAATCCCAGCTACTCAGGAGGCTGAGGCAGGAGAATCACTTGAACCTGGGAGGCAGAGATTGCAGTGAGCCAAGATCGTGCCACTGCACTTCAGCCTGGGCAACAGAGCAGGACTCTGGTTCCAAAACAAAAACAAAAAGAAAAAAGAAAATCTTTCATCATTTCCTACTGACCTGGGCATAGTGCTCATGAACTTAGCATGACCAACCTATCTTGCAGTTTGATATCTCATTGCTCCTGCAGCTTTCTGCCTCTGGCTCCTGGCTCCAGCCAAGCCACCATTTCCCAAAGGCACCATCTGCTTTGGGGCTCCCAGATTTTGCATGATGTATTACTCTGTTTTCACACTTCTATAAAGAAATACCTGAGACTGGGTAATTTATAAATGAAAGAGGTTTAATTGACCCACAGTTCCACACGGCTGGGGAAGCCTCAGGAAACTTATAATCACGCGGAAGGCGAAGGGGAAGCAAGCTTGGACCTTCGCACGTGGCAGCAGGAGAGAGCAGAGTGAGGAGTGAAGGGAGAGGAGCCCCTTATAAAACCATCATATCTCATGAGAACTCACTCACTAGAACAGCATGGGGGAAACTGCCCCCAACATCCAGGTCTCTCCCTAGACACGTGGGGATTATGGGGATTACAATTCAAGATGAGATCTGTGTAGGGTCACAGACAAACCATGCCACATGTGCTACTCCTTCTGCATGGAAAAGCCCTTCTCCTGCCCCCTTCTTGATGTATTCATCTCTCAGTGTTCACATATTTCCTCTTCTGCCTGATGCTCGGGTATTATTCTAGAGATAGTGGGAGCCACAGCAGGCTTTAAGCAGAAAAAGCTTTTACCTAATAAATTGAACTTCCGTGTGGAAAGATGTCTATGCGGGATTAGGGTTCCTGAAAGAGACATGGGGCTTCTAAGTCATTGATATCAAACTGAATGGAGAGGCCCTTTGTGGGAGGAGGAATTGTAGCCTGTGTTGAGGTGAGGGCAAGTACAGGGCAAGGAAGAAAAGACAGAAAAGGCCCGGAGATGCCTGAAAGATGACAGAAGACCAGGAGATTCAGAGTGACAGAAGCCAAGAGGTGGAGACTGAGGGTTTCCAAAAGCGGGTCAACAGCATTGAATGGTCCAAGAGCTGAGAACAGGACAATGAATAGAAATAATTTGTACACTCCAGAGAATAATTCAGAATGATACTAAGATCTGGTTGTACAAGATTGAGAAATGGAGCAGTCCTCCTGAACGTGAACACATCTACCAGGCTTAGTTTTGTGGTTACATTGTGTTATTTATATAATGAAAAACACTGAAAAATCTGTAAGTATAATTGTGTGTATTGTATAGATGGTTATAAGTGATCTATGAAGAATAGAGGCCAGGTGTGGTGCCTGACACCTGTAATCCCAACACTTGGGAGGCCGAGGCGGGTGGATCACTTGAGGTCAGGAGTTCGAGACTTAGCCTGGCTGACATGGGGAAACCTCATCTCTACTAAAAATACAAAAATTAGCCAGGCATGGTATCATGTCCCTGCTATCCTAGCTACTCCAGAGGCTGAGGCAGGAGAATCGCTTGGACCCAGGAGGCGGAGGTTGCAGTGAGCCGAGATCATGCCACTGCACTCCAGCCTGGGTGACAGAGTGAGACCCTGTCTCAAAAAAAAAAGTATGATAAATATAGATTATATATATAATGATTTATAGCTATAATAATAAATTATGATATATAATTCTTTATATAGATTTTATAATAGCTATATATAATTATATACTTCAATAATGAATATTTATACATATAGATGTATAATAATGGTAATAATACTGTATAATACAACATAACAATACTTTATACAAAATTTAGAAATAATACTGTAACATGATAGTGATGTTATGATGATACTGGTAGCTAAGGTGCATTGAGATTTGCCAAGCACTTTACCCACATTGTTTCATTTACAGGCTTTTCTTTTTTTTTTTTTTTTTGAGATGGAGTCTCCCTCTGTTGCCCAGGCTGGAATGCAGTGGCACGATCTCAGCTCACTGCAACCTCCGCCTCCAGGGTTAAAGTGATTCTCCTGCCTCAGCCTCCTGAGTAGCTGGGATAACAGGCACCCAACACCACGCCTAGCTAATTTTTGTCTTCTTTGTAGAGACGGGGTTTCACCATGTTGGCCAGGCTGGTCTCAAACTCCTGACCTCGTGATCTGCCCACCTCGGCCGCCCGAAGTGCTGGGATTATACGTGTGAGCCATCGCGCCCGGCTCATTTACAGGGTCTTTACATAAACATCTTTGGGTTCCTTTTTTTTTTTTTTTTTTTTGAGATGGAGGCACGTTCTGTCGCCCAGGTTGGAGTGCAGTGGCTCAGTCTCGGCTCACTGCAAGCTCTGCCTCCTGGGTTCACGCCGTTCTCCTGCCTCAGCCTCCTGAGTAGCTGGGACTACAGGTGCCTGCCACCACACCCGGCTAACTTTTTGTATTTTTAGTAGAAATGGGGTTTCACTGTGTTAGCCAGGATGGTCTCGATCTCCTGACCTCGTGATTCGCTCGCCTCAGGCTCCCAAAGTGCTGGGATTACAGGCGTGAGCCACTGCGTGCCCTGCCATAAACGTTGGGTTCTTTACATAAATATTGATGGAAAAATTTTAGTCTCATTTTACAGGTAAAGGAATAAAGGTCTAAAGGCTTAAGTGAATCCCCTAAAGCATCACGGTTACTAAATGGAATACCGAAAAGCCAAACCAAATTCTCACCCTTTAAATACACAAGCCTCTGACTATATAAAATAGGATGGCAGAATTTTCTGGAACTTGTTCTACCTAAAATGTTTAGTCATAATTGAAGCCTTAATGTTCAAGCACAGAGCACTGCCAAAGATCAGAAGGAGAGAAGAGGCCAAAACTCATGGCCAAGTTTTGGGTTTATCCTCTTAAACTCTGAAATGATTTGTCAAAATAAATCTGAGTAATGCTGAAATTTAAAATAAATTATCTTTCATAAATGGGAAACACATTTTGACAGAACTGAGACAAACAGAAAAGGAAAATATGAAAAGGAAAATGTGAAGTCATTTAACTGAGATTTTATTTTCTTAATGTTTCTTGGGAAGAGGCAGAAGCAGGCACACAGAAAGAGAGGAAGGGAACATTTGCTGAGCGCCCAAATGCTGCTGGAAGAGCATCAGGTGACATGCATATTGCTTTTCCAGCACAATCCACACATGGGCTTCTGGAAGGAGGTCTACTAAGAGTAGTTCTTCCGACGGAAAACAGGCTCTGTGAGTGCAATGGTGCACTGGGCACTGATTAACCAAGATGGACAGCCAGGATTGGAATCTACCATCACCAGGTTCGCCACTCTACCAAGGCATGGCCAGATTTCCTGGAAAGAGGAAAGGAAGGTCCTCAAGGAGCTGCATCAGCCAACCACCCACGGCTCTCCACCCGGGCTGTGAAAAGAACTGTGAGGGCTACTAGAGTCAGCCAGGATTTTGTGAAAAGAGCACTGATCTTGAATGCATGTTCTGTAAGTTTCTCTGCTTTATGACCAACACATTGGCTTAGCCTCAGTTTCCTCATCTGGGAAATGGGATGTTCCATTTATTCTGTGTATGTTCAAGATACCTTGATAGCAATGGTATCATTTCCTACCACTGCTATAACAAATTACCATGAAATTAGTGATGTAAAACAGAAACGTATTCTCTTACAGCTCTGGAGGTCAAAAATCTAACATGAATCTTGCTGGGCTAAAATCAATAGGATAGACTTTGTTTCCATGACTTTTCCAGTTTCTGGAGGCCAACAAGATCCCTGGCTTGTGGTTCTCCCATTCATCTGACCTCACTTTCATTATCACGTCCCTCCTCTGACTTTGCCACTCCTGGTTCCCTCTTAGAAGGACCTTTGTGATTATACTGAGCCCACCCAGATAATGATGCATAATAACTTCCCCATCTCAACATCCTTACCTTCACATCTGCAAAGTCCCCTTTTCTATGAAGGTGACATATTCATAGGTTCTGGGGATTAGAATGTGAACATCTTTGGAGGGGGCGTGATTCTGTTTATCATAGCAACTTATACATATAATTTATTTAATTTTACAACATCAATTCTGAGAGCTAGGTTTTATTAAAATTTATTGTAGATCTATCATTTATTCACTAATTAACTAATTCATTCATTTTTAGGTTACCTCCTTCAACAGTGACCATTGTACTGGTTAGCTGGGGATAGGTTTTCATGTTGCATCAGTCTTGAGACACTTTCTATAACTTCTAAGCAATCTCGTATAGTTCTCTGCACATAGTCATCATTCGATAATCATTTGCTCTTTGGGATGTTGGTTGTGGTAGTCATTTGACCTGATGACAAGTATTCCAGTTCTTTTCTCATTTTGGCCACATGTAGGTTTGTACTTCCTCACCTTCTTCGAAGTTAAGTTTGGTCATGTGACTTCCTTTGGTTAAAGATGTGAAAGCAGAAGTAAAATATGTTACTTCTGAGAGGATGTATTAAGAGTCAGAGTGTGAAGGTAGAAGCACACAACTGAGATGGAGCCCCTGGCAGCCTGGGTTTATCCACCCAAACCCGTCCTGAACATCGTATGCAAGCAAAAAATAAAGTTTCATTATGTTAAGCAACTGAGATCTTGGGGTTGCTGCTGCAGCATAACCTACCATATCCTGACTATTGCAGCCTTCACGATCTCTGCTCCTTTCTCGAAGAAGTGAGACATAAAGACCCAACAGTACTTTGGGCAAACCTTGATTAAGGAGATAAACCTTGAGGAAAGCAGAAGGAAGCCCCTTCTATTGTGACCTCTATAGTCCAGTTTCCAGATTTCATCTTCAAAATAGTTCCTTACGGTTGATTTTACTGTTTCATTTTACAAATGAATAAATCTACATGGGAAGTTATTTAGAAACTTGGGAAAGCCACACAGCTGATAATTAGCACGACCAAGCCTCAGGCCTGAAACTCTCCATGTTTTTTATTTTTTTTGAGAAAGAGTCTCGCTCTGTCTCCCAGGCTGGAGTGCGGTGGCGTGATCTCAGCTCACTGCAAGCTCTGCCTCCCGGGTTCACGCCATTCTCCTGCCTCAGCCTCCCGAGTAGCTGGGACTACAGGCGCCCGCCACCACGCCCGGCCAATTTTTTTTTTTTGGTATTTTTAGTAGAGACGGGGATTCACCGTGTTAGCCAGGATGGTCTCGATCTCCTGACCTCGTGAGCCGCCTGCCTCGGCCTCCAAAAGTGCTGGGATTACAGGCATGAGCCACCGCGTCCGGCTGAAACTCTCCGTGTTTTTTGTTTTTGAGACGAAGTCTTGCTCTGTGGCCCAGGCTGGAGTGCAGTGGCACAGTCTCGGCTCATGGCAACCTCTGCCTCCCGGCTTCAAGCGATTCTCTTGTCTCAGCCTCCCGAGTAGCTGGGATTATAGGCGCCCACCACCACGCCTGGCTAATTTTTGTATTTTTAGTAGAGATGAGGTTTCACCATGTTGGCCAGGCTGGTCTTGAACTCCTGACCTCAGGTGATCCACCCGCCTCGTCCTCTAAAGTGCTGGGATTACAGGCGTGAACTGCCGCGTCCGGTCTTCTCCATGTTTTTTTTGTTTTCTGTTTTTATTTATTTATTTATTTATTTATTTATTTTTGAGACAGCATCTCACTCTGTTGCCCAGGCTGGAGTGCGGTGGCACAATCTTGGCTCACTGCAACCTCCGCCTCCCAGGTTCAAGTGATTCTCGTGTCTCAGCCTCCTGAGTAGCTTGGATTACAGATGCGTGCCACCATGCCTGGCTAATTTTATTTTTTATTTTTTATTTTTAGTAGAAACAGGGTTTCACCATATTGTTCAGGCTGGTCTCAAACTCCTCACCTCAAATGAGCCACCTACCTCGGCCTCCCAAGGTGCTAGGATTACAGGTGTGAGCCACTGCACCCGGCCTGAAACTCTCCATGTTAAATGCCCTTTTCGACTACAGCCTCCCAGCATTAAGAAATGCAGGGCGATGCAGGAAATAATACATGAAAGCAAGCTGCTTGTTACGTCTTGCGACACATGAGCAGAGAACCTTAAGATGCCTATAGAAACAATGATGATGGGCCACGTAGAAGGCATTACCTTGTTCTCCTTCATGAATGCCTCTTCCACTGCCTGGCGGCTGTATTCTCCAATGTACCATTCATTGTGCTGGACATCCTGCAGAACAGAATCAATGATAAATATTTTAGGGTCAAAGGGAAGTATGAATTATTGATTAATTAATTCAAAATTTACTTTTGCTCCACCAGTGCCTAATCATAGTGTAATCTATAGTAGATATTCAGTACCTAACATTTACTCCCTGAACTTGGAGAAGCCCACAGATGCTTGGGGCAGAGAGACAGAAAAAGTTACTGCAGTTGGGGAATTCTGAAGTCTACAGGAATCTGTTGAGAAAGGTCCTTCAGCACCACCTTCAGAATGGATAATAAGCCTGCTATCTATCAGTGCTTTCTGAATCTTCAGCTGCTGAGGCTTGTTGAGGTGGAAATGTGTATCGTTTGTGAAGCCTACACTGCCCTAGTCACATACAAACAGCAGGGAGGGAGAAAGAGGTGCAGAAGGAGCCCATCTCTGCCACTTCCCCAGAGGCACAGGTGCCCCTGAGCTATGATTCGGATCCTAGTGTATCTAGCTTTCTCCCTGGGCCACACTGCTTTATTTATATCAATATTAAATGATTCTAAATTCTTTTGATGATAAAATCCAGACTAACTGGGAGAAGGAAGGGCAGTCAGGGAGATGCATGATGGACTTGCAATTCCTTCACAGGGTTCCGAGGATCGTAATATTAAATAACCCCCCTTGTGAGTCCAGCATCTATAAGGTCCTTCCTCATTTAGTAGCATGTCAATCCATCCCTACAACACATCTTTGAAGTAGGCGTGTCAATGTAGTATTAACCCTAGTGAAGATGGACAGTGAAGTTTCAGAAAGTCAAAATCTGGGCCGGGCGCAGTGGCTCAATGCCTGTAATCCCAGCACTTTGGGAGGCCAAGGCAGGCGGATCACAAGGTCAGGAGATCGAGATCATCCTGGCCAACATGGTGAAACCCCGTCTCCACTAAAACTACAAAAATTGGCCAGGTGTGGTGGCGCGTGCCTATAGTCCTAGCTACTTGGGAGGCTGAGGCAGGAGAATCGCTTGAACCTGGGAGGTGGCGGTTGCAGTGAGCCGAGATCGTGCCACTGCACTCCAGCCTGGTGACAGAGTGAGACTCCATCTCAAAAAAAAAAAAAAAGAAAGTCAAAATCTGTCACATGGTTGGCAAGAGTTAGGTACGTGACATCAGGTCTTTGGTCTCTCATTCATTTGGAGTCTCTGGTCCACTGGAAAGTAAACCTGATATATTCAATACTGAGATTCTGATTCTGTTCACATGATGTGATGGACACCACATGATCTGATGTGAACACCATCTGGAACGGTATGAGCTAGCTGTAACTCAACCCTGCAGCCTCACTTCCTGCCACCCCATTTCAGCCGTGGGCCTGGCCAGACAAAAGTGCTTGTACTCTGGACACACACAGCTTTAGGGATAGACCAAAACTGGCCCTACTGCCTGGAATCCCTCCTGGTCCTCACCTCTGCCTACCCAGCTCAGGCATTCTTTTGCATCAAGATTGGGACCAAAAGTCACCTCTTTTTTTTTTGTTTTTTTGAGATGGAATTTTGCTCTTGTTGCCCTGGCTTGAGTGCAATGGCACAATCTCAGCTCACTGCAACCTCTGCCTCTTGGGTTCCAGAAGTTCGCCTGCCTCAGCCTCCCAAGTAGCTGGGATTACAGGCATGTGGCCACCATGCCCGGCTAATTTTTGTATTTTTAGTAGACGCAGGGTTTCACCATGTTGCTCAGGCTGATCTCAAACTCCTGACCTAAGGTGATCCACATACCTCAGCCTCCCATATTGCTGGGGTTACAGGTGTGAGTCACTGCGCCTGGCCAAAAAGTCACCTCTTATTTGACCTGGTCCCTACCCCCAGGGGAGAGCTAGTGCTGAAAAGGTCCACCGCAGAACCGGCTCTGCCTCACTCCAGCAAACCTACGTGACAGGCTCTGGAGACAAAGGAAGCCTTGGAGCCCCATCTCCCGGCTGAAGCATGAGCTGTCTGAGCTTGAGGTGGTCTACTGCTTCCAGGGGACCTCTTGGCCACTCCATGGACTTGGCAGAACTCAGTCATGGTGCGTTTCATCAAGTCTGTTTTTTTTTATTTGTCCAAGTTGGAAGACATTTAGAGATTAGTCCTATGTTTCTCCAGGTGTGATCGTGAGGGATGGCTGGTGAGCGTAGCTGGTGCTCAGAAACTGAATTACATATCTCGGAATCACTTGCGGGTGGAGGGGGAAATCCCCTTCTAATTCTCTTTCTAGCCCCCCGAATAATTCAAAAGGAATGTTTTATTTTGGCCTAATATGTCATTAATATCTCTCTGCCGTTTCTAATCTCTTCTTTAACAGAAGAAGAGCAGTCCTTATGCTGACAGCCATTAGCAGGTGATGGGATCCTGCTACAATTTAATAGCTTGTTTTGTTTGCATTGCAATGACTTTTTTAAAAAATTAGGGAAAAATATTGTAAATCAAAAATAAAATTCTAAGGTCCCCCAACCATCTGAATGGACTTCCTCCTCTGCCAGGGCACTGTTAACATTTAACCCAAAAGACTAGTTTGGGTCACGACGGGAAGTAGGGGTCAGACATGCCTCATTATAGCTCTCCGGCACTAACATCAACCCAGACATTAAGTCTGAGAAGAAGCATTTACAATCTATTCTATCTGAAGCCTGCTACCTGAAGCCTTCATCTGTACAATAAGAACTTTGGTCTCCACAATGCCTTATCTTAACCAGTAATAAGCCCTCTATCTATCAGTGATATTCCCTTTCTATTGATCCCAGGTCTTTAGATAAACTCAACCATTAACCAGAAAATTTTGAAATTTACCTATAACCTGGAAGACCCCACTTCAAGCTGTTACACCTTTCTGGACTGAAACAATGCATTTGTTAAATGTAATCCCAACACTTTGGGAGGCTGAGGCAGGTGGATCACCTGAGGTCAGGAGTTCGAGACCAGCCTGGTCAACATGGTGAAACCCCGTCTCTACTAAAAATACAAAATCAGCTATGTGTGGTGACACATGCCTGTAGTTCCAGCTACTTGGGAGGCTGAGGCAGGAAAATCACTTGAACCTGGGGGGTGGCGGTTGCAGTGAGCTGAGATCGCGCCATGGCACTCTAGCCTGGGCAAAAAGAGCGGAACTCCTTCTCAAAAAAAAAAAAAAAAAGAAAGAAAAGGATATTTGATTGAAGTCTCCTATCTCCCTAAAAAGTATAAAACCAAGCTGCACCCTGACCACCTTGGGCACACGTTCTCAGGATCTCTGGAGAGCTGTGTCATGGGCCATGGTCACTCATATTTGGCTCAGAATAAATCTCTTCAAATATTTTCCAGAATTTGACTCTTTTCGGCAACAATATAATAAGATTTACCATTTTAACCATTATTAGGTGTATAATTCAGTGGCATTAAGTACATTCACATTGCTTTACAGCCATTTCCGCTATCCATCTCCAAGTTTCTAATGACTCCAAACTGAAACTCTGTATGCATTAAAGAATAACTCTCCATTACCTCCACCTCCTTCCTCAGGGCCCAGTTACCACCATCCTACCTTCTGTCTCTATGAATTTGCCTATTCTAGGTACCTTGTGTTCCTGGAATCATATATTTGTCCTCCGTGTCTGACTTATTTCACTCAGCATAATGTTTTCAAGGTTCTTGTATATTGTATCACATGTTAGAATTTTATTCCTTTTTAGAGCTGTAAACTGTTTCATTGTGTGTGTGTATATACCATTCTGTTTATCCATTCATCCGTCAATGGACATATAGGTTATTTCCATCTTTTGTCTATTGTAAATAATGTTATGAACATGGGTGTACAAATATCTGAGTCTCTGCTTTCAATTCTTTTGGGCATAGACTAAGGAATGGAATACTTCTAAAGTCACTTTCTACAATATATAATACTAGTTAAAAAAATTAACCAGAGTAGTGATATAAAGTGAAAACAGGTCACCTTAAAGAATATTATTAACTAAATGTTATTATTGACAAGACATAGATATGCCACAAATTGTAAAGGTATATTCAGATAGCTGAAATCAGGGAAATCGTCATGTGGTCCAAGCCTGTCTCATGCCTATGAGGAATCTGGGATCTGGGAGGGAGCGTAATCTTGTGTAGACCTCTAGTTAGAACCAAGTGATCCCCATGTTTACGAAGAAGATGAAAGAGCAAAAGGAAGCCGAGTGCATGACAAGGGACAATAAAAGAAGGATATACTTTTTTTTTTTTTTTTTTTTTGTGATGAAGTCTAGCTCTGTTGCCCAGGCTGGAGTACAGTGGTGAGATCTCGGCTCACTGCACCTCCATCTCCCAGGTTCAAGCGATTCTCCTGCCTCAGCCTCCCAAGTAGCTGGGATTACAGGCATGTGCCCCAACGCCTGGCTAATTTTTTTTTATTTTTGGTAGAGATGGAGTTTCTCCATGTTGGTCAGGCTGGTCTCGAACTCCTGACCTCAGGTGATCTACCCACCTTGGCCTCCCAAAGTGCTGAGATTACAGGCATGAGCCACCGTGCCTGGCCAGGATGTGAAAATATTTTCCAAAGTCTAATTTAAGATTATGAGACCCTTTTAGAATTAGGTAGAAATTAATATGAATATAAGGATAACAAAAGAGCTTTAGGATACTGTAGGAATTCACCAGAGATATTCTATACATTTGCTTCTGCTTAGAAATCTTCACGAACTCTGTAGCAGGACAGTGAGTAATAGCAGGATATGGGATGGAGACCTGGAAGAGGCACATCCTCTGGGGCTTTACAGTGAAAGACTTTAATAAGTAACATCCAATGTGATGGAGAGAAAGCATACAAGATACAGTGAAAGCTTTATCCCCCCACCATAGGGTAATGTAAGTAAAAAATGGTCCAAAAATAACCAATTGCAGTGAATGAGCGTATTTTAGAAAGAGACCACAAAATAGATGACAGACACACAAGAACACAGTTAGTATCCATTTGCATCTCCCCACTCTTTACATCTCCATTACGGTGGGGATCATAACCTCTAGCACACTGTCTGGCACATAATAACTGCTCAACTAATGGTCGCTGGACTGTTCAACTGAAATGAGTGTGTAATACATGGATCTTTTGCTGGAAAAAAATTGCAACCTGTATATCCTAGTTAACCCCCCACAAGATTATTGGACAGCTGGTAAATATAAAACACGTGTCTAAATATCTGTATTTTTTGGATTAATTTTTAAAAAACACTTTAGAATCTGGAAACATGCCAGTCAAAGAATCTGGTGAGAGACCAATGTAATATGTTATATAGCAATATATTTAAAAATATTAAAATACTTTAAAAATATTAAAACCCAGTAATATATAGCCAGAAGGGAAAAAGTTAAAGTCAAACATAAATAATCTCCTTTTGGGCATTGTTCAGGAAAGCTCTATTTAGATGCCAAGTACATCTAGAAGGACTTGGCAGAGAAGTGTCTGCTTACCTTTCTATCAGATCTTTTGGGGAAAGGTGGTCTCCCGCTTGTGTATTTATAGGGCAGTATATTTTCGTGAGGGCTGCAGCTGGCTGGAGGCTGGCATCTCTGAGGAGAACAGGGCTGCATGCCTCCTCTATGATCTGGAAAGATTAAATTCACATTTCAGCGTGATTTTGTGACTGGTGCAGGCTGTCCCCCACCTCCAGAAAGGAGCTGAAACCCTTCACTCCTTCCTATATCTGTGAGGACCTTCTTGGTCAACACCGCATCAGCTCACTCAGTGACCTTAATTCTCTCTGTTTTGTTCTCTGCCTGTAGCTTTGCCCTTCCTCCTCTCTTTCCTTAGGGCTCCCAGAGTCATCTTTTAAGATGTAATTCTGGACCGGGTGTGGTGGCTCATGTCTGTAATCCCAGCACTTTGGGAGGCCAAGGTGGGTGGGATCACCTGAGGTCAGGAGTTTGAGACCAGCCTGGCCTATGTGGTGAAACCCCGTCTCTACTAAAAATACAAAAATTATCCAGGCATGGTGGCGTGCTCCTGTAATCCCAGCTACTAGGGAGGCTGAGGCAGGAGAATCGCTTGAGCCTGGGAAGCGGAGGTTGCAATGAGCCGAGATCATGCCATTGCACTCCAGCCTGGGCAACAGAGCAAGACTCCGTCTCAAAAAAAAAAAAAAAAAATTCTGATATGATTTCCTTTCCGCCTAGAAGAAAATGTAAATGATTTCCTTCTGTCCATAAGGCTCTGAATGGACTGTCTACTCATATTTCTCCATCCTCATCTTGATTTCTCCCCCAATTGTCTACTCTGTTCTGTGTGTAATGAACTCTGTTCCTTTTCTTAAACATGGCAAGTTCATTCCCTACTTTGGAAACACCATTTTTTTTTCAACTTGAAAGAATAACTTCAAAAAATGAAACATCATCTTTTTTAACCCAAAAGAATGACTGACAAACTACTGTTATTCCGACTTGGATATTTGACAGATATGTTACTAAAAATGAACAAAGCAAGCCTGACACTTCATGGAAACAAGCGACAGTATCTGTTACTGATCACAAAATCAGACTTTGCAAGTGCAAACTGGAATTTGAGGAATCTTGTATCTGCCACTGTAACATAACAGAAACCCAACATTTACACTTTTCTACTGCGGTGGGTAGTGCAAATGTGATTTTAAAAAGATATTACATAATAACATATATCAACAGTGGCAGACCTGTTTATGTCTATTATCTATTATTTTCCAAGTGATCAATGCATGATGCTGCACAGTCCTGCCTGGATAAAAGGTAAATTCAAGTACAAGACAGACCAAGGGATTTTAAAGTAGCAGGATATAAAAAGTTCATTGATAGGGCTCTGATTTCACATGACACCTAAGCTTTAAGATACTACCACTTGTCAAATGTTAATGTGGTATTTTCTCTATATACCTCAATCAAAATAACATATTTTCATTGCATGTCTTTCCAGTCAATAATAGTAAAATTTTTTTTTTTTTAAATTTAGAACACAAACATGGAGTGAAGTATAAGGAGGAATACCAAGCAAAACATCTGTGAATGTTTTGGTAATTTTAAGCAAGGAGTAACTTTTTTGAAAACATAAAATCTTTAGGATATATAAACATTATGTAAGTAAAATACTAGGCAAAAATAACATATGAAATGGAAAAGAGGTAATCAGTGTGAATATAGAATTATAAGCTTTTTAGTTGTAATTAATTCTAAAAAACATAACCAAAGTTACAGTTATGGTTAGTAACTTAACAAGAACTTTGAAAGGATGGGTTGCTTTTGATCCAGTAAATTTTTGAGATGAAATATTAATTAAACATTAGCAAATACATGCCATTTTCCATAACATTTAGATTATATAGGCGCTAATCAAAAAGCCAAATTTATCTCTAAGTTTACTAAGAAGAACACTACTTCTGATACATTGGCAATTTTATTCTAATGAGACCAAGGATTGTAGCTTTTTTTTTTTTTTTTTTCTGAGATGCAGTTTTGCTTTTGTTGCCCAGGCTGGAGTGCAATGGCACAATCTTGGCTCACTGCAACGTCTGCCTCCTGGGTTCAAGCAACTCTCCTGCCTCAGCCTCCTGAGTAGCTGGAATTACAGGCACCCGCCACCATGCCCAGCTAATTTTTGTGTTTAGTAGAGTCAGGGTTTTGCAATGCTGGCCAGGCTGGTCTTGAACTTCTGATATCAGGCGATCAGCCCACCTCGGCCTCCCGAAGTGCTGGGATTATAGGCGTGAGCCACCACGCCTGGCCGGGATTGTAGCTTTTAATGTTGAGCCTAAGGATGTTTGTTGTGAGGGCTTATTTGTATCAAAATATTTGTTGCAGAAAACTGTTTGATCACTTACAGTTTAAATTACCTTAATTGTGGTTAGTTATTTTCAGCCATCAATTTATATCTTCAAAAATAGGAATAAAACTAGAGCCATTCCTAGTTTTAAAATGTTATTTTATAAATAAAAAAGTTTAACTTTCAAACACAATGAAGAATCTGCACCTTCAGAAATAAAGCATTCTAAGTTTTTTGTATTGTTTGAAAAGAAAATATGAATTTCAGATTGTTAAAATTTTAGCATGCCATTATTAAAATTATTTAGGATAACCAAAAGAAGACTGATACTGGAATGTACAACTTCCAAGAAAGGAAAATAAAGGAGAGATGAATCCAGTATATAGCAGGACAAAAAAAAGTCAATACAAAGCAGGACAAATAGGAGGCACAACATAATATAAAAACAGACCCCAAAATATCAGTAATCAAGATAAATATCAAAGGTGCAAACTTACCTTTTAAAATCTGTTACAGATTGATTTAAAAATTCCAGTTATGTACTGATTGCACTTCTAACATATAATGACAGAGAGAGTAAAAGGATGGAGACCTGTATACCAGGCAGATCCTAACCAAGCGAAGGCAAACAGAGCTGTACTAATACACAATAAAATTGACTTGAGACTTATTTAAATGGCCATAATTAACTTTCAACGTCGATTGAAGAAGTAGGAACATACTCAAGAAGTGAAAATAACCATTTTCGGTATTTCCTATCACTTAGATGGTGTTGCATACATAATAATGTTCAGTGATTATGAATTTTTCATGATATTGTGGCAACTGATTTATTCTTTTTTAACCTTCAGTGCCTTGCTTGGATATTTTAAAAGTCCTCCTTGAAAAAGAGCATTTGGAAACAGCTATGCATTTGTAGTTTGTTCAGAGAATGACTTAAAACAAAACAGAACAAAGAAACAAGAAGAACAAGTTTGCCAAGTAAATTTTCCCTGAAAGCCTGGTTGTATCTTTGTTGAGTGAATGAATGAAAGAAATTCTGACTATGTAACTCGCTATAAGTATTTAATTGATTTTGTTTTAAAATAATCAAAGCAGTTAATCTTTGGAATTTTTTTTTTCTGAAAGAAAACATTACAGTCAAGTTTTATAACCCCATGAAATAGGATTCTCCTAACATGGAGAATGGAGGGTCAAGGAAATGAAGCCACAAGACAAGGGGAAGAACATTGGGACTAGCATAGTGGAGGTGCACAATAAATTTGAGGGAGAGTAGCCCAATAGAAAAGGCATGAGTTGAAAAACCAAACTGATATCAATAATTACTAATATTTAAAATTCTTATGCATTATAGATTAAGCTCTTAGCACAGTGTCTGATCATATAACCACTCCATCAAGACTAGCTGTTGAGTGTTGCTAATATTGCTAGAGAAACACAGTTCTAGACCTCCCTGTTGTAACTTAAAATAAAGCATTTTATTTTAAGCAGGTAGTCCATAAATATTTATTAGAAAAATTTAATTTACCCTTATACACAATTTAAAACATAATTTTATAGGAAAAAGAGCCATCTGTTTTAAAGCAAAAAGAAAGCATTGGTGAACAAAAACTAAAAATGAAAACAGATGATCTACAATCCCAGACTTAGAGAATAACGTTGTTACTACTTTGGAATATAACCAAAACTGGGGCCTCTTCCAACATGTCAAATACTTTTTTCTGTCCTGAGATCCACTTGCTTGGGATCCTAATAGTTTAACTTGAATGCATTTATCAAAGAATTGAGCCAAATCTGTTTATCAGGCAGTCACTGAACAAGAATAACTGAACTTCCCCAAAATTATTTTCTCATTTGTCAAATAGGTATAATAACGTACAACTATGGAGGTGTAAATTTCACTCTGCTCCATGAATGCCCATACCCGATGCATTAGAGAGCTCATCAGACTTATAATTCTAGGAGTGTAGAGACCGTGTGTTGTTTTCTGCCTACTTAACATCGCCAAGTACTGGTGATCCAGGCATGAATTCATACCCAGTAGAATGAGTATCGGTTCAGTGGCTGATGGAGGAACATTGCAGGGGTGCTTAAGCACTGGTTAAGAGAAGGTGGGGTGGTCTTCACTCTGCATTCTTGGGGCCCAGCCCAATTTTTGGTACAAACCATGTTCTTGTGGGTGTTTGTTTACTGAAACAGGAACTAATGAAGGCTCAAACATTTCCCCATCCATCCCAGGCTTCTTTCAGCAACCTTGTTTCCTCTGAGATGAAGTGAGATGAGCTGAGAGGAACCTAAGCAACCCCAGTACAGATGACCTACTTATAGCCCTGGGGTGCTTGACTGGAGTCATATCTGTGAAGGCCATTTCCATCACTCCATTCCATTCTTCAGTTGCTCTTTATTTTTTATTTGTGCATGATTTTATATTTCAAGTTAAGATTCTGGATTTCTCTCTAAGCTATGATTCTGCTTCCCCATCCCTGCAACAAAACCTCCGTAAGTAACACCTCCTCTGGGCCCAGTCAGCCCCTGGACTTTCCTCCTGGATGCTCCAAGTCTTTCATCTTCATCCACCCAGATCTGACCTTTAGGACTCCCATTCCTGACATTTGATGACTAGGGATTGATTTCGTTGGGTTTATTTTAGCCCTCTTTGGGCACCTTTTAAATAAAGGAATCTTCTGTTGGGAAACTCATTAGCAATGTGTATGTGAGGGGAAGTGAATTTATCAGCTTGGTTTTCCAGCCTCAGGCCCAGATGGCATATGGCAGAAGGGACATGAAGGCATGATGGAAGCCAGCGAGACAACCCATAGGTCTACTGAGGCCATTTGGGTGGGAAGAAGAAAAGAGAATGCAGAAAAGCAAAAAAGGACATTAAAATGTATCAGTTGCCTACTACATGGCAGGCAGAGGGCTGTGTGTGTGTGTGTGTGTGTGCAAATATTATATTAATATGAATATGTCAGTTAACATTACTACTTGAATTTTATGAAAAGGGAAAGGTAAAGCTCAAAGAATTAATTTGTTCCAAGTGATCTTACTATAAAGAGAGAGATAGAATTAGGAGCAGGATCAGTAGAGAACCTCATCCTCTCCACAATACCCTGTGGGCTTTGCTTCCTCCAGGCTTAAGCCCCCCCTTTTTTTTTTTGGCTCAACGAAGAGAGATTCCAGTGCTAGATGTCAACACAGAATCTTCATGGCACACAGAGTGAAAAAAGGAAAGACAAATGAATATGATGTCTCTAGTTTGCACAGAATAACTAATAGTATCAACACCCACCACTAACAGTCATAGAACTCTGTATTTATATGCCACTTCAGACATCGCCGCAGATGTGATATCCTTCCGATTTTTACTTTACAAACAGTTACTAAGAGGTGTCAGTTTTATTTTCTTCATTTCACAGATTTTTTTCTTGAGACAAATTTGTTTTGCACCCAATGGATTGGGAAAAATTAAAAGTTTGTCAAAAACAACTGTTGGAGAGGATGGGGAACAACGGGGACTCCCACACTGTTGGTGAGACTAATTAATGTCTACTTCGGAAAACACATCTAGGGCAGTTGAAGAGATGCGCGTATCCTAAGACAGAGCAATTTCAGTCTTATGAAGGGAAATGATCACATTTTATACATGGGACAACATCTATACTAGTGTTGATAGCATAATAATATTCATAAGAGGAAAAACTAGAAACCACCTAAGTGATCATATTTAATCATGGAATAAAACTATTGTCATAGTAACGCAATGGAAATGAGCTAATTACATCTGTACACATCAGCTCAGTGGCTCTGGGGTTCACAACAGCTAAGTCACAGTGCCACAATATCACAGTATCGTGACTTACCTGTTTATTTTACAATTCTGAAAGTGCTCTTACCTCTGTTTTGCACACTGTGGTTGCTTGTCGTGAATGAAGAACTATAAGAGAATATGTTAGAATTCAAAGAATGTTAGTATTTCCCCTTGGTGGTAAAATTCCACTCAGAGGCAAGGTCAATGATAATAGCCTGAAGTCACAGTTATAAAGCACTTTATATTTTACTGGATATGCTAGAAGAATCATTTGTTTTGAAAAGCACTAGGAGGCATGTTCTCCTCCTTTCTGAAGCTGGCTATATTAGACATGGAACAAACTGACCATATAAGTTCTTCTCATGTCTTTTCAGTGAGCACGTATCATTATTCTTTACTTTTTGAAGCCATGAGTTTAAACTTGCTTTGTAGCTACAGTCACTACAGAAAAGGACATTTTGCTGGTGGGGGCTCATAATCTATAGAAACTATTTACCATTTGAAAGTCAACCATAGAGTGGAAGAAGAATATAGAAATTATTGTATTCCTTCTAGAAATTTGTGCTGAGTAAGAAAACTTAGTGGATTATGATAAGAAAAACCCCAAAGAAAAAGAGATTATAAAACTATAAGACAAACAAAATAACAATATGCACTTCTAAATACAAAAGTGATATTATCAAGACTGTTCATCAGTGGCTTTTCTTAGCACTCTACTTAATACTTAGCTCTAATTTTCTGGTTCATTTTGTATTGCGGTCAGCATCATCAACATAAGCTCCAGGTGCTACCACAGTTAAATCTAATTACATGAGTGATGCTCTATTCCAAGGACTGTGCTATTGACTAAAGCCTCTGGGTTAATTAAATGAAACCTGATCCATTTCTAGTGCCAATGAAATCAGCTGAGCATATATCTGGTTTATTTTGTCACCATAAAAGCCTGAGGTCATATGTCTTGCTTTGTGGATAAAAACGCAAGCAGTTCATCCAGCCACCATACTACGCTGTCACCGCCAGTCAGACTGCTACTGAAATTCAAGATTTGACTCCGTTAAAACCAGAATCCTTTTACTAGCAGCCAGTGTACAATTCTGTTAAATGTCTGAGAAAAAATAGGGAATAGCAAAATTTCTCTGCTCTAATAGTATAGGATTTTTAGAAAATGTTGAAAAGAATAGAAATATCCTCTGAGGATATTCTAGAAGTACATAGTTGATATGAATATAAGGGGAAAAATAAAAACAAAATAATGAAAATGAAAATTAAGGCTGGGCGCGGTGGCTCATGCGTGTAATCCCAGCACTTTGGGAGGCTGAGGCAGGTGGATCACAAGGTCAGGAGATCGAGACCATCCTGGCTAACACGGTGAAATACCGTCTCTACTAAAAATATAAAAAATTAGCCGGGCATGGTGGTGGGCACCTGTAGTCCCAGCTACTAGGGAGGCTGAGGCAGGAAAATGGTGTGAACCTGGGAGGCGGAGGTTGCAGTGAGCCGAGATAGTGCCACGGCACTCCAGCCTGGGCGACAGAGTGAGACTCTGTCTCAAAAAAAAAAGAAAAAGGAAAATTAAAGGCCCGGCACGGTGGCTTACACCTGTAATCCCAACACTTTGGGAGGCCGACGCGAGCAGATCACCTGAGGTCAGGAGTTCAAGACCAGCCTTGGTAACATGGTGAAACCCTGTCTCTACTAAAAATACAAAAATCAGCTGGGCGTGGTGGCATGTGCCTGTAGTCCCAGCTACTTGGGAGGCTGAGGCGGGAGAATTGCTTGAACCCAGGAGGTGGAGGTTGCAGTCAGCCGAGATCGTACCACTGCACTCCAGCCTGAGCAACAAGAGTGAAACTCTCTCTCAAAAAAAAAAAAAAAAAGAAAGAAAGAAAATAAAAATGATGACTCTTTTGTTTAACAAACGTGTTGAACACTTACTAGGCACATGGTATGTTCTGGGGAATAGACAATAAAGAAGACATGGCCTCTGCCTGAATGAAGCTTAGTTTATAAAAGAAACACATCCTTGTATCATAATTATAATGTAGAATAAATGTTATGGTAAAGGTGTGCACAGCATAAGTTTCTGTAGTAGTAAAAGGTCATGTAAATGAAACAAAATTGCCTTCGTTCTCAGGCAAGGCTCTGTGGGAGAAAGATGAACCGAGCTGACCCCTGAAGCATGAATAGGAGTAAGGGTGTATTCCAGGCAGGTAGAGCAGCATGTGCAAAGGCCCAGAGGCAAGGAGCCATGGCCTTTTCTGCAAGAGACCAGAAAGCAGTTCCTTCTAGAGGAAAGGGAGGGTGTGGAGATGATCAATATTATTAGAAGGCTAGTGCAATAGTCCAGGTAAAAGTTGATAGTGGCTGGGCCATGCAAGGAGCTAGTCAAATGGGGCAGAAATAGACACATTCAACACATGTTTTAGAGATATAATTTTGGGAGCTGAAAATGGATGGGATAGGAAGAGTGACGATCGGAAAGAGAGCTTACTGAGTTTACCGGGATGAAAAGCCTTGCAGAGGATATTATGGGTTTCAGAATGGGACTAGAAATGAAGAGTTCGATTTCCATCATTATGAGTTTGTGCTGCCTGGGACTGAGCTAAGGAAAACTGCTCACTGGGTCATTAGATACACAGGTGTGGAGCTGAGAGAGGTGATTTGCGGAAGATAGGGATTTGGGAATTATCATCATGGGGTTGAAGTTTGATGCTGGGGATGGATGTGATTACGCAGGCCTTAGAGATAATAAAGAGACCTTGGATGAACTCTGGCGAATACCAACATTTGGAGGTCAGTTTGGGAAAAAGTCCAAGATGAGGAATTAGAAGAAGCAGCAGCCAGTTAAGAGAGGGAGAAAAATCAAGGGTCTTTACGTAATAAATGAAACAAACAAACAAATAAACAAAAGAAGTGAAACCACATCAAATAACTATTACAGAAATGAGGCCAACTGGAGAGCTTGTTATTTTTTCACTACAATATAATGTGTGCATTTTTTACTTTTAGAAAATTACATTAAGAAAGGGGGCCAGGCATGGTGGCTCATGCCTGTAATCCCAGCACATCTGGGGGCCAAGGTGGGTGAATCACTTGAGCCCAGGAGTTCGAGACTAGCCTGGGCAACATGGTGAGACCCCTTCTCTACAAAGAGTACAAAAATTAGCTGGGCATAGTGGCATGTGCCTGTAGTTCCAGCTACTCTGGGGGATGATGTGGGAGGATCACTTGAGCCCGGGAGGTCAAGGCTGCATTGAGATGTGATTGTGCCACTACAAGACAGAATAAAACCCTGTCTCAAAGAAAAAGAAAGAAAGAAAGGAAGGAAGGAAGAAAAAACAAAAGAAAGAAAGAAAGAAAAGAGAAGAGAAGGAGGAAGAGGAGGAGGAGGAGGATATTGTGGTATGGGGAAGAGTTTTGTATTTAAGCTGTTTGGGACTTAAACACCAGACAGTCCCCAAAGCACAACGAAGCTACATGTCCTAGTACCCACAGGCCAAGAAATGAGAATAAAATTACTGAAGGTGCCAAATGGGACCAGGGAAGAAAGTAAAGGAGCAGAAAGGCATAGGGTATGGTGATCATGCCCCGATATACAGGGCCTGGCAATAGCAATGAGAGTGAATGTTCGTTGGGCTCTTGCAACATGCCTGACTCTGCCCTAAGTTTCTCATGTAATACAGTGAGGTCGCCCAAGTCACATGGTTCACTGCTGATAAAGTCAGGCAGCCTGGCTTCAGTGGATCCTGCTTAACCACTATTCTGTTCCACCACAAACATGGTACATTCCCAGTAAATAATTATTGAATCAATTAAAGGCAGCTTTTTAGCCATGGGCAGGCACCAGGGATAGTCAGGATTTATGGGCTGCATTTTTAGACTTAAGTCCTTATGGGCAGCACTGGCTACTGAACAGTGCTTGGGCTTTGAGGTTGGGCTTGGCTTCAGTGGTAAAGGGCTCGGTCTTTCCCAGCTTCATGTTTTTCATCTGAAGAATGGAGGCAAATTATCTCCTGGATTCTTTAAGCTTTAAGCTGGGGTTCCATGGAGGAATAGGAGTGTTCCAAGTAGGGAGAGGGTGGAGAGGAGCAAATACGGGGGGAGGGGCTACAGGCAGGAGAGTGGTGTGTGTCAGTGCCATGCATTAAGTGGCATTGTGGTTGCTGGCAGGCATCTGATGAGGCTGCAGTGCCGAGAGTGAGAGGAAAGTGGCTTGAACTGAGGTCAGAGCCACTGGCCCGAGTGAGATCATGAGGGCCTTACAGCACTAATACTGGAGGCCCTGGATTTTGTTTTAGGGCAGTCACTACTAATTTAGTGACTTTGGTCAATAAATATCCTGCCCGAGCCTTGGCTTCTTTTCTTTATAGAGTGTCGCTCTGTCGCCCAGGCTGGAGTGCAGTGGCGCCATCTTGGCTCACTGCTAGCTCTGCCTTCCGGGTTCATGCCATTCTCCTGCCTCAGCCTCCTGAGTAACTGGGACTACAGGCACCCGCCACCACACTCGGCTAATTTTTTTGTATTTTTACTAGAGACAGGGTTTCACCATTTTGGCCAGGATGGTCTCGATCTCCTGACCTCATGATCCACCTGCCTCGGCCTCCCAAAGTGCTGGGATTACAGGCGTGAGCCACCGAGCCCGGCCAAGCCTTGGCTTCTTTAACTCTTCAGTTGGATTGACAGTTGTCACAATAAGCGGAGCAGGCAGGTATCTAATCTGATGATGGCATTTTCAACAACACTTGGTCATCTAGCAATAAATTGCTGTTCAGAAGTAACTAAAGCTTTGGTGTGGTCATCAACCCTGAATAGCTTGAAACAACAAACTTTTCCTCCCAGGTTGATTAGCATCTTTTCCCGTTAATCCTATCTGGTTAATATTTAATCCTTAAAATTTCCCAAACTTCTTTAACACTCAATCAATCACTTATAAATTTCCAAAAGAACAACATTATTAACATCAATAACAGCTGTGATTCACAAGTTTCTCTTGAGCCTCATTATTGGGCTTCAGAAACAAAGACTTTCATTTCTCAGAAAGTCTTTGTGATCATTTATCCGAGACAGCACATGGCCTGACCCCTCAGCCTCAGACCTGAGAAAGGATTCCTGGCTCCTTACCTGCTAATGGCAAGTGGAATCTCTTGAGTATTTTGGTTTTGTAACAGATGAGTTGATTCAGGCTTCCTCTGGTTATAAGGAACTATATAAAACAGTGACATAATTTGGTCAGGTTGCAAAAGAAAAATAATTGAGAACCATTAGAAGCCCACTGGAACTACTATAATTTCCTCCAAGTAATCTCTGATTATTAGAAGGGGGCTCTTGATGGTCAGTGGAAACTATAACTCATGTATTCTACGGCTCTTCTGGCTCCTCAGAATGACTTTTGCTCTGAGGTTATAAAAATCACTTTTAATATTTACAAGCTAGAACACATCATTGAACCTCCCCAAAATACAGAATATTACATTGGAAGGTATTTAGGGATTATTCTGGACCTGTGATTTTAAAAGGTTTTTAGCTTCCTCCTCATTCATTCATTCATTTATATCATTCGACAAACATTTACTGAATAGCTACTATGGGACAAGTACTCTGCCAGAGTCTGGGAATACAGTGGAGAAAAAGACAGACATGGTTCGTACATTCTAATGAAAGGAAACAGAAAATAAGCATGCAAGTAAGTCGATAAGAACATTTCTATTAGGCAGTACCTATGATATAAAGGAAATAAAGTACTACTTTGGGATACAGAGTGACTATACATATGGCTAAAAAAGACCCTTCTGAGAGATGGCATTTGAGCTGAGATCTTAAGAAGAAGAAAGTTAAACAAAAGGACTGTTCTGGCAGATGGAGGAGATTGGGGTGCGCAGCTCGTCATGGCACTTGTATTCTCATGCCCTCCTGTGACAGGGCAGGTGAGCTCCTAGGGTTCTGATGTAGACCAGCAGTCCCTAGCTAGGTTCCAACCAGGGATACAGTTTCTCAATTTTTTCCCCCCTCGATCATCAAGTTTTTAAAAGTTCTGCCAACCATACAATCTGGAGTTATTTAGTAATTACATATGTAATTTATGTTCCTGCTTTTTATTTTCTTTTCATCACAGATAGATTTAACTAGCCATCCAGAATTGCCAAGGGCACATCATAATACTATGATATAAAATCTCACAAAACACTCTCCCAGCTGTGACCGTAAGTAATAAAGCTAAGGGTGCATACAGGCACCAACATGTTTTAATTGTGCTTGGTGCTCTGTACTCTGCCCAAGGTTCATCACAAACTGGATACCTTTGATCGAAGGACCGTGATTACTTGAAATGTGAGTCAGTGACTGGTCCATGAATCATGCATCCCATAAAATCATTTCATGTCATCAATAGCCACCCAGAGTATCTGCCCCTCTTGAGCTGAACAATGCCACATTGTTGTGTTAATAATCATTGTTGTGTTGCCTGATGAAACAGTACCTGAACATTTTAGTTAGGAGGCTGAGCTGTATTGTCGGAAAGGGCATGGTTTCAGTTAGGTTTTTGAATTATTTAGGCCTGCCAACAACTCCTACTCCTCCATCAGGGACCCATGGGGAATCCATAAACCCAAGTTAGGCCTCACTTCAAGTTTAGCTTTGTCAATATGCAGAGAAGAGCAGACCTGAGACTCACAAATGAAATGCAACTTGACCAAAACCACTCAGTGATTTGGTGGCAGGCCTCTGAAATCCTAACCTAATGTTGCTCTGTTGAACTATGCTGTCTTTTTGTGAACTCTTTGGGCTGTGATGCAGGCCCTTTGGCTCTGGACATAATTCATCATTCTAGAAGAATGGAGAACAGTATTTCACAGGTGAATATGAAAGTACTACCTGCTTAGCATCCTGCCATTTAGGATATGAGTGACTGTTGGATTGCATGCTTGCATAATGACACCAACACTGTAGAGGTATGGGCACGTGTGTACATGTATGTGTGTGTGTGCATGAAAGAGCCACATGTGTGTGTGCATGGGTGACATCAGAGACAGAGATCCCAAGAGCTTTTTTGGAGCAGGGGACTAGTTATGTCTTTCCAAAGTGGCAGAGGGTGACAGTGTAATGCCTTTTGGACAGTAGCGTATGGCTAAAGAAAGACATCTGGCCTATCCTGGATTTAAATCACCCTGTTTAGACTAGAGGACTCTGAGGTCCTGGGGATGTATGTGTGTGCATCAGGATCACGCCATCGTTCACACACATACATCCCCATCCCAGGCTTCCGAACAATCAATCCTTTTTAATAACCATGAGCACTGTAGATCTAGAAAGAGAACCTAGTCTATTAGTATTAGGGTAAGAAAACAAATGTAAACAATTCACCTTTTTCTGCTTCAAGGACCTGTATTGAATTAAAAAAAATAATATTTACTGACTCTTGATGACAGAGAATTTAATATAATACCATGTGTGTTTTTAGAGCATTTGGTTGGCAGACTTTTGGTAAAACTTTTGTTAGCATAGTTCGTATTTTTTAAAAAATCTACAAATAATTCTTCGTAAAACTAAACAAAAATCAAAATTTTGTAATCAATGTGTGAAGGAACAGACAAGTCCACAGTCTGCTGATGGGACTATCAATTGCTTTGACTCTTTTAGAAAGGAATTTACCATAATTATCAAAAACCTTAGAAATACTCTTATTCTTATCTCAATAATTCCATTGATGAGACTCCTTTTCTAAGATACAACCTGAAATCGGAGCCAAGTTCTATGCACAAAGATGTTCATTGCATCATTACTTTTACAGAGTTAAATCACTGGAAACAATCTATGTGCCCAGATAACTGAAAATTAATTTTGGTGCTATACTCACTTATTGGAATATTATAAAGACATTGTAAGTATTTATGTAGAGAATGAAATAAGATTATACTATAAGTATGCATCCATGTTACATTAAAAGTTTGGAATAAAAACTGGACCCATGATATATTTTTATGCAATTATATTTTATATCCATGTATATTTGTGTGTATGCAGAAAAAATGATTTGAAGTAACATGATAAACTATTAAAGGTTGTACTTAAGCAATAAGGCTACGGTTAATTTTTTCTTTATACTTGCTCTGAAATTTCTATTTTTAAAAATAAGCATGGAAATATTCACATTATCCTTTTTAAATGTAGCCATTTATTTTCCCAAACATTTTCTTTCTCTTTCTTCCTTATGGTGGTAGAATTCTTGATCATCCTTCATTATGGAAATGTTCATGCTTATTGGGCTTGTATCTCTGGGCCCTATTCTACTCTACCCTTGAAGAGGAAAAAAGCATTACAGTAGATACAGTGTTTGCTGTAGTATTTATTTAACTGCAAATAATTTTATGAAGTCCATTTATATATTGCATCAGTTGAAGAAGACCTCAGGTATCATTTAGATAAGAACTGCTTTAACCAGGGGGATGAAAGAGATCATTGAATGGCCTGGTGGGGTCCATGAACCTTCTGCAATGAAAAGCTAAATTTTTTTCTCTATAAGTATGTGCATATATTTTTTCTTTTTCTGGGGAGAGAAAGGTTTATTATACCTTTCATCAAATTTTCAAAGCGGTGTGAGGTCCACTAAATGTTAAAAACAGTTGGTTTACAGATGAGGTCCCAAAGGGTCATGCCATTCTCCTAGATTCCTGCAGTCATCTGAAGGCTAAACTAACCCTGAGCCCAGCTCTCCTGACTCATAGTTGCTTCATAGATAAGAAACTTTTGGCAACAAATTGCTTAGAGAGGCATTGTATGCCTCCCTCTGAAGCTAGCCAACAGAGAAGGCTTTTTATTTCAAAGATTTTGGCATTCCCTAGGATTCTGGAAAGAGGACATACATTTCATTATGGACAGAAAATCAAAGAAAATCTATAGGCTAAGTAAAAAGAGTAATGAATCCATTCTAGTGAGTGGTTTGAAAGTATCCCTACTGAGTCTCCCCCAGGACTTTGAACCTGGCTGTTCAAAGTGCTCAATCGGATGCAGTGATTGCTCTCAGGCTTATCAAAGGGGAGAGGAAGAGGAGATGAGAACCGTGCAGAGAAGCCCTCTATCTGGGGGAGCAGTTGTTTTATTTAATTGAGACCAACCAACTTTTGGTTTGAGGGCTCTGAATTTAAAATCAAATGTAGTTAGAAAAGTAGCATGAAATCACTCATTTTTCTTCTGTAACTTTTTTATTGTTAGAAAAGAAACATAGTCAAGTTAAATAGTAGTATCTCTTTTACTACCTCTCTCCCTCTTTCTCCTTTTTTTCTTTTCCTTTTTCCTCCCTCCTTCCCTTTTCCTTCCTCTCTTTCTTTCACCTTCTCTGCCCGCTCCTTTCATTCCTTCCTTCCGTATTCTTTTTAGTTATTTTAGTTCAGAACTATTTCTGTATTTTTTTTAAGGCAGAGAGACACGGCGGTGGGGAAGACACCTAGACTTTGGGATTTCCAGGCCTGGCCCTATCTCCTGCTGGGTGTGAGGACTCTGGCCAAGTTTGCCACCTCTCTTGGGTTTCATTTTTCTCTTAGGGCTTTGTGAGTACAAAATGAGACAATGAGTCTTTCCTTTCTCTGAAAACTATAAAATGCCATATGAATTTGAGCAGAGGCAGGTAGCACATAAAAGATTCTAGTCCACAAGACAGTGTTCAAGCAAGCACTGAGCGCAGGCACAAGCACAGCTTGCCCTGATGGGCTTTTGTTATGAAGAAATAGTCTTGAATCTCAGCCCAAACAAACAATGGGGAAGCATCTTGGCAAAAGATAAGGAGCAAGAATGTGTTTTTGCACTAGAACTTCTTGTTCTTTAGATGATATCAACTTCTAGCAGAATGCCAACTAAAGTTGCAAAGAAAACAAACAGTCCTGCACATTTCCTGCCATCTAAGGCTGACCCCCCATCTCCCAACTCTTTTTTGCCTGTTTGTGATTGGAGAGCCTACTGTCCTCTCAGACTGACCAAAGGGTTATGATTTCCGGTCATCGTGAGCAGCACCCAACTACTACTCGAGATACCCAGGCCTAGCTTACAAGAAGCAGGGGACGGAGTCCTGGATTCAGGCACCTTGGATGTGTGGGTTCCCCCAGCAGCTGAGCATCACCCCAGCCTGCTCCTTCCAGGTGACACTAAGGAAGTGCAAACCCTCCCAGAAGAGCATGAGCCTGGTGAAGTCCTCAGTGGAACCAGAACTGTTCTTCCCGTTAAGCGGTTATCTATGTTATCTTTCTTGGCACGATTGTCTTGTGGATTAGGGAGATTAGGGGTAATAAATGTCTCGTTTGAGTGACAAGCTGGAAATGTGACTTTTTGATTTTAACATTCTCATAAAACCAACAAATGAAAAAGAAAGCAAGGAAAGAAATTCACGTCTACTATATAGATAAGAGCATAGGTCAAACACAAAGACAAGAACAAAATTCCTTAGAGTCCAGTGGGAGTGAGGTAAGGCCACTTGTGTTGTTCGACAGTCTTCATCAGTCATGGTGACCCCACTATCCTCGTAGGGAACTTTGTCTTTGGGCACCGAAGGGAGTCAATACCCTTGGAAGGCTCTACTATAGGTTTATCTCACATGAATTTTATGCCATTTATTGAGCCTCCACTGGTCACCTGGCCATTTGTGCACTACTTACTTTTGACTTTATCACATCACCTTTGCACAGAAATGTACCCATCCCTATTTATTTTATTTTTATTTATTTAATTAATTTATTTATTTTGAGACAGAGTTTCGCTCTTGTTGCCCAGGCTGGAGTACAGTGGCATGATCTTGGCTCACTGCAACCTCTGCCTCCTGGGTTCAAGCGATTCTCCTTCCTCAGCCTCCCAAGTAGCATGGCTGGGATTACAGGCATGCGCAACCACACCTGGCTAATTTTGTATTTTTTGTAGAGATGGGGTTTCTCCATGTTGGTCAGGCTGATCTTGAACCCCTGACCTCAGGTGATCCGCCCACCTCGGCCTCCCAAAGTGCTGGGATTACAGGCGTGAGCCACCGCACCTGGCCCCCATCCCTATTTTATGGCTGAGGAAACAGAAACTGGGATGAGTAAGAGCATTTTCTGAAGTTCACAAAGCGAGTAGGTGGTATGGCAGGATTCATACCCAAGTCTTGTGCAACTTTGAATCTCATATTCCTTCTACTTTGCATTCCTGTATTTCTTATGAAGGACAAATAGCAAAGTGCAGTACCATTTCTAACACTTGATTTCTGTAGTGCTGAAGGCTGGAAGCCATCAGTCAATACTGTATATCTTCCATGTGGAACTGGGCACGTTCTTCCTATAACAAATGAACCCTGAATGACCATGGTGGCCAAACAGGATCTTGGTTTAAAATCTGGAGCTAAGCTTGTTTTACTTTGGCTTTCTTATCTTTAAAATAGAGATATTAATGCATTTTGAGCATAGCTATTGTGAGAATTAAGCGTAAGTATCTGAAGCAAATAGAATCTTGCCTATTGCAGACATTTAATGCCTCAAAATTCCCTTCTTTTCTTCCAAGGATAAAATTGCTACTTACCTCACTTAAGTCCCTTAAGCTTATCTGACTGCAAGAAAAAGAAATACAGTGTTACATAAAACACAGTTCATAATGACCAAGATAAAATCATTCTGAGCCTTACAAACCTTTCATTACATTTTCATTGCCAAATTAACAGCCCATAGTCCAGTGTGATATTTATCACTCTTCCATAAAACTAAAGCCAGGTTATTTTTCTCATAATTTTCTAAGGAAAAGACAAAGTTAAGAGCCAAAATAAAAGGTGGTGATAGAAAGCACATGAATAAACTTGCATCTTATTTTGGGAGAAATTAAAAAATCATCATTTCTCCTGACATTTGATTTCCTATGTCAAGTTTCATTAGCACAGTCAGACCTATTATTAACTTGGTTTTAAAGCTCTTAGTTTTTTACTTTGAGGGAACATAAAGAGTTTTCAATATGAAGCTGTCAGGTGCAGTGGGATCTCAGGAAAGCAAGTGTAAGAGAGAGAATGCTGATAAAGAACGGAGATCTGAGACAGGAAAAAAACATAAAATTGAATGGTAGAGAAAAAATCCAACATGGAATTGAATAATATGAATTTTGGAAAGGTCTCTGACTAAACTTCAAGCTTTTCATTTTATTGGCAAGTCAATTAACTTCTCTAAACCTCACTTTTTTTCATCTGCAAGATGGCAACAAGAGTGCTCATGAGTGTTAATGTGAGAATTGCTAGAAATAAAAAGTAACAAAGTTGAGGCCCAGTGCAGTGGCTCATGCCTGTGATCCCAGCACTTTGGGAGGCTGAGGCAGGCTGATCACTTGAGCTCAGGAGTTCCAGACCAGCCTGGCCAACATGGTGAAACCCTGTCTCTACTAAAAATACAAAAATTAGCCGGGTGTGATGACACATGCCTGTAGTCCCAGCTACTCGGGAGGCTGAGGCAGGAGAGTAGCTTGAGCCCAGGAGGCGGAGAGATTGCTGTGAGCTGAGATCATCCACTGCACTCCAGCCTGGGTAACAGAACGTGACTCCATCTCAAAACAAACAAACAAACAAACAAAAAACAATGTTGGGCATTCAGTGTGCATCGTTGTCAGAATGTGGTCAAAGTTTGGTGAAGAAACTATGAAGGGAGTGGAGTGAGGGTATATGTTGCACTTCCCCAGTTCTGTCAGTGAAAACACTGGATCTGAAGAATATGGGAATATTAAGTGTGCAATACTGATCACAGTTGAAGGCTACTGATCTAGAGTTTTAGGAGTCAGGCTGTATCAGGATTCCAGAAACACACAGTGCTCAGATGCTAGATCCCAGTGTCAGATCTGCAAGCAACAGGCAACTGTACCAAGGTTCCACGGTTTTAGCCTCTTACATCTTACCCCCTGCCTTCCGCTTTTAGTTGGAAACCTGAGAAGACAAAAGAGATCTGAATAGAGGTAATGAAGTAGAACAAACACCCAGAGTATTAATTATTTTGGGGTTAAAATGTGGCTAATCTCAGTATTTAATGTTTAAGAAGCCAGTGTATTAAAGATACTGAAAGATTGGCTGTAGGGCTTCAATTTAAAATGTAGATTTGAAGTTACAAGTGTCAAGATGTGTTTGTCTCCATTTTAAAGAGTTTGAAGTGTTTAAGATAAATTAAAATTTTCTATATTTATACATTTACTTTCTTGGATTTACAGAAATTGTTAAAGTTTTGCTGGCTAGCATTTAAACCTACCCTGTCATTATTAGAAGTACTTAAAAATCAAAGAAATTAAATTTATGAATATATTTCAAATATTTAAGGAGATTTAAATGAGTTTGTTAAACAGTTTTACTAAGATTCTTTAACCTATTTGACTTGAGTTGGTTGAACATTTGTTGAAGACTAAGCAGAGTGATTGTCTTTCTGTTTGGATAAAACCACTTGATTTATAAATAGAGCAGTACACTTTATAGATGGAAATCTGAGGCTTCAGGAAAGCTCAGGTTTGGAATTTGCAGCTTTAATAAATGGAATTTTAACTGAGAACCCAAGCGATCGTAAGGAGGCATTTCTGTGCAGACCAGAGTTTCTTACTCTTTGAGAGCTTTGAACACGTGTGTGTCCAAGTTCTGTCTGCTGAAGATGGCGAAAAAAACCATGGTCATTAATTTTTTTCACATTTTTTTCCTATGCATAAGAAGTCCTCATTATAAATGTAAAGATATTACCTTTTACTATAAATATAGGTCTCTCCGGGAATCCCTTAGTTTTTGACTTAGTTTTAAATGAATTGAATTTGATTCTTGCTCTGTCATCTGTGGGCTCTGTCACCCTGGATAACTTAAATTCTCTCTCTGAAGCTTAGTTTTCCCACCTGTAAAACTGATAAATCTAGACAGTAGTGAAGAGAATTGCTGAAGATTCTAATGAAAGAATGTGACGTGAAAGCTATTTGGAGTGAAATAACACTCTACATTTGCAGAACATTTTAATGTTCACATTTGCTTTGAAATTAAACTTTTTATCCTGAGATAAAATTATGGATTTTTTATCCTTAGATAGAATTATGGATTCCCATGCAGTTGTAAGAAATAATACAGAGAGTTCCTATGTGCCCTATACCTGGTTTCCCCCAATAGCAACAACTTGGAAAACAATAATAATAATGTTTATACTTTAAAATCAATAGTTTCCATTCATAAATACCAATGTGTATATCTCTATAACCATACTTTCTCTTTTAAAAGACGACGGTTTCTCGATATCTATAAAGATTTTTTGTTTTCACTTCCCAAATCATCAGAGCATATATTTTTGTGACAGAGATTGTTTGAATTGATGTGATGCCAGCATTGCTGGTTGTAAAGAGAAAACTGGCTGGCCGTGTTGCTTCACACCTGTAAACCCAGCACTTTGAGAGGATAAGGCGGGTGGACTGCCTGAGGCCAGGAGTTTGAGACCAGCCTGGACAGGAGTGTTAGAGAGACCCCTGTCTCTACTTAAAAAAAAGAAAGAAAGAAAGAGAAAGAAAGAAAGAAAGAAAAAAGAAAGAAAATGGAAAGCCATAGTTAGGCAAGTGGGTGTTTTGTTTCTTAAATATTGGGTGCTTCATTTAAATTATATTTTGGCTGAACCCTGCACCTCTGGCCATTGAGTGTACTGAAGCTTAAAGGACATATGGGACAATGAACCCTCGATTTCTTAATTTTTATCAGTAAATTGGAGATAGTAATTTTTTTACAGTGCTGTTGTGTGACTAAATGAATTAATACATATAAGATCCCAAACCGGGCCTGGTGTGTAGTTACGACTCAGAAAATGTTGTTGATTACTCTTGCTGTTACTCAGGATGATTTTATTTGGTGCATGGACCACGGTACTAAAATTACAATGGATTCGTAGTAGAAAAGTTATTCCCTTTTTAATTGTCTTTCAGATTATGTCAAAGAGAAAGGCTCAGTGCAGTGGTTAGTAGATATGAAACACTGTTCTAATATTTGCTTACCTTCCGTTTTATCAGAGGTAAAATTCCCCAGAGCTCAAAGTTTTGTTTTGAAGCTATCTGTATTGAAGTTATTTATAATAATTATATGTCTTTCTTTTAAGTAAATTTATTTAAGTTGAAAAAAATTAGCAGAGCAGAAAAAATAATTAAGTACGTGGATATTGTAAAAATCATAATAATGGTACATAAGTGGCTGAGAATGTCCAACCAACATTCTCCAAACTTCGAAGTTCTCTTCTGGTTTTGAGTTGTCAATGAATGACTGGGGTGACGTTTTCCTTTACTGAAGTGCTTCATTTCAGTAATTGTTTTGTGAAACCAAGGCTTAGCTTTAAAAAAGAGAATAGCAGAGCTGGCAGAGACAAATGGGGCCTGAAACACAATAGCTGGAACCACAAAGACCATCCAGGGTGAGCACAGCCCGCTGCAAAAGGCTGCAGCTGTATAACTGCCTGCCATTGATACAGTTGATTGCCAGATGTAAATCATGGCTTCTGCCTTAGGGAAGGCAATTCGTCTCACTCACAGTGCCTTACCAACAGCTGGCAGAGACGGAGCAGGCACTCTCCTGCATGGTTCGGCTGCAGAAGCTCTGATTGCCAATGTTCCTTCTGTTTTCAGAGCAATATCCTTCTGTGGTTGATTACATGGGACTTGGGCATCACTAATGATGATATTACCACCCATGTGGGCCCTGCTAAAAATGAATTTGAAAGCACATCTCTCTTTCAGAGGCAAAGCCATCTCATTTGTCGTGGTATCCCCAGTGTCTCCTGTGGGGCTGTGCAGGTTTTTGCCCCATCAATAGTCAAATGTCAACCCTGTGACTTTAAGTTACCTAACTTCTCTGAAGCGTGGTGACCTTAGGTGCCCAGTGAGTATGGAAGTACTATTTACTGGGCACATGTGCCATCCACTGGGCTTGGTACTTTACTCTTCTGAGGCTTAGGAAACATACTTTACAGGGCTGCTGGAAAAATTCAATAAGAGAAAATATAATTACTCTCTTGATGTGTTTTGGTGAAGAGATCCAGCACAATTCTAATCACATCAAAAAATGATTAAATAAAAGTAAACTGTAACTACAGGAACCCCAGAGATATCAAATGCCAACTTCTAAAGATGTCAACACCACCAAGACAGTGACCCAATAGACTGGTGTGGTTTGTGCCTGCAGAGGGACGCATTTGGCAATTGAGTGAGCATTATGTTAGACTCTGGAAACTCAGGCATAGATAAGGCTTAACTACCTTCAAAGCTTTTGTGGCGGATGTATTCCTCGAACTTGGTTCCCTCTGGGTTCTTAGCCCTGTCTGCATATTAGCTTCACCTGGGGGAGCCTTAAAAATTCTGATGCCCAGGTCTCACTTCAGAGCAATTAAAATAGATACTGGGGATAGTGCTTTAAAATAAGCTTTCCAATTATTTTAGTGTAAAGCCAGGATGATAACCACTGTATTAGAAAATACAGCCTCTGGCTGGGCACGGTGGCTCACGTCTGTAATCCCAGCACTTTGGGAGGCCAAGGTGGGTAGATCACCTGAGGTCAGGAGTTCGAGACCAGCCTGACCAACGTGGTAAAACCTCATCTCTACTAAAAATACAAAAGTTAGCTGAGTGTGGTGCCACACAGCCGTAATCCCAGCTACTCAGGAGGTTGAGTCAGGAGAATCACTTGAACCTGGGAGGCAGAGGTTGCAGTGAGCTGAGATCACATCACTGCACTCCAGCCTGGGCAATAGAGCGAGATTCCATCTCAAAAAAATATATACAGCCTCTATTTCTAGAAAAATACAGAGTTATGGATTCTGGATACCTAATTCTGCAGAGAACAGATGGGAGAAGCTGGTTTCCTTTCTCTCTTCCTCCCTCCCTCCTGTCTTTCTCCCTTTCTCTCTCTCTTTCTCTCTTTCTTTCTTTTTTTTTTCTTTCTTTCTTTCTTCTTTCTTTCTTCCTTCTTTCTTTCTTTCTTTCTTTCTTTCTCTTTCTTTCTTTCTTTCTCTTTCTTTCTTTCTCTCTCTCTCCCTTCCTTCCTTCCTTCTCTTGGTTGTTCTTTGTTTTCTTTTCTTCTTCTTTTCCTGTGCTGTAACAGATATTATCCTAGCCACTTTACAGGAATGGCATACCTTATCATCATCATTTTATCATACGAAGATGGTTATTTTCTTCTTATAAATAAGAAAAGAAAACTCAGAGCTGTTAAAGAGCTTTTCTGAAGTCATACTGCCAAAAGTGGCTCACCTGGGATCCAAACTCATTGCTACCGGGTCCCAAGATACTGTTCTTTCCAGCATGAGGAAACAGAAAGAGGATAAAATGCTTTTTTCTCCACACTGAACAACCTCATCATCTTCAATATTTTATTTTAGTTTATTTATTTTTTTGAGACAGTCTCTCTCTGTCGCCCTCTATCGCCCTCTGTCGCTGGAGTGCAGTGGTGCAATCTTGGCTCGGTGCAATCTTGGCTCACTGCAACCCTTGCCTCCTAGGTTAAAGCGATTCTCATGTCTCAGTCTCCAGAGTAGCTGGGATTACAGACATACTCCACCCCACCCAGCTAGTTTCTGTATTTTTGTAGAGATGGGGTTTCACCATGTTGGCCAGGCTGGTCTTGAACTCCTTGCCACATGTGAGCCGCCTGCCTCGGTCTCCCAAAGTGTTAGGATTACAGGCGTGAGCCATTATGCCTAGTCTCAATATTTTATTAATCCTATTTTCTGTCTTCTTACTTCTCTGAGGTTTGATCAGTCCTTTATATATTAGACTATTTGGCCAGGAGTTTTAGGAATGCTGCATTTTACATTTCCAATTCTGATAACACAGCTTCATGGGTTGGATGGTCTGTTATTACTGTTGCCTCCCAGTTTCTCACTCTTCGAAAATGGAAATCAAAACAGACCAAATCTGCTTACTCCTAGTCTGATTAGGTTCCTTTGAAAGCTGCAGAAGGAAATTTATATTTATCCATCATCTACTATATTTCAGGTACTGTGCCAGGTTATATGGGTACTGAAATGAGTCAGTTCCTCTTCCATCCCTTCCTGGGGTGGAAGAAACAGACTTGTTAATTTGTTATATTCTATGGGGCAACATAGGTACCAATAGAGAAGGGCCCAAGGTAATAAAAGTGTAATAAGTGTTGGTTAAAAATAGGTTGGTTAAAAATAGTGTTGGTTAAAAATAGGTTGGTAAAAAAGTGCAATAATTGTTGGTTAAAAATAGGTACTGTTTCCCCTTCGCCTTCTGCCATGATTGTAAGTTTCCTGAGGTCTCTTCAGAAGCCGAGCAGATGCCAGAATCATGCTTCCTGTGCAGCCCATGGAATTGTAAGCCAATCAAACCTCTTTTCATTATAGCTTACCCAGTCTGAGATATTTCTTTATAGGAATGTGAGAACTAATACAAACCCAGACCATTTGAATCGAGACTTGAGAGCCTCTTTTCCTTCCCATGCTGCCATGGCAGTTGAAAGGGGACAGAAAAGGATGGCATTCCATGGGAGAGACAACAAAGAAGGTGTTTCTTGGAAAACTTATGCTTGTGTGGGGCTGTAATGGAGGAAATGGTGAAGAGACATTCGCCACAGAAGGAGGAATGACATTTTAGGCTATTTAATGTTCCCCATTAGAATCAGTGATGAATGAGTTTCCCATAGAAGCTCAAAATGAGCCTGATATCCTGAGTTTTTGTATCCATGAGAAATGCTTTCTCACTAAATAATGCCTGTGCCCCAAACTGCTGATGCAAGCTTGAAGAAGGATGAAAAATAAGAGAGCATCCTTCATTCTATGCAGAAACAAGGAGGAAATGCTGATCACTTTTCTGACTTTCAAAATAAGGTAATTTTGGAAATTTAAACTCTTTTGGGAAAGTGAAATATGCTCACTCGAGTTTGTCACATTCTGTGATTAGCACCAGCTGCCAAATGTCCCACACGTTTGGGAATGAAGAGCCATCATCAGTACTTAATATCAGAGGGTTGGTTTTATAATATTTATTTTTCATAAAGGCAATAATGTTTTTGACAAAAGAGTTTTCAAGCATGGTTATATTTCTCCAGCCTGGGTGATGGGAAGCTGGGGGCCAATATTGGTCCTGGAATAATCTGAATCCCCTTTCAGTTCTTACATAAAATATGCTGATTCTGTTCTGGCATTTGACATTTTCTTCATTAACTAATTCAGGCCACAAGTGAGCAATTCTTTCAATAATAACTCATTTTGTTACAGAGAAGCTATATTTTCTGCAAAGAATCAAAACACAGGTTTCTAGAACTATTTTCTTCTAGGTATAACTGGTTCCTCCCTGACATGGTTAGGCTTTGTGTCCCCACCCAAAGCTCATCTTTAATTGTAATCCCCAGGTGTTGAGGCAGAGGCCTGGTGGGAGATGATTGGATCATGGAGCAGTTTCCCCTATGCTGTTCCCATGTTACTGCATGCACTGTCATGAGATCTGATGGTTTTATACAGGGCTCTTCGCCATTTGCTTTGGACACAGGTTCTCTCACCTGCTGCCATGTAAGACATGCCTGCTTCCCCCTCCACCATGATTGTAAGTTTCGTGAGGCTTCCCCAGCCATGTGAAACTGTGGGTCAATTAAACCTCTTTTCTTTATAAATTACCCAGTCTTGGTTAGGTCTTTGAATGGACCAATACACTCCCCACCCATTAGGGAGCCTGCTCTGAAAGGTACTTTGTTTGGTTTCCCTTGTCCCCCTCCCCCACACCCACACTCTTGCTGGTCATTTCACCATTAATGATGAATCTCTCACCTGGGCATTCTCTGGGCTTCTGAAAAGGTGTGTCTCTGAGATAAAGGTGGCCTGCTGCTCTCCGGCTCAGGGGGCAAGGGTTGGTACTTCTTCGGAAGTGTTATGAGAGGCCTGTGTGGAGAGTCGCAGTAGGGTCCTGAGAAAGTTTGCTGCAGCAGTGATGCCTCAGGCCCTGAATCCAAACTGCTCTGCCCTCCGTGTCCCCAGCTTTGGGTTGAAAATGCTAGTTTTTGGATGCTAACTACGGAGCAGACCGGTTGGGTCTGGCACTGTTTTCTAAAGGGCGTGACATAATTTCTATGGGGGAGTCAAAGTGCTCCTCCATAGTGCACCTGTTTTGGCTTTAGGAGGCCTGTGGAGAAAATGATAACAGCCTTCCATTCATCCCAGACTGGCAGACCTGAGTTTTTAGAACTACCCAAATAAATATTAAAAAAGTGGCCAGGCACGGTGGCTCACGCCTGTAATCCCAGCACTTTGGGAGGCTGAGGTGGGCGGATCACCTGAGGTCAGGAATTCAAGACCAGCCTGGCCAACATGGTAAACCCCGTTTCTACTAAAAATACAAAAATTAGCCAGTCATGGTGGCATGCACCTGTAATCCCAGCTACTCACAAAGCTGAGGCAGGAGCATCAGTTGAGCCCAGAAGGCAGATGTTGCAGTGAGCTGAGATTGCACCACCTCACTCCAGCCTGGGTGACAGAGCCAGACTGTCTCAAAAAAAAAAAAAAAACCAATAAGAAATATAAAAATGTTTGAAAGTCAGTGAATGCCTCACTCACTCATATTTTATTCACCCTTTCACTCATTTATTCATAAGTATATCAGGTACTTTGGTAGATGCTGGAGATATAGAGAGGAAAAAGATACAGTTTTTGGTTCAAGCTGCTTCCCTCTAGCAGGGAAGAGAGAGAGATGAAGAAATGATTGCCAGAGAATGTAATGCATACTATGGCAGAGGTGCTCACAGGTCCCAGATAGAGCAACAAGAGTGGCCAGTCACTCAGAGCCTCTGCAGCTGTCTGTTGCTCTTTTCTCCATGGAGATGTATAAATGTAATAGTATTTATATTTATATATGTGTCATATATATATATATACATATATATATACATATATATACACATATATATATATATCACATGAATATATACTTAATATATTGTGAGTTCCCTGAGGGCATATCCCATTTTCATATGAATCTAAGCCTGCCAGAAGTATACCCAGCAATACCATCCAGCAAATTTCTGTACTGAAAGAAAGGAGAGGAACAGAAAGAAACAGGGGAGGAATACATTCATTGAGAAGTGAGTGAAGGTATATTGAATAGATAACTGTGAATGAATGAATAAATGATTAAATAGATGAATGAAGGCTTGTTTAATCTTGTTCATTGAAAATCTCATATTAGTTTTTTTTTCTACATCCGTCTCTCACTCTGAAATCATATTAGATTTTCAATGTCAAATGTTTGTGTTTCTCTTTTTCAGATGCTAGCACAAATTATTTCATTGTATAGTGAAACAAAATGCTATTTTAAAGTGTTTTACCGAGGAGGTGGTAAAGGAATCTGAAAAAGAAAAGAGAAACCTAAATTAAGTATATTTTTCTGTGAGCAGGGCCAATGGTTAACAGTTTTTTGGTTTACAAATAGAAATTACAAATTGTGATCAGACTTATAAGACATATTTTTCTAGAGATATCTGAGTTTTTGCACCGTCTATAACTCTATGCTTCTAAAGTAAATAATGAATAACAAATGCATTTGATTGATTTCTCTTACCTTGTTCTTTCTTACGGATGTGTCTCCTAAAACATAAGAGGGAATAGCAGTGAATTTATGGAAAATGTCATCAAGCATTGATTTTATACATGCTTACATGAAAATCATTTTTATTTGTAATAATATTGGTGATAATGTCAGTTAATATTTGCTGAGATCGTATGAGATACCCAGAATAATGCTAAACTCTCTAGTTACGTGGTCTTATTAAATCCTCACCCTTGTTCGGTTAATGAAGAAACTGACACACGGGGAAGTTAAATATCTCACCTACACTCACCCAGCGAGTAAATGGTAGAATGAAGATTTCATTGCACATCGTGTGACTCTTAAGTTCCCTTTGAAACCACTGATTTCTGTTTACGCTTAATGTGCATGTGTATATGTGTGTATGTGTGTGTGTGTGTGTGTGTGTGTGTGTGTACATATACAATTCAATTTCCTGCCTACCACCTTCATGGGGTATTTCCAAGCAGAGGAAAATAGCATCACAGATTTTTCAAAATGGAATAATTTCTGAAGACCCCCAGAATCCAACTTCTTTATTTTATGGATGAAAAAAAAAAAAACTAAGGACAAACTAGGTGGGATAATTTCTCAAGGACAATTAACCTTAGAAAAATCCCAAGTAGAGCCTGAAACAGATTTGTCTGAACTCTAGGTAGTTCTATTTCCATAATTCAACTCAATGTAATTATCGAGCTTCTACTCTGAGCTAAACACAGTACCAGGCACTGGGGAAAAAAGACAAATACAATGCGATCCTTCCTGTCAAGGTGCTCCTAGCTGGGGTGTTCACAGGCCAAGTTTCTGGCTCTGGGGATGTGACACTGTGAAGATGGCTGGCACCGAACATGTTGCCATAGGGTTTATACCTTAGTGGGTAGACCGGCATTGAAGGCATCATGAACAATCTGATAAGGATTTCAAGTAGAGAAGGACAAAGTATTAAATGAATATGTGGGACACTTAAGTTACTCTGGGTTGTCAGAAGGAGGCTCCTTGGAAAAGCAATGTTTGATTATCTCTAAAAATGGGCGTGGTGTAATAAATGCTATTTTATATGGCTGTCGGGGAATCAGTGAGAAAATGTCTATCTTTTGTTACAGGAGACTTAAACCTCCACTGAACACTGGTTGGTTGGCTTCACACTGGGCCTCCTTTGCTTTCCTCATTTGTGAGACAAGGAGATTGAACTAAATCAGTGATTTTTAACCATGTGCTGAAGAGCTCCCTGTACTGTCCCCTGGAAGTCCCGTGGTGCCTGGGCACAGGGGGACTGGTTACTGGTTTGCCATCCCATGTCATTAAGGGCTTAATTTCAGCCCGCTCTCCACTGCACCTCCTGTTTAGATTCCCCTTGGTGAAAGGTCCAACTGGCACAATACAACACAACACAATGCAACACAGCACAAACTGGTCTGTGTAATTTTAATGGCTCTTCTATGTCTAAAACAATTACTTCAAAGAATAAGAATAAAATTACCATTCTTCCTTTCTGTTTTCATTTTTGAAAAACACTTTTGAAATAGGTAGGATTCACTTCTTTATATGAATTCCAAACACTGATTGCACACAGAAATAATTGATGTCCTTGGCATTGTGAAAACACAAAATATGACCCAGGATCTACTTCAACAACAGCAGCAATCTGGTTAACATTAGATCTTTGACTATTTCAAGGAAATCACAAAAAAGCTTAGGCCACATGATGCTTGCTTAAGGCACAAAATTATAAAACATAAAATTAATTTCCTTTCATCTTATTGTTTATTGGCTTCACCTTCAGAGCTCCATGGTGCACCATCTTGCTGCCTGGGTTGATGACTTTCCCTGAACAACTAGATGTTGGCTTTCCAAGAGGTCTTTTTTCACTCTATCTATTGGGGATCAATTCAATTCACTGGAAAAAGAATTCAATAAAGAGACTGAGTTCCTGTAATTTAATAGGAAAATTCCCTTTATGGTTTTCAAGATATCTACCCAGTTTTCTTCAGGGGTTGTGAGTTTAGAATAGGACATCTATCTTCTTTCATTTCATTGATTTATTATTGAGCACATAGTATGTGTCAGGCATGGACTCATTTTTAATATATGTATTGATGTAGGTGTTGGGGGGTATAATACCAACAAATAAAGTTGCTATTCCCATGAAACTTACATTCAGTGGCAGGAGTTAGGAGATACATAAACAAAAGTATAAATAAACGTTCACGAGTGATGACAAGCACTATGCAGAAAATAAAGCAGATTGGAGGACAGCATGGTGTGGAGAGTAGGAGCTGGGGCTACTGTGTTTTAGGCTGGTCTGAGGAGGCATCTGTGGTTAGGGGATGAAATCAGAGGCCTGAGGACAGCGAGGGAGCATGTCCTGTGGATATCTTGGGAAGGGGATTCCTGACAGAGGAAACAGCAAGGGCAAAAGTCCTCAGGTGGTGTCAGTTAATTTTTCTGTTGCTTAAAACAGAATACTTGAAATTAGGTGATTTTCTAGAAATTAAGTAAGTCCAAGAACAAAGGGGGGCATGTGGTGAGAGCCTTCTTGCGGGTGGTGACTCTGAGGTGTCTAAGACGGTGCAGGACAGCACATGGCGAGGAGGCTGACTGTGCTAATGTGCTAGCTCAGGTCCCTCTTCCTGTCCTCATAAAGCCGCTGGTTTTCCTTCCATCAGAACTCAATAACCCATTAATTCATTAATCTGTGAATGGATTGATCTATTTATGAGGACAGAGTCCTCATCATACAATCACCTCTTAAAGGTCTCACCTCTCAATACTGCCACACTGGGGATGAAGTTTCAGCATGAGTTTTGGAGGGGACATTCAAACCAGCATTCCACCCCTGGTTCACCAAAATGCATGTCCTCACATACAAATATATTCATTCCTCCTTGTAGCCCCAAATTCTTAACTCATTCCACTACTAACTCAAAAGTCCAAAGTTCAGAGTCTCATCTGTGAGCCTGTGAAATCAAAACAAATTATCTACTTCCAAGATGCAATTGTGGGGCAAGCATAAGGTACACATTCCTATTCTAAAAGGGAGAAAGAGGCAAGAAGAAAGGGATAACAGGCCCCACCCAAGACTGAAACTCAAGAAAGAAGAATTTGGTCCCTAAGATTCCAGAATAATTTTTTTTTGATTCCACGTCTGGCATTCTGTGCACACTGGAGCAAGAGTTAGGGCCTCCAAGGCCCCGGGACACCCCACCCCTATAGCTTGGTTGTGCTTAGTCCACCCAGCTCTCCCAGGTTGGCATTGCACACCAGTAGCTCTACAGCTCAAGGGTCTTGCTGGCAGGCTCACTCCCATTACTATAGTGGGGATTTTCTGCAGTGGCCTTGCTCCTATGGCTCCATTAGGCATTGCCCTGGTGGGGACTCCATTAGCTTCAACACCACATATCTGCTTTGTATAGCTTTAGTGGGGGCTTTTTGCACGTCTCCACCCCCGTGACAAGTCTCTGATTGGGTCCTCAGGCCTTTGACGACATCTTCTGAAATCTGGTTGGAGGTTGCTGAGCCTCCACAGCTCTTGCTTTCTGCAAGCCTGCAGAATTAGCACCACACAGATACTGCCAAGGTTTAAAACTTGTACCTTGCAGAGCTTCAGTACAAGGGCCTCAACTGGGGTTGCTTGAGCCGGGCAGCCATGAAGTGCTGTGCTGCAGTGTAGGAAGCAGAGTCCCAGGGTAGCTGTGGGCAGTGAGCTGGTAGACAGCACCCCAGTCCTATCCCCTGAAACCTTTCTTCCATACTAGAACTCTAGGCCTGTGATAAGAGGGCAGCCTCAAGATCTGTGAAACACCTTTGGGGTCCTTCCTCCATTGTCTTGAGGGATAGCATCTAGCCCACTTCTATCCCTGTTAATCTCTTTAGCAAATGGTCACTGGGATATACCCTTGGTTTTCTCCTCTGAAGACTTTTTCTCTATGTGGCCAGGCTGAGTTTTCCAAATTTATCCACTCTACTTCTCTTTTAATTAAAAATTCTGTAAATTATTTCTCTGCTCTGAAATATCAATGTAAGTTGCCAAAATAACCCTGCAGCTCCTTCTATATTTTGCTTAGAATTTTCTTCTGCTAGATATCCTAGTTTATCACTCTCAAGTTTGGCCTTCCTCAAAACCCTCAGGCATAGAAACAATTCATTCAAGTTCTTTGCCAATTTATAACAAGAATGGTCTTTATTCCAGTTTTCAATATCTTGCTCCTCAGTTCTACCTCAAACCCCATCAGAATTGCCTTTACTGTCTATATTTCTATCAACATTCTTGTCACAACCACCTATCTAATCATTAAGAAGTTCCAAACTTTACTTAGCCTTCTTGTCTTCTAAGCTTTCACCAGAATTTAAACATTTTCTATCCTGCTCCTACAAATTCTTCTACTTCTGCCCATTACTCAGTTCCAAAGCTGCTTTCCACATTTTCAGGTATTCATTATCAGCAACACTCCACTTCTTGACACCAATTTTCTGTCTTAGTCTGTTTTTTTTTTGTTGCTTAAGACAGAACAATGGAAACTAGGTGATGATTTATATGCAAAAGGAATTTATTTCTTTCAGTTGTGGAGGCTAAGAAAACCAAGGTTTAGGGGATGCATCTGGTGAGAACCTTCTTGCTGAAGGGGACTTACTGCACAGTCCTGAGGCAGTGCAGGGGATCAGATGGTAAGGGGGCTGAGTATGCTGGCTCAGGTGTCTTTCCTTATAAAGCCACCAGTTCCCCTTCCATGACAATCCATTCATCTATTAACCCATTAACCCATTAATCCATTAATGGACTAATTCATCCATGAGGGCAGAGCACTCATGATCCGATTACCCCTTTATGCCTCACCTCTCAATACTGCTATATTGGGGATAAAGTTTCAACACGAGATTTGGAGGGGACACTTGAATTATAGCAGGTGGGATGAGCACGAGGAGGAGGTAAGCCCAGAGAGGTGATGGCAGAGGTGGGAGAGTGCCCAGATCACATGGGGTCTTGTACAATGGGGCAAAAACTTTGCCTTAACTAGGGTGAATCTTTTTAAAACCACCTCATTAAGGTATCACTGACATAGAAGAGCTTTACATATTTACTGTACACATTTAGATTGAATTTGGGGATAAGTACATATCCACGAAATCATCACCACCATCAAGGCCATAAACATATCTGTCACTTACCAAAGTTGACTCCTGCCCTTTTTGTTATTGTTACTTTATTTTATTTTCTTTTTTTGGTAAGAACACTTAGCATAATATCTATCCTCTTAGCAAACTTTAAGTACACAGTACAGTGTCATCAGCTGTAGGCACTTTGTGGTAGAGTGGGTCTCCAGAATTTATTTGTGCACCATAACTGAAACTTTGTCCCCTTTAAGCATCACCTTCCTATGTCTCCCTCCTCCTTGCTCCTGGCAGCCACCATTCTACTCTTTGCTTCTATGAGTTTGACTGTGTTAGGTTCCACATGTAAGTGAGATTCTACAGCATCATTTTTCTGCGTCTGACTTGTTTTGGCCCAACATAATGCCCTCCAAGTCCATCAATATTGTCATAAATGGAAAAATTTCCTTCCCCTTAAGGCTGAAAAATACTCCATTGTATGTATATACCACGATTTTTTGATCCATTCATCTGTCTATGGACCCTTATGCTGTTTCCATATCTTGGCTACTGTGAATAATGCTGCCATGAACAGAGTGCTGAGAGCTCTTCAAGAGCCTGTTTTCAATTCTTTGGATACATACTCAAAAGTGGGATTCGTGAACCATAAGGTATGTCTATTTTTAATTTTTTAGAGGAAACTCCATTCTGTTTTCAATAATGGCTGTACCAATTTACATTCTCACCAACTGTGTGCAAGGGATCGCTTTTCTCCATATTCTTGCCAACACTTGCCATCTTTTGTTTTTTGTTTGTGTTTTTTAAGTAATAGCCATCCTAAGAGGTGTGAGGTGATATTTCACTGTGGCTCTGAGTTGCATTTCCTTCATGACCAGTGATGCTGAGAACCACTTCCTATATATGTGTTGGCTACCTGTATTTCCTCCCTGGAGAAATGTCCACCCAGATCCTTTGGACATCTTCCAATAAGGTCACTCATTTTTTAGCTCTTCAGTTGTATCAGTACCTTGTCTATACTGAACATTAACCCTTATCAGGTATATAGTTTGCAAATATTTTCTCCCATTTTGTAGTTTGCCTTTCTACTCTGTTGATTCTTTCCTTTGCTGTGGAGAAGCTTTTTAGTTTGATGTAGCCCCACTTGTTTATTTTTGCTTTTGCTGCCTGTCCTTTTGGTCTCATACCCAAAAAGTCATTGGCAAGATACAATGCCAAGGATCTTTTCCCTATGTTTTCTTCTAGGAGTTCTGTAGTTTTGGGTATACCCCAAGTTGATTTAATCCACCCCAAATTGATTTCCTTGAATGGTGTGAGGAACGTGGTCCTGCCTTGTTCAGAGGAACAGGTCCTGCCCTGTTCCTCTGCACATTAATATCTAGTCTCTCCACTATATGAAGAGACCATCTTGTCTCCATTGGGTATTCCTGATGCCTTCATCAAAAATTAGTTTAATCAATGCATGCATTTATTTCTGGGCTCTGCACTCTGCCTTACTTGTGTGCATGTTTGGTGTACCACTGACCACGACAGCCCTGTCATGTAATTTGAAATCAGGAAGTGTGATGGCTCCAGCCTTGTTCCTTTTACTCAAGATTGCCTTGGCCACTCAGGGTCTTTTGTGTTACTCAGGGTGAATCTTTACGATACACTGTCGCTGTGTCCTGTGACTTCATTATAATGTAGGATTATTTTTTCTAGCCTCACTTAGTATTCCTCCCTCCCTTTTAAGATTTTTGTGTAGTATAATATTGGCAATAGTTACAAAAATCCACAGGGATTTCAGCCGCATCAAATATGTTGACTGGCAAGTGCTGATACCATGAGCTTCACTTAATCTTTGCTTAGCTAACCAAAATCCTTCAAAGTAAGAGGTTAAGGTGAACTTAAGGAACTTTTCTGGTGAAAAAAACTGGATTGAACAAGCAAAGTAACTTGTCTACCATTATACAACTTTGATAGTAATTCAGATAAATTCCAGAAAGCTTCTTAAAATTTGGGGGCCTTATTTAATAAAGAAATAATAACTCAAGTATTTGTGATATTTAAAGGAGGGTGAGCTTTGGAACTGAATTTGTTAAGATTGAATCTTGATCCTGTTCATACTATGGGCAGGATCATGGCACGTGCTTAATGAATGTTTATGAAATAAACAAACGGATTGAGCAGTGAATGAATTTCCCCATCTGGAGAAGTAAGGAGTGCTTATTTATACTTCATGGAAATTCATGTGTGGAATAAATGAATTGATGCACTTCAAGGCATGGTTCTTAATGCACAGCTGCAGTTACTACTATTATTATAGTATGAAAAATTAGAGGGAAAACGGGAATTTACCTCCCTAATGAAGTACACAAATATTCTAAGATGCTAGGAAAAGTTCTCTGTCAAACAAGAGGACCCAAACCGTTGTTCAAAGTCTTTCCCATCTCCAGTTTTCTCTTGGAGAAGCCCGGCATGCTCTCCACCTGGTGGTCATAACGTGTAATTAGCACCATTTGCCCAGAGACTCATCGGCTTTGCAGTCTCAGGACAGATCTCACAAAGTTACTGCTTTTGGGGAGGTAATGTACTGAGGTGGGCATAGCATGGTTGCAGAATCCGATGGACCTTGGTTTGACTGTTTCCACCACAACTTATTATGGTGAAACCGTGAAGACATTGTCAATATCACCGTGTTCTGGGAGGGTTAAAGTAAGGCCTCTTGAAGAAGGAAAAAGAGTTAAGGGATCGTTCTTTGGAGTGGCTGCTGCCAGCTTGCAATGGATGGTTGTTAAACTTTCAGAAATTCTGTGAACTAGCTTTACATACAGCCATTATTAAAAATACATTACATAGGCCAGGCGCGGTGGCTCAAGCCTGTAATCCCAGCACTTTGGGAGGCCGAGGCGGGCGGATGACGAGGTCGGGAGATCGAGACCATCCTGGCTAACACGGTGAAACCCTGTCTCTACTAAAAAATACAACACAATTAGCCGGGCGTGGTGGCGGGCGCCTGTAGTCCCAGCTACTCGGGAGGCTGAGGCAGGAGAATGGTGTGAACCCGGGAGGCGGAGCTTGCAGTGAGCCAAGATCGCGCCACTGCACTCCAGCCTGGGCGGCACAGGGAGACTCTGTCTCAAAAAAAAAATTAAAAAAATTACATAAACGTACACTTAAGTTACAGCAGCCCTCCACTTATCCTAAGGCAAAATGTTCCAAGACTCACGATGGATGTCTGAAACTGAGGATAGTAATAAACCCTATATATCCTATGCTTTTTCTAAATATACAGACCTATGATAAAGGTGATATGTGACAGCAAAACAAGCACACTTTTTTTTTCCTTCTTCCCAATTTCACGGATAGAAGATTCATTTTTATTGTCGATCCCAGTAACCTCAGCATACAATATTTTTTCTTTCCTTTTCAAGTTGAGAACTTCCACCTTTTCACTTAAAGGAATCACTTTACATCTTCTCTTTGGCAAATCAGAACTGTCAGCATCACTACTCTTGCGCTTTCGGACCATTTTTAGGTAAAATAAGGGTGACTTGAACCTAAGCACTGAGATTCCACTCAGTGAATCTGGTGGGCGAGATGACTGCTAAGCAATTAACAGGTGGATAACGGACACAGTGCAACAGAAACACTGGACAAAGAAATGATTCGAGTGAGACTGCTCAGGATTTCATCATGCCGCTCAGAAACAGCATGCGAATTAACATTTATGAATTATGTATTTCTGGAATTTTCCACTTGATATTTTCAGACGTTGGTTGAGCATGGGTAACTGAAACTGTGGAAAGTGAAACTGAGGATAAGAAGGACTTCTGTATTTGTTTTTCACTTAGCTACTGTTCAATTTGTGGTAAATATATGCAATACCACCCCCCCACTTTTTTTGAGACCAAGTCTCGCTCTGTTGCCCACGCTGGAGTGCAGTGGTGTGGTCTTGGCTCACTGCAACCTCTGCCTCCTTGGTTCCAGCGATTTTCCTGCCTCAGTCTCCCAAGTAGCTGGGATTACAGGTGTGCACCACCATGCCTGGGTAATTTTTTTGTATATATATTTTCTTTTTAGTAGAGATGGGGTTTTACCATGTTGCCCAGGCTCCTGAGTTGTCTCGAACTCCTGGGCTCAAGTGATCCACTGGCCTCAGCCTCCAAAAGTGCTGGGGTTACAGGCATGAGCCACCACCCCCTCCTGTAATACCCTTTAACTATGAAATACAATCATGCAATAATACTATGAAATACAATCAGAAATAACTATGAAATACAATCAGAAATAAAACTTAAGTATAATGTTCTGTAATTAGAGACGCAGACTTGGGAAAAATTGGATAAACTTGGTCTCAATCAAAAAATTTATTGTGTCTAAGAGCTTTATGATTTATGAAAGCAAACCTTTAGGATATGGTATTCTAATGGTTATTTATGGAAGAGTCCAAAGGAGCAACTTATGCTCCAAGTGGCTAATAATGTATATTTGGCAAGGCCAGTTTGAGAAACCTCTCCAAGTCTGCTGAAACTTTCAGAAATTAATCACAGCAATACATTGCTGAAACCATTGTTTAGGTTGCAATGGGAAGGGATTAAGTTAGGCAAAGCCAAGGATGTGGGAGAAACCTGCCTGCTCTAACAGCTCCTCAAAGAAGGTCGGAAAGTGCATTTGCTGAGGAACATGTGCTTCAACTGCTTTCATGCTGGGGTTAGTGAGAGACGTGGGATAGAAATATTTTTCCAAAACAAGCCTGGGAGATATCTTTTCCCCTGACCTGGGTGTCTCAGGGAATGGAGGAAGGGAGAGGAGGGGATGATGTGGGCAGTGGGGTGGCTGGATTTGTATGTATGAATCATATCCATGAATTCACAAAAAAAATGCTGAACCACTGAGTTCTATTGTGTTTCTACAGATGGGATATTAAGGCCCAGTGAAGGAATATGATATGCCTAAACTCAGAAAGGGACAGATGGGGCCAGAAGTCACCCAGGCTTCTTGACTTGCTTCTTTACAGGCCCCCACCTAATGGGAATGTGTGACTGAGGCCACAGGCTCATCTCCAGGTGCTTCTAGGACACCATACTAAGAGGTAATGCTTATCTAATGTACTATTAAAATGGGCTAAATTGCAGATTTAATTTGACAAATATTTGCTATGCATCTGATACAGGAAATAGAAAGAAATTATTTAGGCACATAGCGAGGGCAAAAGAATCCCCAGCAGAACTTCCCTTCTAAAAAAAGCAGCCCAAGAAATCATTTCTTTTCTAACAAGGAGCAGCCTGAAAGATCGAGCTGCAAACATAGATAAGGAAGTTGGAAGCTTGCATGGGGTGTGGTGGTTGGGCAGGGCAGGGGTTGTCGGAGGAGGCCTGGAGCTATACCAATAAAAAAGGGCTACCTTGGGGCCAGGCATGTCTGCCACGTAATCTTCGTCCTCCCTTTTTTGTTAGCACGTGTACAGTAAGAAAGAAATGGGCAGCATGGAAAAGCTCAGGCAGAGAACCCACCTGCATAATAAGATTGAGGTGGGGGCTGCCAGAGATTCACACCCTATGTAGGTGGCACACCTGGTCTTAACTGGTTTTTCATGCCCTATGTAGATCACACACTGCCTCCCCACTAGCTCATCTATAAAACCCCCTATTTCACTGTGGATCAGCAGCCCATTTTTCCGGGGCTCCTCTCCATAGCAGAGCTATTCTCTTTCTTCTGCCTATACAGTTTCTGCTCTTAACCTCACTCTTTGTGTGTCTGCATCCTTGATCTTCGTGGCCATGAGACACCATGAGACAACAAACCACAGGTGTCAGCCCAGACAAGGAGGCCACTTCACATCCACCATGTGCCCCATCTGGTGCTATGTGTTTGCTGTCAGGAAAACAATGTTTCATAAACCATGGTCTCTGTGATTGAGACATGTAGCTTATTTTTTATACATTCATCTAAATGATGTATTGTATATGCTAAAGAAAAAAACTCCATAGAGCATGAGATGGTTTCGGCCTTCAGAGAGAGAATCTGGAAAACTTTCCAGTGCCAGGAGAAGGACAGAGGGTAAAGGAGGGAGGAAAAATTTTGGGCATTGCTAGTGCAGTTCCACATGCCTTTGCTGAATGTCTACCATGTGTCAAGAACTGTGCCATAGGTTTGTGTTGATTTTCACCTTTAAGGACATCAAATACTGTAGGTTGTAGGTGCTATTTTCTCCATTTTATACACATGGAAACCTAAATTTAGAGAGGTGAAGTTACTTGTTGTAAGCCTCATATTTGGGAAGCAGTAAAGCTGGGATGTGAACTCAGGGCTATTTGTCATCAAGTCCAGCATTCAATTCATACAACCACCTTCTAGCTGCTTTTATTTTTTAATTTTTTTTTTTTTTTTTTTTTTGAGACAGGGTCTCACTCTGTCACCCAGGCTGGAGTGCAGTGGTGTGATCTCAGCCCACTGCATCCTCTGCCTCCCAGGCTCAAGCTATTCTTTCACCTCAGCCTCCCGAGTATCTGGGACTACAGGTATGTGCCACTGTGCCCAGCTAATTTTTGTATTTTTTGTAGAGATGGGGTTTCACTTTGTTGCCCAGGCTGGTCTTGAACTCCTGAGCTCAGGTGATCCACCCACCTTAGCCTGGCATGGTAACTCACACTGGGATTATAGGCATGAACTGTTGCAGAGGGCCTTAGCTGCTTGTGAATATCACAAATCACTTCCCCTGAGGACACTATCTCATACCTCAGTCAAATGTCCTAGGAAGCCTTCCTGGGAGACACACTTCTTCCTGCAAGGCAGAATTAAGTATGCACTTTTTTGAGTTCCCACAATATTTAGACACACCGGATTGCAGGCTTCTCCAGGTCTAAGGTGTCATGTGACTCAGTGCCAGCTTAGTGCCCAGGCATAAGGTCATTTTAAACAAAGTGGCCTAGGATCACAGCAGCAATCGGGCAGTGCCATAACTGTCAGTAAATAAGATGTGCTCCCTCCCTTTCAGGAACTCATTGTCTGGCTGGTGAAATAGACATAGAAACAGAGAGCTTATTATGGGGCTTACGGGCTTATTGAACAACTAAACAGCCAGCCCTAGTGTTGAGCACATACGAGGTACTAAATATTATTGGTCGAATTATGATGAAATAAGCTATATTTCCCCTCTATGTGAAACTGCCTTTGCAAAGATTATATCAGTGAGAGAATTGTAATTTTTTTTTTTTTTTTGAGACTGAGTCTCACTGTGTTGTCCAGGCTGGAGTGTAGGGGCATGATGTCCGCTCACTGCAACCTCTGCCTCCCAGGTTCAAGCAATTCTCTTGCCTCATCCTCCCAAGTAGCTGGGATTACAGGTGCGCGTCAGAATGCTGGGCTAATTTTTTGTGCTTTTTTATTTTTTAGTAGAGATGGAGTTTCACCGTGTTAGCCAGGATGGTCTCAATCTCCTGACCTCCTGATCTGCCCACCTCAGCCTCCCAAAGCGTTGAGATTACAGGTGTGAGCCACCACGCCCGGCCGAGAATTATAATATGAATAGTAAGCTAAGCTAACTCACTCCCCATCTTATCTTTTCCTTAATTACTCCTGGGCTATTGGGCAAAGCTACCTTTGGAACACATTCAGGCTATAGTTTAAATGATAATAGGACTTGCCCCAAACTCAACCACTTTTGTAAAGCTAATGGCAAGCCATCAGGCTGGGGGGACAAGAACAGCCTGAGTCCAGTTAAGGCGCAGACATAAACGATTGTCAGCCATTATTCCCGAGGTTATAAGACATGCAACTTCCCCAGTTATTCCTGCAGATAACACCACTATTGTAGATCGGCCTTTGGAGATATCTTTCCCAGTTTTTTGCATGCGTGTCTGACACCCATGGTTCCACCTAAACCCAATGCCTCCACCTTAGTGCCAACCTCTCTCCTGTAGCCTCACCCAGAAGTAATTCATCTGTTTGAAGACAGCTTCAAACCCCTATAATTTCATCTCCACCCCAATCAATCAGCAGCAAGCACCTGTTACTTGCCCTCCCATCCCTTCCCGCAAACTGCCTTTGGAAACCGCTAACCTATGGGCTTTGAATGAGACGATTTGTGTATGAACATCTCCCACGTGGTGTGGCCAGCCTCGTGTCTATTAAACTCTTTCTCTACGGCAGTGCCCTGATCTCTCTTTATGCAGTGGGCAGGAAGAACCCCTCGGGCGGTTACATGTGTGCCCATTTTCATCCTGCATTATAATCTTCTCTGTCCCTTCCATACAAGCAGCTTTTACTATACCAATTTCATGTTTATTATTAATGACCTTTTCTTCACATTGTGATGTAGGATATGGAATTAGAAAAACTAAGTAGAAAAGAGAGAGGGCAAACTTATCACTGTTCATCGCTCCCCCAGGGACTGGCAGGAAGAGGAGGGGGGAGCATGCAGGGGCGGAAGCATTTACGTTCACAAGCTGTCTGTAGATGTGGCTTTCACAGATTAAGGAATATCCGCCCCAAACAATGGATCATTTATAACACCCGAGAAACTACTCAGAATAGGAAATGTACTGTGAACCTAGAATTGAAACTAATATATGAGTCGATCTAGGCTTTTCTGAAATGTGTTCTAAGGAGCATGGGCCAAAGAATGTGATCCCAGAAAAAGCAGGTTCCATGGACACTTAAGTTACAAATGCTCCGTGCCATATCCCCCTCTTGGAGATCCACAATGCTCTTAAAAACTTGGTCAGTAAAAAGATCTGTTTATTTTTGTTTAACTCAGTGTTTCTCAAAGTTAGTGCATCCAGAGTTTCCCATGTATTTATTTATTTTATTTTATTTTTTTCTGATACAGAGTCTTGCTCTGTCACCCAGGCTGGAGTGCAGTGGCGCAATCTTGGCTCGCTGCAACCTCCACCTCCCAGGCTCAAGCAATTCTCCTGCCTCAGCCTCCCCCGTAGCTGGGACTACATGTGCACACCATCATGCCCAGCTAATTTTTTGTATTTTTAGTAGAGACAGGGTGTCACCATGTTGGCCAGGCTGGTCTGAAGCTCCTAACCTCAGGTGATCCGCCTGCCTCGGCCTCCCGAAATGCTGGGATTACAGGCGTGAGCCACCGCGCTTGGCCTTCTCTTTTATTTAATATGATTCTCAACATCTCACACAATTAGTTTCAGATAACTGTACTTTGAGCTACTTAGAGCTTCATTCATTGTGTCTTAGAGCAAGGACCAATGGGAGGAAGTTGTAGGAAGACATTGCTGTTCCTTATACTTAGCTGAAAGTAAAGAGCTGGGGCTGCTTAAAGGTAGGGTGTGCTTCCTGGAAAGGTGGTGAGGCTCTTGGGCCACTCAATTATCTGTAAGGGATGCTGTGCCTCAGTTACAAGGAGGGGCTGGATCATGGAGATTCTGCTATTTTAAAACTTTTGATCAAATAAACAAAATAACTCTTCCATTCTGCTGGCTTGCATGTAAGACATGCAGGTATAGAGGCCGCTTGTCCCAGTTTACCCCAGATGTCTCTGTGTTTAACTCAGAATGTCCTGCTTCTGAAGAACCCCTCCATCCAGAGCAAACTGGGATGGTTGATTCCAGTGAACACCCCAACATTACAAGGAAAAGAAAAAGTGCTTTTCATTATGCGTGTATTTCAAGTCATTTTGAAATGGTTTCATGGGGAAGGCCGTACTTTGCTTATGTAAAAGGCAGTTCTTGTACATTGCAATTCTATGGGGAACTGAAACTTCATTAGGGAATTATTATTTGGGGGATATAAATTTTCTGGAGCTTCTTTTATTAAATACCTTGTTTTTCAGTCTCTTGTTTCTGGCTACTTCATATTTCTGTATCAGAAAATAAATTTGTTACATCAAACAGTTACATATTCCTTTCCTTTTCTCTGAGGCCTTTTATTTTTCTTGTTTGGTAGTGAGAAAAAATACTGTTCTGTAGTTCAATTAATGAGTGATTTCATGAAGTTAATAACGTTAACTTTGAATGAGCATTATATCAATGTCTCTGTTGCTTTTGAGCCATGGGTTGTGGCTGAAACACATTTACATCTAAAATGGTAGAGGAATAATATTACATTTATTTCTGATCAATTCTGCAACCTCAGGCGTGTTTTTTCTGCAAAGGATAGAAGATAACGAATCTCATCATTATTGCAATGTTGTGTGTTGCCAAGTTCTGCCACTAGGGAGCAGTATCATCTATCAATTCACTCTGGCACTGCGCTTTGTATAGTCTGGATGAATGGGATGTTCGTTACGGAATGAGAGGGAGAATACATTTTATACACTAGCAAACACAGAAAACCCTGGCAACATTACCATAGTGGAATAAACCTTGGCTCTGGTCTTGTGACTACTTGCTGATGGCCTTGAGCAAGCCACTTCCCTTCCTTATGTAAAATGAGGGAATTGACCCAGATTAAACTCATTTCTGATTCTAATTTCTTCAGCATCTAAACTCGTCTAAAAGCAAACTAGTATAAAGGTCTTTTGATGGCATTTTGTGGAATTCTACTTTGCTTCTTTTCAATCAGCTCGTGTTTCTGGATATACATGTTCACTAGCCTATGCATAATTCTCTCTTTTTTTTTCTTTTCTTGGAGGCTTATTGTATTTCTTTATAATTTCATTCTTGTATATGGTATGCTTGTCACCTCAAAGGAAATTGGCTTAGAGTTTGTGTTTGGCTCACATCTACGGCAAAGAGAAAATGCAATTTAGCTTCCTTTATTCTCAGCTTTGGTTTCTCTAGAAAAATAAACCACGCTGTATTTGAAAATTATAGCTATTCCTATCTGAAAATAAGATTATTTCTTCTAGATCTATAGTTAATGCTAGTGGTTTGTCACACACAACTTGTATTGTAAATACTTTGCCTCCAAATAAATTTTTACCTATTTTTAGGAATGAAAAACAAAAAGTCAAGCTTTAGGGAAGATAAGTTCTTGACATCTGACAGTTTACAGATAATGTAAGAATATGATTGCAAGAAAAATGACATAAAATGTACATTAACATAAATCTATAACTGCTCAACTTGATGAAAAATATCACCATAAAATTCTGCCATTACTGAACCAACCGATATGTTTTTTCTATGACATTTTTGTGAGAGTGAATAAATTATCTGAGAATGTGTTTGCATCAAAAATACAGAATTTTGTAATAAACACATAAATCATGCAAGCATTTTTAAGCAAGATGCCTGATCCTAAAATGGGGGGGCATTCATATTAATTTCCCCCCTTCCAGCCTTGTTCTAGATATGGTACCTTAGAGCTCTGGATGGTAATGGGGAGCCATCAATTATGGAAATGTAGAAAAGGATGATGTAAAGAAAACAAATCTTATTGGAGAAGTCTTCTATACAACCTGCCCCACCCCCAAAAGCCTCAACCTCTCTGAGCCTTGCTTTCACTGAAGTCCTCTTTGCAGTTGTGGCCTCAGTTTACACTGGAGTCTGCTTTACAAAACGCTCGTATTTTTGTAGTCATGGGACCCATATATCAGCCAACATTCACTACAAAACGGAGCACTAACTTAATCCTAAAAGATGGGTTTTTCTTGCTGTCTCTGAGGAACCAGTTTGTTTCTTGTAATGGGAAATTCATACCACACAAGGAAGCTTGATTCCCTTTTTGCTTAGACTACCAGGTAGCTCAGAGGCAAAATAACAGTTTAATTATAGAATTTAGTGATGTGTGCCTAAGGATCTTACATTTTGTCTTTATTTTAATTATGTCATCTATGTAGATTTTCTTCTATTTTATTGTTCAAGTTTTTATTAACTAATATCTTTGTGAACTGAGGCAAAGGGTAGATAAACATACAGATAGAGAGGAAAACAGACATACTGATATGTGGAATAATGGTCAAAGAAATTTCTGCAGCCAAAGAAGTGAGAGTGGATGCCCATAGTGAACTATAAATCAGATGGCAATTATGAAGTTCATTTCTCATCTGATTTCTCTCCAGGACTCATTTCTTCATGAGTGCCTACAAAGCATATTATTATGACTGAGGCCATTTTTGTAACAGATGATTGTGGTCTGGTCTGTGATCCCTCAATGCTTCCCATCCCTTTCTCTGTTAAGAGGAGTGAAAATACTTTCTCTACATAACTCACCAGGTGGTGAATTGATGTGCTGGTTAAAGAAAAGGAGAAGGGCCAAGTGTGGTGGCTCACAGCTGTTAATCCCAGCACTTTGGGAGGCCGAGGTGGGCAGATCACGAGGTCAGGAATTCGCGACCAGCCTGACCAACATGGTGAAACCCCGTCTCTACTAAAAATACAAAAATTAGCTAGGCATGGTGGAATGCATCTGTAATCCCAGCTACTCAGGAAGCTGAGGCAGGAGAATTGCTTGAGACAGGGAGGCGGAGGTTGCAGTGAGCCAAGATCACGCCACTGCACTCCAGCCTGGGCAACAGAGCGAGACTCTGTCTCAAAATAAATAAATAAATAAATAAATAAATAAATAAATAAATAAATAAATAAATGGAGAACTCAGGTTAAGGGTCTTACTTAAGGTCACACAGCCAGGCAGTGTGCCTTAGGTTTTGGCTACTCTCCGTCCCCTTTTCACTGCGCTGGCACTTCCTGCTGTGAGTGTCTTCCATTTGCCCTCCAGAACCTCCCTCCACCTTCACCCTTCTCTACCCTGCTCTCTGCCTGGGGACACTGACCAGTAGGGTCACACAGGGACTGCCCTATCCTCTCATTTCTAGTTAGGTTTAGCCATTGGGAAGCCCCAACAGGAGGTCACAGGGAGGTTGGAGAGAGAGATGGGGTGTTTACTCCCTTGGTCCCCTCCCCAAGAAGTCTGCCTGGGCTGGTGGTGTCCTGGGGCCAGTGATCACTGCTCCTCTCCAGGCGGTGTGCTCCTTGTAGTTTTCAGTAACTGTCCCCTCATCCCTCTGCATCTAGGGGTAGGGCCAGCCCCGCTGCTGTCAGCCATGGTTCTTGCGCCATTCTTTGTTCTTCCCCCTATACCACACTCACCTGGTAAGTAGTTTCTTTGCCATAAATTTCCTTAAATTATCCTAATTTGAGTGTGCTGTCTATTCCCTGTTGGGACTCTAACTGGTACACTTTCCCATTAAAGAAAAGATGGCGCTAGTAATACATTATAGATGATAGCATTAGACACATGAAAGGTGAATTTGATGTGTTTCATTTATTGGGCAAAGTGAATCTTGGCATTGTCATCTTTTCCAGTCAAGCATTGTAAGAGGAGATAGGGGCACGGGGGAAAATGATGAGAGAAGCTATAATGGATACAATACCATTAAATGTCTTGGGCTTATCTTCCATTTATGCTTCTAGCACTACTGAAATTGATTATTTGCTTTTAGGCTCGTACCCGTATTTTCGTCTTCAAATTGAGTTGTTTTGCCTAAAGCCTTAAAATCTGTTTTCATATTAATTAATCAATGTTTTAAAATTAGATTTCTATCTTGTGGCTTTTCTGGGGGTATGCTTAGAGAGATAACATGATTATATATTTAATGCAATCCATATGTTTCAAAATAATTCATTTCCAAAATTGCACAACAAAGAATATGAATTTTTACAATCAATTTCTTCATCAATAAGGTAAGGCAATAAATAGGCATAAAGTATGTGAGACTCTGTCTAAAATTAGATAGTTATTTCCTGAAGTGTAATTCAATAGATCACCTTGTGTAAGATCACCCATGACCACAAACAATAATGCGAGAGGATCTTAGAAGCAAAATAGATGTTTTCATACTTACACTTTAAACTTCGATTAACATGACTTTACCTTTAATGTTTTGGCTTCTGATGTCCTTGGAAATGGGTTTGTCCACCTGTACAAGACAATGAGGCACCATTATCTCTTCAGTTGTGACTATGACACTATCTGATGTCTTGACACTCTCTGTGGTTAGGTTCCCAAGGATAAAGCCATAAGTCCCTGGGCTCTCCGGTTTTCAATGTATGGTTGGCTGTCAACAAACATGTATAAATACATGCACCTCTGCCAATGAAGGGTGCAGTGGCTTGAGTGGTGTTTGGTATAAAAACACATGGGATTGAGAACTAATCCTGCCTCTATTGCTGGCTTTGGAAAATACATTGAGTATATTATTAACTTCAGATTTTTCATCTTTATCATAGGAAAAATGCTCATCATTCATGTCCCTGAGTTAACATGAAGATCAATCTATGGGATCAGGTACATGAAAGCAATGAGGCAAGCAGGTCAGGGTATGGCCTCGTGGGAAGGCCTGGTTTAGGATTCCACCTCCAGCTCGTGCTGACTGTGAGAATATGACAAATTACTTAGCCTCAGTTTCCTGAGGCTTAGTTTCCTTATCTGTGAAATGGAGGTAACAAAAGCACTGATACCTTTTGAGGACGGGAGGACAACACGGAACACAAGCACTGTGCCGAGAACACAGGTGTCGCTAACCGCACTGAATTCATGTATCACTATTAATATTATTAAAGACATTAGTGAACTATTAAGGGGTACACAACTGGAAGACATAAGGGTGAAGAAGATGAAGATCATAAAGGGGTCCCTACATCTTTGAAAACCTTTAAGCCTAGGTTAATATTAGGGTCTTAGTATTAGTCTTTATTGGCACCAGGTTGAGTTGGGCATGGTGGGTCAGGGGATCATTGAATCCCCCGTTACCTCTTATCGTCTGTGGAACATTGAACCACAGTATTTATGCCTGGAAAGGGCGTGGCCCTTCTTCTTTTGGTTATATCTAATTAGGGGTTGAGTGTTGGTTGGATTATTTTTTTTTTATCGTGGCTATTGACTTCTTCATTACACCATCAGCTTTCAATTTCTCCAGGGTTACCTTGTGGGGACTGGGGTGCCGGAGGGTTTTTTCAATGTTCTTGTGCATGCTCATCTTTTAATCTTCCCTGCGTGCCTGCCCCACAGAGGGAGTCTCCCTCAATGCTCATGCCCCACGCTGCATTGCTAGCGTGGTCATGGAGGCAGGAGAGGTTCCCGTTGTCTCCATCTTAGGTGGGATTTGCAATCTCAGGGTCTTAGGATGGGGCTCCAAGTAGTCACAAGCAGCAGAATTAGTACAGGATTCCCCGGCCCAGGAATATTTCCTGTCCCTCCCCTGGGGCAATTCCCAACTTCTGTCAAATAAATATTTACTAGTACCTACTAATGTGTCTGTGGCAATGCTAGATTATGAGGGAACAAAGAAAAATACCAGCTTGGATTCACAGGTACATTGTAACAGATTTTTCATTTTGGGTACTACTGAGAATTGAGATTTGGGGTTGGAAAATTCTTGTGCCTTGTAGGATGCTTAGTAACATCTCTGTCTTCTACCTACTAGATGTCAGTAGAACTCAGCTGTGACAACCAAAAATGTCACCAGACTTTGTCAAAAGTCCCCTGGGGGGCAAAAACTTTCCATGGAGAACCACTGATCACAATGAAACATGTGCCAGTTGTGGAAGACTGCATCATATGGCTTCCTTCATCAGACCCCTCCAATGGCACTGGCTACGCTTGGAGATGCAGGTCTGTGTGCGTTTGCACCCTGTGCTTACCTCCATCTGACCAATTCCTAGAACATGGAAACTGCCCATCTGGGTCACTGCCTCCTCCCTTAGACTATGGGCACTGGCTCACCTTTCTACCCCCATTGCTAAGCACAGAGCTTGGTACACAGTACATGCTCAATAAATAGAAGGATGGGCAGTGGTTTAGGGCAAGACAGTTGTCAAGACCCACCTAAGGGGTCTAGACAAGAATTGGCCTTTGTAAAAATTATTGAAGATCCATTTCTTTTTTTCTTTCTTTTTATTTTCTTTGAGACAGGGTCTCACTCTGTCGCTCCGGCTGGAGTTCACTCTGTCACCCAGGCTGGAATGCAGTGGCACGATTTCAGCTCACCGCAACCTTGACCTCCGGGGCTCAAGCAATCCTCCCACTTCAGCCTCCCAAGTAGCTGGGACTACAGGCATGTGTCACCATGCCCAGCTAATTTTTGTACTTTTTGTAGAGATGGAGTTTCACAATATTACCCAGGCTGGTCTTGAACTCCTGGGCTCAAGCAATCCCCCTGCCTTGGCCTCCCAAAACGTGGGGACTACAAGTGTGAGCCATCACGTCTGGCTGGAGATACATTTCACAGATAGTTTAATCTCAACATAAATGTGCAGAACTAGTAAGAATCAACTCCTAGGAATGAGATTGTCATAAAAAAGATAATCTGCTTGCCATAAATACTTGATTTTTACAACATTGATTACAAATGTGAAACTCCTCCCCCACCTCTTTTTTTTTCTGAGACGAGGTCTTTTTCTGTCATCCAGGCTAGAGTGAAGTGGCATGATTATGGCTCACTGCAGCCTTGACCTCCCAGGCTCAGGTGATCCTCCCACCTCAGCCCCCAGAGTAGCTGGGACTACAGGCATGCTCCACCATGACCAGCTTTTTTTTTTATTATTTTTTTTTAGAGATGAGATGTTACTATGTTACTCAGGCTGCGACTGAGCTCCTGGGCTCAAGCAATTCACCTACCTCGGCCTCCCAAAATGTTGGGATTACAGGCACGAACTACTGCACCTGGCTAAAACTCCCTCTTCATCTGAATTGAGGCCAAACACTTGTTGAATTTATGAGACAACTCCCCTCTGAAATTTTGCTCACCTTGCCCTATCCTTTTTCCTCACATGATTTCATTTGACTTAATGTGCTGAGATTGTAGTTCCACCTGCAAAGTGATCTAGCCAAAGGAAGAAACTTGTTTTTAACAGGAAGCTACAAAGATGATATGAAGGAATAGAAAGTGTAAGAATAAAGACTTAAATCCTGGCATAGTTGTTTTTTAAAAAATCAAATGAGAATTATTCTTTGTAAAAAAAAAATTGTATTCATGAAGGCTTACCTATGTGGAAAGGGATTGCCAGTCATTTACAGGGAAAGTTCAGCTCAACTTTTTTAGTTCAGCGTTCTCTACTTTATAACCGGACCGGAACTGTGTCTTCAGCCACTGGTCCAATCTCTCTGGAATTCTCCTTCCCTGGCCACGCTTTATGCTCTGGTGATGAGTGTCCTGAAATGCTCTCCTCCCTCTCAGACAGCCCCTGGGGGACTGCCCTAGATGCAGATCTTGATGATAGCAGCAAATAGTAGCAGGAAAATAGAAGAATTTTGAAGGCCAGACCGAGAAATTCTTTTTTGTGAACAGAAGTTGAACTGGGGAAAGACTCGGTCTCTTTCCCTACTAAACAGGTACTTATTTTTAAAGCTTGAGTTCAAATGATTGAAAGTTTGTTATTTTTCATTCATTTAACCAATATCTATGGAGAACCTTTTACAAAGGCACCATGGTAGGTGTTGGGGCTAAAATAGCACCTGACCTCATGGAGATGTCCTCTGTGGACTGATTGCTTTGTGCTTCAGGCTGGAAGCACAAAGATGCATTTCTTGGATCTTATTGAAGATTCATTTCTTTTCTTTTTCTTTTCTTTCTTTTTTTTTTTGAGACAGGGTCTCACTCTGTTGCCCAGGCTGAAGTGCAGTGGTGCTATCTCAGCTCACTGCAGCCTCGACCTCCCAGGCTCAAATAATCCTCCCACCTCAGCCTATGTGCTGGAAGCACATAGAAATACTGTGTTTTCTATGTATTACTACAACAGTGATGGATTTTATAGGTAAGATCATGAAGGCTCAGAGAGGGTGAGTAACAGACCCAAAGGCACAGAGCTTATAAAATTGGAGCTATTAAAATGGAAGTGATGATGTTCATCCTTTGAGATTTTTGTTTGTTTGTTTGTTTTTGTTTTTGTTTTTGAGATGGAGTCTCGCTTGGTCACCAGGCTGGAGTGCAGTGGTGCAATCTTGGCCCACTGCAACCTCTGACTCCTGGGTTCAAGCAATTCTTTTGCCTCAGCCTCCTGAGTAGCTGGGACTACAAGCACCCACCACCACACCCAGCTAATTTTTCTATTTTTAGTAGAGATGGAGTTTTACCATGTTGGCCAGGCTGGTCTCGAACTCCTGACCTTGTAATCTGCCTACTTCAGACTCCCAAAGTGCTGAGATTACAGGCATGAGCCCCCACGTCCGGCAACAAGAATGTTTTAAGGATTAAATATCATTCATTCTTTCAGTTTGATCTCTACTGAGAATTTTTTTCCTTGACCTTCCTTGTCCTGCATTATCATTATTTTTCAAAGTACACTTGCTTATCTATTGTCTGTCTATTGTGCATTTATTTATCACTGGTCTCCTACCATTAGCATATATGTTTCATAAGCACAGGGAATTGGTGTTTCACGGATATGTCTTTAGAGTCTATAATTGTGTCTCATCCTAGCAGGCACCGATGACATAGTTCTTGAATGAATTTGTTGAGTGAATGATTGAAGTGTTTAGCTTCAATCATTGCTGTGCCCGTGTAAAAAGGAAGTGTTTGATTTTTCATCACTCATCTTGCTCCTTCAGTCTCTATCAGATATCTTCTGTGTAAATGGTCGGTGTTGCTTGATAAGATTTGTAGTTTCATTTTTCTGTCCAAATTAACAGAAGCCCTCAAGTTAAACAGACAATGAATATAAAATATGTGAGGAATATTCAAAAGCAGGTTAATACTCACTAATAACTGTGGTGCAAACTAAAAAAGAATAGTGAAATCCCTTTTTAAAAAATACAACTGAAAAAGTAATAGCCAGTTTTGGTGATATTTCTAAGGGGTGGACATTCCTATACAGAGTTTCTGGGATGGTAAATGGAAACAATTTTTTAGAAAGGAAATTTTACGATACATACTGAAAGCCTTTAAAATGTCTTCACTCAATGGTTTAGTAAAATAATTGAAAATCCCATAGTGGGTTATGCTTTGTCTACAAAAATTATACTTATGAATGCTTGTTTATCACATGAGAAATTGTTTTATACCAGAACTTAATGTGAGAAGAAAAATAAAGCAGGTATATACTAAACAATGAGGCTTCCCCTGTTTGACAGATATCTGCATAGAAAATACTGACAATGGCCCGGCGCGGTGGCTCATGCCCATAATCCCAGCACTTTGGGAGGCTAAGGTGGGTGGATCACAGGGTCAGGATTTTGGGACCAGCCTAACCAACATGGTGAAATCCCGTCTCTACTAAAAATACAAAAATTAGCCGGGCATGGTGACATGCATCTGTAATCCCAGCTATTCAGAAGGCCGAAGCAGGAGAACCACTTGAACCTGGGAGGCGGAGGTTGCAGTGAACTGAGTTTGTGCCATTGCACTCCAGCCTGGGCAACAGAGCAAAACTCCATCTCGAAAGAAGAAAAGAAAAGAAAACAAAATACTGATAATGAAGTGCACCAAAATGTTATGACCAATAACTGCAATCCCAGGGGGCGATCATTTGTATTTTATGCCTTCCTGGATTAAGAAAATTAAGTGTTAGCAAATGTTTTATTAAAAATAAAATTCTATGTATGCATTTAGGGCATTTGCATTTACTAGATTTTTTTTTTTTTTTTTTTTGAGACGGAGTCCCACTCTGTCACCCAGGCTGGAGTGCAGTGGTGCAAAATTATCTTTTGTAGCTTCCAAACAGCATTTTGAAATAAGCATGGTAGGATTTTCTGCTTTTCCCTCTTTGGTAGATAAAGTTACAAGAAGGCTTAGAGAGGTTTCGTGACTTACTTATTACCTCCCAGCTCATAATTTACCACGTTGGGCTGAGACTCTGGGCAAAATCTTATATTATGACCAGAAAGATTTGAGTTCATGTTCTTTCTCTGGAGAACGTGATGAGCATTAGATGAGATGCATGTCAAAGTCCTTAGCATGCTCTCTGGCTCACAATCTTCCACACATCTGAATTCTCCTTCTTTCTAGAGGTAGGGCCATGATGCTACCAGTCATAAGAGTCACCTCCCGTCCACCTCAATGAGCTTGACCTGCTCTTTCCCTAATAAGATGGCCTGGAGGACAGGAGATGGGGCAGTTTCTAGCTGGTTGGGAAGAGCCCTACACATGTTTGTGTCACAATGTCCAGTCTTTACTCACTCTTCCCAACCTCGTCTGTGTGTTCCAGGTCTGCTGTCCAGTGGAGATAGAGGTCCTGGTGTCTAACGGAAGGGGAGTGTCCATTGCAACCTTGAAATAGCGTGTATCTGTGCAAACAGAAAAATATGAAAGTCATACCTTACGTGGACTCAGCACATCACAATTTACAAAGTATCTGCACATCTACAAACTCATTGGATCATTACAATGTAAGTAAGAGCAAGCAATTCTGCTTTCATTTAACAGAGTAGGAGACTGACGTATGAAGAGGAGAAATTGCTCATCTCAGTGCACACAAAAAAATGCCAAAGTTTGAACCCGAACATTCTTCATTTTCTCATTCACCTTAGAAATTCTATAAATCTTACAAAATTTTGGCTATGCCATTCCCTTTAAAAATCTTACTAGATCCCACCCAGTCACACCCCATGCCAGCTCTCCTTTCTATATTACACACTTAGCATATTCTATCACATTCACTGGTTGAGCTGCCGGTTTCTGCCACTAGATTGCACCTTCCTGAGGGTATGGATCCTGCATTGTTTGTCTTTGTGTCCCCCAATCAATCCCAACATGGAAACTGGCACATAGTAGATGCTCAATGAATGCTTACTGAATGAATGAACAAGAAAAGTCATCATCATTTACAAGATGACTTTCTCCAAATACACTTCTATAGATTCACTTTAGTGGTTCAGGCCCTCAGAAATTGTGAATGCTTCCTCTTTCCCCTTACAATAGGGTGCTTTATCTCAAGGAACTTGCTGAAGCTGCCCTTTGTGCCACAGTTAGAGACAGAGGTGGGTGTGAAATTAGGTCCTCTTATTCTTAACAATTGCAGCTTTGCTGCCATGCCCTGCTGACGCTCTTAGGCTGGCTGGCTGCACAATGAATTAACCAAGTTAAAAAGTCTTTTTTTTTTTCATTCTACTCCCCTCTATGCAGACCTCATTTAACATTTCCCATGCTGCTGCATCCCTGCTTGTCCACCCTCCGTTATGCTCATCATTGTTCCTAGGGCTCAAGGAGAGCATCGTGATAATAATAGCTGAGAGTTACAGATCTCTGGCTTGGTACCAGGTCCTCTGGTGAGAACTCAACATGCATCATTCACATAATCTTCAAAAGAGCCCTCTGGGGCAACTTCTATTATTATGAACCCTGTTTTCAGAAAGAGAAAGTGGATTGGAGAGACTTTCTCAAGGTCACACAGCTAGTAAGTCATGGGGGCAGACATTAACCTAGGGTTGTTTAATTCAGAAACCACACCTTTAAATAGTGTGCAATATGGTGGCATGTACATGCATCTTCTTATTTTAGGCAGACTCCCGAGCGTTACCTGCATATTCAGATTCCTTTATAGGCCGGGCTGGTAAAATTTTAATTGGCTGCCATGTCTCTTCCATCCGAAGCTCAGGGTCATCATAGTCATCATCACTGTGGCCTTTTGTTCCATCCAGGACTGCAGCAAAGTTTCTTTCCTAAGCAGGTGGTAACATTCCAGTGAGTCAAAGGAAGGTACAATGTTGACAAAGACAGGCTACGGTGCTGGCTAGAGAAGTGGGGTAGACTTTCTTAGCTGCAAGTTAAATATTTAAGAATCTAGGGTCTGGGATCTTAAATAGAAGTTTGATTCTTGTGCTAGTGAGAATTCTAAAGATATCTCCCAATATTCTCATCTCTGATTACTCAATCAATACTAATCTAGGTAATGCTGTGAAGGGACAGTGCAGATGTAATGAAGGTCACTAATCAGCTGACCTTAAAATAGGCAGATTGTCCTGGATTACCTGGGTGGGCCCAATGTAATCACATGAACCCTCAGAAGCAGAAAGAGGACTTATTTGCAAATAAGATAATCTTGTATTTGAAGAATTCACTAAAAAATTATTAGAACTAATAAATAATTCCTCAAGGTGTCAGGATACAGGACTAATATACCAAATTCAGTTGTATTTCTATATGCTAGTAATGACAATTTATATTTCTATAAATTAGTAATAACAAATTGAAAATAGAAATTAAGAAAATTGGCTAGGTGCAGTGGCTCATGCTTGTAATCCCAGCGCTTTGGGAGGCTGAGGTAGGAGGATTGCTGGAGGCTAGGAGTTTGAGAACAGCCTGGGCAACAGAGTGAGACCTCATCTGTACAAAAATGTTTTAAAAAAGAAAACGATTATATTAGCAATAGCATCAAGGAGAATAAAATATATGGAAATACATTTAACAAAAGAAGTGCAAAATTTGTACACTGAAAACTGCAAAAACACTGTTGATAGTAATTTCAGAGGACCTAAATAAATGGAAAGATGACTAATGATCATGGGTTGGGAGACTTAATCTTGTTAAAATAGAAATACTTTGCAAATTAACATACTGATTTATTTTGCAGAAATTGACAACATAATCCTAAAATTCTTAAGAAAATAAGAAGAACCAAGAATAGCCAAAACAATCTTGGGTAAAAAAAAAAAAGATAAAGTTGGAGGACTAACACTTATTTCAAAAGCTACTACACAGATGCAGTAATCAAGACAATGTGGTATTGGTAGTAAGATAGATGTGCGGATAATTGGAATATAATTGAGAGTCCAGAAATAAACCTTCACACTGAGGGTTAATTGATTTTTAAGAAGTGTACTAAGACAATTCAATGGGTGGAAAGAATAGTCTTTCAACAGATAGTCCTAGGACAACTGGATATCCACATGCATGGCAGTGAGGCTGAACTTCTTTTTTATATCATATGCAAAAATTAAATGCAAATGGGCCTTGAATACAAATTTAACAGCTAAAACTATAAAACCCTTCAAATATTGGAGTAAATCTTCATTTCTTGGCTTAGGCAATGATTTCTTAGATAGAACAAAAAAACACAAGCAATAAAATAAATAGATAAATTGGACTTAATTAAAATGAAAATCTTGTGTGCTTCAAAAGACCACAAAAAATAAAAAGGCAACTGTGGAATGAAGGAAATATTTGCAAATCATGTATCTGATAAGGAGCTTAAATCCAGAATATATGAAAAACTCTTACAATACAATGATCTAAGGATAAATAACCAAATTTTAAAGTGGGAAAAGGATCTGAATGGATGTTTCTTCAAAGAAGATATGCAGATCATCAATAATCCCATGGAGAGATGCTCAATATCATTAGCCATTAGGAAAATGCAACTCAAAAGCACAATGAGATGTCAGCCATACAACACCAAGATGATTAAAAAAAAGACAGAAAATAATCAGGGCTGACAAGAATGTGGAGAATTTGAGGATCTCATGCATTGCTGATGGGAATGTAATAGGGTACAGCTGCTGCAGAAAATGCTTTGGCAGTTCCTCAAAAGGTTAAACACAGAGCTACCATATAATCCAGGAATTCCACATTCACACAAAAACTAGCACATGTTTATAGCAGTATTTTTCTTAATAGTAAAAAAGTGGAAATAACCCAAGTATCCATGAACTACTGCATAGGTAATAAAGTGTTGTATAGTCACACAGTGGAATACTATTCAGCAATGAAAAGGAATAAAGTACTGATATATGCTATAACATGGATAAGCCTTGATAATATTACGTTAAACGAAAAAAGGGAGTCATATACAAAATGGAATGTTGCATGATTCTGTTTATATGAAATGTCCAGAAGACGAGGATCTATAGATAAAGAGTAGATTAATATTTGCTAAGGTCTGGGGGAAGGGGGAACTGGGTTTCATTTTGAGATGATAAAAATATATTCATTGGAGTGATGGTTACGCAACTCTGTGAATATACAAAAAAACCATTAAATTGTACTCATAAAATGCATAAATTGAATGGCAGGTAGATTTTATCTCAGAAAAACCTGTTTTAAAAAGCAGAAGAGGAAGTCAGAGAAAGGAAGTAGACAAGAAAGAAAGAGAGATCTGGCAGAAGGACAATTTAGAGAGAGTCCAAGAGTAGAAGGATTTGACAACAGCCAGCCAGCAGGGACATGGGGACCACAGTCCTACAACGGAAAGGAACTGGATTCTATGAAACAACCCGAAAGAATCTGGAAGCAAGTCCCTCTTCAGAGCCCCTGGAGGAGAACGCAGTCCTGCCAGCATGTTGCTTTCAGTCCTGTGAGACCCAGAACGGGGAACTTGTTGAGCCATGCTGTGCCCAGACTTCTGATTGCATCCACTGTGCGATAATAAATGGTCAAGCTGCCAAATCTGTGGGGATGTGACATGACAGCAATGGAAAACAAATGCAATTATTTGGGTCTTTACCGTGAAGGGTGGGGCCTCAAGAAGTGACACCACTCTCTGTATATTGTGTTAAAATGTGACTCTATCACAGTAAAAGCAACTGCAATGTGAAATTTTGTGCTAAAGCTGACACCATCATTTTTGAAATTCTAGTTCATTCGATCAGGTTTAGGTGTGAGAATTTAGGTAAAATGTATAGTCAAGAAAATTCTGTGGGTTCATATCCCCCAAGCCGCCCCCTTCCCAAGTGAATTGGCCAAGACTGCCTTTTTTTTGGTCATTTTTACATTCCTGAAATGGAGCCAGGAGACCAGGTTACAGACCATTGGTACTGCACAACATTGAGGTGGAGTGTCATTGGACTTTGGACATGAAGACTTTGACTAAAGTCTTCACTTTGCTGGATTGGAGATATGCCTTTGCCCTGAAGCTTAGTTTTTTCATCTGTAAAATGGGATTCCTACATGTCTGTACCGTTAATAAGAACAGTTGCCATAAAAGACGGCCTCAACCATTCCTCTCTAACCTTAGATTTTGCTTTGGCTATTGTTGTAGACTAAATGTTTCTCTACCTCCACCCCACCCCCTACTGCTCACACACAATTTGTGTGTTGAAGCCCTAACCATCAGTGTGGCTATATTTGAAGATGCTACCTCTAAAAAAGTAATTCAGGGTAAATGAGGTCATAAGGGTGGGGTTCTTATCTGATAGGATTAGTGTTCTTATAAGAAGAGACACCAGAGAGTTCTCTCTCTCTCTTTCTCTGGGTTTCTCCCTCTCTCTCCCCACCCGTCCCCAAATGCACACACTGAGGAAAGGCCATGTGAACACACAGGGAGAGGATAGTCATTTGCATCCCAAGGGGATAGTTCTCGCCAACCCTACTGGCACTTTGATCTTGGACTTCTGGTCTTCAGAGTCATGAGAAAATAAACCTCTGTTGTTTGAGCCATCCAGTTTATGGCATATTGTTATGGCAACACTAGAAGACTAACACAGGCACCTATCAAAGGATCTGGGTCTGAACACTAGACTGGCAGGAATGGACACCACTCTGCAACAGATGCACTCACACACAATGGTCATTATAGGAATTCTGGAATGTGCTCCTCCGCATTAAAATCTGCAGCCGGCATCATGTTATGTGTAAGCACAGACATGACTCTTGATCTTGCATTCTTGGGAAGGTTACTTAAGCTCCCTGACTGATATGTTCAATCTGTAAATTGGAGATGACTAAACCCACCTTATCTTATTGTTGTTAATTGAGAAAATGTATCTCAAGTCTCTACTTTGGTATCTATTCCACAGCAGGAACTCAGTACCTGTTGGATCTTTTTTCTCTAGGTGATGTGCTGAGCCATAGGTAGAGCCCAGTACCCAGGACAAAGCAAAGCAAAGCTGCTAGTATGTGTACTCCAGGAAGCTTCACCACTGACACAGTAAAGGGAGAGAAGGTGTCTTGGTTCTGGAACTGTACACCCAGTGAGCTCTGAGCTGGAGCTCGGGCAGGAGAATCCTTTGGGGATTTGACAGATGGGTATTTGTGCAAAGGTGCCATTTACATACTGTTACGGCCATCACCAAGGCTCTCTAGGGCATAGCCTCTTGGGGGAAGTCTTGGACCTGCTGGAAGAACTGGGATGTGAGCCTGAACCCATTTTCCAACTTTCCACCCAATACCTTTGCTAGACTTGGTAGAGTCAGGACATGATAAGAAGGCTGGGAAGAACAACCATCACTCCAGGTAAGAAGAGACTTTTGCCCCCAGGAGTAAATGTAAGTGTTTTGGTGTACTTCTTTAGAGAGAGAGAGAGGAAGAGAGAGAAAGAGACATTTGTTTTAAATATAGAGTTATATCTATTTATCTATTAATGTATTATCTATTTTCTAACAATTTCAAGGAGTCTTAACTAGAGGTTCAATATTCTTTACCCATGAAGCTTTTAATTTTTACAATTTTTGTGTGTGCATGTGTGTGTATGTGTATGTGTGTTTGTATGTTTCTGGGTAAGGGTCCATAAGCTTTAGTTAGATTCTTAAAGAGCTACTTCAAACAGTAAAGAGTCAATGAGTTTATAAACAGAATCAATCAGTCAATCAATCAATCATACATCTGCCTATCTAATCTATAGATATGCAAGTGAAAACTATTTAAATTATATACCTATACATTTGCTTGTAATAAAATATATTGAATTAATGTTATAAATTTTAATCTTTTTCTCTAGTTGTTAAAATTATATGTAAATATTACAAATGATTTCATAAAATGGATGTATCAAGATGCAGTTACTTTTGTATTACTGAATACTTAGCATAATTCAAATGTGCTGCCATTTAAAATATATTATAAAATCTGCGAATATGTTTAAGTATCAGTACATATTTTAGATTAGCTTTTTAAACTCCCAAGTATGGAATTATTGGGCTAAAAATGGGTATTTTAATGTTGCTTACTTAATATTATGAAATTGCTCTCTGGAAAGTTTATTTCAATTTAAAATTTTACTATGAGTGTTAGGAAGTGCACTTCTCATAATGCACTTGCCGGCACAGTGTGTTGGTATTTTCACTTCATTCAGCCTTCACAATGACCATGTTAATTAATTTTTATTTCCATTTTATAGCTGAGGAATTGGAATATAGTTTTATACCCAAGAATTAAAATGCGGTTTTTCTTGCCAGGAAAGTATGCCACTTGGAAAAGTATTTTTTGTTGTTGTTGTTGCTGTTGATTTTTTTTTTTTTTTTTTGAGCAAGAGTTTTGCTCTTGTCGCCCAGGCTGAAGTGCAATGGTGCTATCTCAGCTCACTGCAGCCTCTGCCTCCTGGGTTCAAGCGATTCTCCTGCCTCAGCCTCGTGAGTAGCTGGGATTACAGGCTCACACCACCATGCCTGGCTAATTTTTTGTATTTTTAGTAGAAACGGGGTTTCCTCATGTTAGCCAGGTTGGTCTTGAACTCCTGGCCTCAGGTGATCTGCCCGCCTTGGCCTCCCAAAGTGCTGGGATTACAGGTGTGAACCACTGCGCGCAGCCTGTTGCTGTTGATTTTTAAATATTTTACCCAGTATCTTGAATCAAATTCATCTATTTTGCAATATTAAAGACTTATAAAATAGATAAGCAGCTGACTTACCCAGTCTAGAAGAGGCTTGTTCATCCTCTGGTACTGGCCTGCCAACACAAACAGACCGAGTGTTATTTTAATCACTGTGGTAGCTCCGAACATCAGAAAGACTGGGCCCTTGTTTTTCTCCAGAAATCTTTTGTCAGTTTTAATTAACTTATCTTGATTGTGATTTTTCAAAACTAAAGTGCATTTTTCTTTATTTCCCATTCTACCTGTTGCTCTTGCAAAACAGGGACAAAGAAACAGGAGAAAAGGAAACAGAATTCAAAGCAAACAGTGACTTGGAGGTAAGAAACTTTATCTCTGCTGTAGCAGGTCAAAATTCCCATTGCTAGAGAAACATAATATGAGAAGATCTCTCACAGCAATTGCTCCCAAAGTCATGAGTCAGCAGCAGCTCAGCTAATGATGAGGTTTATTTTCCCTTCTCTTCCCCCACAAGGCACAGCATGTTGCAATTGCAATAATCTGTCCACACATCTGTCTCCTGAATAGACTATAAGTATTTTGAGGACAGAAGTCATAGCTATTCATTCATCTATTTCTAGCACCTGGCATAAGACCCTGTATTGAACAATTGAGTTATGGACCAGGTGTTTGTTGAATGAAAACACAGCAGTTGCCTTTTCTCAGCACTCAACACTCCTATTTGGGCTTGTTTTATGAAAGATTGCCTGGGGTCATTCAGCCCACCCAGTATTCTATGTTTAAAATTTTACCCTCAGATTATGCAAAATCACTGCAGATTTTTTCATTCTTCATAAATTTTATTTTCCTAAATTGTTTTGTAGTTTCCTGCTATTAGCCTGCATCAGGAAGCATTTGAAACAATTTTTTAAAAATTTCCTTTTTTATATTAAATTCTCTTTATTAGCACATATGTGAGAAGTTTCAGGTCTCAGGAGCAGAAGCTGCATGCTCCCTAGCAACTGGTTTGCTTTGATTTAAGGATATTTCCCTTCTTCCTTTGGCTGCCAAGAAATTCAGGATAAATTTCTGAATTTCATCTAAGTATTGTGGAGGACCATGATGTGATAAGCATTTCTACTTCTTGTTCTGGCTTTATTATTTTCCCGTTTTGTTTTGTTTTGTTTTGTTTTTTCTTGTTTTTTTGAGACACAGTCTCATTCTGTCACCCAGGCTGGAGTGCAGTGGTGCAATCTCAGCTCACTGCAACCTCCACCTCCCGGGTTCAAGCAATTCTCGTGCCTCAGCCTCCCAAGTGGCTGGGATTACAGGAGCACACCACCACGCCCAGCTAATTTTTTGTGTTTTTAGTAGAAATGGATTTCACTATGCTGGCCAGGCTACTCTCGAACTCCTGACCTCAAATGATCCGCCTACCTTGGCCTTACAAAGTGCTGGGATTGCAGGTATGAGCCACGGCACCTGGCCTTTTATTTTCTTAAACATTAGTTATTTCACTCTGAATTCCCTTATCTTACCAAAATATGAAATAAAGAGTTGTTAATTGTATCAGCATGCCCAAATCTTTTCTAAGGTGTAATGTACAAATTAATGCAAATTTGGCTCAGTGGAAACACAGTTCTCTGGAATTTGCCTAGGACCAGTACATATGGGAAGTGTTAATGAGACAGAGCTAATCTCCTTGAAATAATGAGCTGGGAGGAACAGAATCCTGCCTACACCTGCCCCCGGCCTCAGCCCATCCTTGTGGTTGGATAGCAGCTCTAGGGCACTGATGACACCTTCCTGACCCAGCACAATTACATCCCCACTGAGATCCCTGGCAGAGGAACCAACACGTTTTCCAGCCCTTTAGAGCAGCAATTTGTACTCTCTCATGAATCGAGTTAAATTAATAAGGTCACCCATTAAAGACCAGCTGGCCCGGAAGGAGCAAATGAGCTCAGAATTATTGGGGATCTGCTCTGGCCTTCGTTATCGAGGAAAACAACTCCACTGTTTAATTCAGGGTTCAATATAATTTCATTTTAGGAAATTGGCCTCAAGGAGTGCGGTCATGATACTGACATCTTCTTAGGGAGCTGCGGGGTCTCCTTTCTCACCAGAGGCGAGCGTTCCAGCCTGAGACTCTCCCAGATTCCCCAAATACGCTTCATGCCCCTTCTGTGTTTGTGGGTGCAGACCCTGCCTGGAGCCTCTTCTCCCTCTCACCTCCCCTTTGCTTCCCAAATGCTCATCATCGTTTCAGATCCCATTTCTCTGCTTTTCTCTCTGACTACTCCAGGCCACATCAATCTCGCTGAATTGTTAATGCATGTGTTTTCTGTCTCACTCACCATGGCATTTAAATACGAATAGGCAGGATCTGATTACTTTTTTGCTGTGTGTTCTTTAGGGAAGGAATTGCCTTTTATCTCTCAGTCTCCTAGAGTACCTATCTGTGTCATCAGTGCAGAGTTTTGGAAAATGCAATTTTAAAGCCTGATCCTAACACCGTGCATCAGTTCATGTCACTCATTGCCCATGTCATACAGACTAGGTGCCCTGTGTGGCCCCCAGAGCTCAGCACAACCTGCCCCACCCTGCTCTCTGACCTCATCCCTTTTTAGCCTCTTCTCTCCTGGACCAAACTGTAGTCAGGCTACCTTGAACTCTCTTCTCTGTGAGGCCCTACCTTGTGGGATTCCACATTCATTTCTGCATTGTCCAATTTTTGCAAGACTCCTGCTAAGTCAGTTTAGCCAGAATCTCCCATTCTCCATGTCTGATCAGCCTCCATATCTCATCCAATCAGGGCCCTCGTCTGCCACCTTCCTCTGGTGATGTCTGATCACCCTGGTCTGCCTTCCGCAAGAACCTTTTCAGGTCAGTTTAGCCGGAAACCACCTCTGCCCCCGCCCTTTCCCTTACCCCTGAGGTTTCCTCTTTGTAATTTTCCTTTCCCAGACCCTCATGCCGCTCCCTTTAAGGGAGGAGACCACCCCTCATATTGTCTTATGCCCAATTTCTGCCTCCAAAGAAAGAAGTAAAAACTAAAAGGCAGAAATGAAATCCACAGGCAGACAGCCTGGCGTTGCACCCTGGGCCTGGTTAAAGATTGACCCCTGACCTAATCGCTTATGTTATCTATAGATTCCAGACATTGTATGGAAAAGCATTGTGAAAATCCCTGTCCTGTTCTATTCCGTTCCGGTTACTGGTGCATGCAGCCCCCAGTCATGTACCCCCTGCTTGCTCAGTCAATCACGACCCTTTCACGTGGACCCCCTTAGAGTTGTAAGCCCTTAAAAGGGACAGGAATTGCTCACTTGGGGAGCTCGGTTGTTGGAGACATGAGTCTTGCCAAAGCTCCTCGCAGAATAAAGCCTTTCCTTCTTTAACTCGGTGTCTGAGGGGTTTTGTCTGCAGCTTGTCCTGCTACACGTTGGCTATAAATTTCCACTTGTCCTTATTGTATTCTGAGTTGAGCCCAGTCTCTCCCGTACTGCACTCATTGTGGTAATCCCGTACCTATCTCCATCATCTGGAATAAAGCCTGTCTCAGCATTCTGCAATAAGAATCATAAAACTCTTCCTTTACCTCTTTCTCACCTCTGACTTCAGCTGCTTCAGCCAGCCTCTCCTTGAGTCTGCCAGCACACCCAGCTCACACTACTTCAGGAGCTTGCACACACCATCCCTCTGTCTAGAGCCCTCTTTTCTTGGCTCTTCCCATGCCTGGATCTTTGTTCATCATCCAACTGTGTCTGAAATGTCATCTCCCCTGGAGAGGTCTTCCCTGACTACCGGTGTCAAGCAAAAATTAAAGAGCACCTCTCCAGCGCTGTTCCTCACCACTCCTGGCACCTGGTATGGCAGTGAGAATGCTGCACACACGTGCGCACCAGGCTTGTCTCCTTTCCCTGTGGTGCTTGGCTGGTGTACATATCTCTCCTTCCCCTGCACTGGGCAGGTGGGTGGGCATGGCATGGATCTCCCAGTCCTGGGGCGTTGGCTGTGATGGACTCTAGGTTGCCCTACTTGACCTTCTATGCTCTTGTTCTTGCCTTGGTAGCTGGGCAGAGACCCCAAGGCCCATGGGGATGATGGAAGCTGTTGGGTAAAAGGGAAGTGAATCACAACGACTGTTTGGAAAAAGCCTTCCTTTGATCCACATTGGATTGTGATGTGAGGAAGAAATAAACCTTTATTATATTCCACTAACATTTGTAGTTTATTCATTATAGATGGTAGTCCTCCCTGATTAAGACTTTTTTTAAGTTTCTCCACAGCATCTAGGAACAAAGCCAACCAATAAATAATCTAGTTATAGACTGTGGTACCTGCCTCCCCCCAGGCAGTGGCAAGACGTCAGGCTCCTGATGGCTCCTGCAACCCACGTGTAGCAGAGATGGGCATATGGTGAATGCACAATCAATCAATAGTCAGTTGTCAAATATAGCATGTGGCACAGCAGGAACATGTCAGAACCGGGAAGCAGCGACAGAACCTTCTTCCTCCCTCACTGAGTGAACAGAGATTTACACTTCCCCTCATGGACCCAGATCCCCACCAAAGTGGCTCACCCAAACCCTTCCAGGTCTTCGCGTCTTCCTGGACCTGAAAGACAGATTGGCTTCCTAGGGCCATTTTCTAAAAAGAGAAAGAGAGTTGCTCAATAGATTTCACATCTGCATCCCAGGAGAGTTATGGTCGTGTTGCATGGATGTGTGGAGGGTCATCCATCACCCACAGACACCAGACAGCTCCAGAGAACAACTGACTTCTGTGTTTCCCTCAAGGAAACATCTTTTTGCAAGAAACAATATCCCTTTGAAAGTTACTTTTAGGAGGGAAGTGAAGATGGATATATGCAGTGTAAAGCCCAGGAGAGCCTCCTGATAGGCAGAAGGCAATTACTCCAGCCCTGTGGCTGTCCCTTGAACAGCTCTTCTCGTGTCTGCAGAGGCCCAGCCAAGGATGACAGAGGTGCTTGGCCAATACCTGTCCAACTGAGGTCCCCTGACCATTTGCATCAAACTCGCCTTGGGAGCTGAAAAAAGGAAATAAGGCAAAACCTGAGCCCCAGAGCAAACCAACTGAATCAGTCTGCTTTTTTCCCTCCAGCTCCTCTGGTGACATTTATTCACCCTGAAGTTTTAGAACCGCTAAGTTAGAAGCTCCAATTCCCTTCCAAAGGAAGACAGGCCATTAGGTAAATAGAGACTCTCAGATTATTTTCATCTGGAAACACTTCTGGGAGCTCAAATCTCTGGAGGTGCAGGGCCGGTGCCTTCATCTATGCCCCCATTTAGTGGCTTTGTAGGGACAGGGTAGCTGGTGGACCTTCAAATGCTGTTGCCATGGGATATTCACATTCAAAGGAAATCCTGAACTGGAAGAACTCCCAGTGGGTCCCATGGTGAGAATATGCTTATCTTGCATGAGAAGAGAAATAAAAATAGGAAGCCTGCAGAGGTTTAGCACTTTCTATTTCCCTAGGAAAGCAAGTCAGTTAGCAGGTTGCTTAGACATTCTCAAGCCAGACAGATTCCCGAAGCAAAACCAGCTTCTGGTTTCATTTCAGTTTCAAGAGAAGACTCAGGGGAGTGGAAAAGGGGAGGAGAGGTGTGGCAAAGATCAAGAATGGCTCCAAATCTGCAGGTTGCCAGCTGGACTTAAGAATATGTGTTGAAAATTGAGGGGTCTGTGAGTCCCAGCCACCTGTCACTAACTACTCTGTGGCAGAGACAGTTGTGTGTCTCCCCGTACCTATTTTCTCTGTCTTCTCAGGTACCAGAACCCCTTGCTGTTTAGCTGGGCACATGGTCGGAGCTACATGTCTTCCTTGTAGCTGTGCATGGCCATAAGTCCAAGCTTTGGTCAATGGAATCTAGGTGGAAAATCAAGTCAGAATTTCCAGGATACTTCCTGAAGTTGTTATGCACTTTTTATTTCTCCTTTTTGTTTTCTTTCTCCATCCTGTTGCCTGGAGTACAGACATCACAATTTCAGGCTGTAAGATTAAGGCCAGTACAAGGGAGGGAGCAAGAAGGCGGGAAGAACAGGGTCTCTGAGGACTTCCAGGAGCAGAGCTGCCAAAGAGCCTTGGACTGCTTACCTTGGGACTTGACTTACATAAGAAAAAAAAATAAAATAAACATCTATTGTGTTTAAGCCCCATGAATTTTTTTAAATGCTTTGCAGCCTTTGATGTTTTATCTCCTTATGGAGGTTAGTGTTTGGCAGTAACATAGCAGAGCAGCTGATCAAAGGCACGAGGAAGGCAACATGTATTTCATGGGAGCTGAGTCAAGAAGTTTTAGGTTTAAATCCTGGCCCTGTCACTCTTGAGCCATGTGACCTCAGGCAAACCCAGTTACTTACAAGCCTCAGTTAACTAGGGTTAACTTGTAGAATGGGAATAATAATACCTACCCCCAAATGGCTGTTGAGAAGTTTTGGTCCATGGAATTTAGGTGGGAAATCAACTCATAATTCCCAGAGGATAACTTCTTGGCTCAGTGCCCAGTAACGAGATGCTGTGTTGTGTGTTTTTCTTTTCAAGTTTAACGTCACAACCAAATCCTTCTCCCTCAACCCAGGTCGTTAGCACTGCTTTCAGATCTATATTGAGAACTTGTTCATTTTTTAGTGCTCATTTTTAAGCAAAATGTGTGGCTTTTTCAGCATTCAACTCTGTTGATATCCACTTGCTGATTCTTCACAAGGGTTCTTCAAGCTGGGATCCCCTTCAGCTGTGAGGCACAGGGATTCGGTGGACACCATCACCTGGGTGTCCCCTTATCATAAGATTTAAAAAAATCCTGAGGCCAAAATCATTTGGCACATAACACCAACGAATGCATTGTTATGGGTTTCAGTTCTACTTTGCTGATGTCTTTCCAGACTTTCTGACTTCTCTTGGACTTGGCTTACCTTATCTTTTTTTTTTTTTTTTTTTTTTTTTGAGATGGTGTTTTGCTCTGTCACCCAGGCTGGAGTGCAGTGGCACAATCTTGGTTCACTGCAACCTCTGCCTCCTGAGTTCAAGTGATTCTCCTGCCTCTCAGCCTCCTGAGTAGCACCACTACATCTGGCTAATTTTTGTATTTTTAGTAAAGATGGGATTTTACCCTGTTGGCCAGGCTGGTCTTGAACTGCTAACTTCAAGTAATCCACCTGCCTCAGCCTCCCAAAGTGCTGGCATTACAGGTGTGTGCCACCATGCCCAGCCAGTTTACCTTATCTATACAGTGAGAATAATAAGATCAGCACTGTGAAGCTAAATTAGATAAGCTTATAAAGTGCCAGGCACAAACTGGTGACTCCATGTATGTGGATGTCTTTCGTTTTTCCTCATTCTCAGGTCCTAAGACTTGGTGGTGGTGTAAGAGAACCAGGGTTCAAACTCTGGGGTCTGGATTGACAGCCCCATGCACTTTCTTTCCTCTATACTGTGCTGCCTTTCACAGTTTTTGTCTTTTAGGAACCATACAGTATTTGGGGAAAGAGGGCATCAAGCTGATTTTACCCCAGTGTAATGAGAAATAGGGTAGTCCATGCCCTTTCCCCTGGCAGGTTCCAAACTTCAGAACATCTTCAGTTTGGCATCGATCTATATCTGTGGGGAAAGGGAGAAATCTACTTTCTTGCATTCCTTTTCACCATCTCTGAGTAAAGTATTATGAGAGTAAACGAGTTTTTGACTATATGGCTTATAATTGGGAAGAAGAAGAAAAGAGGAAGGAAGAGGGGAATGAGAGAGAGAGAGATACAGAAAAAAAAATATATATACATTTACATGCCATATAACCATATTTTGGTCAATTATGGATCACATATATGACCGTGGTCTCATAAGAATATAATGGAGCAGAAAAATTCCTATTACTGTTATAGGAGTTATTAATAAATTATTTTAGGCAAATGGAGAGGAAAAGGGGTCCTTGGAAAGTTTTTGTTTCTTTTAAAGCAGCTCCAGAAATGCTTCTTGTCTAGCAGGAAAGCCTGGGCTCTTAGAGCCAGCTAGCAAACTTTGATATGGAAATGCCAGCCATTAGAAACTGGGTCCACCCAAACTTGGTGATTCCCGCCCTGTTCTTCTTGCCCTTGTCCCCACATGTGCCTGGCAACATGGCCACCCCCACATATCCCCACCTGTGTAGAACATCATGGTGCCTTGCATTTGCATATTAAAAGGCTAGGGTAGGAGGGCCAGTTTTATTCACGGGCTACATGAATGACATGCCTGGTCAAACCAATCCCCTAAACCCTGTGCAAATCAGGCACCACCTCCTCCAGCCTCCTCCTATAAGCAACCACTTTTCTGCCACACAGGGGTTTTGTCTTTGTTCAAATCCCCCTCCATCTCTGTATGGGGGAGCTGTTTTCTTCTTCCTTCCTTCTTTCTTGCCTATTACACTCTCTATTGCTTAAAACCACTCCACATGTGTCCATGTTGTTTTATCCAGTTCGGCACAAGACTAAGGACCCTGGTGTTCCTCCACTGATCGGATCCATATCATTACCTAATGATGTTGTAGCCATTATAACATCATAGCACAATGCATGACTCATGTGCTTGTGGCGGTGACATTGGTGTAAACAAGCTCACTGTGCTGCCAGTCATATGAAAGTCTAGCACATACAATTATTTACAGTACATAATACTTCTTAATGATAAAATAACTATAACACTGGTTTGAGTGTTTACTATATCATACTTTTTATTGTTATTTTAAAGCATCCTTCTACTGATTAGAAAAAGTTAACTGTAAAACAGTCTCAGGCAGGCCCTTTTGGAGGGATTCCAGAAGAAGTCATTGTTATCCTAGGAGATGACAGCTCCATACATGTCATTGCCCCTGAAGACCTTCTAGTAGGACAAGATGTGGAGGCGGAAGGCAGTGATATTGATGATCCTGATGCTCTGCAGGTCTAGGCTAATGTGTGCATTTGTGTCTTAGTTTTTGGCAAAAACATTTAAAAAGTAAAAAAAAAAAATTAAAAATTAAAAAATTAAAAATAGAAAAAATCCTTCTGGAATAAGGACATGAGGAAGAGAAATATTTTTGTAAAATGGTACAATGTGTTTGTTCTTGAGATAAGTCTTATTAGGAAAGAGTCAAAAAGTAAGAAAACTTTAAACGTTTATAATTGTAAAAGTTATGGTAACCTAAGGTTAATTTATTATTGAAGAAAAAATATAGTTTCATCAGTTTGATGTAGCCTAAGTGTAGAGATTCTGATGTTGACGTGGGTTTACGGTGATGATCAAGCCTTCGCATTCACTCACCACTCATTCGTTAACTCATTCAGAAAAATTTCCAGTCCGCAAGCTCCCTTTATGGTAAGTGTCCTACACAGGTGTACCCCTTTTATCTTTTATGTTGTATTTCTACTGTACCTTTTCTATGTTTAGATACACAAATTCTTACCATTGTGTTACAACTGCCTACAATATTCAGCACAGCAACATCCTGTACAGGATGTTTTGTTTGTAACCTAGGTGCAATAGACCATGCTATATGGCCTAGGTAAGTAGTAGGTTACACAATCTAGGTTTGTGTAAGTACATTCTATGACGTACACACAATGTTGAAATCACCTAACGACGTATTTTTCAGAATACGTCCCCATTAGTATGTGACACATGACTGTGTATGTATATATATGTGTATATTCATATACATATACATACACACACACACATATAAAGAGAGAGGAGAGAGAGAGACTCAGTCATCTAGCTCTCTGGGCATTTCAGTTTATTCACTGGACAACAGTTCTTTGATCTGAAGATTATGAGCTAATAATTCGAAGCCACAAATAGTCCAAACTCACAGAAACAGCTACACAGGAAACATTTAACGGGGGGTTAAAGAACAGTCATAATGTTCTAAGTAGGTGGCCCTTGGAAGTTTACTTCTGTTCTCTAGTTCTTAATTTCCTCATATGTAAAATATAGTAATACAATCTCAGACTGCCCGAGTCCCCAGGACCTTTATTTTTTTTTAAAATCTGTGCCTAAAGCTGGTTATATGGAGCTACCACAAATTGGTTGAATGAATGGATGGGTGAGTGGGTGAATGGTGATAGGGAAGGCAGCTGCCTCCCACCTCATTCCTTGATTGCCCTTAGAAATGCAAATTAAATAATAGAGGCATTCGTTATCTAGAGAATTGAGAACAGCTTCTTGGTGGGAACAGTCTGGATAGTTTTCTTCTCTCTCTCGCTTTTTAACCCTTGGTCAGCAATTCTAAAGAATGGCCCAGAACTACTTGAATTGGAATTATCTTGTTAAAAGTAGGGATTCCCTGGCCTTACCATATGCCTGCCAAAGAGCGTAAACCCTAACATGGGCTAGAAAATATTCATTTTCAACTGTTGTGATTTTTAACTATTGTAATTGAATTTTGAAGACAATGTTAATCCTTGAGTTTACCAATCTTGGGATGATTTGAAATCCTGGCTTGTCCCAGAGATTCAACTATCAATTTTTTTATTTGTTTCTGTTCACGAATATTCCCAACACCCTGGGGAGAGAACCAGGAGGATGCCAGCGTCTGCTAAATTAATACAGGCATTGCAGCATCTGGAAACAGCCAGCAGGGGGCATTGGATGCTCACATATTCTATACCTGCCTGTCTCCCTCTTGTCCTAAAATCCTTATTAATTTTTCTTTTACAAGTAGGAAAAATCAACCTTGAAAACTGCTTTCCTTAGAAAAACTTAAAAGTAGTATTTTCCTGGACAAGATGAAATTTCTTGTCTTTTAAATAAAATCAGCTAATATCTATCTTCATCAATGTTTTTATTATACATGGAGGCTTAAGACAGAAAGACCCACTTTCTAAATAGGGCCATCTTTTCCAGTTTCATTCTTTATTTAGGGGAAGGAGAAAAACTCATGAGTTTATTTTATGGAAAGCATTGCACTGTTCTCTGTGTATCAGCCTCCGAGAAGGTATTGACCTTGACAGACTGTCCCTGTTTGAACATGTGTCTGTCTTCTCCAGGCTTGGAATGGTTTTCTAAAGAATATTTTTTGATAGATTGTTTTTAGTATACAAAATAATATGCTACTGTAGAAAGTTATAAGACACAGATATGCAAAAAAGAAGGAAATAAAAATTACTATACTGTTACCACAAATAATCCAAATATACAAATATTTGATTATAGTCAAGTCACTCATACACATGCACAGACACACACACAATCACACACACCACACATCATAGATATATAGCTTATAAATATACAATCACTCCTTGTACCCTATTTTTTACCTGCTTTTTTCACAAAATCACATGCTATCAACATATCCATGGCAATGAATATGCTTCAACATCGTCATTTTAATGGCTTCCTAGTATTTTCTCACATGAACGCCCTCTCCTGTTTTCAAATGATCCCATCGTCAAAAATCAGAAACAACTTGAAGCATCTGGGAATGTTATCAAACCACCGTCACGCACAGTCTTTTTTGTAAATCCTCATGCATATCTTAATTAGATCAGGTCTGCTATTCTTTGGTAGACATTTGTAGTGGTTCATAAGTATGCCTAGGCTGACTCATAAGTATGCATAGGTCTGCTGGGCTGTTATTTCTTTCTCTCTCTCTCTTTTTTTTTCTTTTTTGAAACGGAGTCTCGCTCTGTCGCCCACAGCGCCCAGGCTGGAGTGCAGTGGGGTGATCTGGGCTCCCTGCAACCTCCGCCTCCCGGGTTCAAGTGATTCTCCTGCCTCAGCCTCCCGAGTAGCTGGGACTACACGTGCCCACCATCATGCCCAGATAATTTTAGTATTTTTAGTAGAGATAATGTTTCACCATATTGGCCAGGCTGGTCTCAAACTCCTGACCTTGTGATCTGCCTGCCTTGGCCTCCCAAAGTGCTGGGACTACAGGCGTGAGTCACCGTGCCTGGTCTGGGCTGTTATTTTGAACAGACTGGGAATGTCATAATTTGCTGCTAAGTGTTTCTTTCCGGTAAGGTGTAGGTTCGAGTGTGTATGAGCAGGGCTGGGCGACTTTATATCAATGGACTTTTGTGGGGTTTCGATTTGTTTTCTTTTTCCTGCTGGTGTCTCTGGATTGCTGTCAAGGAAACGGAGTGCCCATCTGCCTATTTCTCTGTGCCTTAACCAAGGTGGGGAGCAAGATGGGAGGAAGAGGGTACAGGTAGTTGGAGCTGGCTGCTGTATTTTACCTGTGTGCTTTATGATTCACTGGTCACCAAGAACATCAGACAAGCCACTTCATTCCCAGGTAACACCCCCTTAGAATATTCTCTTCCCTCCAGGATGCCAGTGCAGGATGGGAGGGGTGAGAGGTGCAGGTAGGTGGAGAGGTGCATTTGATACTAAAGACCCCAACACAATTTGGTATCATCTACCTTGAGAGAACACAATCTTGTTTAGGCCTGACTGGGAAGTTGAATGAAAACTTTTTCTGTAGAGGGATTAAGCCTGGGTGCTCTCTCCCTGTGTGGACTCATATTTCCCACTTTCACTTTTGCTTTTGCCCAGTTCTCCCGGCTGCTGGGTGGGACATGCTGAGTGCTGGTTATGTACTCCAACATGCTCTATAGTGAAACTTTCAAATGCCTTTGCTGATTACGTAACTCCTTATGACTCCATCGCTTCTTTGGTGTTTCCTCTGGAGAATGTCTCCATTTTTCTGCCTCATTCCAGTCATTCTATCTAGACACCAGCTTTCTAGGGAAGTTCTGTGGGACTTTCCCTGAAATAATAACCCTCCCCGATGAATACTACATACTTTTTCTCAAACTTTAATGGGCTCCTGTTAAGTGCGTAGTACCAGAAAATAGGCTATGAAGAGAGATACAAGAGAGGCATCAAAGGTGGCTTTTGAACCATTCATTCTTTCCACCCATGTTTTGGGGGTAACCAATTATATGGAATTTAGTTGAGTGAATATTAGTGAGTCACCATAAGACTGGCACTGAGGTAGACTTTTACCCATTGCACAGATGAAGGAACTCAGGCTCAGAAAGATCTGTGCTTCATGCAAAGCTGCACAGCTAAGTAGAGAGCCAGGATTCCCATCCAGCCAGCCAGCTTCCAAAGCTTTCGAGAGTCACAGATCGGGCTGTACCCTGGGGCAACTGGAAGGAATGGCATTAATAGCTAATGTCATTTCAAATAGGCCATAGTTTTATTGAAATAAAAACAAAAAAGAATGGAAATAACAGCCCAACAGACCCATGCTGACATTCCCACTACTTGGGTGACAGAGAGCCCCGACTCACCTGTGGCACTATTGATGTGAGGCCATGACCTAGGGCAGAAAAGAGAACCAAGTTAAACGTCCATTGCTCCACCTCCACCGACCCCTCCACCCCGCATAGGAACAGGCGGTCATCAAATGTCATTGTACAAGTCAGCCTCTGAAGCTGCTTTATGTATGTACTATTGCAGACCTGAAGTCACACATTATTCTATTATATATAGAAATATTGTACATATTTCTATTTTCTGGAAAATGGCATGCGGAAGAAAATAAAAATTGACACCACAGGTTATATGTTGGTTATTCTCATGTACATAGCTGTATACGTACCTGAAGATGTATGCATACATTTAAACACATATAGATAGTGTTAAATCAAGCTTAGCCTAAAGCTGCCTCCTTACATATTTTAAGTTCTGCCTAAAGGTTTCTCTATACATCATGAACTATAAACAGATGGTAGCCTATAGTTGTGGCAATCACCGAGTTTTGGCCAATCAAATGTAGCCAACTGTTCGAACTGTGTTCAAATCAGGCAAACGTCGAGCTGTAACCAATCCAGCTGTTTCTGCACCTCATTTCCATTTTCTATATATCACTTTCCTTTTTCTGTCCATAAACCTTCTTTCACCATGTGGCTGCACCGGAGTCTCAGCCTCCTCTGGCTGGGAAGGCCACCTGATTCTCAAACCATTCATTGGCCAATTAAGCTCCTTTAAATTTCATTCAGCTGAATTTTTTCTTTTATCAGTATAAATATAAAAGAGCCCAGCATGGTGGCACACACCTGTAGTCCCAGCTCCTCAGGTGGCTGGGGCGGGATGATCACTTGAGCCCAGGAGTTCACGTCCAACCTGGGCAACATAGCAAGATCCCTTGAAAAAATAATAATATCAAATAACGTGTAGGACTTTGATGTTACAAATATATTCTATATCTTCAAATGTTATTCAAAAACAAAGTATTGATTATCTACCTCAGTGGTCCTCAACCATTTTGGCATCAGGGACCAGTTTCCTGGTATTTCCACAGATGGGGGCGGGGGATGGTTTTGGGATGAAGGGAAGAAATTGTTCTACCTCAGATCATCATGCGTTGGTAGGAGTCTCACAAAGAGCGTGAACCTAGATCACTCTCATGCGCAGTTCACGGTAGGGTTGTGCTCTATGAGAATCTAATGCTGCTGCTGATCTGACAGGAGGCAAAGCTCAGGCGATAATGCTTGCTTGTCCACTGCCCACCTCCTGCTGTGCGGCCCAGTTCCTAACACACCACAGACCAGTACTGGTTCGTGGCCCGGGTGTTGGGGACCCTTGATCTACATGATATTTTGAAGGGGCATTTAGGTTCTTGCTAGTCCTAACTATGTAAAATGATGCTGCCGTGTGTATTTAGCATTTTAAACCTCATCTCTGAATCTTTCTTTTTCTGTTTTTTTTTGAGACAGAGTCTCTGTCACCAGGCTGGAGTGCAGTGGTACGATCTCTCCTCCCAGGTTCAAGCAATTCTCCTGCCTCAGCCTCCTGAGTAACTGGGATTACAGGCACGTGCCACCACGCCTGGCTAATTTTTGTATTTTTAGTAGAGACGGGGTTTCACCACGTTGGCCAGGATGGTCTCGATCTCTTGACCTCATGATCCACCCGCCTCGGCCTCCCACAGTGCTGGGATTACAGGCTTGAGCCACCACGCCCAGCTTGAATCTTTCTATATAGAGATGTTATCAAGCACAATGAAGGGGTCAAATAATGTGAACACTCTGGGCCCTTTGTTGCATATTACTCAGTAGCTTTCTGGATGAGCTGCGCCAATTTATATTAATTGATATTCTTATGCATGGAACATGAAATTCTCATCTCACTGTATCTCACCACCATTAAATCCATACCTTATAACCAGTTTGCCTACATGGCACTTGATTCCGCATTTTACCCATTTCACTTCCTTGTTGACTAGTGAGATTGAATTTCTTTTTTCCCAAAAGGTTTTGGGCCATTTATGTGTCTTCTTTCATAAGTTATCTGTACATGTCTTTGCCCATTTTTTTTTCTTTTTTTTTTTTTTGAGACAGAGTCTCACTCTGTTGCCCAGGCTGGAGTGCAATGGTGCAATCTTGGCTCACTGCAACCTCCGCCTCCCACGTTCAAGCCATTCTCCTGCCTCAGCCTCACAAGTAACTGGGACTACAGGCATGGGCCACCACACTGGGCTAATTTTTTGTATTTGTAGTAGAGATGAGGTTTCACCATGTTGGCCAGGCTGGTCTCAAACTCCTGACCTCAGGTGATCCACCTGCCTCAGCCTCCCAAAGTGCTGGGATTACAGGTGTGAGCCACTGTGCCTGGCCTCATTTTCTGACAAGGTCTTTGCACAGCCACAGTCCAACCATTGGATGGGATCCCTTTGGAAACACTTTTTCCCTAGGTTTTGGGCAATGCTTTGAAAAGCCCCGAGGCAGTGGAAGGCTCTCGAGGATGCTACTTTGGTGAGCTTACTTGTTTGTGCCTTTAATAATCCCAGGCCTTTGCATTACACCTTTCCTCCAAGGCACTCAAAGTGCGTCACAGGAGCAATTAATTGAACATCGCAACACACGCCAGGTGTAAATATTTATGAGGCCTCTTTGGTGTCTGGGACGTTGGGCACAGAATAGAGAAGCAGTAAGATGTTTGTAACCAGGAGACCACGGTCTACAAGTTGAGTCTGACTTCAGCGTAACTTACTGCCTTCTGTTCACCATTTTAAACCCCAAATGAAATAACCTGTGGGCTCGCTGTTATCGCCTCAACTTTACAGAATAGGAAATAGGGTATTCAGAGGGCTCTACAACTTGCCCAATCCACAGAGCCTCTAAGAGTGAGGGATTTGACACCAGCCTATCTGCCTCCCCGGTCCCTACTGTCTCCCCTACCCCAGGCCTATAGGAAATGGCAAGTCCTGCTTAGGAGGCACCGTGCAGCTGCGACCTCAGAGCCCTTGTGGTTAACAGTTGGCGCCCTTCCAAGCTGCCGGAGTTTCTGCAGAAATTAACAGTAAATCAGCTAGTGAGGAGCAAATCATTTATAGAGGGCCTGAGTGCTCTCTCTTGACACTTTAGACATATGGCCTCTTCTCTGATATCTTGGTCTTTGATTAAGGCCTCAAAAGTCTCCCAGGACTTGCAACTCATGACATGGGAAGTGGAAATGATATGTTTTTGTGATTGTGTACAGTGAGCTTAATGTAAGCATGGCAAGCCATCCCGTTGATCAAATGCAGAGCATCCAACGCAGGTGGCATGCAAATCTGAGCTCAGGAATTTTGAAGAAAAGGCAAACTGTTCCTGAGATTCCAGAAGGAACTTTGACTTCTAAATTAGGGTTCTTGTTATCTTCTAACCCTGACCTTATCTGGATTTTAGCCTGACCTTATCTGGATTTTAGAATCAAAGACAAACTAGTGCTAAAAAGCATGTTGGAGATAATGTCCAGTTTGTTAGTTTTTTAAGTGGGAGAACTGGGGCCTAGAGTGGCTAGTGGATTGTTCCCAGTCTCAGACACTTGGAGGCAGAACTGAAGTCTTCTGACATCTAAAAAGAGTGGCACCAAACAGAAAATAAAATAACTCGTATTTGTGAGCACCTGTTTGGGCACTGAGATAGGTTCAACTCTGGCTGGTAGACATTTTTTTTTTTATTGTCTGTTCAACCCATTTACATTCATTTTCACAATTTTTAGAATGTTCCTATTTACTTTTTTAACTTACAAAAAGCTGTACATAGTTAATGTGTACAACTTGATGAGGTTGGATATAAGTATATACTTGTGAATGGGCAAGTATTACATGATACTACTTTTATGATACATCTAAAATAATCAAACTCATAGAGGCAAATATACATCTATATTATACACATCTAAAATAGTCTATATATTATATGGTATATACTATATTGTATATACTACATACAATATATTATACATCTAAAATAGTCAAACCCATAGAGTGGAAGGCTGGGTTGCCAAGGGCTGGGTGGAGGAGAAAATGAGGAGATATCAGTCAAAGGGTACAAAGCTTTGGTTAGACAAGATAAATAAGTCCTCAAGATATACTGGACAGCATAGTGCCTACACCTAACGGTACTATATCATATAATTGAATTTTTGCTAAGAGAGTAAATCTTATATTAATTGTTCTTGAAGTATACACACTTAATCATAATAATAAGTAAAGAGGGTGGGAGGAAACTTTTGGAGGTGATGGGTACGTTGAAGGCATAGACTTAGGCCATTAGGCATTTCCAGCTCCACTTCGCAGAATGCAACTAAAACTTAGATGAGTTCAGTAACTTGCCTCAAGTGGCACAAGCAATCGGCAGGGCTGGGATTTGTCCGACTCCCTCCAAATCCCTTCTTATTTACAAGCCTATAGCAGCAACGTAGACTGCAGAGTTCTCTTGTCTGGGAGCTTCCTCCCAATTGTCAAATTTGTCTGAAAGTGGCTTATCTGATCCAGTCTACCTCTCAGTGGGGCCCCAGAGTAATGGTGCTCATTCATATGTCACATCCTCCGGGATTATGCACCCTGGGGCTCTCCGTGCGTCAATGCAAGCCAAGTGAATTAGCAGAGGAAGCATCAGCAAAACAGGGAATGGTGTTGTTATTCCAGCTGAGCCTGCTGCTGTAAGCCAGAGAGCTGCAGAAACAAAACAGGGAGGGAAAAGAGGAAGGCTGGGACCAGCCGCCTAGGGTCTGGGAGGGAGGGGATCAGGAGAGGTGGCCCGAACACCATAGTTTTGTCTAGATGGATTGTGGACATTGTCTTGACACAAGCAACGGATGAGGTATCTGAAAGGACTCCTGTGTTAACACTCTGCAACTTGACAGCCCAGGGTGATTAATGAAAGGAACTGCTAGCAAACTTCGTGGAGATTTGATGTACTCTATCTGTGCTCAAGCAAGGCCCATGTATTAGCCAGCTGCCTCTTGCCAGGGAATTACAAGGATGCACCCCGGCTGCCTTTTGTCAACAGCATCCATAACATGGCTACGTGCAAGCGGGCCACAGCTGGATGGTGTTATAACTTGGCAGCCACCCTTCTGCCTTCCCTATCTCTGCTCCCCTCCACATTTGGGCCTAAAGAAAGCAATTTTTCCTTCCTCTCTGTTTCCGGTGTGTATAAGCCGGTGTCAACACTGTAGCAAGAAAGTGCATGGCACAGGAAATGAACAAGGCTGACATTTGGAGGTCTGTGGTTTTTAATATCTAAAGCTCATTACAAATACAGATTTTTAATTCTGAATTATTTTTAATTTGTCATACTTTTGAATAATTTAATACATCTAATAATCTTTAATTTTTAAAGGCTACTAAAGTAAACTCCTTCCCCTCTTCCACTTCTCTCTCCTGCTGCCCAGCAGAACTGGCTTTGATGAAGTAGACAGGGTGTGCTTGCCTTCTACTTATCCATGGGAACAGAGTTTGGATGGTGTGTTATTCCAGTCCCATAGAGAGGGATTTGGTTCTGTCTCCAGGGTCAAGCTCCTGGCATGGAGATCAATCTTTCTTTGCCCCCTTGAGTGTGGTATGCAGTCCTTTGGGTCTCCCCAGGCACCGACTGTTAGTCCAGAATTCAGCAGCAAAACCCCTGGGAAAAGATCAGGGTGATTTCACACTGCCAGCCTTCTCTCTCTCTCAAACCTCTGAAATTAACTGGCTCAGCTCCACATCTCATTTTAAGTTCACCCCCTGAAATTAGAAGGCTATTCTAGAATAAGATTCTCTAATTTTTGAAAGACAATTTGTTCTTCTAAGAGTTACTCATTTTAAATATAATCTAGATAAAAACAAGGAAGGATGGAAAGTTTCTGCATTCATCACCTTCTTTCCTCTAGTTGAATGTCTGCACTGCATCTGGAACTGAGCACTGTACAAAAATGATTTCACTCAAACCTCATAGCAATTCTTGGTGGAAAGCATCTTTATCTCAATTTTAGGACCATTGTAAAATATCACTAGTGCCAAAAGGGACATTAAACACCATAAACGAACCCTTTAATTTTGCAGATGGATTAGCTGAGGTTAGCCCTCTTGGGAGTCCCACCGAGCCTGTCTGATGATGCATCTCTCCACCACTCAAAGGTGGAGCGTTTGCATCATGGATCTGTGGGGACTATGGTTTGGAAATGCACAGTGTGCTCAGACAGTAGGGAATCTGGAGGGATGAATGAGCAAAGCCTGTGTCACCCTAGAGGTCATGTGGAGGTTTGCAAGAGTAAAGGATGCTTAGAACTGTGTCTCACAGAGATAACATAGGAACACACAGCATTGATTTGAGAGAGGAGTGGACTCTGTAATATTCTAGGGAATAGGTATGATGGCCTGGACAGACTGTTTATCTTGTTTCCCATGTGGCCACCAATGCCCTCTTCTCCTTATTTGGGCATATTCTTGGTACCTATGTAAAGGAACTCACACTGACATAACTAGAACAGAATGCAACTGGAATTCTCAGACTGCCTACCCTGAACCTCTAGCTCCTAAAAGGGAGGCCTGGTGCCTAACACAGTGCCTGGAGCATGTGCACACCAATGTGGTGCTGAATGGGTAAGAGTGAGTGAATGTGTGAGTGAATGAATGCCACAGGCACATGCAGAGGGAAATATACAAAAGAGGGCATCCCAAAGTGAGACGGGCCAGAGATACACTGCAGATCATGTCTGGGTCTATACCTGGACCTGTCCTAACCGAGCAAGGCCAATGGAGTGCCTGGCGCGTAGTAGGAAACTACTCCACGTGTGTGCACAAGTGCCACTTAAATTCCCCTGGAATCGGTTGTACATTTTCAAGATTAGAGATTGGAGAGCCTCTCTCAATCCAGATGAAATTCACTCTGAGGTGGAATCAGGCCAAGGCTCATTTTAAATAAGTGAATCCATGGGTTCATTCTTTCTAGAAGGCATTCCCTATTGGTTTCAAGAATTCTCCTCTTACCTATTTTATTTGTATAAGAAATATTTGGGGCATGTAATTCCCTGAAGGGGACCTGGGGAAAACACTGGAAGTGTTTAGTGCCACTCACAACTCTCATCAAGCTCATACACCCAAGACCCTCTTGGCCGAGTGAGGCTCCCACCTCCTCAGACCCTGCCCTGCCGGGGCCTGTCTGGTCTCCTCCCTCCTCTGAGAACCTGTGGCACTTCTTACTCGAATCATGCATTTAGTAAATCTAGACGATGACATATAATTATTCATTTATTATTTTAATCTCATATTGTAAAACCTTACTTGAGTTTTTTTCCCTTCCTCAATTAGACTTTAAGTTCTTTGAGGGCAGAAAACATGTCTATATAAGCTATAGTCCTGTTCCTATAAGCTATCAGTGCTCCCAATACATATTAAAAAACGAAAACAAAAATATTTGACACTCTGATGGGTTCTGCAGCAGACAAGTAGAGTAGCCGGATGATTTGCCAGACATGTTTTAGCTCAGACATTCCTCTAGCGGGCAGAGCCACTCCTGAAATCCCTTCATCCACTCTCTGAGCCTCCCCCACTTCCCCACTTGGTCTCTGTCTTCTTCCTCCTTTCTCCATCCTTCTCTCCCTATTGAAGTTTCTTTTTCACGTCTATTTAAGTATCTAGTAAGTGCCAGACATCATAGGAGGCTCTCGGTATACTACAGATCAACAGCATCCTAGGGTTATCCACAGCATAAGAACCTAGGGGTCTGCCTTGATTCTTCCTTCTTCCTACTCCCCCATCAGCCAATGTTTCTTGAGCATCTACTTGTTATTTATTTATTTATTTATTTATTTATTTATTTATTTATTTATTTATTAGTTTCTTTTGAGGCGGAGTCTCACTCTATCGCCCAGGTTGGAGTGCAGTGAGGTGATGTCTGCTCACTGCAACCTCCACCTCCCGAGTTCAAGAGATTTTCCTGCCTCAGCCTCCCTTGTAGCTTGGATTACAGGCACCCACTACCATGCCTGGCTAATTTTTGTATTTTTTAGTAGAGATCAGGTTTTGCCATGTTGGCCAGGCTGGTCTGGAACTCCTGACCTCAAATGATCCGCCCATCTCAGCCTCCCAAAGTGCTGGGATTACAAGTGTGAGCCACAGTGCCCAGCCTGAGCATCTACGCTGTAGGAGCCCTTTGGGGACAACTCCCAGAAAGCCAGTGGAACAACACATTTTCTTCCCTGCATCCTCTGTGAAAGAACCTAGGACCTGTCACAAAGCTCTTTGCTTGTGAGACCTTTCAGGGCGGCACTCCTCCTTCTGCATGGTGAGGTGGGCCACAGTGAGAAAAGTGACCCTTATGGCTCTCTCAGTGCTGCAGAGGCTCAGGGCAGGCGGGGCAGACCAGAGCAGTCAGGAGAAACAGCAGCGGTTGTGGCCAGCAGGTTCCTGGGCTTGCCTGACTGAAGGGACCCAGTAGAGGGCCTCCTAACTCACGGAATAGAAGAGGACTCCAGGCGGGGCACGGTGGCTCATGCCTGTCATCCCAGCTCTTTGGGAGGCTGAGGTGGGTGGATCACTTGAGGTCAGGAGTTCGAGACCAGCCTGGCTAATATGGCGAAACCCCGTCTCTACTAAAAATACAAAACTTGCTGGGCGTGGTGGCAGGCAGCTGTAATCCCAGCTACTCAGGAGGCTGAGGCACAAGAATCGCTTGAACCTGAGAGGCGGAGGTTGCAGTGAGCTGAGAGCACCACTGCATTCCACCCTGGGTGGTAGCATGAGACTCAGTCTGAAAACAAAACAAAACAACCCAGAAAAACAAAAAGAGGACTCCAGTCTCCAAAGGATGATGACTGGGCCTCATGGGCCCTGAGAAATTATGGCTGCCTGCACTTTGTCCCCCTGGATCTAACTATTGCTGCAGGTGCTAGTGGCAGAAAGGAAGAACTCCACAGCCAATGAGGTGACGAATGGGAAGGGTCTGAATGTGGATAGTGTGGTGACACTGTTCCTAGCATCGCTGTCAAGAGTAAAGGATGGAAAGGAGACTAGTGCTTGGAAAGTGAAGATGTGGATTAGAATCTTGGTGCCACTGCTCAGTAGAGAGAGGACTTGGCAAGCCCTTCAGCTCCCTGGTTGATCCTGTGTCCCTCCTGTTCCCTAGGGCCTGCGTCTGTGTCTGCCGTGGTGCATGACACAGGCTTATGATCTGTTATGTATACACTTTACAGTTCCACACCCACTCTTCTGCTTCCCACCAGATACTGAGCATGCTGGTGTCCAGGACTATGTCTCGTTCATCTTCGATTTTTCCAGTGCCCAACAAACAGAACTTAAGGAGGTTAATGTAAGAGGTCAGACATTTCCCCAGTAGGGAAACAGCTCCTGCACCCACCATTTCTCCAATCTCCCCCCATCCTCTGCCTTCCATCTTCCTCCCTCCACCCCACTCACTGTCACTTAGCGAGTAGGGGCAGAGTGGAATTCAAGCCCAGGGGCCTCTCACTCCACTTGGAAACTTGCACTCCTGGTAACCATGCTTCCATCCGAGGTTCTCTAACTTGAGCAAACATTGGCACACACAGGGAGGGCTTATTTCAACATGGGTGCCTGGGCTCCAGCACGTGTCCTTCTGGTGCAGTTGGCCAGAATCTGGGAATCAGCATTGCTAAGTTCTCAGATGATGCTGAAGCTGCTGGTCCCAGGCCCATGCTCTAGGAGCCACAGCTACCAGGCCTCACTGCTATAGATGTGGCTGTGCTTTCCAGAAGGGCTGGGCACATGCCCCTTCCTCATGGTGGGGAAACTTGACAGGAGCAGATTAGTGACTCATCAGAATAGAAATCTACATTCATATGTATATGCTGACACACACTTATAAATAAGAATATACATATACATACATATACATATACATAAGAAAGTTTTTGATCACTTAGAAGCCAGAGCTAGGCTTGATGGCCCACACCTGTAATCCCAGCACTTTGGGAGGCCAAGGCGGGCAGATCACCTGAGGTTGGGAGTTCGAGATCAGCCTGACCAACTTGGAGAAACCCCATCTCTACTAAAAATTCAAAATTAGCTGGATGTGGTGGCACATGCCTGTAATCCCAGCTACTGGCTGGGGGGCTGAGGCAGGAGAATCGTTTGAACCTGGGAGGCGGAGATTGCGCGATTGCACTCCAGCCTGGGCAATAAGAGTGAAACCCCGTCTCAAAAAAAAACCAAACCAAACCAAACCAAAACAAAACAAAAACCCAGAAATGCCACGTGACTTGAAGCTAGACTCAGAATTCAAATCCAACTGGTACTACTTTCTACTGGGACTGTGACAAAAACATATAACCTCCCTCAGACTATTTTTCCCTATCTGTAAATGGGAATACGAATGCCTACTTCAAAGCATTATGGTGAAGACCGAATGCCAAGGTTCTGGTGCATATTGGGTGCTCAGTTATTGAGTGGAATTTGGATTTAATTGACAAATATCAGCTGGTGTTTTTCTTTCATTATAGACATGAGGAAACAGTACAAAATAAAAGTGGGTATTGGGGATTTAGTAGAATGTTATAAAACACATTCATCTCAATATTGCAGACAGGTCATGGATAATGAATATGGATGTGATCTGTATTTTACTTGGAGATCCTCCCAGGCCGTATCATCCAAGTGGGGCCCAGCACTCAGCTTGGTGTTTTACTTTGTTTATTACCAGGAGATCAAGGCACTTTTGACCTTGGGGTGGTTGGGCTGTGGGGGCCTGCAGGAGAGTTAACTCCCACACTCAACCTAGCATGAGGGCAGTGATGGGGAGCACCAGGGTTGTTGATATTAGTAATAATAATTACAGCTGCCATTTACCATATCACAACTAGCCACTGAGCCTCGAGGGAAGTTATTCACCCTCTCTGGGCTGCATTCTTCTTTCCTGTAAAAAGGAGACTAATAAGAGTGTAATTGTTGGGATCCAGTGAGGGTTACCTATTAGCTGTTAGAACAGCACCTAGCACATAGTGAGCACTCAGTGACTATTAGCCCACATTATTTAATGAGAACCTACTCTATTCCCAGCACACCTCCGAGGTCATCCATTTATTCTGCGGACACAGGAAGGTTCAAGAGATTCAATAGTGAACAAGAGAGTCTACTTTTTCAAATACCATTTGTTTTTCTTTTTGAGATGGAGTTTCGCTCTTGTTGCCCAGGCTGGAGGGCAATGTCTCTATCTTGACTCACCACAACCTCCGCCTCCCGGGTTCAAGCGATTCTCCTGCCTCAGCCTCCCAAGTAGCTCGGATTACAGGCATGCACCACCACATCTGGCTACTTTTGTATTTTTAGTAGAGATGGGGTTTCTCCACGTTGGTCAGGGTGGTCTCGAACTCCTGACCTCAGGTGATCCGCCTGCCTCAGCCTCCCAAAGTGCTGGGATTACAGGCATAAGCCACCACGTCTGGCTTCAGATATCACTTCTAAAACACAGGAGGTGTTGGAATGGAAAAAGAGGCTTGTCTGGGGCCACACGGCTAATAAGCAGCTCAGTTGAGGTTGAAATCCTGATCCAATGGACTCATTCTACACTGCAATGCTGCCCATAAGTAGCTTCTTCCTTATCTTATCATCAAATATTGATAATTATAATTTTTACAGGAGTAAATACATTGATTTAATAGTTAAAGGAAGATGGTAGACACAAATTTGTAGTTTTCAGACTTTTTAGTTGATTTATATATCTCAAATAGTTTATGTTCATATAATGCATTCATTATAAAATATGCAGTGGTATAGAGATTTGTATGTCTACGTTTTTTTTTTAAATTTAGATTTATAAATAGTTTGGAACAGGTTGCAAAAACATCATCTGTTGCTCTTTTTAATATATCTTGAGCATGCTATGACACATTCTGAAATAATTTGCTTCAGAAAAAAGCACTGCTCTTCTCTGTCTGTCTTTTTTCCTCCAAATGTAACTGTAAATATTACTTTGATGTATGTAATTGCTTCAACCCTCTCCATCTGAAAGAGGGCTTCTAAACTTTCCATCTCCCATCTCTTGCTATTGTCAAGAAATAAGGAAAATGGACTTAAAATGCATTATTCAAATGTATTTAATGTAAACATTAAAGAAGTCTGAGAAAGCCACAAATTTCCCTCTACTCAAAGTGGTTTTGCAAAACACCTCAAGTATTCTATCATCTTACCAGCATTCATTCACTCTGCTTAGGATAATTATTTATTCCGGCACATTTTAGAATTCCAAGGCTGCTTATAGTGTCTGGCACATAGTAAGGACTGAAGGATGTTTGATGGATGGACTTGAATTGGGAATCGAGGATTGATAGAACTTGTGAGGACCCTTGGGTGCCTCCAGGAACAGAAGCCACCCCAGGAAGGCCAGGGGTCCCACCTGAGCATGGGAGAGACGGTTCTGCGCATGAGGATGTGGCCCAAGTTTAGTCGGCTGGGCAGCACTGGGCAGTGTAGAGCTGGATTTGACTTTAGGTCTTGTCTCTTGTCAGTAATTCGATCAAGTTAGCACAGGATTCGATCAAGTTCTGAGCTTTTTGACTAGTCTGCGAGCTCCTTGAGGGAGAGTCTTTGTCTTTTGTCTCTGCATTTTCAGTAGTCTATGCAAGTTTTGATACCATAACCGCTCAGCAAATGTTATTCTCAATTGAAGGACAAAGGAAATAACAGTGTAAGCACTTGGCTCTCTCTTGTCTGCTTGCTGTGAGGCTCCAAGGTAAACTCGTGGCTGGATCCATGATCCATCATTCAAGTCATTCATTGGCAGAGGAATAGAAGCCTCCCCATCACTGGCTCTCTCTGGGGTTGTTTAGAGACCTGGGAGGGGTGGGTGGAAAGAGGCCTGGCCTGCAGAGCTGTGGAGGTGGGGGCTTCTCAGCCTAGGTTCGTATCACACACCTGCTGGCTGCTCAACCCCAGCCAAGCCCCTTCTCCTGCACCTTGGTCTCTGTCTGACCTCTAAGTCACTACAGGTCATTCCATCACATTGACAATTTTCGTGTGTGTGATGGTCAGCTTATTTGCTACAGAATTAAAATTTTCACTCCTCTATTAATAAACAAGTAAATATTCTGACCTGTTTTTTGGCAGACTGAAGTTCTGGAATTTCAAATCGTTGGATCCTTCTTTAGTTGTCCTTCTATTGCCCCTGGGATGAAAGAAAATAAATTATATCTGGGAAATAGCAAGAAGCTGGGGGAAAAATTAATTAAGTGCATTCATTCATAGAAACAGCCACCCAGTCAGATTTAAGTAATTATGTCTCACACATAATTCTGAATCTCTCTTTGCATTACCACTAGGGTTAAAGAAAATTTGTGTTTAAAGTAATCCAATTCTTAATTTTTTAAATGTAAGAGCTTTATTTTACAGGAAACAGTAGTGTGGGGCAGAAGAAATGCCCATTCAAGACAAGGATGTGCGCTGCCTCTCCCTCATCAGCAGGGTGACCTTGGTACCGTCCTTAAGCTCTGCCAGTATCTGTCTCTTCTGTAAAATGAAGAATATCATACTTTTGCCACATGGTTGATGAGAGGCTGTTAAGAAATTTGAGGGACAGCAACCGTGAGCCAGGCAATGTCTCAGATGCTTCCTTATGTTTGTTGAATTTCATAAAAATCTAGCAAACATTATCCAACGTGGGAAGACAGACTATTTAGCAACAGCAATTCTGATTCAAGTAATATTTATTGAGCTCCCATATCATTTAGGCACTTTGCTAAGGCACTTTCTATGAAGAGATTAACTTATTTTTCATTGAGTTAATTTGCTAACATTCATTAAATACATTCACTGTCATAAAGCATCATCGTTATGCATTCCTAGTTCATTTAATCAGCCACGTTTCCCACATTTTCCTTTCTTTTGCAGGCATTTCATTAGCTCTATCAAACACTGACTGGTGATTTTTTTCCTCCACAAATGCTCCTGACCAACTGCCTCCTTAGCTCAGCTACCCTCTTTGTCCTCCCAGTTCCACTTGGGGAAAATTTGCCTCTTTCTGGTCCTTGGACTTTCTCCGCTCCCTCCCACGGGGCCCTTTCAGGTACCGTTCCCTCTTTCTCAGATGCCCTTGTCTTCCTTCTTCTTATTAACGGCAACTCTTACTTCCGAACTCAGCTCAAGTGCTACTTCCTCAGAGAATCCTCCTCGGCCTCTCAGACTCGCTCCTTCACAGCACTTGCCTGAGTTTTAATTTTACTTTTGTTTTAACTGGTGACTTGTGTTCACATCTGACTGTTGAACTTCCATCTCCACTAGAGCAGAGATTTGCAGGACTTAGCATCCCCAGGGCCTGGGTCAATGCCTGGTCCACCGAGGAGCTGAGTGGACACTCATACATGTACACAAAAAACTAAAGAACTCCAGGAAATACTTTATGATGACTTGAGGCTCTCTCTTCATCTGGGATTTGCCTGTAGCCCATAGAATAGAACATAATAAATTTAAAAATCTGTGAGTTGTTTGGGTATATTTTGTCACTGTGTAAATTGACCATCTAGAAAGATGATGGCTTATTTCATTATCATTAATTTCATTTTTTATTTTAAAATTTCATTATTGTACTATTTCACATACTTCATTATTCATTGTTTTTTTTTCTATCCAAATACAGCTTAATTCACATATTTCCATCTGCACTCTGACTTCTCTACTAAGTTCCAGGCATGAACACTGAACTATTTTCTGGATCTTTCTTACTGGTTATTTCCCAGCAGACACAGGCCTTCTTCCTAGAGAGAAGCTCCATTGCTCACATGGTTTCCACACCAGTAGCCTGGGTGCTAACCTTGAGTCTTCCCACCCCTCCCCGTCTATCATTGCCATCAACCGAATCTGTTACCAGATCGTAACAGTCAGATTCCCCAGATGCCTCCTGACTCTGTCTCTTCTTTGTCATGTTCATGAGCTATTTAATATATTCAGCCTTACTTCTCCTTTCAGTATCTCTAGGCTGACCTCCAGCATCTACCCCTAACTGCTTTCCTGGCCTCCTGGGTTCCAATCCATACACCAAACTGGAGCAAGAAGAACCTTTGTAATTATTAATAGCAGAATATTATCAAGTCACCTCCTTGAGAATCCTCATCAGTTCTCTATTCCTGCAAGAAAAAACCCAAACTCTTAACCATGATAGCTAAGTTTCCTGCCCCAGTGGCTTTGAATCCCATTTCTGTTGCTCCTCTATTTCCTGCTACCCTCTCTCTCTGCCAAGTCATCCCACACTGTGGCCTCTGGGCCCGACCTTTTTTTTTCTTAATGCTCCCATATCATTGATCTAATTATTCTTTTTGCCTCCTCTGGGCCTGGCAAAATGCTTTTCATTCTTCAAGGTCAAGTTCAAATATTACTTCCCTATGAATTCTTCCCTGCTGCTTCCGCTTTGAGTCCCTCTGGTACATTTGCATACCTCTCTATGGCCGTTCATTTCGTTTGTTCATGAGTCTAATCATTCATTTACTCAACAAATAGTTATTGGGTTTATTCCATACTAGGCAACACACTAGGCAATAGGGTATAGTAATTAAAGGACAGATGAAGGCTGCTTCCTGGAGTTTTTAGTGTATTTAGGGAGCCAGGCCATAAGCAAGTAAACAATATAATATTGTTAAACGCCCTGTACATGCATTCATTATGCATGTACATGTCCATGTCCCCTTGCATTGGAGCCTTGCAAGGGTAGGTTGTAGCCTGGGCATCTTTTTCTCTCCTAGAACACTGGCTAACTGACCCTGCCTGCTTGCAGGAATGTTTGTAAGATAATAAATAGATACCTAGATGCAAATACATAAATGACCTGTGAGTCTGGGCTCATACACAATAGCGAGCCATATAGTTAACTGGACAGAGTCCTTTGAATCTCTCTGATACCAGGGGAATTCTGGCCTATCCCTGCACTGAGTAGGAGCCCTCACTTTCATCATGTCTCTAGGTTATTGGCAACTTTTCTGTTTTCTGACAGCCCATGTAGCATTTGCCTAAATGGCTTTAACCAGGCCAATTTTAGGAAGATGGGATAGAGTCTGAGAGTTTCTCAACTTCTTCCTAGGTGCCTCGAGAACCCAACAGACTGGGAGCTACCTCTGACCTTTCTAGATAATCAGCTTTGGCCTTTTTAACTTTAAGAAGAGAGCTGGACTCAAACTCTTTTTATTTCATGTTTATAGCAACCCTCAGTAGCGAATAGGCAGGCATTCTTCTCAACTCCATGCTACAGATGAGGAAACGGGGCCCTGGAGTGGAGAGGATGTAGTTCCAGGTGGCCAGGCTAGTTGGGGGTAGAACCAGGGCTACACATCTCTTCGCCTGTCTCCTGGAGAGTGTGTGTCAGCTGTGTTGCAGAAGAAGCCAGCACAGGCCCAGCTGGAAGCAACTAAGGGACACACGAGCAAGAAGGAAAGCAGGTGCGGAGAATGGAGAATGGGGAGGAGGAGGTGTTCTTTCTACAGTGGATTATTGAAGCAAAATATTAACAAGGCTGGAAAATAAAGAGCCATCTACCTAGACAGTAAGTGGTTAAAGCCTGTTTGAAAATTACTTACAAAGAGCAACAAGCATTACCAGGTCTCCCTGCCCTAAATCTGAATCCTAAGTGTTCAGATTTTAGAGAAACTTTTAAAAATATACAATGCTGAGAGATTTATAAACTCTCAACACATCACAGAAAATGTTATTAAAGAATGTTAAGCATAATAGGGCAAAATTGTTGGTTTTGCATTGAATTGAGATCTGACCTTGAAAGGAGATGCTCAGGGTTCCCAAGTTGGCTACCGCACCTGGGGAGGACAGTGCCATTTACTAGTCTCCTAAGTAGATGCACATCATTTTACAAGGCCTCAAACATTTGGGGCCAGCTGCCTTTCCTGTCCACTCAGCCCATCCCACCCACCTAGTGAAATGAATCACAAAAGCTTTTTAAACTGCTGCTCGATTTGCTTGTCACAGACTCTGGCCAAGTGTCCTCCAGGGAAACAACACAGGCTAATTGGTTGCACCAGAACTCAGCACATCCTGGGAAAGCTGGAAGTGCCATAGGCTTGTAGGGAAACTGAGGCACAGAACATCAGTGGGCCCACCAAATAATTGTTCTTGCAATCACTTCATCTTCTGCCGAAACAGAGCACATCACCCCACACACTCCAGACTCTTTTCTTGAGCACCCTTCCAGCACCTTCAGGTCCAACACTTTGCAGTGATCTTTGATTTCCTTTTCCCTTTCTGCATCTCCCTCCTGCATGACAAGTCAATGATACCCATCTAGTCCTTCTTCACATTTTCCTTGCCTTGTCCCTATCTAATTTCCCCTGTGAAAATGTCTTCTGCAGACCTTTATTATTTTTCATGTAGACCTAATAGAAGCCAATACAGTGTAGTTGAATTGATATGTGGGTTTAACGACATGTACCAAGGTGTATGTCTACCCCAAAACCGTACATGTGACCTTATTTGGAAAAAGTGTCTTTAGCAATGTAACTAAGCTAAGGATCTTGAGATCAGATGATCTTGGGTTAAAGTGGGCTCTAAATCTTGGGTTAAAGTGTTCTTCTATGAGGAGGCTGTGGAAAAGACCCATGTGAAGATGGCGGAGATTGGAGAGATGCTGTCACAAATCAAGGAACACCTGGAGCCACTAAACGCTGGAAGAGGCAGGAAAGAAATCTCTCCTAGAGGCTTGGGAGGGAGCACGGCCCTAGCTAAACTTTGATTTCAGACTTCTGGACTCCAGAACGGTGAGAGTAAATCTCTGTTGTATTCAGCCGGTACATTTACGTTTGTGGCAATTTGTTATGGCAGCCGCAGGAAAGACATGCACTGAACATCTCATCTGTCCCAAGAGACGAAAAAATGAATCAGACTCCCATCCAAACACAGGCAATGCAATAGGCACAATGATAAAAAATGTACACATGGTCTAGAAGAAAAACGAGGAAGAAGCTGGTCAAATATTTAAGTGATGGTATAGTCAAGGAAGGCTTTCACTAGGTGGTGACAACCAGTGAGGGGTTGAATTTGCCAGACGGATGACATGGCAAGTTGACGGTGGAGAGTAAGTGCAGGAAGCCTACTCCAAGAGTTAAAGACATCTTCTCCATCCCATCTTAGTCATTCCCCTCTAATTTCTCACCTTTTCAGAGAGATGCTCCCGGCTACACCCAATGTGGCTGGTGCAGTCTGACTAGCACAGAAAGAATTGCCATTTCTTCTGTTATAAAATTGCACTTCTCTCAATGGAGTTTAGCTTAAGTTCTGACTTTTCCAGAACCTTCTCATTCTATACACTCAGAGTGAGCTTGCAGGCTGCTGAGAAATCACTAAAATTGCTCTTAAGCCACAATTCTCTTTCAAGGTCTTATACAGTTTGATTTTTGGCACAAACATCGTGAATAATAATAATAAGGTATAGCACTATCATTATAATGAAAATCAGAACTGCAAGAAATTCATATAAGATTTTCACCTAACTGGTCATTGTTTGTATTTCACAACATATTAATCCATTTAATCCTCCTGACAATCCTATGAGACCAGTCCTATTCTATCCCCATCCTGCTGAATTTTTTTTGCCTCATGTTCAGCCCATCCCATCTCCTCAGGAACTGCCGCAGGTTGGGCTCCTGAGGAAGCAGACTCTGAGACAGAGGTGACCATGTAGAAAGTGTTTTAGGGAGTGCTCCTGGCACCAACCCCTGTGGAGGGAAGAAAAAGAGGCAGAATTGGGCAGAGGGAAAAGTGGGCTGTGATGCAGTTGCAACAGAGGCCTCAGCGGCCCCCACGGGGAATGAGGGCTCTTCTGAGTATCCCATGTTGGGGTGGGAAGGCCAGGTCTATGCACTCCTGGGTGGCCCAGTCAGTGGGTGTGGGCTGCTCCAGGTGAGGCAATCCTGCTCAGCCAAGGCAATTCCCAAAAAAGTTTAAGAGAGAGACCTGGATGGAGACTCACAGAGTGTAGTACAAGATCATCTTGGATTCTGACTCTTTTATTTAGTGAGTTTGAGGATCCAAAGAAGCCAAGATGGGCTTTGGTTATATTTTTCAGTAGAAGAGAATGAGAAGGAGCAGAAAGAAGGAGAAAGGAAGGGCTGAAGGCAGGAGTTATCCTGAGGGCAGGTGTCCCCGGGGAGCGAGTAGACTGGATATGAATGCAGCTATGCCAACTGAACAAGCTATTCAATGAATCTCATTCCCATTTTACACATGGGGAATAGCAGGGGGTATAGTACCTTCCTCATACATTGATTGCATGTTCGTGATTATATTTATTTTCTAGGGCCCAATTCTTACCCCAAATGACGAAAGAATATCATAGTTGAACAACCAGTAGCATCAAGAAGGGCAATTGGTAATTGAGATATTTCAGCCAGGTCAGAAATGTGGCTTACTCAATTACGAAGAGGCAAAGCTGCAGTTCTAGAACTGTAGCCAAGTGATCGATGTCCATTTTATTCATTCCATTTGATCCCTAAGCTGTAAGGGTGCCAGGTGTAAAATTCCTTCAAATTGCATATTCCTGCACACGCTTCTTCTAAGCCGAGGAGATTTTTAGCACTCTCCTTGAGCAACTAAAGGAAGGTTCTGGGGTCATGAGACACCATGGCCTAGACGCCAGTCAACATCCATGTGCTTGATCTGCCCATCCTGGAAAAAGTAAAGGGCACAAAAAGGCTTCTTGTCACAGCTTTTTTTTTTTTTTTTTTTTTTTAAGTTTAAATATATGTGTATGGGGTCTACTCTTTGAAGTTCATGAAGGCCCACCATTCATTCCCTATTATCTCACATTTTTATGTTAGGAGACTGCCCCCTGAAAATTTGAGCTGTAACCCTTCACATAGGAACTTGAGAGGGAAGTCCACTAATGAATTTCCAGCAATGAGATGTTTTAATCACTACTCCCCACCTATTCACTGCCTTTGCAGTTTCATGGTGTGATGGTTAATTTTGTGAGTCAACTTGGCTAGGCTATGGTGCCCAGTTGTTTGTTCAAACACCAGTGTAGACGTTGCTGTGAAGCTATTTCTTAGATGTGATTAACATTTAAATCAGTAGATTTTGACTAAAGCAGATGATGCTTCATAATGTGGGTGGGCCTCATCCAATCAGCTGAAGGCCTTAATAACAAAGACTAGGGTTTCCTGAACAAGAAGAAATTATGCCTCAAGACTGCACCATACAAAGCCTGCCTGAGTTTCCAGCCTATTGCCCTGTGGAATTTAGTTTTAAGACTACAACATCAACTCTTACCCGGATCTCCCGCCTGCCAGCCTGCCCTACGGATTTCAAACTTGCCAGTTCCCAGAAGCCTGTGAGACATTTCCTTAAAATAAATCTCTCTTGCTTTCTCTCTCTCTCTCTATGGATACATATGTATATACAGTGACACATCGCTTAATGACGGGAATGTGTTCTGGGAAGTGTGTCCTTGTGTGAACATCGTAGAGTGTACTTACACAAACCGAGACGGTGGAACCTACTACACACCCAGGTGATACGGTATAGCCTATTGCTCCTAGGCTACAAACCTAAAGAGCATGTTACCGTAATGAATACTGTAGGCAATTGTAACACAATGGTACTTGTATATATAAAGATGTCTAAAAATAGAAAGGTACAGTAAAAATAAGTAAAAAAAAAGATTAAAAAGGTACACCTGGGTGGGGCACGGTGGCTCACACCTGTAATCCCAGCAGCACTTTGGGAGGCCAAGGTGGGTAGATCATAAGGTCAGGAGATCGAGACCATCCTGCCCAACATAGTAAAACCCCGTCTCTACTAAAAATACAAAAATTAGCTGGGTGTGGTGGTGCACACCTGTAGTCTCAGCTACTTGGGAGGCTGAGGCAGGAGAATCGCTTGAAGCCGGGAGGCGGAGGTTGCAGTGAGCTGAGATCACACCATTGTACTATAGCCTGGGGACAGAGCAAGACTCTGTCTAAAAAAAAAAAAAGTAAAAAGAAAAGAAAAGAAAAGAAAGTGGTATACCTGTATAAGGCACTTACCATGAATGAAGCTTGCAGGACTGGAATTTGCTCTGGGTGAGTCAGTGAGTGAGTGGTGGGTGAATGTGAAGGCCTAGGACATGACTGTACACTACTGTAGGCTTTGGAGACTCTGTATGTTTATTTTAGAAATATTCTTTTCTTTAAACTTAGCTTACTGTAACTTTTTTATGTTATTAATATTTCAATTTAAAAATGTTGACTCTTGTAATAACACTTAAAACAAAAACACATTGTATAGCTGTACGAAGATACTTGTTATATACTTATTCTATAAACATTTAATTTTAAACTTTCAAAATTTTTATTACTTTTTAAACATTTTTGTTAAAAAATTAAGACAGTAACACACACCTTAGCCTAGGCCTGCATAGGGTCAGGGTCAATGGCATCACTGCCTGCCGCCCCAACACCTTGTCCCACTGGAAGGTCGTCAGGGGCAATGACACGCATGGAGTTGTCATTTCCTGTGATATCAATGCCTTCTTCTGGAATCCCTCCTCAAGAACCCGCCTGAGGTTGTTTTACAGTTAACTTTTTTTTTTTAAATATAAGTAAAAGGAGCAAACTCTAAAATAACAATAAAAATTATAGTCTAGCAAATATATAAACCAGTAACATAGCCATTTATTATTATTAAGTATTGTGTACTTTACGTAATTGCATGTGATATGTTTTATATGCTGGCAGCACAGTTTTGTTTACACCAGCATCATCACAAACATGTGAGTAATGTGTTGCATTACAATGTTATAGCAGCTGCAGCATTACTAGGTGATAGGAAGTTTGCAGCTCCATTATAATCTTATGGGGTCACCATCATATAGAAGGCCCATCATTCACCTAAATGTTATATGGTGCATGACTGTATCTATATATCTATATCTATATCTATATATACACACACACATAGTTGATTCTGTTTTTCTATAGAGCTCTGACTAATACACATCATAAAGCTGTAGTCATTGGGAACAGCTTCTTGACAGATACAGGAGAAAAAAAATGTTTTTAACAGGTAGTAAGCATCTAGGTTGTTGCGGGTACTGCCCTGGGTGAGCTGATTTAATTGTCACAACCTCTTAAATTAGATACACATATTGTGCTGATGTTACAGATGAGAAAACCATGGTTCAGGGCTCTAGCCATTTGGGTCCTATAGTTAGATGTATCTTGGTTTAAAACCTGTCACTTCAATGAACAGACTCTGTTGATGATTGGTAGTCCATTCTAGGCAACACTGGGTGTCTGAGGAATGGGGGAAAAGGTACACCCATAGAGTTTCTGTGCTGATGGAGCTCACAAGAGTTGAGCAAGGCTTTGAGCTGGTTTCTGGTAAGAAGAACAAGGACAGGTGAGAAGGTCCTAGTAGGTTGCCGTTGCCCCACTGTGGCATGCTCTCTTTTCCCCCACCTGAGTCATACTGGAGTTTGAGCTGCCAGTGAAGACACGGTGGGTCTTGTTATCTATCATTTGGCCATAGTACAATCTCTCTCCTGTTCTGGGTTGTTTCAATGAACCCGTGCCTTGCTATCTTGCAGGAAGCTTCATTTGCTGGGAAGCAGACACTGATGATAAGGCATGATTGCAAACCCTACTCAGAGCTTGTAATCCTATAAAGTACGGTATCTCCTTGTGCCTTTGCACGCCAGGAAACACAAACCACTGAATTTGGAGGCTGTTTTTTGTCTTGCCTGGCAATATGTCTGTAGCACAAAGTTAGGGAAATGGCTCAAATATAAGACAAGCTTCTATTCTGAAGCAGCTGCAGCGTTAGGGACCTTGCTCAGAGGGTCCTATACATCTTGTCAGTGCCTCCCATTTATGATGTTTTCAGCCGCAATCCTGGACAATGAGTCCAGGGACAGCCAGCTGAATAGGACTGAGGGCTTGGCTGTGTGATTCAGGTTTGAGCCCTAACTATTTTATCAACTCATTGTGTCACTGAACTAAATCACTTAACCATTCATAACTATAAGCCCTGGTTATTGCATCTGTAAAATCAGAGGGTGAGGCTGTTTGATGTTGTCCATGGTGGATAATCATGAAAAATATCCTGAGCAATTTACTGTACCTGTGTTAAACAGAGAGGAATAAGAGTGCTGAATCATTAGCAGCTGAAAGTCTAGTAGAAGAGTCCCAAAAAATCCATGTACTTGGAGAGATGTGCATATGTAACATGACATGAGAACTTGGAGTGTCCTGTGCTTACCAAAGCCTCTTGATCTTTCTCCCGGACCCCTGCAAGAATTCCTCCATTGATCTCCTTGACACTAATCCCTTTCCACTCAAAGATCTTTTACAATTTTATCTTAGTTATTATTTCAACTCTTCAATTTTGTTTTGCAACCTACAGTCCACGCAAACTGAACTTCCTGCTCAGCTGAAATACAGCAAGTTGAGATGCAGATTGCTCATGCAGTCTCCTCGGCCTGCTAGGCCCATTCCCTCTCTTCTCCTCCTCTTCTCCCATCTCTACATCTTCCAACTCTCCTTGGTCTTCTGGTACCAGCACAGATGCCATCCTTTCCAATAATCTTTCCCAAATGTGTCTAGGCGGATGTAACATGTTTCCTCTGTGAACTAGAATGATGCTTGCTCTCTCCTTAGTGAACAACAGCTGTGTTTTCTGAGCCCCCAGCTTCATCTCGAACCTTTTGTCTCTCCTTTTGCATCCTTGTTGACTATTCCTAAAAGGTTCTGTGTCTGGGTCATGGGAACCAACTCCTTAACAATGACGAAAATTCTTTACTGAACTGTGTTGAAATTGGGAAGAAAACCCTCATGTTATTCTGAAGTCAACTATGCATTAAGTAGCCTCTGTGGGCTGGAGATTGCATTAGGCCTTGTCTGAGTTAGTTCAGGCTGCTATAACAAATTACCATAGGCTGGGGGGCTTGAATAGCAAACATTTATCCCTCATAGTTCTGTAGGCTGAAAAGTCCAAGATCAAGCTACCCTTAGAACTGGCGTCTGGTGAGAGCCTGTTTCCTGATTTGCAGAGAGCTGTTTCCCTGTGGTATCCTCACGTGGCCAGAAAAATCATCTTTCTTATATTTCTTCTTAGAAGAGCACTAATCTCATTCATGAGGGCCTCAAGGGCCCCACTTAACAATACCATCGTTGGTAGTTGGAATTTTACGTAGGAACTTAAAGGACACAAACATTCAGTTCATAACAGGCCTGGGTCACGTTAAACAAGACAGGATAGGTGCTGCCCTTGTGAAGCTGACAGCCAAGTGAGTGGGAACCAGGACAATGAGCAAGGGGCTCTCATCCCCCCTGCTTCTCTTTTCCCCATACTCCTACCTTTGTTTACTCCTGATTTGAATGGCTGCCTGGTTTCAGGACAGTCTACCTGGCTCTGGCCCTATTTTCCCTTGGCACTCAGCTCTAACAGCTGCCTGTTGGGTTCATACTTAGTCAGAACTCCTTATTGGTCAGGAGGTAGCCCATTCTCTGATCTCCTTCCAGTCCCTGGGGTCCACCTGGGCTGCATTCCTGTCTCCTAGCTTCTTCTGACTCACAGTAAGGCCCTGGGTTCTCCATTGAAATGGATCAGACTTTGGTTTTCAGTGACTGCCACCTTCACTGTCATCATTTGCATGCATAACTTCTACCAAAACTCTGGATTTCCTGACATTAGGGACCACCTGTCAAGACCCTCACACAGAAGAGCAGCAGAGGAAATATTTGTGCATGAGAAGATCCAAGACTCCTGGAGGCAGGAATGCCTCGAGGGAATAACTAATTCTTGTTTACTGAGGCAGAAAAGGGCTTCAGACTATTCTAGAATAGACCAGCACTGCCAATGGGTTGCAGGTGCAAAGTGGACGGTGGCATTTGATTTTAGCTCCTTCTTTTGCCAGAGTTGTAGTCTCAAAGAATCTCAAAGCATGAAGCTGGGTGGAAAAATATATATCATCTGCTTGAACCTGCTAATTTTACAAATGAGGAAAATGAGACCCTATGAAGTGAAATCATCTGTCCAAGCTAACCAGATGCTGAGAGAGAGAAGGTTCCACTGCAGCTTCTGACTCCATGTGAGGTGATCCGGGTCCCTTTTATTTGGCCTTGACTTCCCTAGTACTCGTTTTCTAATTAAGCCTCGTTATGTGCCTTTTAAATGAATGCTCGTTTTTTTTTTCTTTTTAATCTTCTTGGGGAGAGAAAAAGAGAAAGACAAAAAAAGCTGATCTAATTTAGAAAACAAGAAAATAATCCTGAATCTTTGATGCCCAGGTTTCCAGAAAACCCATAAAAGCTTTTTCCCCCCTCTTCTTTTTGGTTTAAATTTTGATTCAGCAAGAGGAAATAAATGAACCTAGACAAAGAGAGGCCTTACATCTCATCTTTTCAAATGCTTTCTCCTTTTTTTCTCTGTCTTGACTGTCAAGAGATGTAGCTTTTAATAGACCATCAATGTATGTAATGAGCAAATAAAATAACAACAGTGAATTACCCTTTTTATAGGTCCATAGACGTGTTCCTGGTGGAGTTTAATTTATAGGTGGTCATGCCTGAAAGATTCTGGATGCGTGATAGAAAACAACATAAAAAAGCAACACACACACACACACACACACACACACACACACACGTATGAATCCTCAAAATAAAAATTTGATTTGTACCTGGTAAGTAGACACCCCATAAATAGCCTGAGTAAAAAAGACATAATGAGCTGGCCATGGTGGTTCACGTCTGTAATCCCAGTGCTTTGGGAGGCCGAGGCAGGCGGATCACTTGAGGTCAGGAGTTCGAGACCAGCCTGGGCAACATGGTGAAACCCCGTCTCTACTAAAAATACAAAAATTAGCTGGGTGTGGTGGCATGTACCTGTAATCCCAGATACTTGGGAGGCTGAGGCAGGAGAATCGCTTGAACCCAGGAGGCAGAGGTTGCAGTGAGCCAAGATCACAGTACTGCACTCCAGCCTGGTGACAGAGCAAGGCTCCACCTCAAAAACAAACAAACAAACAAACAAACAACACAAAAATTAGCTGGGCATGGTGGCGGGTGCCTGTAATCCCAGCTATTCAGGAGGCTGAGGCATGAGAATCATCTGAACCTGGGAGGTGGAGGTTGCAGTGGGCTGAAATCATGCCACTGCCCTCCAGCCTGGCCACAGAGGGAGGCTAAGTCTCAAAAAAAAAAAAAAAAAAAAAAAAAAAAAGTTGTAGTGGACCTTCTTCTGCAGTCTGCAGGAAAGCTGGGAGGGGCCTCCCGTGAGTGCCAGAGGGGCTTCTAGAGAAGGAGCCCCCCAGGAAAATAGCCTTACCTCTATCTCCTGGTGCCACACTTTATGATCCCAGCAGGTCCACAAAAAAGAAGGGAAAACAAGGTAGGGGAGGGAAATGAGAAGAGAGAGTGAGGCCCAATGACGTGCCGCTCCTGGGGGTGGCTCCTGCCTTCTGTCCTCTGAGAATCTCCAGCACCCTCTCCCCTTCCTTTCCTCCACTTCTCACTTCCTCCAATCCATTCACTGTGTTGCGGCCAGGATCCTCATTGTAAAATCTGGCATTCCTAATGCCTGTAGTCACAGCCCATCTTTGGAACATGACTCACCGGCCCTCCATGGTCTGGTCCCTGACAATCCACTCTCTCCCTACAGCCCCGATTCTGCCCCCAAAGAGCAGCCATCATGAACAATTGGCCAAATCTCTGTCTGTAAACAGTAAACGCTGCAGGTCACAGCCACTATTCCCACAATGTCTACAATGAAAAGGTGCATAGGTGAACATGGGATTCAAGCTTTCTTGTTCCAGACCCATCTCTCATTTGATCCTCGCAGTAACCAAGTGTTGAGAGAGCTGAAGAAACCTACCCACATCTCTCAGCGAAAAAAATGACATTTATTTTATTTCCATATTCCCCGCTCTTAGAACGGGGCCCCGCCCACAGGAAGAGTTCAATACAGATTGGTGTGAAGTGACAGAAATGAGCTTTTGTACAAGGTCTGCCCAACATCATGGTCCTGAGAAAGACACCTGAGTTTGAAGTCATTCCCCAAAAAGCAATGGACACATTGGCCTGTGAAAGATCCCACGTCCAAAGTGTCTTGCTGAGAGTGTGTCAGCCACTTTTCTCTATTATTCCTGTTGACAACATTTCAGGTTAAGCCATATTTCTACTTTACAGATGGGGAGGAAAAGCCCAGGGAGGCAAAGTATATTGTTTGCAGCTGCACAACAGTAAACGCCTGAATGGCATTCAGTATCAGGCCTATCTGACCCAAAGACTGTTTCTTTCCATTGCGTCATGCTGGGTTTCATGGAAATAGAGAGTGGCTGGAATCCTAGATTTACCCCAGGGCTTATCTACTGCCCTTGGTACACAGTTGATTTCCCATGCTGATGAGCTCTGGGGTGCGGCAGATCTATCTTATCATGTTGTCTGGAGACATGGGTTTTCAAAGCACTTATCAAAAGATAATCAAACTCAGGAAGCCAGGGTTGGAGTCAATCATTATATCTCATCTGTGTTCCCCAGGGACTGTTTAATAGCAGCATTTGGCATCGAAGGTGTTTAGGTTTTGCTACATATTGAGAATATTGTAAGAATTAAATGAGATAATGCATGCAAAATGCTTACAACCATGCTTGGAATAGAACAAGTCCTCAGTAAGTATTTAGGCTAGAAATTTTTACCAAAATGAATTCAACAACACATTTATTTTTTTCTTAGTGCTCAGTGTGGGCCGAGAATTACTCTCAGTGCTCAAGATATATCAGTGAACAAAATAAAGAAGATGGCTAATTCCTATGGAACAAAGCAGAAAAGGATCTCTATCCATGGAACAGAGAAGGACAACAATAACAGTAAACAGAATGAATCAGGAATGGGTATAGCATGTTAGCAGGTGATAAGGTGCTCTGGAAGGACTGTAGAGCAGGTGGGGGAATCAGAGTGCTGGGTGGGGTGGGCAGGTGGGTATGAATAGTCCTTGGGGTGGTCAAGGTGAGCCTTGCTGGAAAGATGGGAACAGGGAAAAGGCACTGGGCACATCAGCTGTGGGATATCTGCAGGAAAAGTTCAAAGGCAGGAGTGTGGCTAAGTAGTTGAATCAAAGTAATGAGGTCCACGTGGCTGAACTGGAATGCCTGCAGGGATGGATGGGGAAGATGGTCCAAGAGCCTTTTGGGAGAATCAAGGCAGATGTGGCAAGACCCTGTCTGTAGTCATTGAGAGGGACTAGACTTAGGCCATGGCTATGAAGCCATGTCAGGGTCTCAGACACAGGAACACAAAGATAACAATTATGACTCAGTAGGATCTCTCTGACTTCTGGCTAGAGAATAGGTATGTCATTGAGGGATAAAGTGGAAGCAGAGAGACCCTTTGGGAAGCTATTGCCACAACCCCAGCAGGAGATGGAACAGGGTGGGAGCAGAGGAGGTGTTACTCTCTTTGTAGTAGCTGAGACTTCACCCACAGAATTAATCTCTCCTGAATGTCTGCTCTTTTGGAAACCATTAAAAAAGCAAGCCCACTTTGTATGTTTTCCCTTGTTCCATCCTGAATAGTTCATCTGACTCTGTGGCTTTGTCTTTGACAACCGGCAGGATAGGTTCTGTCTCACCTGGAGAATGTGCTTAAGATTCCGGAGGAAGCAGGGAGCCAGGTGCTGACCAAGGACCCTGAATGCCCAGGCCACCCTCAGTGGCAACCACCATACCAACTGGAGATTGAGAGAGCAACATCGGACTCAGTGTGCCTGCCCTCTCCACATTGAAATTTCTCCAGCTGTAATATAGGAATTTAGATTATTTGGGCTCTGAGAGTCTTCTGGCTCAAACTCCAGTAAATGTAGTGATTAAATTCTCCTCCACTGGCAGATGTCTGGGTGAGATGTCTGCACGGAGCCTGCTGGTAGGAAATTTCTGTGGGATGTTAGACATCTTGTGTGTATGGTAACTAGCACGTTGATGAGTGGCTCAAATAATGGTAAACACTATCATTACAGAGATGCCAGGTGACCTGGATATGTTAGATTTATCCACATAGAGCCCTGGTTCCCTTAAGTAAGGCTGAGTTTTCTTCCTTGGTTCTCAGATATCTATGATGCCGTTGTTTCTCCAGGAACTCTCCTCCACAGACTTAGACTCTTCTAGAAGGTTGAATATCATGGACATTAAGAGTGTGGGATTTGGAATTGGCTAACTGGCCAGATCTGTTTTTCAGCCTGAGAATTCCCATTTCTTGCTAGTCAAAGTGTGGTCCCCAGACCAGCAGCATCTCCCAAGGGCTGGTTAGGCAGGCAGAATCCGAGACACCACCCCAGCCCCACTGAACCGAAATCTGCATTGTAATAAGAGGCCACGGGATCTGTGTGCACATTCAAGTTGGAGGAAGTTGATGTGATCCCTCTGGGATTTATTTCTCTTATCTGCAATACAGTTGATGAGAGCATGTCACAGAATTGTTGTAAGGATCAAAAAATCAATACATAAGGAGCCTTGTTGTGATTGTTTCCTATGAGTACCCACTCTCCTAATCACAGAGGTCATCTGGTTGCTATCAGTTCTGGGTGCACTAATAACAGAGATTAGAAGAGCAAAGAAGGGGCTGGGTGCGGTGGCTCACACCTATAATCGCAGCACTTTGGGAGGTCTAAGGAGGGAAGATCACTTGAGGCCAGGTGTTCGAGACCAGCCTGGCCAACATAGCAAAACGCCATCTCTACTAAAAATACAAAAATTAGTCACGCATGGTGGTGCATACTTGTAATTCCAGTCACTCAGGTGACTGAAGCAGGAGAATTGCTTGGACCCAGAAGGTGGAGGTCGGCAGTGACCCAAGTTTGTGTCACTTCACTCCAGCCTGAGCAACAGGGTGAGACTCTTTCTTAAAAAACAAGAAAGAGGCTGGGCGCGGTGGCTCATGCCTGTAATCCTAGCACTTTGGGAGGCCAAGACGGGCAGATCACCTGAGACCAGGAGTTCGAAACCAGCCAGGCCAACATGGCAAAACCCTGTCTCTACTAAAAAATACACAAATTAGCCAGGCGTGGTGGCACATGCCTATAATCCCAGATACTTGGGATTGGAAGGAGGAAGGAGAATCGCTTGATGGAGGGAGGAAGGAGGAAAGAGAATAGCTTGAATCTGGGAGGCGGAGGTTGCAGTAAGCAGAGATCGTGCCGCCGCACTCAAGCCTGGGCAACGGAGTAAGACTCTGTCTCAAAAACAAAACAAAACAAAACAAAACAACAAGAAAGAAAGAAATGAAAAAGAAGAGCAAAGAAGAGCCAGTAGAGTTCTCCATGCACCTGCTCCAGGTATAGACCCCAGGACTTTTGAGGGGCAGATGAGGATGCGAGCTCATAGTTTCTGAGTAAGTATGCTGTCTTGTCATAGTCCTGGTTACTTTATCTATCTTTACAGTGGTGCTATGATGAAGGTAAAATAACCTTGATTTACAAATAATGAAATGACTCTCTAAGGTCAGAGATTTTTCCAAGGTCAACTAGTCAATGGTAGTGTTCTGGTAAAGCCTGAAACATTTTCATAGAAAGTCAATAACAAAGGAGGCATTCAATGTCAGACCTGCATGGATAGGAAGAAGAAGAGCAGAGGGAATATTGAGTTATCAGTGGTGTGCTGAAGCTGGCTTATGCTCCCCAGCAGAGCTGATTTCTGTATTAAAGATTCAGGAATTTTGCACACCAGTTGTTAAACAGTCATTATTAAAAATTAAATTATATAAAATTATAATTGACAAAATTAGACTAAAAGCAAAGATAATGAATATACAAAATACATGAATTTCTAATTATTTTACTACATTTCACTATTACCTATGGTCTTGATGTTATGTACATCTATTTTATCTGAATGGTGGAAATATGCTGCTGTTCATCTCTTCACCACCCTCAATTTAGTGAAGTCATATTTGCAGCTGGACGTTGGCCATAGTGGGAGTACTTACACCACAGAAATTGGCACATGCTACAAATCGGGGTTTAGTTTATTGCTTTGTTGACACATTAGACTTAAGAAGATAATGGAGGAAATGTTAATAAAGCAGATTTAACTTAACAGTATGCTGTGTCAATATCTATAACATTGCGAATAGCACAAAATAGGACATATTCTTCCAATATTGAAAACTATTATCTGATTCAACAAAGAAGCTGCCCACATCTCTGAAGAACAAGTAAAGTCCTCATATTTCTTTGTTGTTCCACTTTTGTTTTACTCATTAATACAAAGGAAAATAGCAACAATATTGATGTTAGAACTATACTAATTTGTCAATTGCAAGCATAGATTTGCTAAAGATATGAGAGTTCAGCAAAAATCAATGAAATCATTCTATGAGAAGGAACTGACTATATGGAATTTATAATGAAGAGTACTGCGTATTTCATTATTATTTGTAAATTATGTACTATACAACTTTTATACCAGTAACATTTATAATAAAGTTGTGTGTATATATATATATATATATATATATATATATATATATATACGCATTTTTTTTTCTAGAGAATTGTTCAACATTTACTAAAATTTGCCAGAACACCACTGGCTAACCCACCTTAAAGCATGGCCATTTATAGTGTCTGTGGTAGAACGAACTCAGCTTGGGGGTCAAAAATAGCTAGTACATGGCACACCTAGGATGTGCTTCTGGGCTTCTGGCCTGACAATGATTTTACTGCTCTGATCCACATGCTTCTTATCTTTAAAGTGGGAACAGTAATAGTGTCTTAGTTGTACTGTGAGAGTGAGTGCACAATATAAGTTAATGCTACTATCCTTTCAAGAATAGCAACACAAAAGAAACAAAAATCCCATAGAACTTCCTCACCTCCCTCTCTTTCCTCCCCTCCCCATCCCAATGCGTACATGTATAAATTAAGGAACCTCCTTATCCCTTGCTTAATATGCTAATGTCTTCAGTATTTGTTTATCTGTTCTCTAAGTTCAACTCTCCAGCATCTATTTTATAGCTGGAGATATAAAACTGGAGACGATCCAAGTTCAATCTTCCTTTTCTCTTCTCCCCCAAAAGAATCTTTGTTAATAGGATTGATGTGTGCAAAAGGGGAGAAAAAAATTCCAAAATCCCCTCACGAACTACCATGTGATATGTAATTGTAAGGCATGGATTTCTCACCAGTGGGACTATGAGCTGCTCATTGGAAATTTCTACTTCCGTCATTTTCTGTACTAGACACTTGGTAGTTATGCAAAACTCTCTGGTAAATTAAATGGCAATGAAATAATAGTCAATTTTTGCTCAGAACATTAAAAATAAAGGCTTTAGCTAGTGATCCATGAGCCAAGCCAGACTTTTGAAGCTTATGGTTTGATTTTCAGTATCTCTACTGTTATTTTGTTTTACTTGTACCATATAGCCAGAAAAGACTGAAAAAGAGGGAAAAAAAGTTTGTTACTTCTTTGGCAGGCTCATTTTGTGGTTCCAACTCTGCGCTTTTCTACTATGAGTGTAATCAGGAGAGAAAAAACAGCTTTGTTTGCTTTTGTTTTTGATTTTCATCCTGGGCTGTAGGGAAAGATGTGGAGGTATGTTCCTTACATCTGAATCACTAGTGTTTTAGTTGGGGAGCAAAGAGGAAATGAGCTTCTACAAAAGAATCAAGATTCTGGAGATGGTTTCTTAAAAAGTTGAACATATGACCCAGTAATACCACTCTTAGGTATCTACCAAAGAGAAATAAAAATGTATGTCCACACAAAGACTTACACATGAACATTCTTAGTAGTATTATCCATAAGAGCCTCAGATGGAAAACAACCCAAATGCCTATAAATTGGTGAGTAGATAGACAAAATGTATAGTCATGCAATGGAATATTATTTAGCAATAAAAATGGATAAACTGTTACACACGCTACATCAACTAACCTCAAAAATATCATGATAAGTGAAAGAAGCCGGACACAAGAAAATACCTATTGACTGATTTCATTTATGTGAAATAATCCAGAAAAGGCAAATCTGTAGAGAAAAAAGTAGATTAGTAATTGCCTGGGGAAGTGGGTGGGGGACTGGGATCAACCATAAATGGGTGTAAGAAATCTTATTAGGTTGATGGAAATCTTCCGAAACTGATTTATAGTGAGAGTCACACTAGTTGGTGAATTTACTAAAGAATCATTGAATAGTATACTTTAAAATGGGTGAATTATATGACATGTAAAATATGCTGTTTTAGTTTATTCTTGCACTGCTATAAAGAAATACTTTAGACTGGGTAATTTATAAAGAAATGAGGTTTAACTGGCTCACGGTTCTGCAGGCTGTACGGGAAGCATAGCTGCTTCTGCTTCTGGAGAGGCCTCAGGAAACTTACAATCATGGCAGAAAGTGAAGCAGAAGCAGGCACATCTTACATGGCAGAAGCAGGAGCAGGAAAGAAAGGAGGAAGGTGCTGTACACTTTTAAACAACCATATCTCACAATAACTCACTCAGTCACTGTTGTGTTATGAGAACAGCACCAAGGGGATGGTGCTAACTCATTCGTGAGGACTCTGGCGCCTGGATCCAATCACCTCCCACCAGGCCCCACTTCCAACACTGGGCATTACAATTGGACCTGAGATTTGGGTGAAGACACAGATCCAAACCATATTGTATGCCTAAATAAATTTATATCTAAAAGAAGGTTCAGGAGAAAAGTACATGTTGTCAGCATTCTTTTAGCCTTGATCAATCATCAATGAGTGTCTCAGGCTCTGTCTTTGACCACAGAAAATCAGTGAGTAGCTCTGTGTTCTACACTGCCAGTTGCTCAGTTCCGCTGAAACTTGATAACACATTAGTCCTTCTGGAGCTATACTTGCAGGTAGGCGAACACCCATGGACCAAGTGCTGTAATTCAAGCTAACAATGCCTAGCTATCTCCAAAGGCAATCGCTGGAGCCTTTTCACGCTAAATTAGAGCTAAGCATTGTAATCACCTGCTAGGAAAATAAACTCACTCTGGTTTCAGGAGCTTTGTGTTTTTAAACCGGTCAGACTCCTTGAACTGCTGCCAGCAAACCATGAATAGACATCAATGGGAGACAGATGGAGCCTTTGGGACTGTGTTTTGGTAATAATGATGTGGTTAACCTTGTTCGAAATAAAATGAAATGTTATGAGCTACCATCCCTCCCAAAGCACCTTGGCTGCTCTCTGTGTGGCAATGACTTCACTAATTAAGTGTTGGAATTAGCTTCATTTCTGCAGGAAACATAGGTGTGTCTGTGTGTGCAGGAGGGGTTGGGGTGGAAAAAGAAAAAAAGGAAAATAAATAAAAGGGAAAGGAAAAGGGACATTCAGTAAATGAATGGGTTGGAATAGATCTCTCTGATCTACAAAAGACAGAATTAAACAAACAGCAACAAATAGAAAGGCGGTCAGCATGGTGTGCTATGTGATCCACACAGGCTCTCAAGTAATCTTTCCAGTATCGTGTGGAGCTGGCATTCCTATTTATATTTTACAGATGAAGAAACTGAAGCTAAGGTGGGTAAAAACCCTATCCCAGTCACCAAGAGGTAAGCGGCTGCTACAGGCCAGACTTTTCTGCTTGGCTTAAAGCCCGGGGCGTTTTCCCATAATACTCTGTGTTAATCGCTGGTGGGTTTCAATGGTACAGAAAGAGGGAACCTCAATCACCAACCCCTGTTTTCTTTTCACACAAGAATGTGAGAAATCTGTAGCTTGGACAGTCCCTTCCTTTCTCTGCTCTTCACGGCCAAGTGAGAAATTCTGCACATCAAGAAAAGGGGAGAGAACTGAGCATGCATCTCCTCTTAGATGCATCCTCCTCCCTTTCCTCAGAGCCTAAGCACTCACATCTCCTCATTGTGAAAATGAAGGATTTGAATCTGGAAACGGGAAGCTGTACACTCCAGTCACATGATCTGTAGTAGCAGTGACTAACTTCGTTCCCGAGATGCACCATTTTACTAGGAGGCTGATGCTTCATTTGGAACCCATTGCTTTGTCCTTTTCAGAGAGGTTTTGTCACCCAGAGGATCCATGTCAACATCAATGCCAGAAACCCACCTATCCTAAAGTCACCTCACTCAGGCACTGACTTAACTGTCAAACAATTGTCACTGATTTTATCTAAGCCACTCAGTAGGACTCCCTCTAACCAAGCTGTCCCATCCCCTTGCATTTTTCTTTAAAGGTGCCATTCGTTCCTCCAAGAGCATGCAGCATCTCATATCCGTAAGGTTTCTCATGCCTAGGCTGCAGGGCTCCCTGACACTTCCAGAGGCAGTTTGTTCTTACTCTGCTCTCAAAACCGAGACCCAGTTCTGCCTTCTTTAGCGTGTGGTGCCTGCCTGCACCTGTTCTATGGCTCCTAATTCTCCTGGTGCTCTGTGCTTACTTCTCTTATAATGTTGACAGTACAGTGATGTAACTGCTGGCTTGCTTGCCTGCCATTTTACAGATGAAGAAGCTGAGGCTAAGGAGGGTAAAAACCCTACCTCAGGCTGGGGGCGGTGGCTCACACCTGTAATCCCAGCACTTTGGGAGGCTGAGGCAGGCAGATCACAAGGTCAGGAGATCAAGACAATCCTGGCTAACATGGTAAAGCCCCGTCTCTACTAAAAATACAAAAAAAAAAAAAAATTAGCCGGGCGTAGTGGTGGGCACCTGTAGTCCCAGCTGCTCAGGAGGCTGAGGCAGGAGAATGGCGTGAACCCGGGAGACAGAGCATGCAGTGAGCCGAGATCATGCCTGGGCGACAGAGCGAGACTCCGTCTCGAAAACAGAAAAACAAGAAACCAAAAAGCCCTACCTCAGTACCTCAGTCACCAAGAGGTAAGTGGCCGCTGCGGGCCAGACACTTCTGTTTGGCTCAAAGCCCAGGACGTTTTTCCACAGTATGTCCTTGAAACGCGATAGAAGTGTCTTCCTGGAGAGGGCAGAATGGTAACAGGACACCTCAGACAGGGGGATTCTTGAGGGCAGGGACTGTATTTTATTTGTCTTCTAATTGCAGCCCCAAGCAGAGTTACCAGAAGATAGCTGACATGTATTAAATGTTTGTGGAATAAGGAATACATGAAGAAGTCCATCATTCAATCAAAGAAAACTAAGTATCATTGGAGGTCTTTCCATTTTGGGGTCCAGTGGGTGTCCTTTGAGTCAAGAGCATGATCTTCAATAGACTTGGGGCCAGAAATGTGACATGTGTCTGAATCCAATCAGATCCAGTTAAGATCCACAAATGCTAGTCACTGGAATCTGTAGACCTTGAATTAATTCTGTCCTTAGATTTAATAAGCCAATGTCAGATTTATTGTTATTATTTATTATTCTGTCCCTCCAGGATGACATTAGGAACACACTGTCAAGAAAAGGATGATGCGTGTGCTGCAAAATGCAGGACAATTCACTTTCCAGGTGGGGTCTGGGGCCTGTGGCTTCTCTGTGAACTTTCCTTGTGTGCCGTGGAATATTTTCCAGCTGCAGCCTATTGTCCTGTGATTAGACTCTGGGGCTCCACAGGTAAGAGATGAACAATTCTAAGGGTAATTGAACACTCCACAAATTTTCACAGTGGATCAGCACTGTGCCATTTAGCCCAGGTATTTCTGTGATTGCGATGCTGAGAAAATGTACACCGTTAAGTGGTTCTCAAATCACTCTTTCATCTGAGCAAAACAGGACTTGTTATTTGCAGTCTAGGTCATAAAAGCAAGTGGTTTGGGAAAAATGGCTGCTTAGAGACTAAGAAAAAAGTTTTTGTTTGGAAATTTGAGTTCTTAAAATCCAGGCATCAAAGATTTCAAGGAGTAGAAAATACTTAAAAGTCTTTGCATTCTCTTCCCCTTAATTTGGTAAATGCCATATAGATTGTTAGGGGCATAGGCAGCCTGGAACCAGGAGTTATAATGATATTATTCCCATTATACTGATGGGGAAATTGAGGCTTGTGGTCATATAGCTTTAAAGGAGGGACTCTAGGAGGCAAACTTGGGTCACCTGATTTCAAGCCTTATGTTTTCTCCAGACAAGTATGTCACTTTGTTTATTCTTGGGTTCGTTTAAAAATGTAAAAGAAATGTTACGTTCCTTTGAGAGCTTACAATTCATGACGGGATGTGACAGGCTACAACAACTCATGGCTAAGTGCTATAACAGGCATGAAAGCCCTGACCAAGGAAAGAAGGTCTTTGCCCAACCTTGGTTGAAACAGTATAGGACAGAAAGGGGGCACCCACACCATCTGGAAGTTTTCACCAGTTCTTTGTCAAGAAAGAACATAATTTTGGTATTAAAACTTGTCATGGTTTGGTGGAAGGAACAACAGTACAAATGCATACAAAATTCATACTATGAAATTTGCCCATTTTGAGTATATAACAATGATTTTTATTATGAAAATATCTTAGTCAGCTTGGGCTGCTATAACCGAATAGCATGGACTGGGTGGTTTGAATAATAAACATTTATTTCTCATAGTTCTGGTGGCTGGAAGTCCAAGATCAGGATGCCAGCATGGTCAAGTTCTTGGTGAGGGCTCCCTTCCTGGCTTACAAACAGCCGCTTCCTTACTTGGTAGAGAGAGGGAGCTCTGGCCCCTTCATCCCTTACAAGGACACTGATTTTCTTCATAGGGGTTTCACCACCATGACCTCATCCGAGCCCATTTATGTCCCAAAGTCCCCACCTCTAAATACTATTGCATTGGGGATTAACTAGGGCTTCGATACGTCAGTTTGGGGGAAACACTAATATTCAGTCCATAGCAGTAAATTATACCTTAATAAAGATTTTAAATATTAATTAAAAATCTGCATTACCTACAGTTCTCATTCCAGAAAATGAGTCTCCCATTACTCAGTTGAGTCACTGATCGGCTTCATGAACTCCTGACTTAACAAATCCCTCTCTAGGTTTTTCGAGATGGATACCTGTGTTGGAGAGGGTTGACGGACCATTCTCTCCAAGATTCAGAGTATGTAAAATCAGAGAAGCAGCCGTCTTATAGGATGCTCTTTTAATAAAGCCTCATACATTTCTCTTTCAACAAATGTTTGTTGAGCATCTCCTCAGTGCCTCTGGGTAATACAATACGGTGGCCAGAGTAAGAGCTCTGGAATCTGACTGTCTGGGTTCAAATTTCAGCCACTAACCTTGTAGATATGCAGCCTCTAAAGCTTAGGGAATGCCAGTACATGTTTCTAAGCCTCCAATTCCTCATCAATATATCGGGTGAAGGGCCAACTTCTACTTCATTGGATAATTGAGAGGATTTAATAAGATGGCGCCTGACAAATATTTAAATGAATTAGATGTATAAACAATATCTAAAGTAAGTTTTAGATACTAAGTGTTAACCACACAGGTGATAAAATACCTAAAAGTTTGTGCCCTGACCTGTAGGGACTCCTTGTTTAGAAGGCAAATAGGCAAATAAGCAATTTCAGTTCAGTGTGAAAAGTGCTCAGATAATGAAAAATACAGTTGCTACAGAAGGAGAACCCAACCCTAGAAAACCTTCTGTGGAACTCTGAGTCAGGACAGTGATGTCTTCTCTTAAACGGTAAGAAATGTGCATGATTGAAGAAAGATAAGAAGTGTAGACTAGTGAAGAAAGGAAGAAAACATGTTAAATGTTACATGCAGCAAGGTACGTGTTTAACGTGAAACGTAAAACATACATTCCTGTGAAATGATAGTGTCCCAGTGACGGCAACAACCTAGAATTTTCTGAAAAGAACACTTTTCAGTTTCCCCATCTCTAGGTGGAAAAGCAAATAGCCCGAGTGGTTTAGGTTTACACAATCTAAACAATCCAGAGCATGTGAGCTGGAGGAATGCAGATGCTGGAACAGGTAAGCACTAGTGTGCTTTGCTGAACCCTCACCTCCAGCCATGTTAAACAGTAGATATTCCATGAAGATAAGCAAGATAACCTCCAGCCATGTTAAACAGTAGATATTCCACAAAGATTAGTGTCCAGCAGTTTTTTGGTTTTTTTTGAGACGGAGTCTCGCTCTGCTGCCCAGGCGCCATCTCGGCTCACTGCAAGCTCCGCCTCCTGGGTTCACGCCATTCTCCTGCCTCAGCCTCCCGAGTAGCTCGGACTATAGGCGCCCGCCACCACGCCCGGCTGATTTTTTGTATTTTTAATAGAGACGGGGTTTCACCGTGTTAGCCAGGATGGTCTCGATCTCCTGACCTCGTGATTCGCCTGCCTTAGTCTCCCAATGTGCTGGGATTACAGGCGTGAGCCACGGCGCCCGGCCAGTTTTTTTTTGTTTTTTTTTTTTTAAACTTATTTGATAGCAAATACAGCAGGTGTACTTCCTGCAGGACTTCTCAGGATCTCTCAGGATCTTTAATATGCCAAGAAGCATCATGAAACTCAAGAGAGTTTGAGCTGCTTCCCATAGTATTTGGTTATGAAACAACTCACTTTATTCTTTTGCAGAATCTTGATGACTAGCATTTGGAGGAACACACCTTGGGAAATGGCGATTCTGTCCAAACTTTTTGTGTTATGGCTGTGAGAAACAGACTTACAGAAGGAGATGTCCGGCCCAACATCTCTAAACTCATGGGTGGAAACTCAGGTTGAACTTAACGTTTTCTCAATTCTGTTTCCCTGATTTCAGAGGCAAGAGCCTGGGATGTCTTTCTTGGCAGTTTCCAAGGACAAATTACCATAGTTTTACTGGGCAGTAGAATAATAACCATCATGGTATTGTGAATGTGAACCCATCTTTCATTCCCAAAGCTGCAGGCACGCCAAGATCACAGTAGCATTAGCTCAGAGATGCCTTTGATAGGAAGATCTCTTGCCCATGGTGCTGTAAAGCCATGCAGGATTTTAACAGACCAATCCACCAGGCCCTGTGGATGGCTGGCAAGATTTGAGCCTTGCTGTGACAGGGAAACATTAACCGATATAGTTGAAAGCAGAGCTGTCCTCCACTCTGCAGAGGGAGGTGTTTGGCGTACAAAGGCAGAGAGAGGGGGCAAACATGACAGGCTGACACCACGGGGAGGTTATTTCAACAATTTGTGTTTGCTTTTCTCACTGCCTCTGCCCTGAGCTTGGCCCTTCTGGGCTTGTTGCTCTCTTTCCAACAGACTGGTCCCCTTAGACCCAGTGAGATCATCAATAGACTTTGGAAATAAAGAGTGCCAGATGGTTATTGTATTACAGGCGTGTGCAGGTGCATGTGCTTGTGTGTAAGAGGGAGAGACAGAGAAGGACAGACACAGAGAGATACAGAGAGACGGGGTCAGAAAGATAAAGAGACACAGAGGTAGAGAGAGGCAGAGACAGAGATTAAAACACAGAGAAAGAGACAGAGAGAGAGCAACAGAGTGACAGAGACAGACAGGCAGAGATAGAGGCAGAGAAACAGAGACAGCAGGAAATAGAGAGACAGAGAGTGACAGAGACAGAGGCAGAGATAGACAGGAAGAGACAGAGTCAGAAAGCAGAAACTGGTTCCGTTACCAATCAAACTCCTACTGATGCATCTGAGGCCAATGTAGCTCAAGGCTGAGGGTTCTCATATGGGGAAGGAGTTCTCTAGACCAGGGAAGGAAGCCAATGTGTTATGACCTTCTCTGTAGTGGGCACATTCATTTCAACTGTTCTCTTAATTTAACCTTCACAGAAGCATTCGTGTGTGGAAATGATTCCCACCTTTAAGCTGTAGAGGCTGAATCTTGGGGGACATCCTTCACTCGTGCACTTTGACTGGTTGGGGGTGGTGCTGACTTCAAACCCAGGTCTCCCTGGCTGGGGCTCATGCCTTGTCCACTGTGCAGTGTCCGCCTGCCCGGTACAGCTCTGCCTCAGTCCCCATAGAGCTGGGGAAGTGGCCTCAGAACCCTGCACCCCATTGCTGCATCTGTGGAGTGAGGTTTGCTCTGAGAGCAATGATCTGAGCAGCTTTTGTCACCAGGATGCCTGGATTTTAGACAGACAGTTCCTCTCTCCCCTTTTTGTTTCTCATTCATGCTCTCCTTCTCTTGCTTCTTTTTATTTCATTGACCCACATCAACTGATCTGCCTTTCCTCTGATTCTCTTGAATGTCATTTATTCGCACCAAATTCTTTCTTTCCTGTAAGACAACTGGAGAAAGTCAGCTTCTCCCTCCTCACTTTCCCCTTTCCTTTCTTTTTTGAAATTTAGTTTTTAAGTTTATATTTATAGAATATTTTTATTACAAAATTAACACACGAGAAAATTGAGAAAAGTACAAGAAAAAAAGGGAAAATAAAAATCGTATAATACAAACGATATATTCTGGTTTGTAGCACACATATATATGTAAATACTAATTTTTTGGTAAAAAATACATGCATTAGGATATACGCATTATGAGATGTACCTCCATGAAATCATATTTGATGACTGCATTACAGTTTGTAATGTCACTGTCATAACGTGTTTTAACAATTTCCCAAATTCACAGTTGCGGACATGTGTTTTAATGTCTGACGTGGAGTGTCATGCCACGTGCTTTATGCTTCATTCCTGGTTCTGCCTTTCACTACCTTTGTGTTCTTTGAGTAGGCTGCTTAATGTCTCCCTACCTCAGTTTCTTCACCTGTAAAACAGGGAGAGATTTTGTGCTATGTTTCATCCATAGACTAGCTCTAGAATCTGGTTCTCATGATACAGCCAGCCTCTGTAAACTTCACCCAAGCAATTTGCTACATCAGCGAGAGGTCAAAGGGGTGTCCAGGGCAGCTTTCCCTTTAAGTCTTTCCAAAAGACTTAAACTTTCCTTTTTCTTTGAAGCTGTTTGCAGGAAACTTGATATCCATAGAGAATGGGTTCATTTTACTTGACGAAAACTGTGAGTTTTACAGACACCTCCCTGAGGGCCAGGAGTAGCTACAGACTGTGGAGGTGGAAGGTGTCCCAGGTGTTGGAACACAATTGCCACCTTTATGCAGAACAGGAAGCACATCCCACACACCTCAAAGCCTGGCCCTGCACCAGGACTTTAGAGCCTCAACAAAATGAGAATTGTCCCTCCCAAACTTGCCCTTTTCTCCCTCTGTTCTGGCATTTGGAGGAAACAATACCTTTAAAAAGCCATTAGCCACATAAGCTTCGGTATGGTTACTTATTTAATATCATCCGCATTGGTTTCTACTTAGTAACATAGAGTACTATGTTAGGTCTGATTCATTGATCCAAACAACATTGCCACTTGGAACCATGATTGGAGCGTAGTGGATACTGTCAAGGCCAGGGAGAGAGAGACAGAGAAGGACGGACACAGAGAGGGACAGAGAGAGACAGGGACAGAGAGACAGAGTGTCTGTCTGTCTCCTCCTTCTGCTGCTGCAGGGTGATTGCTAACTACTCATGTTTTAATCCTTTTTGGGAGGATTGCCTTTGACTGACAGGAGCCACAGGGCTTGGTGATGTCTGAGAGGTTGGGTTCCCCACTCCCACCCCCACAGGCATTCTGGGCTACAGACTGCCTGGGCCCCTCACCTCTGGGCTGCACAGAGTCTGTGAAATAGCTCAGCTCCAGAACTTACTGAGAAATCAGGCTTAGGTCAGGCCTCCCCATAACACTTCTTCCCCCTTCTGTCTCCCTCTTTCCCCTGCAGGGTTCTGCTGCAAGAGGTCCCCGCATAATTCACTGGCACCAGAATCCAGGTCTCAGACTTTGCTGCTAGTGAGCCCGCCGCCTCTCACTTGGATAACAGCCTTTTAACTGGCATCCTGTGTAACCCTCTTGGCCTCCTCCAATCTGTTTCCAGAAAGCAGCCTATGGAAGCTTTTCAAAATGTGTACCTGTTTATGTTACTCTAATGCCTAAAAACTTGTAACAGCTTCTTGCTCTTGGGACAGTGTCCCCATGGACCTACATGGTCTGGTCTTTAATAATCTTCGAAGGCTTATCTCAATGTTTCTCCCTCACACAAACTCCCTCACTGGCCTTTCATTTCCTTAAAAGGCTTGTTTAGTTAGACTTGTTTTTTTTTTTTCACTCTTTGCTGAAATTCCTAATTGTCCTTCAGATTTCAACTCAAGGCTACATTCAAAACTCAGATGAAATCAACTGATAGTAGTTTGCAAATATTCATTTATGAGATTAGTTACGTTTTTCGGTCTGTATTGATGTTAACTTTGTCAAAGTCAGGGTCTTTTTCTCCTTTGCTCTCCAGGCTAAGACGGCACCTAGAATGTGGTCCAGCACATTGAGAATAGAGCAGAAGATGAAAGCTGGAGAGGCTGAGGGGCCTTGGAGGCAGAGTTGGGCTCAACTTCTCATTCCCTGGGACGAACTGTGCACAGTAGCCTCTGCTCCTCCTTCTTCAGTGAAGACTGCGATGCCTGTGTTGGGGCTCAGAAACCGATACCCCAAAATATGATGCTTTGTACGTGCCGAACTGAAACAGGAGCTTTAAGCTCTTTCAGGCCTCCCCACATCTTACCATCTCTCCCAAAGTGAAGGATTCTCTGAAAGTCTTTGTCTGCCTAAAGTCCAGACCTACCAATGAAGAAAACAATCACCTTCTGCCCTTTGTCTGAGTTTTCATGAACTGAACCCATATTGCAGGAAGGAAGGCTAAGATCTGTCAACATACCTGGACAGACTTTTGTCACAAACCATTGTCTGCTCTGAGGACCCAAAAGAGCTTGTCCCAGATAATTGCCTGTTCTTTAAGTCTATTAAATTCTCCCTGGTAACCATTTACTGTCCTTCAACGAAAGTCCTCTTCTTCCCCCTCCCATGACCTGTATGACCAGCTCCCATGCCCCCATTCTTTCTGTAACCTCAAGGTGTTTTATAAGCTTCTGCGCCTCATTGAGGGGTTGGGTCTTCATTCTGAGGGCTCCCGTGTCACCTAAAGCTATGGTCAGATACATTTGTATGTGTTTTCTCCAATTAATCTGCCTTTCGTGAGTTGATTTATCGTGAAACTTCAGAGGATGAAGGAGAAATTTTCCCTTTGCACCTATGCCTGCCACCCTCACAGGCTGTGTGAAGGTCCTTCTTCAAAAAATACTGGCTATTCTTGGCACTGACCTGGCCTCGGCTTTCAGGAAGAGAGGGGAGGCAGTCTCCCTTTCCCAAGACATGCTGGCAGCCTGAGAGTCAAGGCCATGGGGTGTTCACAGATGAGGCCCCCTGATGTTTACATGTCTTAGGGATAAGAAGTGGGCACAGCTGGGGCAGAGCGAGGAAGTGCTAACACCCACCAGGCATCTGCGAGGGGACGCCCACATCAAGAAAACCTCAGCACAAGGTTGAGTGTTTCAGCAAACCTCGGGGAGATTGCACATTTACTCATGAAGAGACCACATGGTGAGGTCAGCCCCAAAACCAGGCCAATGTCTCTCAAGCCCAACTAGTTTTCAAGACAATGTCTTGCAACTTATAGAGTTTAGGGGGAAGGCAGTGTGAAGTTCAGGGGGGAAGGCAGTGTGAAGGTGAGCGTATCAGTAGCTACCCACCGTGCTGGCTAATCACTGGGAAATTCTTTTATAAACAGCCACAGTCTCTCTCAAGGTTTCCAAAATTAGAACCTCTCCAAATTTATTTTTTTCAAGGCTTCAGAAATATCCCATAAATCTTTGAAAATGAAAATTTCTTCTCTCTCCTCAGTCCTCACCCAGGGCTTCTGATGCTGCCAGTCAATCCCAAGTCATGCTTGGTGTTTGGGGACCACGGCAGTGCAAAACCTCTGACGGCCTGGGGAGAAGGAATACCTGCAAGACTAAGAATAATGAAGGGATAAAACAGAGGATAGCCTCACTATGCTCCTACTCCAGAAAATTGGATTACTGTCTGCAAAGATTCCTCAGTCTTGTGGACACTGATGAAATATTGTAGACTGGAATTGAATCTGGCTTGTTGTCTGTTAGTTTATTCCTGAGCCTGATAATTTCTTTGAACAACTTTGCCTTTCTATAGTACATGATGATCGGCAAGTTACTATGACACACATTTGTACCCATTGGACTCTGTGACCATTCTGTAAGATAAGCTCTTGTCACCCTCCTCATGGAAAAAAATGGAGATTCATCAAACTCAAAGGACTGGCCCAGGCTCTCACAGGCAGAGCTGGGATTCCAACTTGTGTCTAATGAGCCAGAAGCTCAGAGGCGTTTCCACTCTTTCTGCTCACTCTACACCAAACTCTGGGCTATGTGTTGCGGATTCAAAAATTTTGGAGCCACTGTCTCTCCAAATAGGCTGTGAATTCTAGGAGGGAAGAGCCAATAAAATTAATTATAGCACTATAGAGGGAGAGGGAAGGCTTATATACCTTTCCCCAAGTCCACTTCATTCCAATTTCCTATCTACACCATCTGAGCATCCTTCTTTCTCGTTCATTCAGTCATCTATTTTTAGTCCATCTTTTCATTTATTCATAAATTTGTACATCTCTTTAGCAATTATAACAATAAGCCATTACTTATGAGGTACTTACCACAGCATGGTCACTGTGCTAGGTAGGCACCATTGCTCTATATGTGTTGTGATGTCCATCTGCTTATAGCAGGTATGCAGGATTGAGGGCGTTTCTCTCATTACACCAAGCCATTTATCTCCAGGCATATTTGCCGAATGAATAAATGGATGGAGAAATAAATAAGGGCTGTACTGATATTATTTACAGAATATATGAAAGAGAAACACAAAGGAAGAGATTCCCTGACTTTTTGCCACAGACCAATGGCACCAAATGCCAGTGCTGCTTTATGGAATCAGCATTTCTGGATCCACTTGCATAGCTTAAAGAAAGCTTCTCTTTTGGCCTTCTGTGTCTCTCCTGCTCCTCCTGATGTCTAGCAGTCTTTGGGTAAATATGGCGAGGTCAGCCCCGAAGAGCTCTACAGGTTCTAGGCAGAGTCTGAGTGACTGCTGCCCAGAGCATATTGATTGAAAAGCACATTCAAGTGTCTAAGGTATGTGTCCTCTCTCATAAAGGCTGAGTACTCCAGCTGCCTTCTGCGGGAAGTCTTTTAATGATGTTCTGTTCTAGGATAGGTGGCACTCGGTAAGTAGAAGGCTGGAAACCAGAGATAGGTGGGAGAGGAAATATTGCCTTTGCCCCAGATGCTCAGACCAAGAAAGAAAGAAATGAAATGACAGGGGAGGAAAGATCACAATTACAGGCAGCTGTAAGTTTCCCAGATCTTTGCACTGTGTGAAAATAAGATGAGGACCCTTGGTGGATAGGCAGTTGATCGATCAGTTAATCTAGACATGTGTATGCACTGGTCAGGAACTAGGAGTAAAACAAATAATTTTAAACATTACAGAACAATTTCAGTAATCTTTGATTCATGTCTAATATTAATTCATTCTAGCCTCATTATCAAGTAACCGAGATATAGAGGAGAGAAAGGGAAATGAACAAGTGAAAGGGAAAATATTTCAACTGTAGTGTCTGCCAATTAGAAAATGTTCTTTTTAGTCTCAAAGCAACTCTATGACATAGAAGTTACCTTTACTTTTTAGTGAAGCTCACACAGGCAAAAGGATTTTCTCAATTCTCCTTCAGAGGTCACACAGCTATTGGACAATTGGGTAAGGATTCAAATGTGTCTTTTTTTGAGGTCTGTCTTTTTATTTAAACACCTACCCCTGTTTCTGAAATAGAAGGCTCAAGGTGCGCATTACCTGATTTACAGATTGAGTTGCAGTATAACATGGTGGCTGAAGGCATGAATAGCTCTTGTCTGGGGTGTTCACCTGCTATCTCTAATTGGATGACTGATAAGCATGTAAAATTTAAAATATCCAAAATGTAACTCTTAACATTCAAAACTCCATCTTCCCAGACTTCCTCGATTCAGTGAATGGCAACTTCTTTTCCCCAGTTGTACAGTACGAGTGTCCAGGCATCGTCCTTGATCATCTCATGCCTCTGGACCAGTTCATAACCAATGCTGGAGATTTTCCCTCCAAACTATCTTGAGTCTTTCCACCTCTCTCCATCTGACCTCTGCCATGTCCACCATCATCTTTTTCTATCTCTAAGCCCACAAAACGTGAAGACAATGTCCTTAGCCCTTAGCAGGAATTCAACAGGAATACATCAGGAGAGGGGGAGGGACTTCTAATTCTGCCCAGGCAACATGCACAGTGTCCCACGCATATCAGACTATACAACTTTCATTTAGCATCTACAACCTTTGTGTGACTATTTGTGGAATATTTGTTTCCTGTACTACGTTGCAATGCCACAAGGGCAGGGTCATCTTTTTTTGTGCATCATTGTACCCCTAGGTCTAGCCTAGTGCCTGACATTCACTTCAGCTCATCTCTTGCTAAATGCCATTGGTGCACATTGCCCCCCTTTTTAAACACAACAGACTTACTCTTTGTCTTCAAGAATGTTCTTACTATTGAAAAGATCATGCCACACACTCATGTTACCTTTGTCATTTTTATTCAGTTTTCACAGAAAAATTCTCAATTTTCATTTGCACAATTTTCAATGCTCTCACTACTTTTGCATTCGTCATGTATTAGGAACTAAATACTATTTAAAAATACCTCAAAATTGGCCCAAATAAGCAGATGAGGCTGCTAGCTAACTCATAACAGAAGCATTTTATCTTATTTTGAGACAGAGTCTCACTCTGTCAACCAGGCCGGAGTGCAGGGGCGTGATCTCAGCTCACTACAACTTCTGCCTCCTGGGTTCAAGCAATTCTCCTGTCTCAGCCTCCTGAGTATCTGGGATTACAGGCATGTGCTACCACACTCGGCTAATTTTTGTATCTTTAGTAGAGATGGGGTTTTGCCAGGTTGGTCAGGCTGGTCTCGAACTCCTGACCTCAGGTGATCTGCCCGCCTCGGCCTCCCAAAGTGCTGGGATTACGGCATCAGCCACCACACCTGGCCTGGAAAATTTTAAATTTGGAAATTCCTTTCCCTTATAGAATCAAAGCTAAAAGTTTTTAAGTTTGGAGAACGTGCATTCTCTCAAGTCGACAGCGTTATTCTTTGTGCATGTGTTACCATCTTCATCAGCTTTGTTGCGACTGACGGGCTGCAGCTTTTCCAGAGCATCTGACGCAAGCACAGATTTATTGAACGCTTACTCTGTGCCAGATGATAGGTTAACGCTTCATCTACATTCTCCCATTTAATTCCCATTCCCTATATGGTGAATTTAATTGTGATCATGGTTTGCAGGTGAAGAAAACGAGAGACGCAATTTGACAGAGACCCATGCCTAATCCAGGAACATCTGAGCCTAGAACCAATGCTCGTAGGTGTCTATCTGCAAGGTCTCCAAAGAGCAAGAATTCTGTCATCCTTGTACTTCACTCATTTATAACTGCTCCATACCATACCAAACAGTACAAATGTAATTGGGCTGTATATACAGAAGCAGACAGAATCTGTCACTCATAATGGTAATAGAATTGGCAATCATACTATTGCCATAATCAGTGCTAGATATTGTTATGCACTTTCACATACAATATTTCATTTGTTCCCTATATCAGCCCTTTGTGGTTGGTTGTACTGGAAAAGGCTAAACAATGTTGGGTGCTCAGTTGCATAATGGTAATAGCTATGTGCTGAGTTCCCATTAATACTTAGGACAACCATGTTCTCATTAATACTTAGGCCAACTAGTGAGGTCAGAATGAGAACTCCCATTTTACAGACAAGGAAAATGAGATTCAGCACAGTTAAGCCCCCTGTATAAGATCACACAGGTAGAGCTGGGTGCAGACTGATGGGCTCACCCTGAGCCATTCCCTTTGTCATCATGTTGAAGTCACTCCCCTTGGATAATACTTGCATTTTTAAGGTGCCAGAGCTCAGAGAAGAGAAACAGAGTCCATCAGGGTCATTAGTAAGGCCCATAAGAAGAGAAGGGGCACAGAGTAGAGCCTAGGGGAGGAAGGTTAAATATTTGCCCTGAAAAAGTGGCCTTTTTCCAAAGGAAGTTTTGGATATAAAAGGAGACACCTGGGTGGTCATTTTGGGAGGTGTCCCCCATGTTAGCACCGAGTCAGTGGGCAAGGCTGGAGACCCCACTGTTTCCCAGCTTCCCAGCCAGCTTGCTGTGTGCGCTCGGCTCTTTGTAATCTGGGGAATGAGGCTGAAGTTAATTAGTTCTCTTTATTTCATTTGCCTGTCATTTCCCTTGCAACTCAAGCTTCATGCTTTCTACCTCTCCACATTTGATCTAAGGAAGAGCAAAGAACCCAGCAGCCTGGATTCTGCCTACTGGGCTTACACTGTGCTCCTAAAGACTGAATTTTTAGCGCTAATTACTCTAAGTACTTTCAGTTGCCCTATTGCTTCTCAGAGGCACCTCTGCATTTCCAGCTTTCCCAGTCTAACTTCGGTGTTTTGAAATACCTGTCACTGCTCAGCCTTCTGAAGGTTTTTTGCTTCCCTCCTATGCAAACCTCCTGGAGAACAATTTGGCTTTTCCCTTCAGGTTCATTCAGATTAATGAAAGTCATTAGAGATGAGGAAGGATCTGAGAATATCATTGCTGGAAAAAAAAAAACTTTGGTAAAATGAGCAGATGGACTGGGACTGGGACTTCTGGGCAGTAACTGAGGACCAGAGAGAGAAAAGGCCTCTCCCCCTTGCATGGCTCCTTAGTTGAAGAGCAGGTGGGCATCGTGGCTCACCTGATTCCAGGTCTAGGGCTTTTCCCACTATAACAGCCCTTTGGCTATTTCCCCTTTCAAAAGAGATAACAATCTTATGAAGCATCTTCTAACCTGGTTTCTAGATTGATGACATTTTTACTAACTGGTCAAGTGCTATATGAATTTACTTATTTAAGCATTCAGTATTTTGGCAAGAATTTAGTGAGAGAATTTGGATACTACAACAGGTTTATGAAGCTTTCTGCTTTTCCTGAGTTTCCGACATTCTGTATTAGACATATGTTGCTCATTTTGACTGCCCCATTGTGACTGGCAACTTCCTCAACTGGTAGGGCTCTCAGTCACATGTTCTGCCTCTCCTGATAGTGAAGTGTCAGGAGATCCTGCCTGGGTAATCAGATTGCCCCATTTCCTACGGCAGAGACTGATCGACCCTGTCCACCTCTGACACTAATCTCTTGGCCGGAATTTAGCTGTACAGTACGTGTTCTGGCCAAGAGAGAGGAGGCCTTTTCTCTCCTGGGGATAGTATATTCTCCCAATGATATATACTTAGATACTCTCCACCATCTGTGCTGGATGTGGAAAGCAACTGTCTGAAAATAAAGCTGATACTGCAGAGTATCAGCAAAAAAATGGAAGAGAGTGACAGAGGGACCTGCTGATGTCCTTTAAATCTTTGCATATTGCTCTGTATGAATCTAGATACATTCTAGACTATCTCAGTTTTCTAAGCCAATAAATTCCTCTCATGAATTAAATGGGTTGGATTGGGCTATTATTCCATCTCAAAGATGAAGACATGAAAGAGCTTATAGGTTATATACCTTGTCCAAAGTTACATGGCTAAGAGATGGCAGGTTTGGGGTTGAGAGGAATGCCTGTCTCCAAAATCCGTGTTCTTTGTTCTAGACTACGCTCTTCTGCACAGCATCAGGCGTCGTGAGGAATGCTGCTAGAGAGATGCAAATGGTGCATAAGACGCGTTCTCTGCAATTTGCTTTTCTCACAAAGTGGGAAAGAGAGATGTGCAAACCACTAACTCCTGCCGTGGAACAAACACTATACTCAAAATAGACGATCTATGATTAATGAGGACAAGAGGTGGGAGGGAGTAATTCTGCTTGATGGGGGTTGGGTAGACTTACAAAACACTGTTAAGATTGAGTGGTGTCTTCCAAAAAGATGTGTTGGGAGTCCAAACCCCTGGTATTGTGAATGTGAATTTATTTGGATATAGGGTCTTTGCAGAAGTAATTAAGATGTAAGTTCCATTCATCTTGGAGTAGGGTGGGTCTTTAATCCAATATGACTTGTATCTTTATAAGATGAAAACAGACACAGAGAGAACCACACACAGAGCAGGGAACACATGTGAAGACACAGAGAGAAAAGATGGCCATGTAACGATAGAGGCAGAGATTGGAGTGATGCAGCTGCAAGGGGAGGAATGCCAAGGACGACCAGCAAATACAGGAAGATATGAGAGAGCACATTGCCCTGCTCACAACCTTGATTTCAGACTTTGGCCTCCTGATTTGTGAGAAAATACGTTTCTGTTGTTTTAGGCCACCCAGTTTGTGGTTATTTGTTATGGCAGTCCTAGGAAAACATATAAGCAAGTGAATCATGGGGCCTGAGTGGTCTTGGGTAGAGGGGAGGGGAGGAGGAAAGGAGGGCATAGCAGAAGGAACAGCAGCATGCCAAGGCATGGAGACAGCTCTCATACCATGCACTTGGGAATGTGTCTGGAGCTAGGGTGTGCAGGCAGGACATTGTATCTGTGAGGTTGAAATGCTTGATTGCACCTGAATTTGGAAGGATGGAGGTTGCCTTCTAAAGGTGCTGTCTGGTCACTGCTCACCCACTTTGTCCTTCCCACCAAAGCTTTTGTAGGGGAGGTCTTTTAAGTCTTCCCAGTTCTTCAGAGTAGAGCATCTATCATGCCAATATATCCCTCTACTGTGAACATCTGCCTCCCTCTCATTCTTTGAATTCCAAGTACACTTGTCACTCTGAGGAGAGAAACCCCAGGGGCTGGGCACTATGGCTCTGTGCACACAGGTGTTGCAGTGTGGAGCAGGGCCTCCCGAGTGCCCATTGCAGATAGACTGCAGAGGCTGCTAAGAAGGACACGAGAAGAGCAAATAAACGTGTTTCTATCATTCTCTGGATTCTGTGAGGTTGCTCATCAAAGACATTTATTGCTTATTGAAGACCCATGTACTTTCCCACATTTCCCAGCCTCAGGCAAGGCCATGCAACTAGTTCCAGACAATGGGGCTTGAGCAAAAGGGAGTGTATTGTACCCATCACTCCCCAGCTCTCCATCTCCAGCCTCAGATGCCTGTTCCAGATGGGGAAGCTACAAGATTGGAACCTTTGTATCACTGCTTGGAGGATATCTGCCCTGCAGAATTGCTGTACTCACAGAAAGCTTTGTGAGAACAAAAAATAGACCTTTATGTGGTAAGCAACAATAAAAAAAAAGTTTTTTTTTTTTTTTTTTTTGGCAGGGTTGTTTCTTACTGTCACAAATTAATACATACTTCAGATGTTTTGGAGCAAAACATCAGAATCACATATATGTCCTACCTCTCCAAAAGACTCCCAGCTCCTGGAACATGCCCACCATTCCTCTTTTTTTTTTTTTTTTTTTTTTTTTTTTTGAGACGGAGTCTCACTCTCTTGCCCAGGCTGGAGTGTAGTGGTGTGATTTTGGCTCACTGCAAGCTCCGCCTCCCGGGTTCACGCCATTCTCCTGCTTCAGCCTCCCGAGTAGCTGGGACTATAGGTGCCCGCCACCAGGCCCAGCTAATTTTTTTTTTTTTTTTTTTTTTTGTATTTTTAGTAGAGATGGGGTTTCACCGTGTTAGCCAGGATGGTCTCGATCTCCTGAATTTGTGATTCACCCGCCTCAGCCTCCCAAAGTGCTGGGATTACAGGCGTGAGCCATCATTCCGCGCCCGGCCCATCATTCCTCTTTTATTGCCTACTCTCTTAAAGAGTCCCTTAAACACATTAAGTGATAATTGAATTAACCAGAAAATTAAAGCTGGAGTGAGCACAGGGTCATCTAGTTTAATTGTCTCATTTTACCTATGCTCTCCCTGCAAGCCAGTGGCAGGTCCAAACCAAGGCGCTGGTCTTCTGAATGTAGCCCCGAACTGTACCATATTTTCTACACCACGGCCTGACATTCAGCCTGTGTCCGCACCCACAGGGGTGCCTGTGAGAACACCGACTGCAGAGAGACATTTCCTTACCATATTGACAGCCGCTATGCTCTACTTAGGATTCATAACCACCCTGGGAAAACTTTCACTATTAAATGTAGCTTATATGTAGGATGCCTGTGTAATAAATTGTGTGCATCCAGATGCTTTTGAGAGTGAAAGGGGGCTCTACTAATAATTACTCTGGGAAAACAGCATGCACATGAACAGCCTTAGGAAAATTGGGCAATATGGTCACCCTGAATCAAAGGTGGCTTTGGCGAAAAGCAGATATATGAAATGATGACATGGAATTTGCCCAGGATTGAGGAGTCTAGGAACTAGTATTTGTGATTCGGCTTTATTAAATATAGACTCTGTGAACTTGAAAATGTGTGTGACAGTGGTATATTAATTGTGAAAATTTATAATGCTTTCATTTTTTGTGGTTGTTATTGACACTGGTGTGACTATGATTGTCATTCCTTGATGAATTAAAGCTAGAGTTGCCCACCTGTGTTTCTTGCTAGAATCATTTGGAGAGATTTATCAAATAAACACTGTATTAGTTTGCTTGGGCTTGCCATAGGAGAGAACCACAGACTGGGTGGCTTAAACAAGAGATATTTATTATCTCATGATTCTGGAAGCGAGAAATCTGGGATCAAGGCCATTCTCTTTGGCTTGTAGCTGGCTGTCTTATTTCTGTGTTTTTACGTGGTCTCCTCTGAACATCTGTGCCCAAATTTCTTCTTTTCATAAGGACATCAGTCACATTGGCTTAGAGACCAACTTAATGGTCTCATTTGAAATTAGTTACCTCTGTCTCCAAATGCAGTCACATTCTGCGATGCTGGGGGTTAGGGCTTCAGCATACGCATGTTTGTGGGACACAATTTGGCTCATATCAGATACCTTCCAGAAGACATCTTTTAAGACCCCAAATCATTGTACTGAAGTGGGCATTTCAGAATATTCTTTTCCTGGAGACTTAGAGACATTTCTGGCCAATACAGAAAGAGTCTAACGTCAAGTTTCAGGCCCTTTCTTGCACTGCTGAGTAAGGCTGCGTGAAACTGACTGAATGGCTCTGAGTCTTTTACCCAGCCAGCCTCTCCTGCTGGTGACAGAAATTGTTTAGACAGGATGCCTCAGCACTGACACAATGAATAATGCTTTGTCAGTGGCTTTGGCTCATTGTGCAAAGCACTTTCTCTGCTCAGGCAATGATCAACTGGCTTCAGGGCTTGCATGTGTCCTGCTGGGCTGGGTGAGAGGGGGCTGCCTATAGCTCTCAGCTTGGGAACCAACTAATGGCATGAGACACCCCTATGAGAGCCTAGTGGGATTTCCTCTGGGTCTCAGTTTCCTCATCCACAAAACAAAAAGATTTTCTGCTTTATATAAGTCATGGAGAACAAATAAGACCATGAATTAGCAGTTTCTAGATCTTTACTCTCCAGTATGGTAGCCATGAGTTCATGTGGCTACTTAAATATAACTTGAAATTAATTAAACATTTAAAAATGAATAAAAATTAAGTTCCTCAGTTGTACTAGTCACATTTTTAAGTTCTCAGTAGCCACATATGGCAAACGGCTACCATATTGGACACTGCAGATTTAGAACATTTCCATCATCACAGAAAGGTCTGTTGGGTGGTGCTGCTCCGAGTGCCTGACAAATATTCTCTTGTGAAAGAAATTACTGCATTGGTGAATCACTGGAGGCATTGCAACGTGAAGTTATTTCTTCCATGACGCACATAAAGTGGAATATATCTAAGACTCAACTCCAGAGGTGCCCAACTTCTAATGTCTGGGCTTTGTTTCCCTAGACCACACTACTTTCTATTTTCAGTTTGATGGTGGATCATTGTTCTTCAGTCATTTGAATCAATAACACTACAGTCTAACTTTCAACACAATGAGTACGCTTCTTGTTTCTGAAGCCTCTGCCAAAGAGGTTATTTAGGGCATTGTTGCATGGAGGAGGAAAATGGACTAACATTTTTTTTTTTTTGTCTCTTTTTTTTTTGAGGCAGAGTCTTGCTCTGTCGCCAGGCTGGAGTGCAGTGGCACGATCTCAGCTCACTGCAACCTCAGCCTCCTGAGTTCAAGTGATTCTCCTGCCTCGGTCTCCCAAGTAGCTGGGATTATAGGCATGCACCAGCACGCCCAACTAACTTTTGTATTTTTTGTAGAGGCGGGGGTTTCGCCATTTTGGCCAGGCTGGTCTCGAACTCCTGACCTCAGGTGATCCTCCCACATCGGTCTCCCAGAGTGCTGGGATTACAGGCGTGAGCCCCTGCACCTGGCCTGGACTAACATTTTTGAAGAGGTCTTAAAAGTATCTCTCTCTCTGTGTCACACACACACATAACACACACATACACCTTGTGTATTATAATTCTTCCTCTATTGCTAACTGCTGTGCAACATTAAGGAAACCACATGAGCATTCTTCACTTCCACTTCCTTAACAAAATGTGGATCCTATGGCCAGGCTATTATTCACATCACCAGACTCGAGATGCAGACTAAGAAGGGCTGCACTAGTGTGAGCTGTTACTATTGTTCTTCCTCTTCCATCATCACACTTCTGCCTTCTCCCAAGCACTGCAGGCTTCTGCTTCCTTGCCCAGGAACTGTCCTTGTAGCAAGAACTATAAACAGCAACGTGAAACCTACTTATAGGCAGATGAAAAGCCGACGCTGGAAGCCAGCAGGAAGTGCTCACCTGGGAGCCTGTGCTTCAAGCTTCAGAGGCAGACCTTTGCTATAGCTAGAAGTGAAGCCACAGCCAAGGGGGCCGCGTGGCAGCTGCCTCTGGAAGCTTGCCCAACCCTCAACCGCTGAGCATGTCAGGGCTATTTTTCATGTAAAAAAATTAAAGCATTGGATCAGAATATAGGATTTTTGCCTTGGGTGTGTTTTAGCTGTGGGAGAATACAGGGAGTCATGTTTAAACTTTCTAGCATGATTTCAACCCTTAAGTAGAGAGGAACAGGCCTCCTGAGGGACAGTTGGAGTGGCAGGCTGAGAGTTTTGATTGGGGTGTGGGGAGGCTTACTCAGCGGGGTTTCACAGGCCTCCTGGGGCTGGAGGACTGGTATGAGAGGGATGGGGAGTGGGAATGTTGTTACCGGGGTTTTGCTGGTTGAAGCAGTAGCCTCAGTGGAGGTAGAGAGACAGCAGGTGGTTCCCATCATTGGGGTTTCTAATAATCTGGGTCTGCACTAAGGATGCAGAATGACTTCAGCAGGAACAGGAGCTTACATGGAGTGAAGGGTAAACTGCAGAAAATACTCTCACTCCAATGGAGACCCCATTGCCCTTGGGATAGAATCCAAACGTTATGCCAAGACTGTAGTGGATACTGTACTGTGATGTGCTGCCCAGAACCCCTTTGGGACTAAGAGATGTATTCCCCCAGCTGCTGGGAGTGCTGCATATAGACAGCTCTTAGCTTTCAGACCTCTTCTTCTGAATGAATAAGTGAATACATACATAAATGACAAAAATGCATCCTTCAAGTACATCATCCATTAACTTGGCACTCTCAAAAATACAACTCTCCTACTGATATGGTTTGGCTGTGTCCCCACCCAAATCTCGTCTTGAATTGTAGCTCCCATAATTCTCACGTATTGTGGGAGGGACCCGGTTGGAGATAATTGAATCATGGGAGTGGTTTCCCCCATACTGTTCTCATGGTAGTGATTAAGTCGCATGAGATCTGATGGTTTTACAAAGGGTTTCCCCTTTTGCTTGGTTCTCATTCTCTCTTGCCTGCCACCATGTAACGTGTGCCTTTCTCCTTTCCACCATGATTGTGAGGTCTCCCCAGCTATGTGGAACTGTTAGTCCATTAAACCTCTTTTTCTTTATAAATTACCGAGTCTCATGTATGTCTTTATCAGCAGTGTGAAAATGGACTAAAATACCTACCTAATGTATGAGAAACAAACTGTGTAAGTAAATTTCAATAAAGGCAAAGGCATAAATTAAAGTAAAAATAAATACACAAATTGGACATACATAGCATCCTTTACTATTTTCAGCATACACTGCCATACACACTCTTACTTCATCTCCAGTTCCACCTGCCACATGTCTGACAAGTCTCAGAATTGTGCTGCATCATGCAGAGATGGCCGAGATATTGTACTTGCCCTCAGGGAGCTTCTGATTGAAAGGCCAAGGCAACAGGAAACAATGCAAAGGAGAGAAAACAGGCACAGAGAGGATGTTCCTTGAGGTTCAGAGAATAAGGAAGATTTTTTTTCTGGACAGTCATTTAATTTATACCCTAAAGGTAGACCAGTTGGGGAGAGGAGGTCTTTCTAGGCAGAGTGGACCATAAGGATAGAAGCAGGGAGGAAAGAATGAGGAGAGAGAAGACAGAGTGAGCATTAGAAAGAAAAACCTGGTCATCTGTCTGTGCTAGTGCATCTTGGACCTATATGCATGTGGGTAAGTCATGAAAACTTTGCCCTGCAGTTTCCTCATCTATATGCCAAAAAAGGGGGAAAAATAAAACAATGTAAACAACAATGACCCAACCTAACTCACTGGGTGCACTGTCATTTAATAGCTGGGTAGCTAGGAAAGTCATCTAACTTCTTTAATCCTCCATTGTCTCAACCCTAAAATGGTAATAATTATGTTTGCCCCAGAATTCCTTTAGAGCTTCTGGGAAGGATATGTAAAATAGTGAACACTGATGGTCATTTCAAATGTTAAATGCTTCAAAGCCATAAGTCGCCATTTTTTAATGCTTATCTTAGTTGGTATTTGGTAAATCTGTATTGATGGATGACAGATGCATCTACCTAGAACAAAACAGGCTATATATACGCACACATACAGACAGACAGACAAATGCAAAAATAGACATGATACTTAAAACCGTGCGGTTCAGTTTCAGGATGTAAGTGTTCTGGGTCTTGGCTGTATGTGACCCTCGGCTTCACGTTTTGTCTGCTGGCTGTGTTTCTAACTTACGTCACCTGGAGAAGAATGAATCTTCCTGGAAGTTACAAATAGTTCTTTGTATTTACTCCTCCCTGTGATGGCTGCAGAGGAAGAAGCTCATATGACTTCACACTCATGAGATATCATCTTTAGTTTCTGCTCAACTTTTAATCAATTGCTCTAGCAATAATCAATTAACAGAATGTCTCTTGGATGTCTACTCTGAACCGGGGTTGGTGTTATATACTTGAGATGCATAAAATAATGACCAAGAGAGACACAGTCCTTGTCCTGATGATGCCTACAGTTCAGAAGTAAGAAAATAGTCTATCATGGTTGCCTGATAGTGACTGTTTTCCTTTCTTTTGCCTGCTGCTTCTATCTCATAACTTCCTGCTTCCACAAGGATAGGTGCTGAAGTGACAAAGGAGAATACACTGGGAAGAAGATATGCAGCCACGCTCAGGTGCATAATAACAGAGGATCGGTACAGGGTGGATGAGGGAGGGGCTACGCCAGTATTCCCACTCTCACACATGAGACTATCACACTATCACACTTTCTAATATACCCCCAATCAGAGTTCAAAATTAGTTTATGCCAAAATACCAATTCAGTTGTAAACTCTCAGTGTCACAAATACATGTGCAAATGTCCCAGAGGGAAATTCCACCATGACATCTTTGGGCCCCAACCACATCAAATATCTTATGTTCCTCAATTATTTTATGCTCTTAGATGGTTTATAACTGTAGTTCCCTAGATCATGTTACATGGAAATTCCTTTTCTCTGTTGTGAATCTCAGTGAGCTTGCCTATGCATGCAGGCCTGAAACTGATTTTTGAAGAAAGGGCTAGAGAAAATCAAAGTGTTCTGCATCATATGGAGACGAATTTGGGCAACATGGGGCAAGGGGGCAAGAAGGATACCTAGTGAAGGGAGAAAGGGGAGCCCGTGGAATGTCAGGAAGCTGAGTATGGCTCATACTGAGGGGCGGAGCCTCATGGGAAGTAGTCACAAGGAATGAATGTGTCTGTTGGGTGATTTAAGTTGTTTCAGGTGTGGAGCATATTTCCATTCAGTGTTACTCCCAAATCTTCAGGCACAAGCTTTGCTTTATATACAAAGACAAAGCTTTTCTTGTCTTGGTTATTGCTATAGTGGGAGGGGAGGACAAAAGAGCAATGATTGCTCATATTTATTTAGGTGCCTTCATAATAACTGACAACTGTGCTTTCTAGGTGTTTGGTTCTCTCCTACCACATTCCATGTATGGACTCGGTTAAACCTCACAACTGAAAAATATGGTGCTGTTATTATCTCCATTTTATAGATGAGAAAACTGAGACACACTGAGGTTTGGTCGCATGTAAATTCTTTCCCAGCTAGTAGAAGGCAGAGCCTAGGTTTGAGCTCAGGCAGTCTACACTGTGCAACCCAGAATATAGTGGAGGCTCAGGAAGAAGAACAGGGTGAGACACATGAGGCCCTTGCATTGATAGCAAAATTTAAGAGGGCACCAAACAATGTCAGTAATGAAAATGAATACAATATTAAAAAAATAACATTAATGCAAACAATTCATAATAAAAATCAAACTTTAAAACAAAAACAGGATCAGGATTACTGATTTTCCTTTTCTCACTGACTTCAATATGGCTCAGCAAGAAATTGAGTGAAGTCAGTTTTTCTGCTGCTTCTCAATTCCTGCCCTGCACTCTGAACCAGAGATATTTATGAGAGGATACTTATGCTGGGGATTCATATACTTCTTAAGTAGGACTTCAAATTTCTACAAAGAATGAAAAGGGCATTTATGCCAATCTTAGCTAGATCTCAAGGCTTAGAAGATCCCAGTTCACAGCTGGGTAAGTATCCGGTGTCTTCCTGCACTTGCACATACTGTTTGCTCTTTCTGTGATTGAATCTTGAAATACATTTATGGGTTGACCTGGAGTCATTAAAGGAAGTGGGGTGAATAGTGAAAATAAATACTTATTCCAAAAAGCCTTCCCTGATCTCCTTCCTCTCTGGGATTCCACTCCAGCCTTAGGTAGCTGTCCCCTGCAATGTCAAACATCCATCCTATGTCTCAGCCTTGAGCTTCGCTGCCTCTAGCAGCTAATAGTATGATGTGAAGACATAAATGAATGATGATGGACAGAGGGAGACATTTCATGTCACTGTCCCCAGAGTCTAGTCATTGCCCAGCCCATACTATAGAGCTCACTAAATGCCTGCAAAGTGAATAAATGTGCTTTAAGAGAACTTTTAACCCTATTGTTTTGAGATTCTATACTTATCCTGAAATATACATTCCTCTCCTTTCGGAGGGTAAGAACCTTATAAATCTCCATGCTTAAATAGAAATGACACAAGTGCTTAAGTCAGATAGACATGAATTTACATACTTAACTGCCTAATCATTTACTTTAAATATAATAATAGATTTAATCTTATTCAATATTTAAGATTAGCTTATACCATAATACATGTACCAGGTACACAGTAGGTACTTACAAAATGGCACATATGCACACATAGATAAACATTCATTAAAACTGTATGTGTAGATACCTCCTTTGAAGAGAAGTTGGTTAATGGGTACAAAAATACAGTTAGATAGAAGAAGTAAGTTCTAGTATTCAAGAGTACAGTAGGGAAATTAGAGTTAACAGTAATTTATTGTATGTTTCAAAGTAGCTAGAAGAGAAGAATTTTAATGTTCCCTACACAAAGAAAAGATAAATGTTTGAGGTGATGGATATCCCAATTACCTTGATTTTTTAATGGGCTTGTGAATTCTATTTATTTATCCAAGCAGATGCCCATTATTTATTAAAGAAAAAGGGCAGCTACAAAAATATATGAACAGTAAAATCCCAATTTTGCAAAATATGATTTATATATGGGGGTAATCTAATATTTTGAATGGAAGAAAGCCTGGAAAGAAATAACACCAAAACGTTAACAATGGTGGGTGAGCAAGTTATGGAGGACTTTAATTTAAATTTCAGTTTGAGTGTGGGTATGTGAATTACCTCGATTTGACCATTATGCCTTGTATACCTGTATCAAAATATCACCTGTACTCTCAAAATATGTAAAATTATAATATACCAATTAACAAGTTTTAAAAATTTTCAAATTCTAATTGCATTTCCATTAACTTGAATGCTTCTTTTAAATAAAACACAACCCAAAAGAGAACTAAAGGCTGAATTTTGTAATGTTAAGGTTTATTTTTAAATTCAGAGAGCTTTGGCATTTTAAGGGGCAGTCTATGTCACTTATGTGTCAGCTCAGGAAATAGACCCAAGATTTGATGTGCAAAGAGAAATGGCTTGATAACGGGTTTCCAAGACATCTTATCAGCTTTGGAGCAGATGCGCCCAAGAAAATTCATTTTGCCAGGAAGAAATTACTCAGTGCCAGTGAAACTGGCCTGTGAAAGACAGAAATGGAGACGACAGAAGTGGGCCAGCAAGCTGTGTGCTTCTTGGCACAGAGTGCAACGTCCCAGCCACACTGCAATCAAGATAAAGAAGGGCTTTCTTCTCTCACCTGCTCTTTTTTTTTCCCTTGTATGTAAGCCTGAACATAATCATGGGTAAATGTAACTGCCTATGTTCCGCAGGAGAGCAAACACCCACATTCAAACCATTATTCTTAACTATTCATTATCCCTTAAGATCAACTTTATGCACATGTTCCTAGAGCAACTCTGTGAACAAACTGTGCATGATTTCACAGCCATAGATTTGGCAACAGGAAGAAATTACTGAACCAAGACTCTTGCTGTTAAGACTCCACTGAAGAAATATGTCTTCAAGACAGCCTATCCTTGGGTAGGTTTTTGCCACATTCTTTTTGTTGCCATCACTGAACATTGTATACATCTCTATCCTTGTGTTTCCCAGGCGATGCTGTCATTTGTGTGCCTTCCAGACCCCCATAGACTTTCATATACTCAGGGATAGGGGCTGAGTCTCACTTCATTAACCCCTACTAAGTGGGTCCAGTCTCTATGTGATACAGAAATCATAGCTCATCATAGGCTGGCCCTGAAGTTACCACAAAAACTTGTTATGTATCAAGAGATCATTCATTTTCTCAACCATTTCCCTCTGTGACTATCTGGTGAAAAGTGGGGACTTAGTACCTGCTAACACAGAATCTCAGGCTTGTTGGAGGTCCTTGGACATTTTCAGTTTCTGTCTCCTATATTATTACTTTTTATGAGGCATCTGAGCTGGTGGATTTTGAAGTCTTTGAAGACTGGGAAATAGTTATATATGTGTCTCCTTTGGATTTTGAGTTTTGCCAGCAGAATCTGTTCATTTTCTTTTATTTGTTGAAATTAATTCCAGTGAAGAACAAGAAGGGAATTTAAGACATAGCTTTTTGGAGTTGGAAGAGCACTTATTTTATGGACATATGATTGAGCTCTGACTTGTAGAAAAAGAAGTCATATTAAATCCACCTAGGATACAGATATGAGATTCTTATTAGCAGTTCAGGGAGGGAAGCACTCTATATTAAGTAACCACTATGTCCTGGGTGAGGCCTTTCCTATATATCCAAGTAATTCCAAGAGGTAGGCATTATAATCACTATTTTACAGAGGGAAAACAAACTGTAAAAAAAATGTTTCACTTGTTCATTCAGCTGACCCATGAAAGACACTATTGTAGGTGATGGCTATGCAAGACCGATAAACATAGATATATTATGCCCTAAGTCCCACAGATGCTCCTTCTCTTATCCTCAGAAAGTTGCCATAGATTCTGAACTGAAACCTGGATTTCCAGATTCTAGGTCAGTGCTCATTCCACTACAATTAATTGTGTCAAATCCACTGATTTCACTGTGACTCATCTCTGGACACTAACAGACCCTGAAGATTCACCTTCTACATAGGCTGGAAACCAGAAAAAACTGGAATCATGCCTCATATTTCACTTGCATCCTGGTGTTATAGGACAGACTCCCTATCTTTTTACTGATATTCTTAGCTAAATATCTCAATGTACAAATTACCACGTAATGAGATATCTCATATTTATAGTCCTTTTGAAGTGATTAAGACCTTTCCCATGGACTACCTCAAGTGGCATCAGGGGACCAGTCTTGTGAGACATATATTATTATCTCTTTTATGTAATAGATGAAACTGACCAATTTATCTGTGTCTCAAATGCTATTATATGCTGGAGCTGCTATTGTCTTAGGACTCCAAGATCAAAGAACTAAAAATTAAGTGTCATGCAATGCCACATATTTCTCATGTGCTTTACATACATTATATCATGTAACTCTCATCTAGCAGAGAAAAGATTGGAACTGTGGTCTGGCTGATTTCAAGGCTTAATCTCTTCTCACATAATCTCTTGTCACAGCAGCCATAGTCATCTATCTTCATGATCAAATGTTCTGCTACTTCAAGCATGGGCATATGAAAGATGGTGGAGAAAATTGGTAGAAGTTATTGTATTCCTTTTTCCGATGAAGAAATCCAAGGCTTACAGAGCAGAGGTTTTGCCTGGGTTCACAGAGCTTGTGAGAGGTGGAGAGAAAATGAGGGCTCTGGCTTTCTGGTTCTGAGTCAATGGTTTCCCCTTTGTTCCATTCTTCTAGACATTCATGTCCAAAGCTTGAAAGAACACAGAAGCTCAGTACTAACAAAATTCTTCTCAAAGTTATCTCAATCATCTCATGCATCTTATCGACTTCACATTTCCCTGACAATGAGAGGGTCAGTGCTCATTCCACTCTTTCATCTCTCAAACCAGGGAGATCTGGTTTTTGCATCTTAATATATAGATTAGCCCTTGAATCCTTTATCTCTGAAGATTAAACCTATTGAGATAATGTATTTGAATAGGAAGAGCACAAAGTTTGGCATGCAGTAAGAGCTTAATTCATGTTCGTTGAAGGTGCCTTTGTAAAACGTTAGTGAATCACGTTAAGCAAAGAACAGATGTGTTACTTTTCTTTACGTAAAAATAAGAGCACCAATGATTGAATGAGAAATGTAAAATCCTACTTCCTTCTATTTTAACTATAATTTTATTAAAATAAAAAAATTGAATTCCACAGGGAGAATATTGTTTATTTCTTGTAGCATAATAAACAGATATCATGATTAACCTTCAATAGCAAAGTTTTTTTAAGCAACTAATTTTCAGTTAATAGATGCCAAAAGCAGGGACTATTCAGAGAGAGTCCAAAATCTAAATGAAGGTGAATAAAGATGAGAACCTAGAAAGAGAAGCAAAGAACTGAAATCGCTTTCTCCTTGGTTGCTTTGCCAACACAGAGGAAAATGGCCTTTGATTTTCATGGCCTGGCAGAACATGGGAGACTTGATACAAAGCTCACTTATTCTACACTGTGGAATAATCTAGCAGAAGAGTGATGGAAAGGAGTCTAATAGGAGGCCCACCTGTGTGTAAAACTGGCCCCTAAAGAGCTGCTCTCTCAGGGTAAGGGTGAACTAGAAATAAGCCTACCTCTCTACTCTCAAACATTGATACTTAAGGGACAAAATTTCCTCCTGAGAATTAACAAATATGCATGGGATTCCAGCCTAGATTGTCTAGAAACCTTCAATCTGAGTAATGTAAGGAAGGCCTGTTTTAATAGTTCCTTTAGGCACCCCACAAAACAAATACAAATTTTCTCTGGGGGAGCACAATTTCAACCCACGCCTCAAAGAATTCCCATGGGTTAATTTGTAAGAAATATGAGCAGGCAGACAAAATAAAAAAAAAAATGCTTCAGATAACAGCAGCAAAGTGAGAACTAGAAGAAATGACAGACAACAGGATTAGCTGTTCAGTCTAGATATTAAAACTAGTGGACAAATGTTACAGTCAAATATCCATTAGTGGACACATGAACGAAGTGTACATATTATGTAACTAAGGAAAAGGAACTTTCATATAAAAAATAAAAATGAGACATAAAAATGATCAAGTAGATTTGTGAAAAAAATTATATTATAGGTTTAATACAGTTTAGACACAAATAAAGATACTTAACTAATTAACTGATATGTAAATCCTTAAAATGCATCATTCAGAATTCAGGCTAGAGTGAAGAAATAGAAACTCTGAATGAAAGGTTGGGAGATGAAGGTTAAAACGTGACGGTCTAGTATACATCTAATCAAAGTTTCAGAAAAAGATGGGAAAGAATGTGAGGAAAAAATACTCAAAGAGATAATGACAGAGTATTGAGAAATAGTGAAAAACAACAAAATAGAGAATCAGGATATCCAACGTATCCAAAGCAGGTTAAATAAGAAAAAATTCACATCTATCCATATTATAGTAAAACTACAGAAAACCAAAAAACATAGAGAAGATTTTAAAAGCATCCAGAGAGAAAATAAATATTACCTTCAAAAGCATTTATTTTTCATTAATACCTGTTGTTTGCCAAAGGGAATAAGAAATAAGTTTATGAGTCTGAGAGAAAACAACCGTCATTCTGAAATTATATGTCTAATAAATTGTAATGAAGTTATCATTTTAAGAAAATAAAGGCTTTTTTAGCATTAAAAAGTCTTTTCTTACTATATGCTTTCATTTAAAAAAAATTCCAAATTTTGTTCTTCATACTGAAAAATGTGATCCTCAGTGGAAGGTTTGACATATAAAATTTGCAATCTATGCATCTGGCAAAGGGCTAATATCCAGAATCTACAAGGAACTTAAACAAATTTACAAGAAAAAAAACAAACAACCTCATCAAAAAGTAGGTAAAGGATATAAACAGACACTTCTCAAAAGAAGACATTTATGCGGTCAACAAACATGAAAAAAACCTCATCATCACTGGTCATTAGAGATATGCAAATCAAAACCACAATGAGATACCATCTCACATCAGTTAGAATGGCGATCATTAAAAAGTCAGGAAAGAACAGATGCTGAAGAGGATGTGGAGAAATAGGGACGCTCTTACACTGTTGGTGAGTGTAAGTTAGTTCAACCATTGTGGAAGACAGTACAGCAATTCCTCAAGGTTGTAGAACCAGAAATACCATTTGACCCAGCAATCCCATGACTGGGTATATACCCAAAGGATTACAAATCATTCTACTATCAAGACACATGCACACATATGTTTATTGTAGCACTATTCACAATACCAAAGATTTGGAACCAACCCAAATTCCCATCAAAGATAGACTGGATAAAGAAAATGTGGCACATACATACCATGGAATACTGTGCAGCCATAAAAAAGGATGAGTTCACGTCCTTTGCAGGGACGTGGATAAAGCTGGAAACGAACATTCACAGCAAACTAACACAGGAACAGAAAACCTAACTCCGTATGTTCTCACTCATAAGTGGGAATTGAACAATGGGAACAAATGGACACAGGGAGGGGAACATCACACACTGGGGCCTGAATTTATGATTTCCTTTGCCAGTTTATTTAGAATAAAGTTGCATGTGCTTTAAAAAATAAATAAATAAAATAAAATATGACCAAAGACAAAGAGTATGCTAAGTATTTGGGTAAATATTTAAAAGTATTGACCGTTTGAAACATTAATAATAAAAATCTTTAAAAAATTAATTAATAACATAGAATTAAAATTCATGACAGCAGCAGCATATAAATTGTGCGTGATCAGAATTCAAGTGTTGAAAGTTCCATTATTACTCTACAAGACTGTAAATATATCGTTTAGCTATAGATGTTGATAATTTACTTGTGTATTAAAATATCTATGGAAATCACAAAAAATAGTAATAGAATATATAATAAACATAAGATAAACTGATAGAAGTAAAATGGAGTTAGAAAAATACACATACATATATGCACACAAACAACAGGAGATCAAAAAAAAGAAACAAAAAGGGGGGTCAAATAGAAAGCAAAAAATAAAGTTTGGAGATAAATGTCAGTAATTTTAGTAACTGTAAATGGAGAAAATTATCTAGTTAAAAGACCTTTGAGGCCAGGTGCAGTAGCTCATGCCTGTAATCCCAGCACTTTGGGAGGCCAAGGTGGGTGGATCACCTGAGGTTAGGAGTTTGAGGCCAGCCTGGCCAACATGATGAAACACTGTCTCTACTAAAAAATACAAATATTAGCCTGGCATGGTGGTGAGCACCTGTAATCCCAGCTACTTGGGAGGCTGAGACAAGAGAATCACTTGAACCCAGCAGGCGGAGGTTGCAGTGAGTGGAGATCGCGCCACTTCACTCCAGCCTGGGTGACAGAGCAAGGCTGTCTCAAAAAAAAAAAAAAAAAAAAAAAAAGGAGAAAAAAGACATTTGTTTCACTAGATTAAAAATTCTGTATGTTTTTTATAAGATACATACCAAAAATGTAAGAATAGAAAAGTCTCAATATAAAATGATATAAAAGATGGAGCATTAAAAATACTAAAAGAAGCTTGCTTGGTTATTATATTAATGGCAGGCAAAATAAACTCTTCAGGAAAAGATGTTTTTCCCAAGCAGGTCACTACATTACAACATAAAAATTAGTTCACCAGGAGGAAATAATAGTTTGAAAATCCTGTTTCAATCAGACATGTATTTGCAAATAACTATCAGGAAAAAGACAAATTCACAATTACTTTAAATGTTTTTAATGCCTGGTCTGTTAATAATTTACAAAATTCTTGTTGATATTTCTATAACACTGCATGCAATTATGGTGGTATCTACCTTCTTTTCATGCACACATGGAATATTGCAAAAAAAAATTCCCCTTATATCATTCTACTATAAAGACACATGCACATGTATGTTTATTGTGGCACTGTTCACAACAGCAAAGACTTGGAACCAACCCAAATGCCCATCAACGATAGACTGGATAACGAAAATAAGGCACATATATACCATGGAATACTATGCAGCCATAAAAAAGGATGAGTTCATGTCCTTTGCAGGGACATGGATGACACTGGAAACCATCATTCACAGCAAACTAACACAAGAACAGAAAACCAAACAACACATGTTCTCACTCATAAGTGGGAGTTGAACAATGAGAACACATGGACACAGGGAGCTGAACATCATACACCGAGGCTTGTCAGGAGATGGGGGGCTAGGGGAGGGATAGCATTAGGAGAAATACCCAATGTAGATGACAGGTTGATGGGTGCAGCAAACCACCGGGGCATGTGTATACCTATGTGACAAACCTGCACATTCTGCACACGTACTCCAAAACTTAAAGTATAAAAAAAAGAACATAAAATAAACTCTCAAAAAAAACTCACAAAATAATAGCTGATAGACTATTTTTTACAACTACCATATGATTAAGTTAGAAATCAGTGACAAGGTAGTAAAAAAACTCCAGAATTTATTTATAAATCAGCAAATTATAATTCAAAGAATAAATAATAATGGGAATTTAATATTTAAAATTAACAGTAATATAGAAATACATAACTGAAATATTTATAGTAGAACAGGATGGCTAAAATTTAATTAACAAAGCACCTAATTTGGCGAATCAATGAAATAACAAACTCATATTGCCAAGAACACAGACAGAAGGAAATAATAAAAAGAAGTTACTTGTATCAAAAATGAAATGAAAATACAGAGGGCTACTGAAACTTATTAACCTTTGGCAAGCTTAATCAGGAACAAAAGTGGAGACACCAACAGACCAAGTAAGAACTGAAACAGGGAACATCATTATAGGCACAACAGACTTTAAAATGGTAAAAGAATATTAGTGAACAAACACATATGTAGAAAAATATCTAGCAACAAAAATTACTCATGAGGGAACAGTAAAACTGACTATCTTTCTATAACCATCAATGATATTGAACCAATAGCTGAAAATCTTCCCTCAAGGAAATACCAATTCAAGATCAGTTTGCTGAGAAAGGTCCAATGTATTCCCCATTACATAGTCTCTTGTCCAGAATGGAAAATTGGGAAATACACTGCAACTCATTTGATGAGGCCAGCACAAATGTGATGCTAACCAGCAAGGAGAGTGAAAGAAAGAAAATTACAGGCCATTCTCATTAATACTCATTAATGAAACACTGCACTAATGTATTAACAAATAATAATATGTCAAGACCAAGTTGAATTTATCTCAGAAATTCAAGTTTTGTTTAACATTACCAAACCCATTAACATAAATCTTTATATTAACAAAAGCAGAAGGAAAAATATATAATCACTTTAATAAATAAGGAAAATATTGATTAAATATATAGATAAATATATATTGATTAAATATATATATATATAGAAAGTCTCTTGGCAACCTAGAGTCTTTAACCTGATATTCAAAGCCTACCTAAACCTGAAAACAAGCTTTGCATTTTGTGGTGAAACATTAGAGCACTTACCTCAAGATTTAGAACACAGGTGCCTGCTATCACCACTTTAATCTAGCCTAACCAGTGTAGTCAGGCAAGAAATAAAAAAATGTAAAGGAAATGGAGAGGAAGAAATAAAATTTAATTACTTATGGATGATATAATTATCTATATAACAAACATAAAAGAATAAACAGATTATTCGAATTGATAAAACTTTTAGGAAGCCTGTTGTCTGCATCACATCAAAAATATACACTAGCAACAGACATGAAAATATGAAATGTTGATATCTTAGCATTTACAATATCATTAAAATAAGTAAAATGTCTAAAAATGATTTATCGGCCAGGCGTGGTGGCTCACGCCTGTAATCCCAGCACTTTGGGAGGCCGAGGCGGGCGGATCACTAGGTCAGGAGATCGAGATCATCCTGGCTAACACAGGTGAAATCTGTCTCTACTAAAAATATAAAAAATTAGCTGGGCACGGTGGCAGCGCCTGTAGTCCCACCTACTAGGGAGGCTGAAGCAGGAGAATGGCGTGAATCCAGGAGGCTGATCTTGCAGTGAGCCGAGATCACACCACTGCACTCCAGTCTGGGTGACAGAGCGAGACACCGTCTCGAAAAAAAAAAAAAAAAAAAGGATTTCTCAAAAAGATGTTAAGGTCTGGTCTTTTGGAAAGAAAATTATGAAACATTGTGGAATTATGTTGAAGAAGTTCTCTCTGTCTCTTGGTCCCTCTAGAGATATATAACATGTTAATGAACTAGAGAACTCAACGTCATAAAGATGTCATTTATCTTCTAAGTTATCTGTAGATTTCAAAGTAATTCTGGCCTAAAACCCCCAAAGACAGAGAGAGAGAGAGAGAGAGAGAAAGCGAGAGAGTGTGTGTGTGTATCCTATATTTACATGAAAGAGCAGACATTCAAGAGCCAATGTCCTGCTGAAGTGCTAGCTGGGGAATATAAATTCCAAGATATCATGAGCTACAACAAAGTTATACTAATTAGGACATGTGCATTGACATGGGGCTGATACATTAATCATGGCAAAGAAAACCTAGAAAAGATCTACCTAATAAACCTTGGTTTATGACAGAGCTGGCATTGCAGATGAGTGGAGGAGGGATAGATAGCATTTTTTTTTTTTTTTTTTTTGAGACAGAGTCTTGCCCTGTTGCCCAGGCTGGAGTGCAGTGGTGCGATCTGGGCTCACTGCAAGCTCAGCCTCCCGGGTTCACGCCATTCTCCTGCCTCAGCCTCCTGAGTAGCTCGGACTACAGGCACCCGCCACCACGCCCAGCTAGTTTTTTGTATTTTTAGTAGAGACGGGGTTTCACCGTGTTAGCCAGGATGATCTCGATCTCCTGACCTCGTGATCTGCCCGCTTTGGCCTCCCAAAGTGCTGGGATTACAGGCGTGAGACACTGCGCCCGGCCGATAGCATTTTTAATATATAGAGCCGAGTAAATTGTTTATCCATGCGAAAAAGAAAGAAAGAAAGAAAAGATCCCCAAACTCCTCCACACTATACACATATTAATCAATTGCAGGCTATTAAAGATTTAAAAGTGAAAGGCAGATTTTGTGATGTTTGGAATTCAACGTAGGAAGCTATGATCTCATGTTAAGTTTCTTTAAACAATACACAAAATGAATGAATCATAAGGAAAAGTTCGCTATGACTCATTGACCTGAAATTACGGTCAACAAAAGGAAATATCTAAAGAGAATAACAACTCAAGTCACAAAATGAGAAAAGTGTACAGAATAAATAAATAATGCATACAAATCAATATGAAAACGACAAATGCCTGACCAAAAAAAAAAAAAAAAAATCTTTTGCCTGGCAAAAGATTTGACAAGCACTGTGTGCAGACGAGAAAAGCTTAATGGCTAATAAATATCTGAAAGGATGATTAGCTACACCATAGTCAACAAAATACAGATTAAAGCTACACTATAGTCAAAAAATACAGAGTAAAATCACCCACTGGTTTGGTAAAAATTAAAACTGCCAGTGTGGAAGGACTGGCATGACTTTGTCCAAAGTCATGAAGAAACTGGGTCACATAGGCACACTTGTGGGTAGAAAGCATAAAATGACCTGGCTGCTTTGGTAATTGTGACATCGTCTAGTAAAATCAGAGGTTTGCATACGCTGAGCCTCAGAAATTTCAATCCTAGGAATATACCTTCTGTACAGATACTCCTGAATCTATGCTTTAGGACATATAAACTGCATTGTTCTTAACAGCAGTTGTATTAGCAATATTTAGGAAACAACTCAAGTGTCTATTGACTGGAGAGTGTATAAATAAATGGTATTATATGCACATAAAAATATTATATTTCCATAAAATGGAAATAAATATGGCTATCCACAATAGCATGGATTATCTTTGGAATGTACATTGGGGCAGTCATAAAACAGACTATAGAACAATCAGAACTAAGATTTACGTAGCTCACATTATGTTCTAGACGCTGTTTTAAATGTCTTATACAAATTAGCTCATTTAATTCTCACAAGAATACTACAAAGTACACACTATTATTATTTTAATTTTGCAGATGACAAAACAGGTACTGAGACTTCTTAACTTTCTCAAGAACTCATAGCTCATAACTGGTAGAACCAGTTATCAAAACTCGGCAGTCTGGGTGCAAGATAAAATCTGTAACATGATTCTTTTGGCAGGAATCTCAAAACCCAGCAAAACCAAAGTATTTATAATGATATAAACTAAAGATAACAGCAAGTGAATGATTAACCCACACTTCAGGATAGTTTTTGCTTGTTAGGGGTGAGGAGTTGTGAACATGAAAGGAGGAATGAAAACATCAGAATTAATAATGGTAATTCATAAAAACTGAGAATGCATACACATATCTAATATGTTTTACTGTTCTTTATGCCTTATGCATATTTTATAACTATTCCTTTGTATCTAATCAACATTTAAAGCAATTGAAAAAATTAAAAGAGAAAATGAAACCTTGACAAAGATGGTAGAGAAATACTTCATGTTTCTTCATCATAAAACTCCTCGAATCTTTGCAGATAGAGTTCTTAGAAAAATCTACAGAAGATGAACTGGATGTATAATTTTCGTTATTCACAGAATTTTTGTTCAAACAGACAACAATGGGAACAAATGGCAGCACAAATGCCTCTAATTGCAGCCTACCCAAAAGGAGGCATTTCAGGGCAGCAGAATCCAGACCGCCAACACAGGATTTTAAAAATTGTCAGCCAGATTCAGGCCTTTATTCTCCTTCTGATTTTGCACTGCAGCTTCTTCTTCTCCCCACCAATCGAGAGATACGAAAAATCAAATTCCACCATCTATCCTAAGTAGTCAAATTATCTTTCCAATTACTTAGAATCAGCTTTTGAGCAACAGAAGTCAAATTATCAGTCTTAATGTTATTCTTTACATTAAATCTGGGTAGAAGTTCTCCAGCTGCTGTAATTACTTGAGGAAATCTATCCCCACTGTCTCCTCCATTTGCTGCTTGGTAACATCCCATTGTTCCTCAAGGTCAGCTCATGTCACTGCCTCTGTGAGGATGTCTCCTCTAATGCCACCACACCCTTTCCCAGGATTTGCTCCAAGTAGAATAACCACTCACTTCTCTGTGTCCTCTTAGCACTTTGCACACACTCAGAACAGAGGACCTCTTATTAGCATCCTGTCACCCACTATCACTTGCTGATTTATTATTATTCTCACTTACAATGAATGTTCTTCATGGTGGAATATCAGGTCATATGAATCTTTAAATTCTATCCTGAATATCTAACAGCAAAGGCCCTTGCATGAAGCAATGATTGTGATGATGATATAACCAGCCGACAATATCTGTTCCAGTCATCTGTTGCTGCCTAACACACCACTCCAAAACAGTAGCTTAAAACGACGATTTGTTTTTATCTCTCCTGGTTCTCAGCTGGGGGGTTTCCTCTAGGGGTCTCTGGTGCTGTTTCATTCAGATGGTTATTTCAGGGCTGAACTGAGCTGAACGCCCAGACTGGCGGGTGCCTAGTGCCCCAGTCTCCCTATCTCTCCACAGGGTGTCTCCCCAGGGCTTCTCCACAAGGCTTGGGTGTCTTTACAGTAGAGCTGTCATAGCATATGACTTTGGAGGAAAGTGGCTTCTAAAGGCAGGAAGCAGAGCTGGCCAGACAGTTAAAGACTATGCACGCACCCGACACAGTGTCCCTTCTGTCACACTCTGTTGGTCAAAACTGCTGTAGGCCCATGCAAGTTAAGGGAGGTGGAGAAATAGATTCACCCTTGAATGGGAAGTTTGAGGATACACTGCAGAAAAGCATGTGGGGTGGGATACATTGTTGTAGCCATCTTTGGAAAGTATTAGATTGGTGTAAATGTAATCACAGTTTTTGCTATTAAAAGAAATTGCCCATTTGGGAGGTGAGGCGGGTGGATTACCTGAGGTCAGGAGTTTGAGACCAACCCAGCCAACATGGTGAAACCCCATGTCTACAGAAAATACAAAAAATGAGCTGGGCATGGTGGTAGGCACCTGTAATCCCAGCTACTCAGGAGGCTGAGGCAGGAGACTTGCTTGAACCCGGGAGGTGGAGGTTGCAATGAGCTGAGATCGTGCTACTGCACTCCAGCCTGGGAAACAAGAGCGAAACTCTGTCTCAAAGAAAACAAAACGAAACACACAAAAAAACGGTAATTGCTAAAAGTGTGATTACTTTTGCACCAACCTGATTCAATTGGCTACAGCGCCTATGGCATGCTCCCTATGTACCAGACACGGTGCTACACACACTGTATACATTAAGTCGCTTAACTTTCTCAACAACCCTTTGAGATAGTTACTATTACGATTTCATTTAATAAAGAAAATGAGACTCAGGGAGGTTAAGTTCCTAAAATGTCACGGCTCTGTTGGCACATGGCCAACCAATATTTCTGTTGGATTATTGCAGAGCTATACTTCTATTGAAGTATTTGTTCTCCCCAGTGTGGGAGACAGATAAATATTTGACTTTATCATCTCCTTTCACGGATTACCTCAACAGAATCCTTTCTAACCTCTCTCAGAAAAAATCCTCCCCACCCCCATAAAAAATACAGAGAAGAATGGAAGTCAAGAATGAAGAACCAAGCTGGAGGCAACTGATATCTGGCTTATGGTAAGTACTTCCTTCCTCTTATTTGTGACCTGATCTCTCTTTACCGGGAATTCTGAAATTTTACACATCTAGATCTCCAGGAATTCCTTTTTTTTTTCCTTTCCAAGGGATACATTTTCTAGGACTTCCTGATATTGGTCCCAAATCATATTAATTAAAAACTTTTGGCAATCATTTTACAATTTTACTGTCAGGTGTACTTGAACTTAACGAAATTTTCCTGAAGTCAAGTTTTCTCCCTTCTTATGTCTCATCTGTAGGGGAATGTTGGGCCAATGCAAGTTATAGACATGCAAATGACCAGTGTTTTGGACTTCATGGCTAAAATAGCAACCATAAATGCTGCAGTTTATTACTGATTTCTCTGTATGTTTTTATAATCAAATACTATTCTGTCATAAACTATCATCGTGGATCAGGTTCTCCAAACACTGGTTTAGTTCACAATATTTCCTAGGATGATTGTTTTTCCTTATTTCCGTGTAACAAAATGCAGCCTCTTAATATTTGGGCATGATTATTTTAATTGAATTTGTCAAATTAGTTCATGAGTTGTGTTGTTTTCCTGCAGTGGAAGAACATAAAATATGGGATGCCTAAGGGATTGAAAGATTGCATAGCTATAAAACGACTGTAATAACATTGGGAGACATTATACATATGATACATCAAGTTAAAAACAAAATAGAATGGATAGTTTTATTGGAAAGCCTAAAAGGAAATAGCTAATACCATTTACCATTTTTCAATGATTCAATTAGTGGTAGTTTCTCTTTATGTATATATTTTTGTATCTTAAGTGTTTTACAAGGAATATACATTACTTACATGATAACAAACTCATGCAGTAAGTACATCAGAGCCTTTATTATTCTTTGTGACATTTTCAAAGACCATAATGATGAAAACTCTAACCTTGTGGACAGTCAGTAGGAGACTTTGTTCAGCTGGAAGTTTCCCAAGTGGTGCTAAGCTAGTTAAGTCAACTAGTTCTATCAGCAGCTGGTAATCTTGCCAGTAAGAGAGAGAGAAGACTATCTTGACATCCTCTATTCCCTCATCACCAACCATCTTTATTGAGTCTCGAAGCCAACCACACCTGCTGCTCCTGCAAAAGTATCACTGGCCATGTCTGCAACCTCTGGCAAACTCTATCCCTGGATTTCAGCTATGTTCCCTCACAGCTTGCAGCTTTTTAATTACTAGCCAACCACGAAGCTGAATCCTACCTATATGACTTTGATAGCATCAGAGGACAGACCCAGTTGGCCCGAGAGTTGGTTCATAATTACTTCTGGGTAACTAGGAGGGCAGCCATACTGACTACACAGCTGGGTGTAGGACTCTGGTCTCAGGGTGCCAAAATTGCTTGTTCTCATTTTCTCTAGATTCAGTGGGATTTACACTTATTTATTCCTGCAAATCAAAATGAAGGTGCCCCTGGAGGTCGAAATCAGGGGTTGTTCACACACGTCATGAAGGAAAATAATGATCTGGAGTTTACATGGAGTTTTATCATTCATACACACAGAGAGAAATATCATCTATTGGGCAGCTCCTGTGTGCCAGACATTGAGCCCTCTCAAGAGGAGCTGATACACATCACCACCTAGGAACTGAATACATTTTATTGTGCAAGGTTTCAAAGAGAAAATATGCCTCTAATGGGCAAAACAGTCATTCACTCAGGTGATGTATCCGTGATGAGAAATACACAAGCATGATGTTCTTAATCACTATGTCTTATGATATAAGATCACGGATTTTGGAGTCAGAAATATGTCAGTTTTATTCCTGAATCTGAATTTGGGAAACTTGTTCTTATGTGGCAATATGGAATGCTGTTTTAGTGCTGAGCCATCAGAAAGTATGACATAGATCCTCATGGAGAATGACTAGCACAGTGCCTGGCGTGTCAGGGAGGGTAAACAATTTTTGTATCATTTTTACTCTTTCAGTCTTAAAACTAGACACTGCATTCAAGTGAGAAAAGTATTGCAGAGAAATATCACTATTTTTGCTTAGGAAAATGCAAAATGTCAATGATTAACATTGACTTGAAGGTGACTTTGTTGATGTCAATACAAACAGGAATTTTCTTGCTGTTTCCTAAGTCATAGGCTCAGAAGGTAATCAGCTCTTTATCCAGAAGAGTGTTTGAGAAGATTTTCAATTCTGTCTCACACAGCTATTGCTAAGGAAATTATAACCATGTGTGGAAGGTAGAATTCTATACCTCTACAACTCTCTCCACCTCTAAATATCTATCTCTATTTTATTGTTTTGTTTACCATCAAAACTCTTTCCAAAACAAGCAAATAGGAAATACATATTCCCTATGCAAGAAAAGAAGTGCTAGGTTATTACTAGATAGTATGAACTTGTGTTCCTACATAATATTAGACTATTATGGTAGAGTTACATAATGTATGCAGCATACACAGTGTTGTCTGCTGGGGAGCATCACAACACCGTCTGCTCTAATACTCCTAGAGTATATAGTGTTAAGTTTAATCTTGGTGATAAAACTGCCTCATAAACCTCTATAGGTAGCAACTTAAACGTCCAACACCAAGGGCAAGATAAAATAAACTGACAAATAAAATACAGGTTCGCCATGCTTGATCTAAATCCCCTGGGGCCAGGAATTCAGAATATTGTGGATTTTAGAAAAGTAACACACTGCATGTGCTGTACACTGGAACAACCTCTGGTTATTAAACACTCTAATATTTCTGTAGTGAAACATGTGATGGTTGGATTAATTGGGATTAATGAAGAACATACATTACCCCGTTGCATGTCAGGTTTTGCTGTCAAATTAACTACAAAAACCTTTCAGTATTTCAAAGGCTTTTGACTTTGAAATTGTGGAGAAGGGGTGAGAAACCTTATTTAAGTCATAGCTCAAAACACTATGATTTTAAAGAAAATTTAATCATGTAAGACAATGTTCAGAAAAGGAAACATTGTTATTAAATGAATGACTTAAAACAATGAGTTTTAAAAGTAGATTTTCTAAAATTTTAAGATATTACACATAGATATAGAAAAATAAACTAAGACAACTGTAGCAAGTTAGTGCTGGGTGTTAGGATAATTGGTAATTTTCATTTTCTTCTTTGTACTTTTGTATATTTTCTAAAATTTCCATCAATACTGGGGACAATTTCACCAATGAACAAAACAAGCTTAATAACTGTTTAAGCCTTATTTCAAAGTGGGCACTCTGGAGACCTTTGCTCTCTGATCTATCCCCAATCTGGGATGTGCAAGAGTGACTTTCACTCAAATTCCCAAAAGAGCCTGGGTGGCCAGTGCAGGGCATTGGCTTACTGGAAAGAGCCCAGAAGCAATCACTCAGGTGACTTTGTCTCTTCCAAAGCACTCAGAACCACAGCGTCAAGGTTCTTATCAGTCCTGTCCAGAATGATGAAGAGGTACTGGAAACCAAACCCCAGGATGCCCTTATCTAGCCCCAGCGGTGTAATGGGGCTGCTAGTGGGTCTGTCTGCTCTTCTCTAATAGCACCGAGGAATGAGGCTTTCTGCAGTTTAATGGATTGCTAGGGAAGCTGCAAGTTTTGTTGCAGGGAAAGTCAATGAAAAATAGCCTGCTAATTTCGGAAGCGATTTAGAATCATGACATCCGGATCCCTTCTTAGTACTTGTGGAGTTTTCTCATCACTCTCTATGTAATGCTGAAATAATTCTCTTTACATATGGCTAATGCTCTTTGAGGGCAGGGACTAGATCTTATTCATCTTTATAAATGAGGTGTGTGAAATGTATGCTCAATAAATAAATTTGTATATGATTTATGTATACTCAATAAATGCTTTTGACTGAACTGATACAATCATATAAAAAGCATATGTGTGCATATGCTTGTATTGTATGTCTGCATACATATACATGCATATATACCCATAGGTTCACATACACATGTACATATATAATATATATTTCTATATCATCCGTTCATTTATACTTATTAAATTTTCATTGTAAAAGTGCTTAGTGAGAGATAGTCCTATGATTTAAATGTTTGTGAACCCCTTAAATTCATATGTTGAAAGCTAATCACCAAGGTAAGGGTATTAAAAGGTGGGGCCTTTGGGGGCTGATTAGGCCAAGAGGGCAAAACTCCCATGAAATGAGATTAGCACTCTTATAAAAGAGGTCCCAGAGACATTCCTTGCCTTCTTTACCATGTGAAGACACAGCAAGCAGATGGCTGTCTATGAATCAGGAAGCACTCTCACCAGACACTAAATCTGCTGGCCCCATGTTCTTGGACTTCCCAGCTCCCAGAACTGTGAGAAATAAATTTCTGTTGTTCCTGAGTTACCCAGTCTGAGCTATTTTGTTATAGCCACCCGAGAAGACTAAGGCAGATAGTAAGGAATTAGTCATAGTTACAAAGTCTGCTTAGGATTCCGGGTTATAAAATTGTAAGAAATTCCAGATTATAGAATTATGAGACATTATTCCACAAAACTGGATGTAGATTACATTCAGTTGAGCATTAACAAATTAAAAAAAAAGGAATGACGTCTGACTATTCGGGTTTCTTTGCTTTGGGGAAGGACAGTGAAATTGTTTTTGTTTAAAGCCTCCCTGATGATTCTAACGCTCCTTCAGTTTTAAAATCTACTACCTTGAATTGACCGGGTTAATAATTTTGACAAAGGAAGTGAGAACTACCCCACAAGGCACAGCAAAAGAAAAACCTCTGTGTGTGTGGTGATGGGGGGCACACATTTCCAAACTACACTCACACCCAGCCTGACATGTGGCTCCTTCTCTGAGTCATGCCTTGGCGACTGCTGTGGATAAGTTCTCAAGTGTGCCAGGAAGGAAACGGTGCTGGGAACTCCTGTTCTAGTTCAGCACTTCTCAGGCTTTAATGTGTCCAAGAATCAACCGAGGATCTTGTAAAAGTATGGATTCCGACTCAGCATGCCTGGGCTGGGCTGTAGCAGCTGAGATTCTGTGTTTCTAACAAGCTCCCTGGTGATGCTGACACTGCTGCTGTGCAGCCTGCCCTTAGATCAACAGCATCTCCCAGCTCAGGACACCCTGGACAGGAAACCCGAAGGTGGAGAATAAAATGTGGAGTGTACTAGGGCATCTTACCTTTCATTTTTGTGGTGCCAGCTTATGCATTTCTCTTTAATGTGTAAGCGTACTGATGGAGGCGTTCTAATTTTAATATTTACTTTTTACTTTGGGGCAGGCCAGCAGCAATCCCATACGGATTGACTGGCCTGAGAGTGCACAAGAGGAAAGAGTGAAGAAGAGTTTGGGACTAGGGGAGGAAAAGGATGCTCTGAGCTTTAGGAAAGAAGAAGAGTTATTCTTCAAGGCAGGTTCCTAATGTTGAGGTGTCAGATAGTCAAGTGTGAAGGCTCCCCGTGGACTCATCCTAATGGGAGGAAGCTAACGTTTGTGAAATGGTGATGGTTTGGCTGTCCTCTGGCCTACGCATTGCCAGCTTCAAATCTAAGGTGACTGTAAAGCTGAAATCACAAAGTTTCCCTTTGGAAAGCTTGGTGAGAAGCCATCTTCAACAGAGACCAACTCCCTGGCTAAAAGACAAAGCCACTGAAAGTCCTCATAGAAGGGGAAAACCTCTCCTCTTATAGAAGAGGCCCTTGGCATAGGGTGGAATCATTAAAAGACATAGAGTCGGGCGCGGTGGCTCACGCCTGTAATTCCAGCACTTTGGGAGGCCGAGGCTGGCGGATCATGAGGTCAGGAGACCGAGACCCTCCTGGCTAACATGGTGAAACCCTGTCTCTACTAAAAATACAAAAATTAGCCAGGCATGGTGGTAGACACCTGTAATCCCAGCTACTCGGGAGTCTGAGGTAGGAGAATCACTTGAACCAGGGAGTTGGAGGTTGCAGTGAGCTGAGATCATGCCACTGCACTACAGCCTGGTGACAGAGCAAGACTCTGTCTCAAAAAAAAAAAAAAAAAAGGCACAGAGGCAGAGACGGAAAGGGTGGAAATCTCAGCTGCAAAGCCAAGCAGATGCTCATGGCAAATATTGACAGACATTTCAAAGCCATCCCACATTGCCCCTGAAGAGGGGAGTGAGTGTGAAGATAAAGGCTGCTGCCCTGGACTGAATGGTGGCCCTACAACACATCCACATCCAAATCTCCGTCGCTTGTGAATGTGACCCTGTTTGGGAAAAGCATCTTTGCAGATGTAGTTAAGGATCTTGATAAGAAATCATTTCTGACTATCCAGGTGACCCCTAAATCCAATGACAAATATCTTTATATCAGACAACCAGAGGGAGATTTGAGGTGAGATGAAGAAAAGAAAATATGGCCAGAGAGGAGAAGGTCATGTGAAATGGAGGCAGAGAGGAGAGTGATGTGGCCACGGGCAAGGAAAGCCAGGAGCCTCTGGGAGCTGAACAAGACCAGGAAGTATTCTTCCCTTGAGCCTTTGGAGGGAGAAAGGGCTTGCTGAACCCTTAATTTCAAATTTCTGGCTCCCAGAACTATCAGCGAATAGATTCCCAGTATTTGAATCCATGCAGGTGGTGGTAATTTGTTAGAGCAGCCCAGGACACTAATACACCTGCTGTGCTGTGTATGCCATCAGCACAAACCTCCAATTTGTCTGTCCTACAATGAAACTGCCATTTGCCACGTTTATCCCCAGTGCTAATTTGGGTCTGAGAGTTCATCCCCTTTGTGGTGCAACCACAGGTTAACCAGCTCGCCTGGATTGACATCAGCCCTGACTCCCTTACTGGTGCTTTCTCCATTTCCCACAGTCAAAGGAATAATGGAAGGAGCACTGAACTGGGAGTCGGACAGACTTGAATTCCAGCTCCACCTTCATCTCAATGCTCTGAGCCATCTCAGACAAGTCATTTAGATGAAGAAGCTAATTTTCCAAGAAGAGCTAGTAATACCTGCCACCTAGTCCTGCTGTAAGGATCGGGGAGGAAAAGGAGGTCACAACTCCTGGCAAAGAAGGGATGCTTGATGAGCTTAATTCTCACTCGGGTGAGGAGCCCATCTGTGGACTACGTGCCAGGGAGATCCTGCTGTGCTTTTCATGGCAAGAGGAAGAGCAGAAGCTCCAGCCTTCCCATCCCATCGGCTTGGCTGTGAGTCAGGTGGCTCCACCTGGACACCTGTGGGCATCCATGGGTAGCTGAGATACCGGGGCTGTCACAGCACCTGCTACTCTTTCTGTCTCTCGGACCAGAGCCCTCCAGCCAGTGCCCACCTGCGACGTACAGTCATTGCAGTCCCCTAGCCTCCCGCTAGGATCAGGACATCCGCCCAGAAACCAGGCAGTCCTCCTCCATGAGTCAGATTCTGCTTTTCAAAGGGTTAAGGAACTTCTTGCATATCCAGAAGGTAAGGATATCATCATTCTCCAGTATCATACAGATGTAAAATGACAGGGCAAGGGAGTTAAAGTAGGTCTGGCCTGCCTAACTCTGAAACTCCTGCTCTTTCTAATACTATCACTCTGCTTTTCACACCAAAGAGGAATAACAAAACTACCTTTCTGACTGGTAAAATAAAGCAAATAAATAGATAAGGAGATTAATTTTAAAACTGGTCCACCAAACTTTGCCAATTTCAAAGTCTTTTTTTTCACTGTAAATATTTCTTAAACTTTTGAGTCCTGCTATTTTTTTTTTTTTTTTTTACTATACTATAGACATCAGGGATGGCATTTTTCTTTTTAATCAGGCACAAATTTCAGTGTCTCAGACTGACCACACCACTTTTGGTGTCCACAAAGAGAAAGTTGGACGCCAGGCTTTCTCCTGTGGGAAAAAGCGCACAAACCACTGTCCTTTTACCTATTCCTTCACATCCATGGGTGGAAACTGTCTGGGTGCCCTTCTAGCATCATGGTGCTCGGATATCTTGTCCCTGCCCACCACACACCCATGCTGGGTGAGAGCAAATGCTCTGTCCATGAGAAAATGCTGCTACTGGAAAGAGGAGTGTTCTGAACACCAAAGCCCACAGTCTCAACCATGACCTCTCAGGAAATCCCTTTTCCATGGGCGGCCACATTGGCATCATTTCTCAGTTCATCTTCCAGAAAACACCTCCTGTCCCCACCAAGAAAAGGGAACTGGGGCTCACAGTGATCCCACGGTACTTACTGCCTGTTCATAGTTCTTGGCACCTGGCAGGTAAGAGGGATCTTCAATTCAGCCTGTGGAAACAAAAGCAAACGCGTTACTGGAACTTCCACATCATGTTTTAATTCTGGGGAACAAGCCACTGTTGCTGCTTGTTAAAATCGGATACAGGTGCTGGTTTAAAGGAAATGACAGGAAGAGAATCAATCCACGTCAAGAATTGGCTTATTTCTGGAACACAGTGGGGGAGGGGATTTCTTTCTCTGACAGGCTGTCCTCTTTCTGTCAGCATTCATCCCATCTGCCCCCGGGAGCTGAGCGAACATAAACTGAGCCTGGTTTTCCCTGGCGTGCAATTGTGTGCTTCCCCTGGGCACCGAGGGCACGTTAGCCAGGCTTGGCTGGCTCTGCTCTGAGCCAGAGCATGCAGAAACGGCGCTTTTCATTTCCAAATGTGGCTTTACCATAAAATATTTATTGAAAGTTACAGTTCTATATCACTTTATGTAGAATGCAACATTTTATTTGAGCCTTGTATTCACCCACATAGTAAAGATTATTAGTGTTATTTACCATATAAATTAGCAGCAGAGACCCTGGGAGTATTCAGTAAGGGCTGCGTATCAATGATCTCATATAATCTACTCAAAGGCCCTGAGAGCTGTAAAGGATATCAGCTGAGGTTCCAGCAAGAAACAGATGACCCTCTCAAATTGCATAATTTGAGAACAGCTTAATAAAGAGACCATTTAAAAGGTGTGGGCAGGGTAGAAGGAATCCACAGAAGACAGTGAAGTATCTGGGAGTGGTAACAAAAGGGCGCTGTCACATGCCTGGGCTTGGAGGGATTTGGGGACCAGGTAGGCACTGGGACACAGAGACAGGTCTCTCTTTCTGGGTTGCGGGTAGAGGAGCTGTGGCTTTCAGTTGTGGGACCTGCAGGGAGGGAGCTGTGTTGGGTGGAATGAAAATCCCCATTTCACGCTCCCTCTGCCCTGGATCTCCTGATGCCATCTCCCGTTGGCCAAACTCAACAGAAAGCCAAGGGCGAGGAGCTATTAATATGGTTTTATATCTATCAGCTTCCCTGGGCTCCCAGATGAGGGGAGTAGGGTAGAGAGTGGGTTTTACAGTTAGAGAATGATACCCAGGAAGATTTAATTATGTGACCGAGAACACCCATCCTGCAATAAGAGCTGAGGTCCAGAGGACCCAGAAATTTCCATTTCCTAACCTGTCAGCATATGGCACCCCACTGAGCCTTAGGCATTTTTAGTATATTCTGCCATCCTCTATCCATTCATTCACTCATCCATCTGGTAAACTACCATTTACTGAAAATGTACTTTGTGCAAATATTGTGCCCAGTGAGACACAGTCTCTGCCCTTAAGCCACTTCTAAAACTTAGTATAGTTCCTTCATCCCTCCATGACATCCCTCCTGTTATTAAAATGTTTTGCAAAAAACAGATAATTGTAAAACAAAACATAACAAATCCTAACTCTGTCTTGGAGAGCCAGCCAGGGTGATCTTCATAGAGGAGATAATACTTGAGCTTTGCCTTGCCAGGTAAGTCTGGGTCTTCTGGGCTCAAAATTAAGGGAGGTGTTCCAAGCAAATGGAGCATCATGCGCAAAGGTGTGAAGATGTTACAATGTATATTGTGCCAGAGCGGCTTTGCACGTTTTGGTGAAACTAGAAGGGTTGGTAGCTGGGATGTTGGTAGTACACGAAAAAGAATGAGGGAAGGTCCCTTGGATTGAGATGATCAAGGATCATGCATGCTAAGGGATGGGATCTGAACTTCAACTCTGTGATCTTCAACCCATACTGGTAACTCATACTAAAGAACTTAAACCAAGCTCTATGTCCTCTGATACCCTGTGTATTTTCCTCTGCCCTCACCCACCAGCCTCATCCCCTCGTCTTATGCTTGTAGGTCAATATTGACAGCAGGGAAAGGGGAGGCGGCTGTTAGGCTTTCATTCACTGATGGCCCACTGTGGCAGTGTGTAGAGTGTCTAGTCCATGGTCTCATTTGGAAGTCATTTCCATCATGGCAGTGGGGAAGGGGACTTGAACTTTCATCAGTGTAATACAAAGAATGCACATCAAATACTGGAAAGGTCCTGGACTGGAAGTTGAGAGACCTCTGTTCAGTTCCAGTGCTGCCATTAACTAGCCGTGTGGCCTTGAAGGAACACTTGGACCCTCCTAGTTTATAAATAGTAGTAACAATATCTTTCTTTTACAGCATGTCTTAAGTGTGAAATAAACTGAAGCATATGAAAATGTCTTACAAACTATGAAATGTTATGAAACACGGATATGCAATGACTTGCATAGCAAAGCAAAGTTTGCAAGTTGCTTTAGCATCAGTCATGTTGTATTTGGGTATGTGGGGTTATTGATGACAATTTTTGAATATTAGTATTTATAGAGATTAAATTACTTGATTACAGTCATACAGGACAAATCCATCCCCCATCCCTTAAGAGTATCTACCACTCAATGATAGCTGCTTATACAGCTACTTCATTCTTCAGAATGCATTAAGTAGCACGAAATGGGACAAAATAAACTAGTCTTTACGGACAGCTCCCTGTGTGCCTGGATCTTGGCCAGTTCTTGTGTACAGAGTAAGGGGACCACAGATGCAGAACAGTTCCCTGCAAGGCTTATGCCTCAAATCAGAGTTCTGGCAAGGTGGCCAAGGAAGCTGCTTTCCAGCCCCAGCCCTGCCATGCACTGTGCAGCTTTGAGTAAGGCATTGGAGCTTTCTGGGCTTTCGTTTCTTCACCTGAAAAATGAGCAGCTTAGGCCAAATAGGTCTTTTTCAGCTCAAAGAAATGGAAATAGTTTCATTAAAAAAAATACAATCCATCAATATTTAGTGACAAAAATGGTTTCAAAAGTTAGAGTATGTCATTACATTTCTTATATTTTATTGTCTTCTCCAATAGAGCTCTGTGCAGAGCCAAATTGCAGGAGATTCTGCCAAATTGCTAACACTTAGGATAGCAGGGATGGAAACACGAGGGATCAGGGAGGAATCCTTAATTTTTGCCTTATATGTAAACCTCTGTATATTATTTGATTGGTAATATCAGTGCTTATTAGACTTGTATTTTGAAATTTGAATAAAAGTTAAAAATATTAGTAGCTTTTGAGAGATGCAAGCACTTTATTGTATAAGAGTTTAAAAATATTATAGACAGATCCCAAATTCTTCTGACATTTTAAAAAGCAGAATTTGAGGCCAGATGCAGTGGCTCACGCCTGTAATCCCAGCATTTTGGGAGGCCGAGGCGAGTGGATCACCTGAGGCCAGGAGTTCGAGGCCAGCCTGGCCAACATGGTGGAACCCGTCTCTACTAAAAATACAAAAACTGAGCTGGGTATGGTGGTGGGTGCCTATAATCCCAGCTACTAGGGAGGCTGAGGCAGGAGAATTGCTTGAGCCAGGGAGGTGGAGGCTTCAGTGAGCCAAGATTGCACCACTGCACTCCAGTCTGGGCAACAAGAGTGAAACTCTATCTAAAAAAAAAAAAAGAAGAAAGCAGAATTTGAGGCCTTGACAACCCTTACCAGAGACTGAGTTAGCCACAAAGTGTCATCAGCAAGACAGAAGAGATGGCATTCTACAGGGGAAACAGCTGTGCTCTACTCAGAATGGCTGACACATTGAAAGCACCACACTCTGATCTAATCTTAGCCATTGTGCAAAGGATGTGGTGAAGTCAGTCAGAAAGAGTCTCATGTCCACTGGCTTTTTGAAGGTAATAAATTATAGAGAATACAAGGCCCTTCCCTTCCTCATGTGTGCATTTTCAAAGACAAGGCAGTGAACACAGATCACCTGTTATATATCCCCCATCTCCCCACCTCAGTAACCTCATAGGGTCTGTATTATGATCCTCATTTTATACAAAACCAAACAAGTTTTAGTTATAAAGGAAATAATGTATACCCTGATCCATTTCCAAGACGAAGTGCCTTGAATTGGCTTAGGTCAGCAAACTATAGAAGAAACAGCTTCCCTCCAACTTAGTTGCCCTCACCTGAACTAAAGAAGTTTAGTCTAAGATAAAAGTTTGCTAGTATGCAAAATAGCTCGCTTTGTCTTTTCTTATCAGTCTACGCATCTACTTAGGTCGTAAGTCAAATACTTAAAGAGCCCCTGAGCTAACTAAGATTGCAATGCATTGTGGGCTGCAACAAAATGCAGCAAGACAACCCTAAAAAAACCACCTAAAGTTCCTGCCTAACAATCAATAGGCAATGTCAGGGAAGATTGTGACCCCATAGTACTCAGCCTACGAGGAAGTGGGGGAGGGACCTGCGCACTATGGGATAAATTGCTTGTTGAAACTGTGCTAGGTGTGAGTGCATGCCAGACACTGGATCTTGCAAGACTGCCATTGAAAGTCTCACTTTTGCGTTCTCTGGATCTCTGAGTCCATTCTCTGGGTTTGAACAGGTGAGTTTGTTTCTCACAGTTATGCTTTGGGACAACTGTTTAACCATTCTGAGCCTCCGTGTGCTTATCTGTAAAATACGGGTAACACAACAGCTACCCTTAGGACTCTTATGAAGATTAAATGAAAAAATACCGTATCTAAGACATGGGGGAAATAGTGGTTAATATGAATCTGAACTTGAAGATTAATTAAATGCCTTATATCACTTTAAGTGCCTTAAAGTGGCACTTAGTTAGAAATGAAAGATGCTTAGGTAAGCATTTTTAGGTAAGCATCTGCTAATAACCACTGATGTAATCATATAATCTTGTACCCGCCTATGCTTTGGAATCATCTGGAAACCTTAAAAAATATAATGTCCCAGAAAGTTTGATTCAATTGTTTTAGGGAAAAGCCCAGGTATGGACATTGTCTAAATGTCCCAGATATTTTAACAGGCAGGGAGGCAGAAGGGAGTGGACATGAGTGTCAGTCTAGTCCCATCTCCATCTACCCAGCACCACTGACTGGCAGCTTGTCAGTGAACACACCAATTTTTCTCATTCTTATGGAAAGCACCAAATAATCACATGTTCATTCACCTTGCTGTTCCAAACACATCTTAAGTAGACATTTAGGAACTTGCACTGCTTGTAAATAATCCTGCATACACTTAGAATTATTTCTGAGTCAATTTTTAGCGGAATGTTTTTAAAAAACCTATCACATCCAAAGATTTTAACAATTTGATCATGGAAAAGTTTTCTAATCATGTCAAGCATCAATTTCTCTCTCAGGTCTTATTTATAGGCAGTGAAGAAGTAAAGTCTAGGCTCTTGCAATTGTACAGGGTAGAGTTTACTACTATATCTGCAACTATTCATGAGGCTTTACAATGTGCCAGTCACATTCCAGATCCTAGGAATTAGAGAGCATAGAGCATAAGGTATTATGGGAACACAGGGAAAAATATGCCCCAGAGGGATCTACACAGCTTTCTATGGAACAGGTTCTTACCCAGCTTCACCACAACTCCCCTCAGAAGTAACCCCAACTCCCCTTCTCTTGCCTGATTGCCCTGGACAGAACTTCCAACACTATGTTGAATAGGACAAATGTCCATCAGTGATAGACTGGATTAAGAAAATGTGGTGCATATACACCATGGAATACTATGCAGGCATAAAAAAGGATGAGTTCATGTCCTTTACAGGGACATGGATGAAGCTGGAAACCATCATTCTCAGCAAACTATTGCAAGGACAGAAAACCAAACACTGCATGTCCTCACTCATAGGTGGTAGTTGAACAATGAGAACATATGGGCACAGGGAGGGGAACATCACACACTGGGGCCTGTCAGGGGATGCCAATGCAGGGGGGTCTGGGGGAGTGATAGTATTAGGAGAAATAACTAATGTTAATAAAAAAAGAAGTAACCCCAACTCCCACATGGACTATGATAATGGAAGAGGAGGCAGGACTTGTAGGCTGTGGAGCGTCAGCCTTGCAGGTCTTTCTCCAAGAGGTCTTACTTCAAGATCTGACCCAGATCAAAGAGTATGCAACATCTTCTTGCCTTGATTCGGAGACCTTGAGAAGCTGGAATGCCCCAGAAATGGAGAACATCTCATGGTGTGTGTGCATTCACTTTCTGTAGGAATTATTTCAGTTTCTCTTCCTGGTTAGCCACAGAAATAAAGCCCATGCATAGCTCTCTCTGTCAAAGAGAAGTGACATTGAGGTGTCATCTGTCAGTTTTGCTTGTGGAACCCGGAGTCACAGCAGAGCACTTGGCATGGGTGATACTAATAGGTCCAGAGTCGACTCTGCCGTGGGGAAGCTGAAGGAAGCTCTGAAGGTCTCAAGAGGAGACCACACCCTACTTTCAGGGACTCACTGTCAGGGAGGGACCAGGCAGAAGGAGACGTGTTGGGTGGAGCAGTGTGGAGGTACAAAGGAGCCCAGGGTCCTCCAGGAGTCCACAAGGAGAGGCTGCCTGTTTTCATGATGTCAGCTTATTTCTCCAACAACAAAAAACACCACTGTACTGAGTGCTAGATGCCAATGCAAATCTAATTGCAAATGCCAACATGGGCAATAAAATTGCCTGAGTGTATACCAGGGCCTAAAGCCTAGGCAAAAGGGCCAGAATATGCTCATAATGAATTTACTTTGGGTTGGAACTCTGTGCTTTCATTTCATTAATACAGTTCCCATATAATTTATTAACCCTGACCTGGAACTCTTTGGGGATCCAAAATGAACCCCAGTTTGAGAAATAGTGTGTGTTGTCTCCCTACGGGGCTCACTGTACTCTCCTCCAGGTATAAAGGGGACCATGTCAAAGAGAGGTGCACAGAGTGGTTCACATCCTGAGTGGAGAAACCCCTGCCTCAACCATCTATTTGGACCAAACAACCCCACAGCTTTGGGGCGGATGGTCTCAATTATTATATTTGATTAGCTCATTAAGTAATTTGTGGTTTGAAAATGCTTTGTAAAGATAACGGATTTGATTTCTTTGTTCAACCCCCATTTATGAGTGAGAACATGTGGTGTATGGTTTTCTGTTGCTGTGTCAGTTTGCTAAGAATGATGGCCTCCAGCTTCATCCGTGTTCATGTTCATGAGAATACATGGACACAGGGAGGGGAACATCACACACTGGGGCCTGTTGGGGGGTTTGGGGCAAGGGGAGGGAGAGCATTAGGACAAATACCTAATTAGGACAAAGCATGTGGGGCTTAAAACCTAGATGATGGGTTGGATGGGTGCAGCAAACCACCATGGCACATGTATACCTATGTAACAAACCTGCAGGTTCTGCACATGTATCCCAGAACTTAAAGCATGAAATAAAAGATAATGGATTTGAGGGTTAAAGAATCACACCTATATTTTAGAAAACTAAAATAAAGAAAACAGAGTTCTGCAGATGAAAGTATCTATAAGATTTCCAAAGAACATACATTTGATTTGGGCACTAAAACCAGGATGCCTGCTTCTGAGCTCAGAACCCATCTGGGGTCTGAGTGAATGTTTTAAGAAGCAGAGACTTGTTTTATAAATAGGCTGGATTTTCACGTGTCTTAATCCAAAAATAATTAATACCCTTATGGTATCACAAGCAGTTTAAACAATTAGAAATATGTAATGCAACAATCGCATTTCCTTGTTACCCTTGAGAACTGTTGTTCTCCACTGGGAATTCACCAGTACTACCAAACTGAGCTTGCAAAGAGACGTTTATCATAAATATTGCTGCTGCATTTCACCTGATCCAAAATTAATATTTCATGAAGAAAAAAATGCTTTTAGGGTAAAGAAATTGTTTTGCTCCCAAACATTAGTTACTTATTCCTAGAAGATAATGCTTATGAAAATACTGGCCTCTATTTATTTAAAAGCTTAGGAAATGTCATTCTAATAATATCTACAAGATACCTTCTAGATACAGGAAATGACCAAAAGCAAACTGTGAACGGCTAAAGAAAAGCTTTGAATGAATCGAGAAGGTAGGAGGTAGTTGTGCAGTTAAAACTGGGTCAAGGCTCAAGAATAAGGTCTATATTAAGGCTTAAGGCTTTTTTTTATCATTAAAACAGGAAAAAAGGAAAAGAATATAAAACCCACACAATACACATCTGACTTTTTCTGCACAGTCATATCACACATATCCAAAATGGTGAATGATTTTTGGAATTGAGAAAGGGAGCATGTGTGTATATTTGGAGAAGAGAGCCAGAAGAGTGTGTGTGTGTGTGTGTGTGTGTGTCTATGTGTGTGTGTGTTTGCACACACACAGGAGCTTTGAGTAAACATGTCAAAATCAAGATTTCTCAGATACAGATGATATTAATTTGCTTCCAATTCAGAGTTATATGTATTTTCTTTAATTTTCATATCAAAAATGAGAAAGTTACATTTTAGAGATACTCATACTTAGAGGAAAATATATGCTGATTGGATTTCTAATTCTATACCCCAGTCAGGTCAATCAGCTCAATTTAATTAAATATAACATTTAATTTTATTGGATTTCCATTGAGTGGAGGCCTTTGAAGTCAAATGCATTGTTATTATAGATTTCTTTTTTTTTTTTTTGAGGGGTAAGGGAGAGTGCTTTCCTAGTTTTTCTGCTATTATATGGCACATTTTTATAAAATTTTGCAACTGTCTTGGTAATGAGTAACTTCCCTTGAGTATCTCAAGGCAATGTGACTGTGCATTCATTTTTATTTTAAATGATTTTGAAAACACTCTTAATGAACTGATGCAATCTATAGTTTCTGAATTTATTATTCCTGTTGAGTTTTGTTTTTAAAAACCATTTCCTTTTTTCTCTTCAGCTGCCTGATTCTGCAGAAAGGGTTTCCTTCCTTTAGTGGTAAGATTCTTTCTCTCTCCTTTTATTCCACTTTGTGGTGAACAGACTTTTTATCCTTTTTCCTGTTCATTTAGCTTTCTCATGTTCCTTTCCTTCCTCTATCCTTCATTTTTCTTCCTTCTCCTCCTCCTTCTTTTTTCTTTGGATCTTCCTTCTCTCTGCTTTTATTATTAAAGTGATTTTTACTGTTCACGTAAAGTGAGATTGTAGAAAAATAGTCTCCAAGTTTGCCAAAATCCTAACAGATATTTTATTTTATTATTTTTAAGTTTACCTCTGTCTCACCCCTATTTTTTTTTTTTTTTGGCTTTCATAAATGATGGCAGAACCACACTGATTAGAGGCAGGCACTTCTAGGCCTGGATTAAATCAGAACTTACCCAACTGTGATTGTTTCTCCATTGCTTGATTAATGCATTGAGATGGTACTGAAGGCAAATTTTAGAGGAAAAAAAAGTATAAGAAAGTAAACTAAGATTTAGGGATTGCTATATATTTACCACCATTTACAGGCTGGCCCTGCGGTGAAGATAAGGGTGAAGATAGATCCAGTAAACCCCACCGTTCCCATGGACGTCTAAAGGCTAAGGGCAAAAACACTGTAATTTTTGTCAACAGTCATTTATTAAGCACCTGGTGTATGCTGGTGATTTTCTGAGGAGCTGTTTCATGATCAAGAGAGCCTGAAAAATTTTTGAGGGAAATTTAAAATCCAAAGGAGAAACACAAAAGCCCAGGTAGTCTAAACAAGACTGGAAAAGAGTAATACAACTTAGAGTAGTAGTAATATGGTTTAGCTGTCTGTCCCCACCTAAATCTCATCTCGATTTGTAATCCCCAGGTGCTGAGGGAGGGAGGAGGTGATTGGATCATGGGGGTGGTTTCCCCCATGATGTTCTTGTGATAGTGGGTGAGTTCTCACAAGATCTGATGGTTTTATGAGGCAGTTTTCCATGCTCTTGCTCACTCTTCTCTCTCCTGCTATCTTGTGGAGAAGGTGGCTGCTTCCCCTTCTGCCATGATTGTATGTTTCATGAGGCTTCCCCAGCCATGTGGAACTGTGAGTCTCTTTCCATTATAAACTACTCAGTCTCAAGAAGTGCTTTACAGCAGTATGAAAATGGACTAATACAAATAGCAATAATAATAATAATAATAATAATAATAATAATAATAATAATACCATTTACTGCTTACCAGAACCGTATGTAGGGCGTTTTGCTTAATTTAGTTTCCGTTATACAGCAACAATCCAAATGACCTAGATTTTTCGGCATTGAACAATCCTGTCATTCTGTGCAAGAGACTTCTTCTGAGCCAAGCTTGTCCAGTGAACAAATGCACAGTGTGGATCCAGATGAGATCACCATTTCATCTGTAACTTCGAGTACATTTAGAACCTAACTCCTGAATTAAACTTCCCCTTGCATAATTAACTATTTTTTTTTCTTCTTTTATTCAGGATCACTTATCTAGCAAGATGGGAGACAAGTCTTTCAATCCAGGTATGCTGAATTATACAGTGAATTCTACAACCTGAGTCTCAGCTTCTCTAATCTGAAAGATGAGGCTACGAGTGCTCATCCTTCTTTGCTCATAGGATTATTTTGAAGACCAAGTAAGATGATGAAAGTGAAAGCACTCTGCAAAGTATAAACTGCTATGCAAGAATAGTTCCACAGATAATTACTGAGTAATTTCTTTGCATCAGTGCCTTGAAAAACTCTGAGGATTTGAAATTTGGCTAGGAAGGTATTCCAAAATAATTTCTATTATTTTTCATTAAATCTTAATATTTTCAGAGGATTAGCACATTTGAGGAATTGTAAGACACCCAAGGCTTTGATAGATGAATGATAAAAAATAAATAAGAATATGATGAAATTAGTTTTCTGTAGAAATCATCTTAAAATAGAACTTCTTCAGGTCAAATATCTAGAAAACCCCATCATCTCAGCCCAAAATCTCCTTAAGCTGATAGGCAACTTCAGCAAAGTCTCAGGATACAAAATCAATGTGCAAAAATCACTAGCATTCTTATACACCAATAACAGACAAACAGAGAGCCAAATCATGAGTGAACTCCCATTCACAATTGCCTCAAAGAAAATAAAATACTTACAAGGGATGTGAAGGACCTCTTCAAGGAGAACTACAAACCATTGCTCAAGGAAATAAAAGAGGATACAAACAAATGGAAGAACATTCCATGCTCATGGGTAGGAAGAATCAATATCATGAAAATGGCCATACTGCCCAAGGTAATTTATAGATTCAATGCCATCCCTATCAAGCTACCAATGACTTTTTTCACAGAATTGGAAAAAAAACTACTTTAAAGTTCATATGGAAGCAAAAAAGAGCGCGCATTGCCCACTCAATCCTAAGCCAAAAGAACAAAGCTGGAGGCATCAGACTACCTGACTTCAAACTATACTACAAGGCTACAGTAACCAAAACAGCATGGTACTGGTACCAAAACAGAGATATAGACCAATGGAACAGGACAGAGCCCTCAGAAATAAAGCCGCATATCTACAACTATCTGATCTTTGACAAACCTGACAAAAACAAGAAATGGGGAAAGGATTTCCCATTTAATAAATGGTGCTGGGAAAACTGGCTAGCCATATGTAGAAAGCTGAAACTGGATCCCTTCCTTACACCTTATACAAAAATTAATTCAAGATGGATTAAAGACTTAAACGTTAGACCTAAAACCATAAAAAACCTAGAAGAAAACCTAGGCAATACCATTCAGGGCATAGGCATGGGCAAGGACTTCATGTCTAAAACATCAAAAGCAATGGCAACAAAAGCCAAAATTGACAAATGGGATCTAATTAAACTAAAGAGCTCCTGCACTGCAAAAGAAACTACCATCAGAGTGAACAGGCAACCTACAGAATAGGAGAAAATTTTTGCAATCTACTCATCTGACAAAGGGCTAGTATCCAGAATCTACAATGAACTCAAACAAATTTACAAGAAAAAAAACAAACAACCCCATCAAAAAGTGGGCGAAGGATATGAACAGACACTTCTCAAAAGAAGACATTTATGCAGCCAAAAAACACATGAAAATATGCTCATCATCACTGGCCATCAGAGAAATGCAAATCAAAACCACCATGAGATACCATCTCACACCAGTTAGAATGGCGATCATTAAAAAGTCAGGAAACAACAGGTGCTGGAGAGGATGTGGAGAAATAGGAACACTTTTACACTGTTGGTGGGACTGTAAACTAGTTCAACTATTGTGGAAGTCAGTGTGGTGATTCCTCAGGGATCTAGAACTAGAAATACCATTTGACCCAGCCATCTCATTACTGGGTATATACCCAAAGGATTATAAATCATGCTGCTATAAAGACACATGCACACGTATGTTTATTGCGGCACTATTCACAATAACAAAGACTCGGAACCAACCTAAATGTCCAACAATGATCGACTGGATGAAGAAAATGTGGCACATATACACCATGGAATATGCAGCCATAAAAAAAGATGAGTTCATGTCCTTTGTAGGGACATGGATGAAGCTGGAAACCATCATTCTCAGCAAGCTATCGCAAGGACAAAAAACCAAACACCACATGTTCTCACTCATAGGTGGGAATTGAAGAATGAGAACACATGGACGCAGGAAGGGGAACATTACACACCGGGGCCTGTGGTGGGATGGGGGGAGGGGGGAGGGATAGCATTAGGAGGTACACCTAATGCTAAATCATGAGTTAATGGGTGCAGCTCACCAACATGGCACATGTATACATATGTAACAAACCTGCACGTTGTGCACATGTACCCTAAAACTTAAAGTATAATAATAATTTTAAAAAAAGACAAAAAAGGGACAAAGGCCAAGAATCTAAGGAAGGTTTATTTAAATATAAAATAAACTCATAATAATAATGCTAACAATGATGATAATAGCCACTACCATTTACTTTGTATTTAATAATTACTAGACACCATGATATGCATTTTTATGTACTGAATCTCATTTCTCACCACAAATTCGAGCAGTAAATATTTTTATTCCATTTTATAAAGGATAAACAGAGGTTCTGAGGAGTTAAATAACTTGTCTAAAACCATATTGCTAGGAAGTAACTGATTTCAAACCCACACTATCCATGTCTCAACGACTGGATGGCGTGGTATAGTGAAAACAGCATGTATCAGAAGTAGGAGTTTGGGATGGGGACTGTGTGGAGGTGTCCTGTGTAAAGTGCCCAGACAGATAAAGCTGATCGGGAGATCCCTAGACTTGCCCATGAGTGAGGACGTCCTGATATATATATATATATATATATATATATATATATATATATATATATATATATATATATAAATATCTGCAGGTAACCATGGGGCAGACTGGCTTTCCAGGTGCCTGCCAAGGCATCAGACCACCCATAGCTCAGCAAATCCAGCTTTTGAAATTACACAGCTCTGACTTTGTGCTCAGCAAGCTACTGCCCAATAGCAATTTAGTTTCCTGTGTACATTTGTCTGCTGGGAGGGAATATGCCAATCATCTGAACTTATAATTTGAGTACACTTGAACAAAATCACCAAAGATGGATGCATAGGCCAAAGTACCAGAGTGGACTGACCTCTTGAGCTCCATCAACTCTGTGTGCCTTGGATACAATTAGCTTTCTGGGTCTTCAAAACTGATGGTGAAATGTGGTCCTTAGGCAGTCCACAAAAATTCAGCCCTCTCAGAGTTTGGGCCTAGGCTATTAGTCAGCCCTTATCTTTATCTTACACGAAATTGAACACAGAACCTACCACTGTTAAAGATTATCATCCAATTACATGGATATTAAATTTTCATGTTGTATCTAGACCTTTTGGCTCATCTTAGTTCACATGACAAACCACAGTACCATTTAAACACAATAGGATTTTGATTCTCATGCATAAGTGTTTAAGAAGCAGTGTTTCAATTAGTATCACCAATGAAATTTAAAAGAAACAACTAAAATACATATTTTGCTAATGCTTGTGGTGTATCTGGGAGTTCCTTAAATGCTGTTGACTAGTTTGGAAGACAGTGATTGATGCCCTAATTATGAACCTGGGAACATCAGCAGGGTACTCATGGAGCACCATGCCGAGAGCAGGAGCTCAGGGCTCGGGTGGACCTGGGTCTCATTTCTGGCATATCCTCCTATTCATTGCATGAAATGGACAATGCGTGAGGCCTGCCTGAACTTCAGAATCCATTTTGTAAAGTAAGAATTAAGTATACCTACCTAAAAAGTGAGAAATGATGAGCATTTCTTGTCTATCAGCAACACTTAAATGGTAACCTGTAAGTCATTGCTCTTTGGAAGACATGATTAAAATTAAGCAGAATAATCCCAATAATGATTCCCAAATATTCTGCCCGTAAGAGTAACAAAAAATAAATAATAAACACAAAAAGTGGTCCTATGATAGCTCTATTCCACAATTCTGTTTGTGTGTGTGTGTATGTGCGTGTGTGTGTGTGTATGTGCGTGTGTGTGTGTGTATGTGCGTGTGTGTGTGTGTGATTTTTTCGTTATTGCTGATATCTAACCTGATGCTTCTCAGTTTTATTGGTAAAATCGTGAATGTTTGGTTTAATCTGTTAAAAATCATAAATATAATTTAAATTCAGGTATTTATCTCTCTGGTTAGTAATTTAGCCCCTTTGAACATTTTATGTTTCTTTGTTATGCTAGGAGGGTAGGTACAGCCTAGAAGAACTCTGCAGAACTCACGTCTTGGCAGATGTTGGCAGTAGCTTATGACAGTGGATATAACTGCTTCATGTACTAGGATTCAGAAAAGGATGCTTCTAGATCTCTGTCTGCTACTCTTCATGTGACAATTTAGCCAGTTCCTGGCTGTCTCTTCTGTGTCAGACACTGTGTGCACATTTGCTCTCACTCTCAAAGCAACACACAAAATGTATTCTTCCTCCCAGTTTCAAATTACACAACTCCAACAACAGCTAACTAAAGATCAGAGAGGTTAAGCTACTTACCTAAAGACGAACAGTAAAGTTACACACTAGATTCATTTCCATTTTTGACAATCTCAAAGCCCTGTTTCTTTCCATTTCACCATGTTGTCCTTCCTCATCTTTTCTAAGCCCCAGTTTCACCTTTTAAATGCTCTAATACGTGCTCTGCCTACTTCATTAAGTTGTTAAGATCATTCAAGAAGAAAATATGTATTCAAAGGCCTACATTACATAAGGCTATACAACTGTGGAATATTACCATTCTCTAATGAGATTATTAAAATATAATATTTGTAAACTTATGTGTATTAATCAATTCTATGTTGATTGTAGTCATATTTTAAGAATAAAATCAGAACTGATTTGGAGTGAGGAAAGGAAAGTAATGGAGAAGAAGTCAACACTTACTGAATACTTGTTAAGTGTTAAGAATGCACCATATTTCATGTAATATAAATATTATATTATTGAGGCTAAATAATTGTCAATACAAGTCTTATGAGATCTTACTTTATTAAAAAGGGGCAGGAAATGAGGATCATATATGAAACAACATCCCTGGTCCAAGTGGCAGAGTCAGGATCCTCACCATTTTGGTCAGGCGTCAAATCCTACAGTCTTTCTAAGACAGCACCTGACTCATGGCAAAGTGATCGAGAAACAGAATCCCCTGGTGTTCAGGCCAGAGCTGGCCAGATGGTACAGAAGATTATAAGCACTGGCTTTCAAATGGTCTTGCCTATACAGTCATCTGAGAGGGCTTGTTGGGAATAACAAAGAAATACTACCATTTAGATGGTTGGTGTCAGAGACCACCCAGGAGTGAGTTTAGGGATGAGCTCTGTGAAACTGCAAACTAACACTGTTCACCATTCCAATCAGTCAGTCAGGAAAATCAGTTTCCTTCTGAATTCTGTTACTGACATTAGTGACTGAACAACCTTGCACATATTACTTACAGAACTCAAGTTCTTCACCTGTAAACTAGGGAAAGTAATAGCCGGCTCTCTAGATCAGCAGGAGCTGAAGGTAAGTAAATGCCAGTTGCCATTCCTACTTCTCTAGGGCATACTGTATCTTAAGCTTCTCAGAGGATTTCTGAAGCGCTGTCATTTATCTGGTAGGCCTTCAATTAACCAGCTCTACCATTGTCTTCTTGATATTTGAAATGATTATTCCTGGTGGTTTGGGAGGCCCCTGGAAATCCAAAGAACAACACTATTGAGGAGCTGCGCCACAGTATAGACAGAGACAGCCAGAGAAATAGCCATGTAGGTAATAGACAAGTAATACTCATAACAGAGAAGCCAAATAAGTAACACTGGTGTAAAGTAATAAAAAGAGTATTGATAAAAAGTTCAGACATATCGACATCTTTTAAAATCAAAGTATCCATATTTCGATGATAGGTATTTTCTTTTCTGTCTCATTCCAGTTTGTTTGCTTTATCCAATAAAAACCTGGTAGAGATGACTCCCGGCACTTTTCAAGAGTAAGAATTTAACCCCAACTTTAACCTCACTTTTGAGCTTCTTACTCTTGTGAGTGGAAGGATGTCTGCGTGATTCCAAAGTCTAAGTCTCCTCTACACCAAAGCAGAAAGAAAATCGTATTACTTTAGAAAATGTTAAAAATATATTTCCACAGGGCTCCAGGAGTTAACTTCTACTTTGAGTGACCTACTTTGAATGGAGGCTTGCTTTCTAGAGGGCTTACTTAATGAAGGTCAGCCAGGAAAGCCAGCCATGGGGCCTGGTCTTTAGATTTCAGTTGCAAACAGTCGGGGAGTCCAAGCTCCAGGAAAAGAAGATTGAAAACATTTAGTCTTTTAATTTTCTGTGGGTAGGTATCCTGATTCTTTCTCCCAAAAGAATGAAAGGATCTTTAACAATTGAGTTAAGGGCTTTCTTCTTGCTCCTTTGATGCTATATATAAGGCCCAGACTTCCACGTTAGAAACACATTTTTACTTGCTGCTCAGGTCTTTCCTAATGATCATTTATGACAAGGAGATGACCATGAGATGCTCACTCAGAAGAACTGGCCTAATGAGTTTACCTGAACAGCGTGGAGAGCACCAAGGGATCTAGGCTGAGGTGTCCGTCTCCTGTGAGGAGGGGCGGCAGTGCAGAGACCTTGGGGCACTGGAAATTAGTAAGGCGGCGGGTTGAATTCTTCTTGATGCTAAGCAGTGCCCTTCAGCAGAAAACCTCCTGATAGGTCCGTTTTAGACTTGGTTTCCTGTGAAATGCAGCCACAGACCTGAGAGGTCTGACCTGAGGGCTGGCAGGACTTCCTCTTCTTAGGTTGGAGTGCAATACGTGAAGCTTTCAGAGGCTGAAATCTTCCAACGCAAAGGGTGTTTTTAAAGACACACGGTGTCCTTATGTGGCACTTCATAGTTACCAGAACACAATAAAAGGAACTGCTGGGCAACACTCAAGCATAGAAGGTGGGTTTTGCGAGTCTCACTTTATATGAATAGTGGACATTAACTATCTTTTGGCTTAATTTTGCAATGGCTTCCTGAGACCATCCCCGACACATGGACCAGGTGTTAAGGAAAGAACCTGGGAACTAAAGGAGAAATGCCTGCCTCTTATTCTTGCTGTATTAATTATTAGCTATGGGATCTTGGGCACTTTGAAGTTTATTTCTCAAGTAGTTTGAGTGATAATAATATTTGTATTTTAGAAAGTTTTTTAAAAAATGAGGGATAATTGAGGATTATATTTCCTTCATTGAGGAAATGATATTTCCTCAATTGTGATGGAAGGATAATATTTATATTTTAGAAGTATTTCAATAAATAAACAAAATATTGTAAATAAAGGCATGCAGTAATGTTTGGGCACATATCAGCTGCTTAATACATTTTCTTTCTGCCTTAATCTTGGTCCATTTAAGCTGATCTTGCCGAGTGCCTGTTTCCTCTTCTGGAGACTTGACACTCTAGTTTTATATAAATTGATGTTGAATTCCATAACAAACTCCAACATTATTTACAAACTCCAACATTATTTACAATAAATTCAAAGGTAGAAGTTTATATTTTCTTGGGTAAATAACTCTGGTTTTGACTTAACAGACACCCCAAGGAAAACATGAAAATAAGCACTCTTTGAATGCTAATTGTGAGTCAGTTACATTGCTAAGCAACTTGCAAGCATTATCCTCCTTAATCTTACTAATAACCGTGTAAGGAACATATTTAAAATCCCATTTTGTAATTGTGAAAACTGAAGACTAGGGAGACTCGAGTAGTTTAACCACTTTATTAATTAGCTTTTGCTGCATTAGGGGTTTAAAGCAGTAACCACTTTATTTAGTTCATAATTGTGTGTGTCACTTGCTCACTTCTTTTGGTCTGGACCCGTATTAATTTTCTGGGGTTTTCATAACAAAGGACTGAGCCCTGAGTGGCTAACAAAACAGAAGGTCAAATTGTATTGTCTCACAGTCTGGCCTCTGGAAGTCTGAGATCAAGGAGTCGGCAGGGTTGGATCCTCCTGAGAGCCATGAGGAGAAGATGTGTTCCAGGCCTTTATCCCTGGCTTGTGGGTGTCTTTGTATCCTTGTTTTTGTGTTTACATGGCATTCTCCCTGTGTCTTTGTCCAAATTTCCCCTTCTTATCAGGACAGGAGTCACAGTGAATGATGGCTCACCCTAATTAACCAATTTTAACTTGATTACCTCTTTAAAGACCCAGTCTCCATGTCAGAAGGCATTCCAAGGTAGTGGGGGGTTAGGACTTTAACAAGTGAATTTTAGCAGGGACGTATTCGACCCATAACAAGACCTGATCATCTGGTCTGTGCTAGTGGGTTGAGAGGCAGTTGGATGATCTAAGATTATCACACTCATGCATCTGTTTGTTGGCAATCATGTCAGCCAGGTGCCTCTGTTCTCCTCTGCATAGCTTCCTGTTATCTAGTGGCCAGCTAGGCCCATGTACACGGTGGGTTTGGGGCACTAAGGGCAGTGGGAGAGGGGAAGCTCCAGCCTCCAGCCTTTTCCAGGCCTCTGCTTGCATCCTAGATGCCATGGTCCCATTGGCCAAAGCAGGTCACATGGCCAAGTTCAGAGTAAATGTGGGAGAAGACTATTGAAGGGGTGAATGAAGAAAACTGAATTATTGTGGTCTTCACTGGCAAATAATCTAAAAATGCATGTTCACATCCAACTGGTGGCTAGACTGCAATAAGAACCCAAGTCTAATGATATGAATATTTCTGCTTTTTACTCACGAAGAATTGAAGACAGTTTGGTTTAATGAGAAAGTTGATAATGGTGTAGGTGATATTTATACCTTTTTTTCTTGGAATATCATTCATTAATTTATTATCTATTGAATATATACCATGCAATAGCAGCTCTATTAGGTGCTGAAAAATACAATTAGATAAGAGATATACCTAATCTTTTGATGGAGCTTACACCCTAGAAGAGGTGAAAATAAATGAATGGACTTCAGATATATATAAAACTACAATTTGTGGTAAATGCAATGAATAGTGCCTGATCAGACATGTATTGATTTAACAAATAGATATTCACATCCTCTACCTACTATTATCAGCCACTGGGCAAGCTGTGGGGATATAGAGGTGAAAAAAAAAAAAAACTTGTCCCTACCTTCATGGAGTTTCGAATCTAATATAATAGAGAGGTATTGAACAAGAAATCAACCATCAAGATGATGTATTCAGAGACAGGAACAAAGAGGGCTCTGAAACAAATAGGAGGCGAATGTGTTCTACTCTGTGAATTCAGACCAGATTTCCTCTGGGGAAGTGACAAGAGAGCTGAGGTGTTGACAATAGGTAGAAATTTGCTGGAGCAGAAATGGAGAAAAAAGAGGAGGGAAGAGGAGAGAAGGAAGGAAGGAAGAAACAAAAGAAGGCTTCTAAGAAAGAAAGAAGCAGGAAAGGGAAGAGGAGGGAGGGGAGAAGGGAAGGAGTAAAGGAGGTGTCCGGGAGCACATTCAAGGCCAAAGATATTGTCAATCTGGATGCCTGGGTGGGAAAAACAGCGTAGCTCACTGGAGGAGCCTATATAGCGAAAGGTGGCTAGAATGGAGAGGGAACAAGGAAGAGCGTGACACAGAAGCCACAAAAGAGGCTCAGTCTCAGGCCAGCTGCAAATTCCAACCCGCATGTTCTTGCTTCCTGTCTCACATTCCACAGTTAGAGGGACTCCCTTGCATTCATCTTCTCTTTGGGTGATAATTCATTTTGTGTTCATTGCTTCACGAGTTGTTGCCTCTTATCCCCCATATCCCTCCTGCATAGTTTATTGGGTTCATGGATCCTGAGTCTTAACAAGAAGTATAAATCCAGAGAAGTTTGGGTTTTGCCAACTAGGTTACGGTTATCCAGATGTTTCACACAGTGGCTGCCTAGATCTGGGCAAGGAATTTGACTGTTCTGGGAGCCATATGTAACTTGAGGATGATAACACTTACTCAGAGGAGTGGCTATTAGGATAAAATTACTTACCTCCTGCAATGGGCTAGCATGTGCCTGGCTATAATTAGCATTAGCCCGCTTGGCTTTTGTTAGGCCTGTCTCCCAGTGCCACTAAAGTGTAGTATGGGACCACCAGAAATACTGAGTTGTGGGTAAGTGATTTAACAGAGGATGTGCGATGTGTGTAGAGCTAAATTTATGTTCAAATGGGACATTTCTGAGTCAGTGCTTGACCTAGTGATTCTGTCAAGTTTTCACTTTCTGGATAGTCTACTCAAGGCATGAAACTCTTGGGTACATCATGTGGAAGAATTACAGGGAGAGAAAAAAAAAAAAACAAGGGGAAAACCCAAAGAGAACTTTTAAGGTCAATCATATTCAAGGAGGACCATGGTGCCTGGATGGCTGGGAAAGAGCTTTTCCTGGTTCTTGCATGGCCTGCTGGGAGGCTAATTTGCAAGGCTGTCAGGTTTTGGAGTTACACTGGCTTAGGTCAAATCCCACCCAGTTACACTAATTGGATAAATGTAGATGAGTAATATAACCTGACTGATTCTCTCCTTTCTCCCCTTTAAAAAGAGGTATACTACTACTAACCTCTTGGCATTGTTAATGTATAAAATGATAAAATTCTCTTGCAAATACAGGCAGGTAAGAATATACAGGTGTAACACATCTGTTAACAACCTGAAATCTATTCAAAGAGAAGATGTTTAAAATGTTTTTGAGCTTCGGCTATGCATTTAGTGCACATGAAAAGAAACTGACATTTTTGTCTCTGCTTTAAATATCATTTTATTATTTTAACCTTTTAATTTTGAAACAATTATAGACTCACAAGAAAGAAAAAAATAGTACAGAAGGGTCCTATGTAGCACCTATCACCCAGTTTCCCCCCGAGAAACAGATTTCTTATGAATAAACATTTTGTGCAGAAACAGATTTGATTCTTAATTCACTTCCTCTTTCTAAAATTGAGGCAACGTGCTGGGGGAAAAATAAAAGATGGCAAAACCTTACCTAACCTTACCACTTTCTCGCTGTTTTTGCTATCTAAGGTTTCTTTTCCTTTCTTTCTTTCTTTTTTTTTTTTCGGGGGCGACGAGGTCTTACTCTGTCACCCAGACTGAGTGCAGTGATGCTATCATAGGTCACTGCAGCCTTGAACTCCTGGGCTCAAGTGATTCTCCTGCATCAGCCTCCTGAGTAGTTGGGACTGCAGACACACGACACTGCACCAGGCTAACTTTCTTTAGTTTTGTAGAGATGGGATCTCCCTATGTTGACTAGACTGGTCTCAAACTCCTGGTCTCAAGCAATCCTCCCATTTAGGCCTCCTAAAGCGCTGGGGTTACAGGTGTGAGCCACTACACACTGTCCTTTTTTGAAATGTTTCCACCAAGACAAATTTAAATAAAGAAAGAAATCTTTGGTTTGGGTAAACACCCTGACACTATTCGGTGTTTGGTTTCATCCCTTCAGCTGGTCGTGACTGCCAAGTTCAGGCTCCTGTCAGGCAGCTGGTCTCAGGTGGTATCAAGGCCTGGAGTAGCACCTTGCAACTTACACAAACATACACCCTCAAAACACAAAACAGAACTATTGAACACAACCAAAGAAGGGTGTGTTGTTTGTTTTAAAAATTCCTAGTTCAGAGTGCTATCTCCTGCAATGGATCAAAGCCCATGCATTTTTTTTTTTTTTACAAATTATATGAGTGGAAACCTGTGTTAATTAGTGCCAGCATCTCTGATTTATTACAGTTTAGCACCTGTTTACATTGGTGCCTTGGGCAGTTTGACTCCAGGCCCTTGAGAGGAGATCAGCTCACACTAATTGCTGTTCCCTCTCATCTCATAGCCTGTCTCCTTCAGGACACATGCTATGAGCCTCCCCACAATTAGCTGTGATTTCTGTTTCACAACGTGCTAAAACTTTTGAAAGTGGAATCTCCATGTGAGCTGAAGTCATGTCCTCTGCTGGATTTCAGACGCGCTGAATTTAAACTGCCATGGTCTATGGCATGAGTTAGACAATTTTCATGGCTGCTAAGAAATAACTCCCTGGTCAACACCTCAGTAAATAAACACGGTTGGCATTCAAACACATCTGGTCAAGTCCGGGAACTATGTTGGGGTGGGAGTGTTCCTACTTTACTCTCTCCAGCAAGGCCCTGCTTCCTGGCCCAACCACCCCGACTAAAGCATCCCACAGGACAGAAGAACCCAACATGGGTAAATCCAGGGCTCAGTATAAGAGCTCATCCGGCAGAGGCAAAGGGGCATTTTGAGGATAACACGGTTTCTGACTTTGTATTGATTTCCTAGCCTCGTTTTGTTGCATTCGTGTCTAAGTTCTTTGGAAACCACAGAAGCAGAAGTGGTATGTGAATGTAGAAAGAGCTCTTTTTGAAAATCTCTGCCTTGGTTTCCTTTACCTCTCCCAATTCTTCTTTAAAAAAAGATAGAAGTTTATCAATGAATAAATATCCATTAATTACAAATTCATTGCTGAGCTCACACTACTTTTCTCCAGAAGGACCTCATGAGGCTAACATTAATTAAGACCTCAATATATGCTATAATTGTGCTAGGCACTTTGCATAAATGCATAATTTAATCATTACAATAACGCCTCTGTGTTAGTATCATTATTGCTGTTATACTTTTGACTATACCAGTCTCGGAGTCACCAAGTTCTCACAACACTGGTGAGAGATTCATTCATGTCCCACTGTCTCCATGAGTCCCCTTTCAGCTTTGGCACCATAAGGGCTCTCAGAACATTGGTAGCTCTGTTCTAAGGAGGCCATGGGAGCAGGTAGAGGCAGAGGCTACTGTACTTGGTGAAATGCCAGTAATAAATAAATGTGTAAGAGAAAGTGCAGTGCAACAAAAGAATGAAACAGGATAATGAAATGAAGAGTGTGGGGTGGGAACTTTATATATGGAGGTCTAAGTCTGCATCTCTGCAGAGGTGAAGTTTGAGCTGAGGTCTAAGTGATGAAAAAGACCCAGCCAAGTGAAGCTCTGGAGGGGAGAGATTTCCAAGTAGAGGAAACCCATGAGAAGTTCCAAGGAAGAATTAGCTTTGGGGGTCTAATATATATTAATAGGTATTGGGATATACATATGTATAAGTTTTAATATGTATTGGGGTATACATAATATGTATAATATGGGGGTATAATATGTATTAATAAATTACAAACTCCTTGAGGGTGGCCACAGTTATTTCTCATCTTGGAATCCATTGCAATACTAAGGACCCACCTTGTATCACCCAGCAATGGTTGAACTGAAATGATGATAGTCTAAACCTCACATTTTCAAATGAGAAGGTGGAGTCCTAACTACGTGAAGTGACTGGCCACCAAGGTGAGTAGGGAAAAGAACCAAGACAGAGACTTAAGTTCCAAATCTTTTTCCAGCTCAGCATAGCTATGTTTCTCAATTCTACATTTAAATGGCATCCATTGCTAGCAATTTATCTTGAGCAGAGCCTCGTTTAGACAAATCTGGCTGGGAGTGTGACATTATCTATAACAGCAACAAAAAAATCTGCTTTGGGTTATTTGCCGAATACTTTTCCCCAAGGTTAAAAACACTGTAGTATTTTTAAACCATGCTGGCAAAATTATTCCCTGGGCAGAGGCTAAATTGTTGCCAGGGTCTCCAAATTGGCAGGGCAAAGGGCCCCATACCATCTGTCCTCAAATTGGTTGAATTTAGGCCTTGAAGCAAGAATCAGATTAGGAAAGAAAAAAACAGCGTGAAACACTGCCGAGGAATCTCTCGATGAGCTTCGTGTTAGTACATGTGATTATTAATCTATGGGTGGGACAAAGAGACTCCTAGAATAGAAGATAAGAGAAATGAAGCCAATTTCAACACTTGAAATAAAATTAGATCTTTGACTTTTTTACAGGGACAGGACTTTTCAACTTTCTCATTCTCTCTCCCTGCCTCTCTCTTTTTAAATGTTTTTTTTTTCTTTTCTTTTCTAGAAAGAATGAGAAAGCAACCAGAATTACTTTCCTCTTTTTAAGACAAGTAGAAATAATAATAGCTGGTGTAAATAGAGTAACTGACACTTTTTCCAACATTTTCCTGTACTTTGTTTTCCTTTATTTGAAGTTTAGTCTACAATGTACGAACTCCTCAGCATAATGTTTTGAGACACAAAGAGGTTAAGTTCCAAGTCTTGCCTGGATCCTACAGCTCATAAACTATTGGGCAAGGACAAGCTCAGATCTTTAACCCTCAGATCACTTGCCCTTGCCAGTATTTTAACAGAGATATAGCAAAGTTGAAAGTGAGGGCCGCATTCACAGGCAGCAGTTGGTGATCCCGTGACTCACGTTCTAAGCCTGAACTTCTTTGCACAGCTTCATGGTCTCCTTGAACGTGAATGCTCTGAGACTGGGGTTTTGAGTGGCAACGTGGCTCCCTAATGATCAGATCCACTCATGGAAAATTCTCAAACTATTTTATGACAGACTAAGATCCTAACAAGGAGATTATACAAATGCAAAATGTGGAGGAAAGAATTCTAAGGCACAATAACGAGAAAACAAGGAAACGTTTTCAAAATGCATGCTACGAGAGAGTGGGGTTTTGTCTCACTTGAAATCTAACATGTAGAATATTCTCAGCCACATAGTAGGTGCTCAGTGAATATTAATAAAGGAATGATAAAACCTCCATGAGGCTTGGGATTTATCTGTATTGTTCATGCTCTCCTCCCAGCATCTACAAGAGCACTTGCTCAGCCTTGTAGATTAGCAGAGGGAAAAGAGGAAAAGAAAGGGTTAAACAGACTTCCTAATTTATGCCATATAATTTGACCATTAAGCCAAACTGGTCCATACTAAGTCTTAGATCAAGGCATGGCTCCTGCATTGAGAGATTGTCTTATGTGGATTGAGCATGTATGCTGATCAATCTGGGGACATAATTTTCATGACAGGCTGGTTAGCGTATATGTAACGCACTTCAGCTGGGGAAGAAGCACTGATTCTGGGCCATTCGGGAACCAGCTGGACTTGCAAGATAGCTGTTTTATTTGGTTATCCTTGAGCCTGGTATAAGGAGCCTGGTAACAATGAATGTAAAAGGGATTCTTAGGTGTAAAAGCAATGTGAAGTGATTCTGATGTTCCTGATGGGAGAAAAGACTCAGGAGCAAAGTTGGTTATAATTACAGACTGTATTTGTTCAGCGATATTTTGGTTTTGGAGCCTGCTCTGGGTTGAATTGCCTCTCCTAAAGAAATATGTTGGAGTCTTAACTCCCAGTTACATTAGAATGTGACCTTATTTGGAAAAAGGGTCTTTGCAGATGTAATCAAGTTAAGATGAAATCACTGGGGTAGTCCTTAGCCAAGATAACTCGCACCCTTAATAAAGAAGAGAGCTGTACAGAAAAGAGAACCCCATTTGAAGAAACAGAGACACACAGGGAGAAGACAGCCATGGGAAGACAGAGGCAGATATTGGAGGTATGTGGCCACAAGCCAAGGAATGCCTAGGGCTGCCAGAAGCTGAAAGGGGCAAGGAAGTGTCCTCCCCTAGATGCTTCGGAGGGAGCACAGCCCTGCCCACACCTTGATTTAGGACTCTGGCCTCCAGAACCCTGAGAGGACTCACTTCTGTTGTTGTAAACCACCCAGTTGGTGGCACTTGTTCCAGCAGCCCTAAGTGCCTGATACAGAGCCATACATTTACAACTCTGATGCATCATTGTTTTGAAAATTCCTATAGAAAAACAACATTTATGCCTGAAGAGTACACATTTCTAGTTCCCTATCCCTTTTAATCCTCAGTGAAACAATTGTTTTTAATAAATGTGATCTCAAATTAAGGATCTGAGATTTCTTAGGGATGCATATGGACCATAACCATGTGTTGCAGAGTGAGGAGATCGCAGTTTGAAACCATTTTGCAGCTCCAGTGGCCAGAAATCCTATGAATAGCAGCTATAATTTGTTTAAATAGCACTTGAGATAATGCAGTCAAATATTCTACGCTTTTCAACAAAAAGACTGTCGTATCTTCTGGAGATGGTGTACCAGCTTCTTCAGCATTTGCTATTGGTGGTGGTAGAGGCGAGGAAACCATTCCTAGGCCCTGTCCCTAAATCACCCCTGAGGATCCTACAATTGCCACGTCAGTCTTTTCAGCAGCAGAAGCACCAATGACATAAGTACAGCCAAATATACTGCCTCTTTTGCTGATTCATACTAGATTCCCAAATTCTATTTAATTTCTATCCGGCCAGGTGGGACCAAGTATGGGCCTTCAGCTTAGTATTCACACATTTAGACACCTTGAGCCTGAAGGTAAGGAACAAGGGCACTCACACACAGTGGCTGGGGATGTGCTTACACCCAGGAACTGTGCATGTATAGTCATGCACTGCCTAAGGCTGTTTTGGTCAATGATGGACTGTATATACAACGAAGGTCCCACAAAGTTATAACACCATAATTTTACTGTACCTTTTTCATGTTGGATAAGTTTAGATACACGAATACTATTATGTTGTGATTTCCTACCATATCCAGTGCAGTAATATGCTGTACAGGTTTGTAGCCTAGGAACAATAAACTATACCATATAATCTAGTTGTGTAGGAGGCTATTGTTTCCCAGGTTTGTGTAAATACACTCTACAATGTTTGCACAACTATGAAATCACCTAACGATGCATTTCTTAGAACTCACCCGAGTCATTTAGTGACTCATGACTGTATTATGTTATGGTGGTATATACTACCAACATTTCTCAGGGTGGGCATGATTTCCATTTAAAAAGAAGGAGATCATGCAGCATATGTCCTTCTGTACCTGGCTTATTTCACTTAGCCTAATGTCCTCCAGCCTCACTCATGTTGTTGCAAAGATAGAATGTTCTTTTCTAACGCTAAATAGTGTTCCATTTATCCATTTATCTGTTGATGGGCAGTCAAGTTATTTCCATATCTTGCCTACTGTGAATAATCATGCAATGAACTCACGGAAGTAGAGAGTAGCATGGTGATTGACAGAGGCCTGGCAGGGATGGAGGAGTGGACTGGGAAAGGGGAGATATTGATCACAGGATACAAAGTTTCAGTTAGACAGGAGGAGTCAGTTCTAGTAAGCATGATAACTATAGTTAAGAGTAATGTATTGTATATTTCAAAATTGCTAACAGAATACATTCTAAATGTTTCCATCACAAAGAAAGGATAAGTATGTGAGTTGATGGATTTGTTAATTTGCATGATTTAATCATTCCACAATGTATACATGTGCCATAACCTCACATTGTACTCCTTAAATATATGGACAATTATTATTTAATTGACAATTATAATTTCTCAATTTATAATTTAGTTGACAATTATTATTTGTCAACTAAAAATAAAAAATGAATAAAAGGAAGGAGATTGAAGCTGTGAAAGCTTGAATGTTATAAAATCAGAAAGCAGCTGGGTCTGTGCTTTAACTAGCTCATCCCTGGCCAACTCCAAGCCCTTCCATGCTTCTCCTTTTCTCTTAAGCTAAACTCAGTGGCCCTCTCTGTGCCTGCTTCTCTTTAACCCTGTCCTGGCCCGTCAGGGCCTCCCAGATCTTATGATAACAGAAGCAAGTTATGAGAAGGCGGATGAAACCCTCTCTTCTGTGTCATATTCTCGGAGTTTGCTTCCGTATCCCCACAGCCTGGTCAAGGTCAGCTTTCCAAGTACATGGTGCACCAGCCTATTTTGTACAGAGGTAAGCATAATGAAGACGGAAGAGGAGAGGCATTTCCAGCTCAGAGTTTCATTTATTACCCCTATAGAGCATTCAATTCCCCTGCCTTGTCTTTGAGAATCTCATCTTGTCCTCGATCACAATTAGAGCTTTTTTTTTTTTTTTTGACAGGGTCTTGCTCTGTTGCCCAGGCTGGAGTGCACTGGTGTGATCTTGGCTCACTGCAACCTCTGCCTCCCGGGTTCAAGCAACTCTCCGGCCTCAGCCTCCCGAGTAGCTGGGATTACAGGTGCCTACCACGCTGCCCGGTAAATTTTTGTATTTTTAGTAGAGATGGGGTTTCACCCTGTTGGCCAGGCTAGTCTCAAACTCCTGACCTCAGTTGATCCACCCACCTCGGCCTCCCAAAGTGCTGGGATTATAGGCTTGAGCCACTCCACCCAGCCCAGAGCTTCTTATCTAAGTAGATGGCGTGAGGATGAGGTTGAGTCTGGAATCTGTATCAGATGGGTCTCGTGTGCCACCACAGGTCTTTTTTGGCCTTGCCGTTCTTTGGTCCTAGGTCATCTGTTTAGACCTAGCTCTGGCTACAGACACACTCAACATGGGCTTCATCTGCCCCCTTTGCTGCATCTGCTCCATGTCTACTTTGCAACCTGCCAACACCCAGCCTGATGTCTACGCCTTAAGCTTCCTGCTGCAGCACTGAGCAACCCAATTGCTGCTAAGGCATGAGATGCTTTAGGGCTTGCTTGGGGCTCGTGCACCAACCACCTGGCAGTCTAGGGGAGTTGAAACTCTGTGGGTTTTAACATTGGAAGATGTAAGCTGGCAATAAACTCTTTGCCCTTTTGTCCTCCAGAGAAACTCCTCAGGACACAGTGGCCTGTAAGGGCCGTAGGAGAAGAGCACCACAAGAAAGTGAGACGGAGCACTCCTTGGGCATGATACAAAGCACTCAATAGCCGAAAGTCTTCTCCTTCTGTTGGCTCTCCTTCCCAGCCTGCCACTTTCCCATTTGCCCTCATTCCAGCCTCCCTAGGATTGCCTTCTCAAATGAAGTAGTCAATCATAAATGCTTTAGGTTCTGTTTTCTGGGAAACCCATGTCAAGACAAGCTCCCTCTAAGATTGAGTTTACTGTGTTCTCTCTGGATCAATCAGGATATTTGTTAAAAATGCAGATTCCAGGGCCCTTCCCCAGACCAATGATTAAAATCTTTGGATTTCAAATGTAGGACTGTGCATTCTAAACAGTTTCTCCTGGTGATTCTTATGCACATTATAGTCTGAGAACATGCAGTCTAGTCTAGACTGAGGAAGAGGTCAGGGTATATAATCAATTTTTGGTGTCCTATTTCTTGGAACAATTGAAAGATCTCCAGCTATGAATAGCAAACCGAACTGTCACCCCTCAACCTTTCTACATTTTCTGCCACAGGTGAATGGTTCCAGACACTCATGATTGCAAAAGAAATATTAAAAACCCTTCATAAAAGTCAGTTGTGCACCTGGACTCAGGGTTACCATGGAGATTCAAGGCAGCAATCTCACTGATGCTGGCTCCGTGCCTTCTCTCACCCCAAAGTCACCTATGAGGAATTCCTGAGTTTTACTGTGGTTCATTCAACATCCGGAGTTCAGAGACATGAATACTTGAGCAGGCCGGGGCTTCGTGAGAACTAAAGCAATGTTAGAAGAGCCCGCATGACTGCCTTAATGAGGAAGACTCTGCTGGAACTGGGGTCAGGGTCTCCAGGAAATTCCAGTCCATCATCTCCCTTGGTGAGCAAAAGAAGCTACTGCTGGTCCTTGCAAGCATAAGTGCAATGAAAACAGGATTATGGCGATGGATGACAGTGTGAGAGAGAAAAGAATTATCACCTTCTTCCCCTTCCCCAAATAATTCATTCTCTAAGTTCAGCAGTCCAACAAGAATGGCTTCTCATGCCAGAGTAGACTCTTCTTGTATTTAGGAGGGCCACTGGGTGTGTAGAGAATAAATTTGCTTTTAATTTTCTGTCTGCTAGCTCCTCCTTGGTGAAGCTGCCTACTGGTTCCCAAACCTAAATTGGCTCTTCACTCTCCTGGGAACATTGAACTGTACCCAATCCTTCTAAATTTTGATCTACTCATTCGAACAATAGCCACCTTGCCTTTGCTTTTTTGAATTGTGAGAATAAAATGAGGCTCATCAAAGAATCGTGATATATAATATGAATCCAAGAAATTGTAGATACTAATCCTCATCCTCTCCATCATCATCATCATCAAACAGAACCATGAAGACCAGAACAGGGTATATGTCTATGGAAGTGCTGACTGTTTTGTGTTAATTTCTGTAACATAAGTAGGTGTGTGGGGGTAAAAGCTGCAATAAGCAGATTGTAGTTCGGAATTAAGACCTTTATGAGAGGTGAACATCCATGAACTATTAACTCAGGAGGTGGTTTGTAAATTCCTTGTCTATATAGTCATGTGTCTGTAAATTGGAAGCCTCTGGTGGTGAGAGTGGTGTCATTGGTGGTGGTGATTTTACACTAGATAACATTAAAGACAATTTCCAAACTAGCAAATATAGGGTTTTATTAAACATTATTCTTAATACATTTATAAACATGGTTAAGTTTACAGGAACACTCTGAGGGCAAGGTCCATACTATAGTTGAATCTTTGACCCTTGTACCTGGTGAAATACCCATGCCATTATTACACCCTTAGTAAATGTTAATTGCTAAGTGAATACATAAATAAATAAATGGGTGACTAATGGAATAATAAAATGTGACAATATGTATAAAACAGGTTTGTTCATATTTCTGAAAATCTGTGAAGCTAATTTTGTTCTTGGTGCTCTCTGCTTTTTCCTTTCATGCTCAGATCCACCTGTCCCTTCCGTCTCTTGATAGAGCTCTTTCCAAAATTATCATATTTCTCAGATATTTTCACCCCCCAACCAAAATCTTCAAGGAAAGGTCAGGGAACATCTTTCAACTTAAGTAGTGAAAGAGCTCTTGTGAACCCTAATTGCAACAGTTAGTTTTATGTGTCAACTTGACTGGGCCATGAGGTGCCCAGATATTGGGCCAAACTATATTCTGGGGATTACTGTGCAGGTGTTTCTGAATGAGATTAACATGTGAGTGAGTAAAGCAGATTACTCTCCCTGCTGCAGGTGGGTAGGTCTCATCTGATCGACTGAACACCTAAACAGAACAAGACGGCTGAGTAGGAGGGAACTCTTTTTGTCATGGCGGCTTGAGTGGGGACATTGGTCTTTTCCAGCCTTCAGACTCAGACTTAAAGATTGACTCTTTCTTGGTCTCAAGGGTGCCAACTTTTGAACTAGCACTTACACCATTGGCTTTCCCAGTTTTCATGCCTTTGAACACACACTGGTACTACACGTCGGGTGTCCTGGGTCTCTAGCTTGCTGATGGCAGATCCTGGAACTTTCTCAGCCTCCATGATCGTACGAGCCAATTCCTTACCTTTCTTTCTCTCTCTCTCTGTCTCTTAAACACACACATACATACCACATATGTGTGTGTATACACACACATACATACCACGTATGTGTGTGTATACACACACACACACATGCACAGTAATCCTTCCTGTTTGTGAGGATTGGATATAAAAACCCATGGATGTTCAAGTCCCTTACATAAAATGACATCGTGTTTGTATATAACCTATGTACATCCTCTCTCTGTCTCTCTCTCTCTCTCTCTCTCTATATATATATATATATATATATATATTTTTTTTTTTTTTTTTGAGACGGTTTTGCTCTTGTTGCCCAGGCTGGAGCACAGTGGCACCATGTCAGCTCACTGAAACTTCCGCCTCCCAGGTTCAAGCAATTGTCCTGCCTCAGCCTCCAAAGTAGCTGGGATTACAGCTGCCCGCCACCACACCCTGCTAATTTTTGTATTTTTTAGTAGAGATAGGGTTTCACCATGTGGGCCAGGCTGCTCTTGAACTCCTGACCTCAGATGATCCACCTGCCTCAGCATCCCAAAGTGCTAGAATTATAGGCATGAGCCACAGCACCCCGCCCCTCCATATATTTTAAATCAGCTCTAGATTACTTATAATACTTAATACAATATCAATGCTATGTACATAGTTGTTATACTGTATTTTTATTGGCATTATTTTTCATTGTTGTACTGTTATTTTCCTCTAATATTTTTTAATCTGTGGTTGGTTGAAACTTGTGGATATAAAGGACTGACTGTGTGTGCATACGTGTGTGTGTGTGTGTGTGTGTGTATATATATATTTCCTATTGGCTTTGTTTGTGTGGAGAACCCTGATGCAGTCATAAAGTTTTTGCATTTCAATAGAAATCAGAGAAGAAACAGGTTTCACAAAGGGAAGAATGGCTAGCTATGGAATAAGGCATAATGAGATGAAGAAGATGCTGACTTTGGGGGTAAAGAAACTGAGAATTACAATTAGGATAAATGAAATAGGCTACGTAGTACATCCAATATTAGAATTATTCAGTAAATGCTTTGGGAGCGATATGATTATTTTACAAGAAACTGAAGGTCATTGTGGTTACAACAATAGCTAGCAGGAGGAACATGAACCTTGGAATCAAAGCCTGTCTAACTCCAAAGCCAAATATATATCCAGGGTGACTTTACAGAGATCTTGGAATTATTTATTATTTTGCAAGACAGACTTAGGTGGGTTGTTATTATACATTCACAGGGGTTCACAGTTTCCAAAAATCTTTACCTCATTCAAATCTCAGAACCCAACTTGTGATGTAGGTGACATTTATAATTTTACAGATAAGGCAGATAAGGAAACTCAAGACATAGAAAAGAGAAGGATTTCTTAGTTATGCAGCTCAAATGCAGTGGTCGTCCTGGAGCTCAGGCCTCAGGACTCTGAGCCACGTGACACTTTATTTGGTGCAGGTGGGTCGTAAAGGGGTTTACATTCTTCTGTAAGCTGGTAACAAGCATGGGTGGGGAAAATTACCTATAAAAATCCCTATGTCTTTCATACAATGAAAGAAACATGGTTTTGTGTAAACAATGGCAAACTAATACACAAGTGCCATTGTGAAATGACAATATTGATTATATATATGTACATCTTATACATGTACAAAATGATGCACATATAATTACACAGATGTTTTGTATTCAAAAATAAAATTAGTCAACTGTTTTACTGCTTGAAACATTTCAGCAAATTGTTACGACTAAATTGCTGGAAAATCGTGATCACCGTCTGCACCCGTAAAAGCTTTTACCAGCTCTCTAACTTTTGCTTAGTCAAAATTTCTCTAAGCCCTCAACTTCTTCTTCCAATTCTTCCATAAAGATGTCCATGGAGCTATCACCATCCAACCTTCCTAGCCATGAATGAGATATAGCTGTTTCATTTGTTTGTCAATATTTTGACAAGGAAATGCTTAAACTCATGCTACAGATTTTGCAAGCAGACATTGTCAATTTCAGGCTTGGTTGCATCTATTGCCTGTGAATGTAAAATAAAATCTCCCCCTTAAAAGTATTGTCTTCCTTGCCTCTCTCTTAGCCAGTGTGGTTGAAGGTCCCCCATAAAATATATGTGTCCTGACCCCCCTTTATCAGACTGTGTGTGCGAGTACACAGCTGAAAGCCAGCATTATTTGCTGCTACTGCAAACCTTCACTGAATTCCTAGCCCTTGCCATGTCCTGTGCTGGATGCTGGGAGGAAAAATAAAATGCAGTCCCCTTTCTCAAGGAGCCTGTTGTGCTGTGAGATACTGAAAATAAATAGGCAAGTTGTTTGGTGAATGGAAGTGCAGAGATATGCATAAGGAGCTGGGAAGGAACCTGATAATATGCAGGAGCTGATCCTAAGAAACACTTAAACAGTGCTTGCCACACGCCACCATAGAAAAGGCTTCACATTTATTAGCTCATTTGATCCTTACAATTACTCTGTGAGGTAGATTGAATGATCCCCAATTTATAGATGGGAAAACTGAGGCACAGAAAGGTGAGGTGACATGGGGTCAGCAAACAAGTACAAGTACTTCTACTTAAAGTGAAATCCAGGTAGACAGACTCCACAGTTCATACTCTTAAGAGGAATCCCACACCATCTCAGTAGCGGTCAGTGGGAGAAAGCGTGGTTATGCAGCAAGAGGAAGTGGGAAGCACATTCCATGCAGAGACAGCTGCCTATTCAGAGGCAAAGGCACTGAGAATACATGGCAGGGGTGCAGATTTTCCGCTTGGCACACAGGTGTGAAGACATGAGAACCAAGAGGTGAGGCTAGACAGGTCAGCATATTTACCGTGCTCCTTGCATGTAAAGACGTCCCTAGTTTATTCTGAAGACAATGAGAAGCCATTGAAGATGTTTTACATACAGGAATGGCATGATCTAATTTCCATTTTCTATGAGGTCATTTGCAGGAGCAGATTTGTGGGTAAAGACCTGAAGCAAGGAAGGAAACAAGCTGAGAGGCTCTCACAGGTGTCCAGATACTAAGGGAAGAAAGGACATTGCAGGCAGGAAGAACACTCAGCTGGGAAATATGCACAAAGTAGACTTGAAAAAAATGGGCCATAAAGTGAAGAAGAGGAGAGTGCTGAGGACTATGGCCAGTTTAGATGGGCTGAAGGAAACACCTAAGATCAAGCAGGGAGGAGGAAGTTAGTCAGTCCTATTTTGGATATTTAGGACTGGAGCTACTTAGGAGATCTGCCGAGAATGATGCATGCACATCACAGGATGGATAGACATAGAAGTGCTGACAGGCAGCAAATCTGGGTAGAAGCACTAACTAAGAGCATCTTACAGCTGTGCTTATAGAATAGTGACATGTATATTTGACTATTTCTCAGGAAAGAGCATTCTGGAGGAGGTAGTCGCGCAGTCCAAGTCTTCCAGATGCCATTTTCTTGCACTACCATTTCTTGGATAGGAGTCTGGAATTCTGTCTCTAGTCAGGCTCACTCCTAAGTTGTAGAAGTTATCAGCCTTAAATGAATTACCATTTATGAAACACCTAGAATCCTGCCTGGAACTTGCAAGTGCTTATTAAACAAGTAAAATAAGCAGATGGACCCCCATTGAGATAAGAGCTGCACTTTCCCTTCTCACTTGATTTATGCTGGTCTTGGGTAGAAGAACAGAGGGAGAAGTCTGAGGAGCCAGCACCTTAGAAACGGCCAAGGATGACTGTGAGAAGGACCACTAAGAGACGAAGAGGAACTCCAGTGGAAGTGTATGTCATATGAGGTGCGTTTCTTTATGGAGGTGGCATCAACAGGGCAGCATTCAGCGCAGAGGACAATTAAGTTAAAAATAAAAACTGATCAATTAGATGTAGTATGCACCCCAAGGATGAGAGTAGGCGTGGGGGGCTTTGTGGGATTGTTAGTGATAACAGTCTAAATGTCTAATTTTTAGACCTGTTGGGTTCAGCTTTGAACCTGGAGTCACAGGCTAACTACACTAACGTAGTTATGAACACTAATGAACACTAACTACAGTGTTCATTCAGACGCCAGGAATCGGCTACTTTTTGTTTAAGTGACTCAACAACCATTTGTTGAGTACATAATATGTGACCAATACTGAGTCAACTGGTAGGAGAAACAGAACAAAACACATTTCTCAGGAGAAACACGTTTTGGGGTTTGTTTAATGTCTAGGCACGACTTGCCTGCACCCCCTGCTATGTGCTCCTGGGTTTCTTGTCTCAAAGCCATTTGTTTGCTGGATTCTGCATTCCTTAGTATAACCGAGAGGTACAGAAACTGTCTCACTGTAAGCTCTTAGAGAGCAGAATCTTTTCTGGGTCTATACAGTCATGTGTCACTTAATAAGGGGGATATATTCTGGGAAATGTGTCATTAGGCAATTTTGTAGTTATGCAAATATCATGAAGTTTACATATACAAACCTAGTTGGTATAGCCTACTACACACCTAGGCTATAGAGTATAGCCTATTGCTCCTAGGCAACAAATATGTATAGCATGTTACTATACTGAACACTGGAGGAAATTGTAACACAATGGTAAGTATTTTTGTATCTAAACATATTTAAACACAGAAAAGGTACAGTAATAATACAGTATTATAACCTTATGGGACCACTGTTGTATATGCATTCTGTTGTTGACCAAAATGTCATGTGGTGCATGATGTATTTCATTATATCCTGAGCACCTGTCACATAAACACAGACAGAATAATAATCACATTTTCAGTAAGTGCTATGAGGAAATAGTACAATATTATTTGAGAGTGTATGGCGGTGGAGGGGATCTTATTTAAAATAAGGGGTTGGCCAGGGAAAACCTCTCTGATAAAGTAATAATTTGAGATTTGCAAGAATGATAAGTAGCTAAAGAAGGGAGGAAAAAAGAACATTCTAGAGAGAGAAAAAAAGAGAGGAGGAGAGAGAAAGAGAGAGAGCGAGAGAGACCCTAAGTCGTTGCAATCCATCTTTCTCATGTCAAATAGTGGTTTCCTTTAAGCTTCTGTAAAATGCCATTTCAGGAAATTATGTTTTCTGCTTTGCAAAATGACTCATGTAAAAGTGCTCTTATGTTGTCATTGGGGTTAAAAATAAACTCAGGATATAATAACTTAGAATGATTTTTATTTTCATTCTTGATATTTTTTATAGGAAACAATGGAACTGCAAACTTAATTTTTCTTTTGCCATTTGAAAAATATTTTTTTTTTCTTGCTGGCTGATGCCAGCTCCCTACTCTGAACCCCTGGGGGTGCTGCAACCTCCAGACTTCTTCCCTCCCTCCACTTTGATCAACCATATGCTGCAGTAGGCCCCTGTCTGCTCCTCTAGGTTGGGTAGGGTGGAGCTGCCAAGACAACACACAGCCTCTAGGCCCAGGACATGACAGCTCTGCCCAAAGCAGCTGGTGCTGATAGACTCTTTGTGCCCACAGGGTCAAGCCCCCCTGTGCTCAACATACTAGGCAGTCTGCTTCCTGGCTGTGGAATCAGGGAGTAGTTAACACACCTCTGAAGCTCAGAGCCCTGAACTTGGAGCAATAAATGACACAATTTTATAAAGTGTCTGGTGAAATGCCTGGCACCCAATAGGTTTGCAGCACATGTTAATCAAAGCAGACTTGGTTCCTGTTGGCTTGACTTCTTCCTCTCTTAAATTCAGTCCTAAATGTGTCCAGTGGTACCAATGTGGTCAATTTGGCATCTGAGTGCTGAGAGGCCAGGATGGTATGGCCCAAGCGTGGGGCATGGTTGCAAGGGAAGTAACTTCATTAAGCAAAAAAGGTAATAAGGGTAGTTTTTGAAGTAGGCAACAGTAAAGAACTAGAAGAGAGGAGGAAGAATTTATCTGAGTGCTCATTACCAACATTTGCATATAAGCTTATGTAAAACACTCTTTGGGAACTACCAGTAATAATGGGGTGTAAGGAATGGAGTCTGGAGGCTGCATTCCTTCCACAGTAAGTGGAGAGAAAGAGGGAACAAAATACACATTTATGCTGTTAGAACCCGTTTGTCTTCACCAATTGGTGTGACCTGGGGAAACACTGGTTACACTTAGATGTTATTATTATTTTTTTGCTGCTATAACAAATTGCCAAAATCATAGTGGCTTAAACAATACAGTTTTAAAAATCTTATATTTCTGAAGGCCAGAATTCCAAAATGAGTCTCACTGGGCTAAAACCCAGGTGGAAGCAGTGCTGTGTTTCCTTTTTGTGGCTCCAGGGTCCGATTCCTTTCCTTGCTTTCTCCCACTTCTAGAGGCTGCCCTTGTTCCTGGGCTCATAGCCTCATCCTTTATCTTCAAATCCCACAGTGTTGGGCTGAACCTTTCTCATGTTGTATCACTCTCACCCCCTCTTCTGCTTTCCTCTTCCACATTTAAGGACCCTTGCGATTGTATTGGACTTGCTCAGACAAGCCAGGATAATTTCTCGATCTTAAGGTCAGTTGATTAGCACCCTGAAATCCATCTGCAACCTTGATTCTCTTTTGTGGTGTAGCATAATACATTTATGGTCTCTTGGATTTAGGATATAAACATCTTTGGGGACTGCTATTCTGCCTTCCACAGGCACTACGCACAAAATCAAATGTTCTATCTAAATCGGGTAAAGAGCACAGGAAAAGTGTAAGACACTGGACTAATTTGAGAAGCCCATAGGCTCTGGTTTCAGCATCACTGCTTAAATATGTGTGATCCTGGAAAGGCATTTTGACTCAACAGTCTTCTGTTTCTTTCCCTGTGGATCAGCAGCTCTGTCTGAAGACAGAACAAATGTGTGGAGAAGAGGAAACAGAAACAAGGTGGGTCTGGGCTAGAGTCTTGCTCTGGGGTCACATACTTGCATTTTACAAAGAGATGCTAAACATTGCCCTCCGACAGGGAATGTGGGAATAGGTGTAGTGGAAATTCCACCTGTCTCAGCAGCTCAGAGTCTCAGCCCACATGTGTCCTTGGGCAAGTCACCTCCTTTGTGCTTCTCAGTTTCACCCTCTGAACTCCTAAACCTCCCGTGTCCTTCCAAGGGCTGTGCTGCTATTACTATAAATTTAGGACTAAAGGGATTTATTGGGGGAAACTTTGAGATAGTACCAGGCTTTGTTTCTATGTTAAACTCACTCCACACAGAAGTACCCAGCCAAGGACCACATGCCTGGATTTCCCGGTGTATAGGTAGAGATGCCAAAATAAACACCACAGTTTCACTGGGCAAGGGAAATACTTCATTTCAATTCCTCCTGAGGCAATCTCTGAAGAGACCCATATCTGTTTGATATCAGCTGTGAGAACTTCAGGAGAAGAAGAGGAAGTATGTATCTGTCATCTGCATACATCTCCTATGGGTGTCCTGAGCTGCCCAACTATTTTTCTCATTGAATCCCTCCCTCACATCTTGGAATATTGGGAGTTCTGTGGTCTACACAAGGAGAATTCTGTGGTCTCCTTTGTGCAGGTAAAATGAAGCGTGGGCCACTCAACAAGGCACTGACCAGGCCAAGCCACCCTGCCTTGCCTTTCCCTGTATGATGTCTATAAATCAAAAATAAAAGACCCCCAACCAACTGAAAGTACCACCCTCTTGGCCAAAAGGACCCCCAGAAACTTGGAAAACTAAATTTCTGGCCGTGATGGGAAGGGAAGTTGAACACGCCTCATCAGACCCCCCTCCCTTTTGGTGTTTAGGCATGACTTTTTAGTACAGACAGGGTTTCACCATGTTGGCCAGGCTGTTCTTGAACTCCTGAGTTCAGACAATCCACCTGCTTAGGCCTCCCAAAGTGCTGGGATTACAGGGGTGAGCCATCGCGCCTGGCCCCTACTTATCTTAACTCAAGCATTTCTTGATACTGACATCAAGTCTTTAAACCTGGGGTGTCCAATCTTGTGATTTCCCTGGGCCACATTGGTAGAAGAATTGTCTTGGGCCACACATAAAATATACTAACACTAACAATAACTGATGAGCTAAAAAAAATCACAAAAAAACTCATAATGTTTTAAGAAAGTTTACAAATTTGTGATTACATTCAAAGCTGTTCTTGGCTGCATATGGCCCATGGGCCATAAGTTGGACAAGTTTGCTTTAGACAAAGCCTAACTCTTTCAATCAATTGCCAGTAAGAAAATCTTTGAATCCATCAATTTCTTCATAAATTGTCTGAACTCAGGTATTCCTTTATAGTAATGCAAGATAGACTAATGTCAGTCACTTCAAGATATTCCACCTACCACTTGTGGGTATTCCCCCTTTTTAGGCTGAACCAATGTATACCTTCCATATATTAATTTATGAATGTACCTATTATTCCTGTAACCCTAAAATGTATAAAACCAAACTGTAACCTGACCACCTTTGGCATACTTTCTCAAGACCTTTTGAGATGGTTCCCTGGGCCATGGTCACCCATATGGACTCAGAATAAACCTCTTTACAGTTCAGTTTTTCCATTAACAGTTCTCTGAGGCACCCCTTCTTGTGCCAGGGAATCATAGACTTTTCTTTAGGACATAAGTGAGGTTCATTCATTTCTTTATTCATTCAGAGGATAGGGGTATAAACAAGACCCAGTGGCCACTCTTGCACATCTCACAACATAGAGGTAAAGAGGCGATGATGCCACAGTGCAGCATGGATCACAAAGGAGGAAAGTGCAGAGGATGTCTTAGACCCAAAATAGTCACCTGGAGAGGGCTAGAAGTTTCCTAGGGAGGAAATGATACTTGCACTGAGCGCTGAAAGCAAAGTAGACCTTCACTGGACTAAGATGAGATAGTGGGGTTCCAGACAATGGAATAGAGACAAGAGACAAGGCAACAGTATGAGATTCCCAATGATGGGAGGAAGTGGCAGGAGGAAGTGGACAGCATTCAATATTGAAGTCAGAAAGACTGGGCTCAAATCCCATCTATGTGACTTCCTGCTGCTCCTTAACCTTTCAGAGCCCCAGTTTTTCACATCTGAAAGTAGGAGTATAATTTTTGTGTCAAAAGACTTTCATGATTATTGTTTTGGATAATAATATAAAAAACTAACAATATTTATTATTTCTAGATACTATTCTGAGTGCTTTATGCGTATTAACTTGTTTAATCTTCTCAGCCCTTTGTGGTGAACACTATTTTTTTTTCTATTTTACAAATGAGGAATCTGAATGCAGGAAAATAAGTAACTTGCCCAAGGTGACATGCCCATCAGCGGCAGAGCTGGAGTCGAGATGCACCTCTTAACCAGTGTACATAGATAGCATATACAACAGCATGTTAGCATATCTAGAGCACCCACAGAAATAAGCACAAAGTAGGGCTTACGGGGCATCATGGAGCTGCAGAGGAGAGCAGAGGCCAGAGGTGAAGGGCTCTACTTATCTTTTATCCTATAGACCATTGAGAGTTCAGGGAAGGCAGGGCACATCATGGTCAGATTTTCATTTTAAGGTAACCACTCTGGTGGTAGGGTACAGGAAGGCCTGGAGTGGATAAAGCAGAACATTGTTTTTGCAAGACATTAGAGGACGTTTCATGTATGTTGAAAGGAATTGAAGAGCCTTCATTCATAGCATTTACAGTGTCACAGAAGGAGCACAGACTGTAAAGGGAAAAAGATCAGGATTCAATTTGTGACTGCCAAAATGCCAGAGACTACTTCTATGATTATGCTATAAAACTTTCTTCTTTTGATTTTTCTAGAAAATGAAGAGATCTATTGAAAAGCCTGGCTTAACAAAGCAATTGAGATGGACCTACCAAACAGCATTAAAATACTCTACTTAAGCAAGGAGACTCACTTAATCATTTTAGCAAAAGCTTTATATTAATAAGATTCTATGATTTGCAGATAGTGGTATGGTATCAGACATGAATCAGGGATCTTGAGTTTCAGACCTATGCTTATACTGACTCTATGTTCTTGTCTGTAAAATACAGCACTTGAAAGACTCAAAAAACTTTTTCAGTGGAATGTACTTTACATAGACTATCTATACATTTCATATTTACTGAGCACCCACTATAATACTCAATAACTATCCTTTTCAAGTGGTCAAGGGCCAAACGTGTCTGGGCACTGTACTCAGAGTGACTTTCTTGTTTAATCATTAGCACTGCCGTGTGAGGTTGGTGTGATCACCGTCCCCATTTTATGAACGAGGAGACAAAGTCTCGTGGAAGTTAAGTCATTTTCCTAAGATCTCACAGCTAATTTCAATGAGTCTTTCTGATTCTAAACTCCTACTTCTGGTACTTTGGACACAGAGAATTGATAAATTAATAGCAAAAAAATGGCCATAATTCTCTATCCCTCTCTGTAGCCAGGTTCTTGTAATATGATACCCTAGATCTTCCATCTGGAGGTAAATTCCATTTCCCTCCTTTGAATCTAGATGCCTTGTAACTTGCTCTGGGCAATAGATTGTGGTGGAAAGGATGCTATGCCAATTTTAAGACCAGGCCTCCAGGACTGCACACTTTTCTTAGCTCACTTAGAACCCTGTTAAGTAACCCACCAAATAAACACCAACAGGCTAGACTGCTGGAAGATGAGACACACAAGGCCCAGTGGCTCTATCACCCTAGCTGACAACTACAGACATGTGAGGCCATCCAAGATCACCCCATCATGGGCCAACACCCCTGCTGACATCACTGATGCAGGAGGGATCCCAGCTCAAACCAGCAGAGTTTGGACCTGACCATAAGAACTCCCCAAGCAACCCTCAGTTACAAGCTCAACAATTGCTTACTGTTTCAAGTCTTTGATATGGTGGTGTTTGTTAGGCAGCATTATTGATAACTGATATGATAATCATTTGATTGCAATATTCAGATGGAAACATTTCTGTAAGGGAAAGGGGGTTCTGTTAATAAGTACAACAAAGTAAGAGGCAAAAGGGAGCTACCCAGGTTGCCCTTTCTGTGGGGATCCTAACTCAAGCAAGTGCAGAGATCTGGGCTCTGGTCAGAAACACAGCCTTTGTATTTCTGGGCAGAGGAGTGAGGCATTAAGAGTGGTTGGTTTTCCGTGCTTCTCAGTCTGGGAGTGATGAGAGACCAAGAAAGCAGGAGTCACACCAACCAGAGCTGGGGTCCTTCAATCACAATTAAAATATAAAAGGAAAAAAGCGGACTAAGTAAACTGAAGCAAAGAAACCAAAGGGTACCAGCCTTTCTGAGTTTTTGTTTTCTGGAATGCGTTCCTTATCATAGCCCTCTCTAATAATAAGAACCAGTGTTCTTCAAGAAGTGATTATGTGCCAGACACTGTGTGGCTAGTTTAAAAGCATGAGCTCATTTCATTGTCATGATTTCTTGAGGCAGGCACAGTTCTTGCCCCCATTTGACAGTGGAAGAGACTGTTGCTTTGAGAGCAAAGGAACTTGATTGGAAATGGAGCTGTGAAGTGCTCAACTCCAAAGTCAGAGGCCTTGTTTCTCCCCTGAGCCAGCCTCCCAGAGGTAATTCCTATTAGATTAGGGTAATTAATACTACAGACATTACCTGTTCATGCCTTGGTTATGTCTGTCTCCCTTGACATTGTCCTCTCCTCACACTCAGGTTCTGCCTGAAATTTTTTGTACAGTCCTCTTCACATGTCACTCCTCCATAAAAGACAAATGAACAATTTGATGAGAAGCATTGTGGAATCGGATAGGTAGAAGAGCCTATTTGCTTTGACTTTGGAACCCAAAGCTGTAAGCATGTTTCCTTTTGGGTTTGAGGTCTTTGACCCTGAGAATAAGATGCGTGCTATTTATACTTCAAGAGTCTGTCTTGACTTCAGATTGGTTTCATGCTTAAGGTGTGGTGGTTCCGGCTTCTCAGCAAACAAAAATTTGTAGATCAATATGACAGATGCAGAACGTGTAAGCAGCATACACCTCTGTCTCTAAAGTTATGCGCTGGTGGCCAAACCTATGTCTGGAACACTAAAGCATCACTGATCTCAACTGACTCATTGCACTAAGTCATGGGAATTAGGAACAGGGAGACCTCTGAGGTCCTTTCTTCATGGAGTACAGGGCCTGGTGTCCAATACAAGCATAAGAAACATCAATTTCCCTTTGCAAAAACAAGTGCTTTCTAACTTGGGTCTTCAATCTCACAGAAGACCTTCTGGTCCAATACTGCAGAGTCACAGAACATTCTCTTCCAAGAATAGCTGCCAAATAATTTTGAAATATAAAAAGTATATATTAATCCATAAAACAAAATGTCTCAGAGAACACTGAGAGTCTTAGAAACACATAGTGTTTATGTTTTCTTCATGGAGTCTTATTGTTTAGAAACACTGGTTTAGCCCAATTAAAACTGGAAAGATACTTTTATTCTCCCTCAATTTATAAAAAAACTTAAATATTGAAGCCTGTCTTTTTCCTGAACATTAGTGGTGGAGGAGTGTCCAACTCAGGGCAGCTGGCTTTGTTTCAGCTCTCCCAGAGAACCTGGGTGACTTGACTTTGCCAATAAACTTTGTGAGTCTCAGATCATCCACTTTACTAAAGAATGGAATTGAAATAGATTATTTCTTGTCTTGTCCAATGCCAACTTTCTACTGAAGTATTTACAAGAAGAATTCCTGACTACTCCTGTGATCTGCACCATAAAAAGAAGGTTTGAAGTTGGGAGAAATTTCAGAAATACTCTTGGGGATTCCAGAGGTTCATTAGCATATTCAACAGAACCTGAACATGGAAATATTGGCTGGGGCACCGGGAGACAATGGATATCGCGTTTCAAAGGAAGTGCGGTATCTGCTAGATCACATGCAGAAAGTTCAAAGTAGGTGATCAAAAGTGAGTTAGATGTCTCACCCATGTCCAAGGTATCAAAAGGGGCATCAGAGGAGAGTATAAGGAGAATTTTTTTGAATATATATTTTTGGAAAATATGTGGCTTTATTGTGAGACCTTTACCCCTCACAAAGAGAAAGGTGAAGAGGTGCCAGTCTGTCACCTCAAGCCTGGTGATTTGTGCGGGCAGGTGGTGGTCTTCAGCAGGACCACTTAGAGAATTTTGCTGAAGTCCCCTGCAGTGGAGTATATGGATCAGGGGTGGGGTGGTGGTGGTGGTGGTGAAACTGCCTTTGCAAAGATTATAACAATAACAATGAGAAAGATCTAACATAACTGACTTCATCTTGCTTCTAACCTCATTAGCTAACCACCCTGGCTCATTCCTGCAAATAGGCCAAACTAACAATGGGAGGAATTTAGCTTATAGTTTTACTTTAAAAAAGAAAAGACAATAACAGCCCTTTCCTGAAACAAAACCCCTCCATGCTTGGGGACTAAAATAGCCTGTATAGCATTAATGAAAAGCCACAAGTCTGAAATTATAGTCAAGGGTGGAATTCTGTTAAGGCATAAGCAGAAGTTAAATGGCAACCAGCCACTGTTTCTCAGCTTGCTTTTCTATAATTGCTCACTTTACTGCTCACAGAGTCATGTAGCCAGGGACAGTAGGAGGGACAAAATTTATAACTACCCCAAATTGCTTCTATAGATAACATCACTATGGTGAAACTGAGGACTGGTCTTTAAGATATTTTTCAGAGTTTACATTCTTGTGGACCAACTGATGCCCACCAGACATGTGGCCCATACCAAGGAAAGAGGTGACTAAACTGGTCCTATGACCCCCACCAGAAACTGACTTAGCTCATGAAGTTAATTTCAACATCTCAATGATTTCATTCCCAAGGAATCAGTAGCCCCCATTCCCTAGCCCATTGCCCACCAAGTTATGCATAAAAAACGTAGTCTCTGAGGTCCTGGGGAGGCAGATTTTAGAGATGCCTTCCAACCTCTTTGCTTGTCTTCGCTGTGATTATTAAATTTTTTCTCTGCTGCAAGAGCTGCTGATCTCAGTGCATTGGCTTTTTTCTGGGCAGTAGGAAAGAAGAACCCATTGGACTGTAAAAGTGGTGGTCACAGAGATCTGGAATCTGAATCATCCCTGACACAGCTAAAGAATAAGACAGAAGCTGACCAGTTGTATGTGGATAAACTGGATTGGATGGGGGAGATGGTGTTGTCAAGTGTCCCACACTCCACGAATTACTCTGGGAAAAGGATGTGTGAGTGAGACGTGGACGAAATGAGTGCCATGAACAACAGAGAACTGGGGTGGATTAATCTTAACTCCTGTCCAAGATGGTGCTAGGAGGAAGGGGGAACAACCTCAGCCAAAAGGAGGTGGAGGAGATAGAGGAAGGTGCAGGGGAAGATGAGGTCATGGCCCATATCACATAGCTGTAGAGAGAGACCTGGGGGTAGTGAGGGGGTTTCTAAAATTTATCCTTAATATGGTTTGAATATTTGTCCCCCCAAAATCTCATGTTAAAATTCGATCTCCAGTGCTGGAGGTGGGGCCTAGTGGGAGGTATTTGGATCCTGGAAATGGATCCCTCATGGATGGGTTGGTGCCTTCTCTGCAATAATGAGTTCTTACATTCTTAGTTCATGTGAAAGCGTGTTGTTAAAAGGAGCATGGCATCCCTCCCATTCTTCCCTTGCTCCTTCTCTCATCATGTGACAACCAAGCAGATGCCAGCACCATGCTTCTTAAATAACCTGAAGAATCATGTGCCAAATAGACCTCTTTTCTTTACCAGTTGTCGGATCTCAGGTATTCCTTTATAGTAATGCAAAATAGACTAATGCAATCCTTTTTTAGACATTTCATGGGCCTTTTGAAGCTGCCAAATCTGGGCAGCAGCTCGAAACATTATCGGCCAAACAAGAATCTTCCTGTCATTCTCTCCTTTCCTGCTTTCTTTCCATGTTACAAGCCTAGACAGGCAGATATTGTTGGGGAAGAGTGGTGGAAGAAAGTGCCAGGGAGGAGAAAGAGCTGCAGCCAACCAGAGCCCCCTTCCCAGGCTGTGGCTTCCACAAACTACAGACCTTTCCAGGAGGAGAGGGGCTGAGACTCAAAATCAGGTTTGTGATTTTGCTATTTAAATAGTAACAAATATTTTACACAGTAAAGCAAGATTATACTTGTGACTTAAATTGAGTAGAATATTTTGTGTTACTTAAGAGAGGTTAGGGCAGGGAAATAACTACCCTCCATGAAAAACTTAAACAGTGGGAAGTAAAAGAAGCAAGTTAATATCTGCAAAGTCCTCCAGTAAAGAATCTTATTAACTTTGACCTGAGTTTTCCAAACCTATTTTCCTACAAACTTCTTTTTGTCACAGAAGAACAATTAATATGCCATGGAAAGGAGAATCATTTGGAACATACTTAGGTATATAGTGTTCAAATGGCTAAATATTTTCTTTTAGATTAATATGCAGAAAGTTATTGTTTTGATTTAAACAAATCATAGATCAAAAATCAGGACAGCAGCTGGTATATATATTCTGTGGTCCTTAGATCTCTTTTAATCTAAAATATCTTAGATAATACATTCATTGTGGTGTGTGTGTGTGTGTGTGTGTGTGAGTAGCTTATTCTCATATTTATTCCATGACTTTAAGTTAAATATTGCAAATCTCAGTGAAAAAGGCACTCTAGTTAACAAAATCCTGATTTCATTTGTTAGTCTTTTGTCAAGCCACTACATTATACATTCTGACATCAGTGTGGCTAAAGAATATTGAAAAATGCTGGTAAGAGGTAAGAATTTTTCTTTTTTTATTCAGCATTTTGCTTTTAATGTATTTATGTACCTTAAGTTTTTTTTTCCCCTACCTTAAATCAACATCCTTCTTTGGTTTCAGTATCAGTAATAAAATGATCATGTAATTTTTATGACTATATTTTATTTTTTAAGGGGAACAAAAACAATAAATTGCCTCAAATACTTTCAATTAAAAATCAAATTCATATTATTGTCCTTTATATATTGTCAAAGTGAGTCTTTCAGGTCCGTGCTATTTAAAATGCCGTCTGTAGACCAGCAGCATTGAAACACTGGGGACCTTGTTAGCAACACAGAACCATAAGCCCCTCTCTAGACCTACTGACTTGGGAGTCAACTGCCCAACAGTGTTTGAGAAACACCTTATTATGACATTTACCATGGGGTTTATTGTCCGTGTGTTTAATTACACCTTGTAGCTTCCACCCCGCCCCATCATAATGGAACGGATAAGGGCAGAATTGAGCTGAATCCAGACCTGGGCAATTCACTTAAACTTCCAGCCCCAGTTCTCTTATTTTCAAAATATGGATAATAGTCTTTGCCACAATGTTGCAAAGTGAGACTTATTCAAAATAATAGGATCTGTAAGGGATCCAGTGTACTCTTGTGATTCAAACTAACATTCCACAAATTTTATTTCCAAAAGGAAAATTTCTTCTTCCTTCTTTCTTTTCTTCTTCTTTATATTTTGTTGTTGTCTTTGTTGTTTGTTTCTTTAACATCTACTTGTTTGGCAACTTCAGGTACATAGATTATAACTAAGAATATTAAATTAAGTTTACATTACTTAAGTATCACTATAATTATTATCAAAATCACCTGTGTCAAAATCCCTATTGGTTGCTTGGTAGGAGAAGCCCTGTGTCCTCAGCGCACTACTTCATCAGGCATGGTTATCTCACTTCCAATTCCCCAGAACATTACGGGCAGGAATTAGGGATGTGGGGCCTGCAGATGTAGGAAAATGCATTAAGAGCTCGTTGCTGCTTGGCAGAGAGAAAACAAACTGCCCCAGCTGCTTGGAATTAGGATCTGAGTCATCAAGAAGAGGTGAATTCTTTTCCTGAGCCTCCGCTGTTCGAGAAGGTAGGAAAGTTTTTTAATAATATATAACCAAGGTTGAACATGCAAGATTATTTTTAAAATTGGGATTTCTAAGTGAATGCCACAGAATTGAGGTTTCAGCAATATTAAATCAACAATAAGTGGTTTCTGAATTAATTCTCAAGAAGTTTCTTCTTTAGAACATTAACTCTCTCCTAAGCCAGGAAAATTTGTATGACTTTTTTCTTTTTCCTTGTTTTTTTCACCTTTTGTTGGCTTTGAGGTTGAGGATTCTGATAGGATCAAGTAAATAGGATAATAAATAAATAAATAAATAAATGTCTCAGTTAAGGTAGGCATGTAAGCAATTTAATATTTCTAAAAGAGAACCATGAAGAACAATTGTGACCTCTGCTGAGGAGAAGACAGAGTAGATGTACTTTTACCTACTTTTTTCCACTAAATACAAGTAAAAACCCTGGGCATACTTTAAAAAATTTGAGAAAACTTAATTGTGGGGAGAAGGTGACAGACTGGCTAGGGACCTCTAAACCTAAAAAACAACAAGGTGGTGAGTTCCCTGAGATTTCTTTCTGTTTTACATGTCCCAAACTTCAGTTGAATAATTAACAATCAACAAATACTGATAGACACAGATGAGAAAAGCCTTAACGAAAACTTTCCCTCTGTACCAAAAGGAATAGGAAAGAGGCAGGCTGGCAAAACAGAAAACTTTTTTTTTTTTTTTTTTTTTAATTTTTGGAGACAGAGTTTCACTCTTGTCACCCAGGCTGGAATGTACTGGTGTGATCTTGGCTCACTGCAACCTCTGCCTCCCGTGTTCAAGCAATTCTCCTGCCCCAGCCTCCCAAGTAGCTGGGATTACAGGCACACGCCACCATGCTCAGCTAATTTTTGTATTTTTAGTAGAGACAGGGTTTCACCAAGTTGGCCAGGCTGGTCTTGAACTCCTGACCTCAGGCAATCCGCCTGTCTCAGCCTCCCAAAGTGCTGGAATTACAGACAGAAAACTTTTAGACAATAACTGTCCTATCGTAGGCAAACGCCACAGAAAAAAAAAAAATTATATTCCACCCACACTGGCCAAGGATGAGTAGGAAACCTAGATGGTCACTTTGCTTGTTTGAAATGAGGGGCCCCAAATGCCCAGCTGGGGTAGTGTGGGAGGAAGCTGAGCAGGAAACTAGAGCTTTCCTCCTTGCCAGGCAATAAAAAGCCCCCTCTCCATGTCAGTGTCTGTAAAGACTATGTGGGATACCTAGACTTTCAGCCTCGTTGAACAGTGATGTGTTTCTCTCCCTCTTCGTTGGGGTAGTATCAGAGGGGGTGTAGTAAAAAGCCGTGGCCGGGTGTGGTGGCTCACGCCTGTAATCCCAGCACTTTGGGAGGCCGAGGTGGACAGATCACTTGAGGCCAAGAGTTTGAGACCAGCCTGGGCAACTTAGAGAAACCCCGTCTCTATTAAAAATACAAAAATTAGCCGGGTGTGGTTATGCACGCCTGTAATCCCAGCTCCTCGGGAGGCTGAGGCAGGAAAGTTGCTTGAACCCGGGAGGCAGAGGTGGCAGTGAGCTGAAATGGCGCCATTGCACTCCAGCCTGGGCGACAGGGCGAGACTCCAAAAAACAAAACAGAAAAGCCGTATGAGGCACCCCCACCCCGCTGGTAAAGGGAGGTATCAATGGAGCCAGGTGAGAAATCTGGACTTCAACACCCACACTATCCCTGGGAGCCTCTTTCTTTCCCTTGTCAGAGTGGTATCAGTGGAAGCCAGCTAAAACACGAAGTTTAAGTAAAATCCAGAGTCTCATAATATAATACCTGGAATATGCAGTTTTCAATAAAAAAGTCATTATACCAAGAACCATAAAATTTCAGTTGGTGAGAAAAAGACAATCAATAGATGCCAACAGAGATGTAAGACTTATCTGATGAAGATTTCAAAGAGTCATCACAAAAATGCTTCAATGAGCAATTACAGACATGCTTGAAACAAATGAAAAAATAAGAGTCTTAGCAAAAACAGCAAAGTCTTATAGAAAATAGAATAAATAGAGAAGAACAAATGGAAATTTTAGAAGTGAAAATACAATAACCAAAATTAAAATAAAACAAAATTCTATACAAAACCTCAATCGATGGGCTCAACAGCAGAACGAAAGAGTCAGAGTAAAGAATCAATGAACTGGAAGTAGAACAATTAAAACGTGTTGGATCTAACATTCATGCCATTGGAGCCCAAGACAGAGAGGAGAAAGAGGGAAGGGTTGAAAGAAATACTCAGAGAAATAAATACTGACAACTCTCCCATTTTGCAAATACATAAATCCACATATTCAAGAAGCTAAATGAACCACAAACACAAAAAACCCAAATAGTCAAGTTTCTAAAACTAAAGACAAAGAAAAAATCTTGAAAGCAGCAAGAGAGAAACAATATCATATAAAGAAAAAATACATTGATTGGCAGTGAATTTCTCATCGGAAACCATAGAGACCAGAAAAAAAGTGGCACAATATTTTTTAAGTCCTGAAGAAAATAAGATAACTGCAAAGCCAGCATTTTATATCTAGTAAAATATCTTTCAGGAATGAAGGAGAAATTAAAATATTCTCAGATAAAGAAAAACAAAAAAAAACTAGAAGAATTCGTCACTAGCAGAAGCAGACCTGTTTTAACAAATGGCTAAAGGAAGTTCTCTAAACAAAACAACAAAAAAATATGTTAAGAAATCTTGGAACATCAGAAAGAAAGAAATAACACAGTAAGCTAAAATATGGATAAACAAAATAGATTTTTCTTGTTCTCTTGAGTCTTCAAAATTATGTTTAATGGTAAAGCAAAAATTACAACCCGTCTAATATGTTCTAAATGTATATAAAGGAAATATTCATGATAATTATCTTATAAATGGAAGGTGGAAGGAGAGATGGGAAAGGAGGTAATTTTTCCATATTTTATTTGAACTGGTAAAATGACAACACCAGACTGTGTTGACTGTAGTAAATGTTGAATGTATAATGCTAATACCTAGAGCAAGCACTAAAAATAATAAATAAACCTCTTCAAAAAGACACAGTCAAAAACTCCGTAGATAAATCAAAATGTAATTCTAAAAAAGTTTTTAAATAACACACAGGAAGGCAGGAAAAATAAAACAGAAATGAAAACAGAAAGAATAAACAGAAAACAGAAAATAAAATAGCAATCTTAAGCCCTAACGTATCAGTAGTCATACTAAGTGTAAATGGTCTAAATACACTAATTAAAAGACAGATATTAGCAGAGTGGATTAAAATATATAGGCCAACTATATGCTTACTAAAAGAAACTCATGTCAAATATAATAATACAGGCAGTTTGAGAGTAAAAGGATGGAAAATGTATAAATCTTTTAATTTTAATTAATTTACAAAGATTAATCAAAAGAAAGAGTGACTGTGTTAACATTAGATAAAGTAGACATCAGAGAAAAGAAAATTACCAGAGATAGAGAGGAACATAATATGATAAAAGGGCCAACCCACTAAGAAGACTTAACTATCCTAAATGTGTGTGCATACACACACAAAGAAACAGAACTATAAAATATATGCACTGAAAATGGATAGAATTAAAAGAAGAAATAGATGAATTCACAATTGCAGATGGAGACTTCAATACTCTTCTCTCCATAATTGATAGAAAAAACCCAAGAGAAAACTATCAAGGGTATAGAAGAACTCAACAAAACCATCAACCGTAGCATCGAATCAACCTTTGTAGAATACTCCCATCTGATGATGGCAGAATAACATTCTTCTCAAGTGCCCATAGAACATATATCAAGACAGACCACATCTTGGGACATAAAACAAACCTTGGCAAACTTAAAGTATTTAAAATCATACAGAGCCAATGTGGAATCAAACTGGAAATCAGTAACAAAGATACCAGAAAAATCCCCAGACACTTTCAAACTAAGCTACAATTCTAAATAACCCATGGGTCAAAGAGGATGTCTCCGTGGAAATTGAAAAAAAAATTCATTGAGTTGAATGAAAATGAGACTGTAACATAAAAATTTTGTAGGATATGACTAAAACAATGCTGAGAGGGAAATTTAGAGCACTAACTGCAAATGTTAAAAAAATGAAGTCTGAAACCAATAATCTAAGATCCTACTTCAAGAACCTAGAAAAAAATAGCAAAATAAATCCAAAGGAAGCCGAGAGAAGAAAACAATACAGAACAGAAACAAATCAAAACACAAAATATATTACAGAAAAAAAAATCAATGAAACAAAGTTGTTTGTTTAAAAAGATCAATAAAATTTACAAGTTTCTCTGAAAAGGCTGACAAAAAACGAACACAAATTACCATGACTAGGAATGAAAGATTACTAGGAACATCACTACAAATTATTTAAAGACTTCTCAAAACCCGATGAAAAAAATTAAATTAGAAAGTAGGCTAGAGATACGAACAGACATTTCGGAAGAGGATACACAGATGACAAATGAGCGCATGCAATGTTCAACATCATTAGGTATTAAGACAATGAAAATTAAAAAACTGCAATGAGTTATCACTACATACCTATTAGAATGACTTTAAAAACCTCCGCAAAACGTGTACCATTTACTTTCTACTGTACTATGAAAACGTAATTAGGTACAGAAAAACCACAAGAGAGATGAAAATAAAGAACTGAACAAAAATGCATACAAAAAAAAATAGTGACACCACCAAATGCTGACAAGGATATGCTGAAAATGGATCACACATACATTGCTGATGGGAATGTAAAATTGTACGGGGACGCTGGAAAACAGCTTGACAGTTTCTTAAAAAAATAACAACTAACAATTGCACTCCTGGGCATTTGTCCCAGAGAAATGAAAGCTTATGTTCACACAAAAATTGGTACACAAATTAATTATAATATTAAAAACTGGAAACAACGCAAGTGTCCTTCAGTGGCTGAATGATTAAATAAACTGGTACATTTGTATCATCACATACTACTCAACAATACAAAGGAATGAATTGTTAATACATACACAACTTGGGGGACTTTCCAGAGAATTATGTTGAGTGAAAAAGTCAATCAAGAAAAATTACTTATATATGATTCCATTAATATAATATTTTGGAAATGAGAAAATTATAGGAATGGAGAACAGACAGGTGGTTGCCAGGGACTGAAGAGGGAGGTGGGGGCTCCAGGGAACTGGGTGTGGCTGTAGAAGGGCTGCATCCTGGTGATGATGGAAAAGTTCTGTATCTTGACTGTATCAACTGCATGCCCTGATGGTGACATCGTATAACAGTTTTGAAAGGATTACCACTGGGGGAAAATGGGTAAAGGGCACACAGAGATCTTTGCTTTATTTCTTACAACTGCATGAGACTCTACAATCATCTGAAATTTTAAAAGTTTATTGAAAAATTAAAAAGGAACACATTGACATAATTCTCTCCCCAAGAATATGGGCTACTTCTGAGTCATGTTGTAGTGGAAAGAAGTGTAGAGAGCATATGGTATGTGTAGGTAAAATCTACACTCCTTATAGGGAAAGATAGGGTAGAATATTGATACATTTTCTTCTTTTATTCATTTGCTGATGAAGTCAATTTGTCCACACATTTATATTTTCATACATTCATTCATTTATAAACTTATTAATTCACTTGTTTGCTTTATCTTTCATTTAAACAGTAATTATCGAGTTGTATGTTAGGCGTTGTACTAAGCACCAGGAGAGGGAGAAGGAGCACGGCATGACCTCTGCATTTAGAGAGCTCACATTTATTTATACATTCATCAAGCAAGTACCAATCCAACCAAACAACCAAGGTTGACAGGTGCATATTGTATTGCCAAAGCCTGACATACTGCTTGGCATAAAAATATGAATAAACAGCCAGGCAGTGGCTCATGCCTGTAATCCCAGCACTTTTGGAGGACAAGGCTGGCAGATCACTTGAGGTCAGGAGTTTGAGACCATCGTGGGAAGCATAGTGAGACCCCATCTCTACAAGAAATACAATTAGCCAGGCAAGGTGGCATACGACTGTAATCCCGGCTACTCGGGAGGCTGAAGTGGGAGGATTGTTTGAGTCCTGGAAATGGAGGTTGCAGTGAGCCCTGATCATGCCACTGCATTCCAGATTGAGCCAGAGAGACCCTGTCTCAAAAATAAGTAAATAAATATGATGAGGTAAACATGGAAGAGGAAAGGAGGGAGAGCAACTCACCAATTTGGTGAAGAAGGACGTAGCAAGTCACAGATTCAATGGGATTGAATTTTGATGACCCCCAGTATAAAATCCAAGCTCCTAAGCTCCTAAATATGAAACACAAGGCTCTCACCAACATGGCTCCAACATCCCCTTCCAGCCCCATCTCCTGCTAGCTCAGCTGGGCTTTATGTGCTTTCCATTTTCTCTGCATGTGTTCCTGCTGTTTCCTCCACAAGAATGTCCTTTCTCCACTTGTCAGCCTAGTGACCCACTATTATGCAGCTTTCGATAACTTTCTGTTTCTCCACAGCGGGGGGGTGAATGACCTGCTCTTCTCTGCTCTCATAATGTTACCAGTTGAGGGTGTCCAGGTTTTTGGCATTCTTAACAAAGAATTACACAAAACACACAAACAAAGCAAGTAAAGAATGAAGCAACAAAAGCAGATTTATTGAGATCTGCTATTGTACACTCCACAGGATAGGAGTGGGCCCAAGCAAACAGCTCAAGAGCACCATTACAAAATTTTCTGGGGTTTCAATACCCTCTAGACGGCTGGGCGCAGTGGCTCACGCCTGTTATTCCAGCACTTTGGGAGGCCGAGGCGGGTGGATCACCTAAGTTCAGGAGTTTGAGACCAGCCTGGCCAGCATGGCAAAACACCGTCTCTACTAAAAATACAAAAATTAGGCGGGTGTGGTGGTGCATACCTGTAATCCCAGATACTTGGGAGGCTGAGGCACAATAATTGCTTGAACCCGGGAGGTTGCAGTTAGCTGAGATCACACCACTGCACTCCAGCCTGGGAGACAGAGCGAGACTCTGTATTAAAAAAAAAAAACAACCCTCTAGACATTTCCTATTGGTTACTTGGTGTATGCTGTATGTAAATGAAGAGGGTGTAGTGAGGTTACAAAGTTCTTTACTTGGTGTACAGGCTACATGCAAATGAAGAGGATGTTTCCTGTCATAGCTGCAGTGAAGTTACAAAGTTATTTACTTGGGCCTAGAAAGTTGGGGGTTTTCCCTTTGATTTAGTTCCAGGAAGCGCTTAGGATCCGTGCTTCCAGACCCTATTCTCTTGGCTCAGTAACACTTATGTATACATTTGGTTCAGGTTCTAATCATGCTAGTGGAGTATATTAAGAAGTTTAGGGATCAAATGGATAAAGACTAAATTCTACTTTTCCCACTTAATAATCCTTTTAACTCAGGGAAACTTGTGGGTCTCTCTGAATCTCTCTCTCCTTAAGACTTTATGGATATGAATAGGCTCTTGTCTCAGAAGTGATGTGTGGATTAAGAGAAATAACACTAAGGAAGTGTTTGGGAAACTGCCTGGAATGTAGGTAGCCTTGAGGAAATGCTGGCTCTTATGGTATTATGGGAAATCATTTTTCGTTTCTATCCACTTCTTTGAGGCAGGGACTACTTCTTGTTCGTTGAGACCCTTGTGTGGTAATAACAACATTATTAGTAATAATCATGCCTACCCCACACCATATTACTTAACTGTACATAGTAGATAACACAGGTTTGTTGAAACAGCTTGTTTGGGAATAACTAGATTGCAGGATTTCTTGTGTCTCTTCCAGTTAGATCACATTAATCTGTGTTCACTGAAATGCTAGTGCTCCCTGGAGAGGTCTGAGGATAACACAGGAGTCAGAGAGAGAGAGAAAGAGACAGAGAGAGAGAGAGAGATCGAGAGAGAGAGAAAAGAGAGAGAGAGATCGAGAGAGAGAGAGAGAGAGAGAGAAGGCAGGGCAGCGTGGCTTTGGTAACTTTTATGTGTGGGTGGGATATATGAGTTTGCCCAGGGATTAATAAGCAGCTATTTGAGCAAGAAGTTCTTCCTTGTCAAGAGCATAATATGCTTTGCGAGATATTTCAGACCAAGAGTCGACGGGGTTGGGGGATGCTCTCAGCATAAGTCCTTATTATTGGACTAAAGGAACTGTATAAGGGCTTATACATTACTATATATTTAATACTTAACATTATACAAATATAATGTATGTATGCACATAACACAGTCCCATCTTTGATCTTTGTTTCACCGTTTCATCTGCCCAGGATGCTTTCTGCTGGATATCTGCATAGATAACTCCCTCGCCTCCTCCTTCAAGTTGTTGTTCACATGTCCCGCTCTTGAAGAGGCTTATCCTGCCATCCTATGTAATTCTACAACCCGTCTTCCCTATGCTCAGAATTTGAGTCCTTCTCATCCTTCTCTACCTTTTCCTGTTGTTATAGCTTAAGTCATTTTCTGGAATACTATACGCCACTCTTGATATTACATTTTTAGTTAGTTTTTTTTTTCCTTGCCCATTATAATGTAAGTCCAGTGAGGGCAGAAAGTTCTTTCTGTTTTGTCCACTGCTGTATGGTAAGGGCTTAGAACAGTGGACAGTAACCCTGTATGTGTCCAAGGTTGTGTGAATAAAAGAATAAATCAGATGGGGCTTTAGAGAGGAAACAGCTCTTAGGAAGAAGAGAGGAATGAATGAATGAATTTATTTTACGGCAAACACTGCCAGATAAGAAGAGGTGGGTTTGCTTAGAGATCATCCGTAAAAAGCAGGAGCAGGTACAGCCTGGGGCTCATGTTGTCCCATTGTTTTGTTGCTAATCCCCTATTCCCTTTGTGGGAAGGGAACTTCCCCTTCTCCTAGTGACCCAGCAGAACTCAGAGGAGGCTTAGTGACGGGAGAGAAGAGAAAGCGTATTTAATCTCAATTATCTGAGACTGAAAAATTCAAAGACCTAAGAGGGCAGTGGTGGAAGAACTTATTTCTGAGGCAGGGAAGAGGGTGGAGTCACGGACACCTGTGAAGAAGGGGTGAGGAGGAGAGGCCTGTGGGTTTTTCTCTGACTTTCTATCAGTTGAGCTCACAGTCTGTTTTCCTTGTGAAGGAGAGGGCCCAGGGACTAGAAAAGGTGCATAATGCCTCCCCAGGTCCCATAGCACCATAGGGATAGAACTGTTGAACCAGGGGTTGCTCACTGTAGCCCGCGGGGTGAGATGTGCCTTTAAAAGGTCGCTCGATTTAATGCCTTGACTGGAGCACACCCTCTCCACTCCGCCAGGGTCCCCTCTCCTCTGGCTTTGCACCAGGCCAGGGCTCATATCTTTGCATTATCATTTCTTACGTGTACCAGATGGCCTGGGCCCTAGCCTTCATTTGGGTGGAGTGTGAATTCTAGGTAAAGAAGTGTGGGGAAGATATTTTCTGGAACTGGAAGCGGAGGGCACCCCCCTCCCTAGCCTCCTCCTTCACAGCATCTGCAAGGACGCCCGTGCAGGTTCCTCGGCCATCAGAAGTGACTACCCCCCCCCAATAAATCCAAGCTGTAGAAAGAAAATGCTCCATCCCCATTTCCCCTCCCCAGCGAAAAACACATTCTGTAGGACGTTTAGAAATAAAAGTTTACACTTTGGGAGGCCAAGGAGGGCGGATCACAAGGTCAGGAGATCGAGACCATCCTGGCTAACCTGGTGAAACCCCTTCTCTACTAAAAAAGTACAAAAAATTAGCCGGGCGTGGTGCCAGGTGCCTGTAGTCCCAGTTACTCAGGAGGCTGAGTCAGGAGAATGGCGTGAACCCGGGAGTGGAGCTTGCAGTGAGCCGAGATGCGCCACTGCACTCCAGCCTGGGTGACAGAGGGAGACTCCGTCTAAAAAAAAAAAAAAAAAAGAAAAAAAAAAGAAAAAAAGTTTAAAAGGAGATTCCTATAAATGGGGTATTGCAGATCTGTTAGTTTGCCAGGGCTGTTGTATCAAAGCAGCACAAACAGAGTGGCTGACACCAATAGAAATATATTGTCTCAGTTCTGGGGACCAGAGGCTGTGAGCAAGGTGTGGGCAGGGCTGGTTCCTTCTCTGGACTGTGAAGGAGAATCTGTTCCAGGCCTCTACTTGCTCCTGGGGTTTCTGGCAATCTTTGATATCCCGTGGCTTCTGCTAGCATCACCCTAGACCCCCGCCTTTACCTTCACATGGCTGGAGTGCAGTGGTGAGATCTTGGTTCATTGCAACCTCTGCCTCTCAAGTTCAAGCGATTCTCCTGCCTCAGCCCCCCAGGTAGCTGGGACTACAGATGCCTGCCACCACACCCAGCTAATTTTTGTATTTTTAGTGGAGATAAGGTTTCACCATGTTGGCCAGGATGGTCTCGATCTCTTGACCTCGTGATTCACCCGACTTGGCCTCCCGAAGTACTGAGATTATAGGCATGAGCCACCACGCCTGGCCGTATGTGTGTATCTGTGTTGAAATTTCCTCTTTTTGTAAGGACACCAGTTATAGTGGATTAGGGGCCCAACGCACTCCAGTATGCCCTCATCTTAACTAATTACATCTGCATTTGCTCTGTTTCCAGGTAAGGTTACACTCCTAGGTCCTGGACATTAGGATTTCAGCATATGAATTCCAGGTGGACATAATCAACCCATAACAGGGTAGAGCGAAGATTTCAGTTGTAGAATTACTATTAATGAAGATTAAAACAACCTTTTTAACCTTTCAATTATATAATTGCAAGAACTGAAGCCCAGAGAAGTTTTAGGGTAGTTTGAAGTGGGAAAGACATGCCCCTCCACCTCCACCCATGACAAACCACATGATTTAGAATCCCTCTTTGTGAGCCGCATCCTTCCCATGGGTATGACAATGCCTGCTTGCTGTTACCTAGCAGGAAGGTTAGAGATCAAATGGAACTGTTGCTATGAAAATGTGTTGTTACCTGTAACAGACGTGTATGTGTAATACGTGTTTCTTTAGGGCCACATAGCAAGTGACGGGCCAACATGCAATAGGTATCTTTCGAGCATCATCACATCAAGTCTGGAGTTTGTTCCTCAGACACAGCAGTATCCCAGCCATTCTTTTATGCAGTGGTCAGTGCCGAAACCTGAGACTCACAAGCAGGCACAGGGTACATGTGGCAACAACTCATTCTCAAACCGTAAAAATATTGAAATTTGACCCAGGAAATCCAAGTCAATTATGTGGGGAACTCATATAGAGCAAGAGCCATTCTCTTTTCACTTGCAAAATTCTCAGCAAAATAACTGATCTTTCTGCCCACTTAAGGACATGAGTAGGAGGTTAAACAAGCACAGTTTGCAGGTGGGGCTCATACTGAAGGTCAACTTGAGAGTCGTGGAAAATTCCGTGGTGGAACACAAGGCCACTGAAAGATCATTTCGTCAGTTACCAGCAGGGTGGAGTCAGACTGGGGTTTCACCAAGACATTTCACTTACTAGCTGTGTTAATGGTGGAATTGGAGGGGGTCAGTCTAATTAAATTCCTGCTTCATAGTTTCCTCCTCTGTTAAATGGGGATACAGCTATTTATGCATACCTTGGGATCAGCTATTCTAAAGTGTGATCAGACAGCACTTATTGAAACAAAGCATCTACACACCCTATGGGCCTGCAATGCCATTCCTGGGTATAGACCTAGAGAAAGTCACACCCCAAAGGGTGAGGGGACAGTCATCAGAATGCTGACTGCAGCCTTGTTCGTGAGAAGAGGGAAGTGGAGACAGCCAAGCTGTCCAACACTAGAGCAATGAATAAGTAAAATACTGGAGATGCAAATAATGGAACACCAGGCAGCAGAGAGAAGAAATAAACTAGAACGGTGGTTCCAGGACCAGTGACATCAAAATCATCTGATAACTTATAAGAAGTGCATATTCCTGGGCCCTAACCAGTTCTAGTGAATCAGAAAATCTGAAGATGGGGCTTAGCAATTTTTTTTAACAAGCTCTCTAGGGGATTCTGCATACTGTGCTCAAGGTTGAGAACCACCAAATTAGAGGTACACATGGATAGACATGAAAACAGTCTTACGTTAAAAATATTTTGCCTCCTAGTGGGTATCGTACAATGTCTGGAGACATATTTGGTTGTCAGAACTGGGGAAGGGCTTCTGGTATCTACTGATGGGGCCAGGGCTACTGCTGAACATCCTACAGTGCACAGGGCAGCCCAGGGCAGCTCAGCACAACAAAGAATTATCCAGCCCTGAATGTCAGGAGTGATGACACTGAGAAACCGTGATGCAACTCCTTCACAAAACCTCTCTTGTCTCCCCAAAAACAATATTTGCCAAACGTTTTTAGAAGAATACACAAATACCATGAGTTTTTAATTAGGTGTTCCATTGTTCTATTGTGAAGAACAAACAGGAACAAAGCAACATTTTATTCTAAAGAGTGTGCGTGTGTGTGTGTGTGTGTGTGTGTGTGTGTAGCTAAAAGCATTTATAATAGTTGACCTTAGTGTTGAGAAATAACATGACATGATGCCTGAAGCAAAATCTCTTGGCTTCCCCTTGGTCAACAGGTACCTTTACCAAAGAACTGCTGCAGGTTTGCCATCACCTCAGTGGTCACTGATCTGTGTGTGATATATCCTTTCTTTCTTTCTTTCTCTTTTTTTTTTCTTGAAACAGAGTCTCCATCTGTCACCCAGGCTGGAGTGCATTGGCGCCATGTCCCACCTCCCGGGTTCACACTGTTCTCCTGTGTCAGCCTCCTGAATAGCAGGGACTGCAGGCGCCCGCCACCACGCCTGGCTAATTTTTTTTTTTGTATTTTTAGTAGAGACGGGGTTTCGCCATGTTAGTTAGCCAGGATGGTCTTGATCTCCTGATCTCGTGATCTGCCCGCCTTGGCCTCCCAAAGTACTGGGATTACAGGTGTGAGCTACCGCACCCGGCCCCTTTCTTATATTTTTAGCATATACCTTTGATATTATTCTTGACTTGTATATTTAAACATATCCAAGTTTGATCACTTTATACAGCAATTAATTATTCTGTGGAATCATATCTTTTGCCATGAACTTCAACCCAGATGCATATTTTATATGATGATTTCTGTTAATTTCCTGATAATATATAATCCTTGTTAATATCTCATACTCAAATCTTTGGATCATTGCTAAGTGAGGCTGCTTCCTCTTCTGAATTTTTCTCTTTGTGTCCTGTTTGGCACTCTGTACCTTTTAATTCAGGATCTGGATTGTCTTTTACTGGTCTTACACCAGTCAGAATGGCTATTACTAAAAAGTCAAAAAATAACAGATGTTGGAGAGGGTGTGGAGAAAAGGGAAGTCTTATGTACTGTTAGTAGCAATGTAAATTAGTACAGCCTCTATGGAAAACAATATGGAGATTTCTCAAACAACTGAAACAAAACTACCATTTCATCTAGTAATCCCAATACTATCTACCCAAAAGAAAATAAATTGTTATTTGAAAAACAGGCCTGCACTTGCATGTTTACTGCAGCACCGTTCACGAGAGCAAAGTGTCAACCTCAGTGTCCATCAACGGATAAATAAAGAAAATGTTACACACTCACCCACACCCACTCACACACTGAAATACTATTCAGCCATAACAAAGAATGCAATCATGGCTTTTGAAGCAACACTGATGAAACTAGAAGCCATTATCTCAAGTGAAACCATCAGAAACGGAAAGTCAAATACTGTCATGGTTTGCTCTTGATGTTCCTTAAACCTCTATACTGTAAGAACTGTAAGGAACGTTGCAAAATTTTGAAACATATAATTTATGTATAATTACCTGCCCATTACCTTTTTCCCCATGATATTTACTTGACCACGTTTCATTAAATGTTTAAGGTATAGTTCTTGCAAGTATGTAAGATCACAAAAGATGCATGTTGGAAATTTTCCAGAAGAACGGTTACTATATTCGGTATCAAGACAATACTTTTACTGCCATTTGTTTTTGAAAAACAAATGGATTTGAAATATAGACACTGATTTATATGAATCAAACCTCTAAGTTTATCCAAAGAAACCAATGGGATGCTGAGTAGCACAACGTGAGTTGATGATTAAAAGCCAAAAGATACGGCCAGTGGCTGTGTTGGCAGTGGCTGTGGGGCCCTAGTCACACCACTGCATCATGAGTGTTTCTGGGCACCTACCTGCCAAGCTCAGGGTCTGCATAGCCACCATCTGCAGCCACCCTGGCTCATCACTGCACCATTGAACCTCACATTGTACAGAATTTCCTTCCATGGTGTGGTGCTCCTGCAGTTTTCCCCCATTTCACTAAGTGATACCAGCATGCCCTCAACTCTGAGAGTCACTATATGACTCCTCTGTTTCCCTCACCTTCAATGTTGGTCTATTGTCAAGTCGTACTGATTGTGCTCCCTCCAAAATATATCTGAAAATCTGCCTACTACTCATTCCCATTCAGCCTTCATTGGTTCTTGCTGGATAAATATAATTACCTTGAACTCTACATTGAATTTTTAATCTTGCATTTGAATACATTTCTGGGTGGCTCCAAATTTCCCTTTCCCCTACCTCAAAAGGGAGTTGCAACTACAAGTGAAGTATGTCCTACTCTATAGATTTAGAAATAGAACCACCACTGAAATACATGTTCCCAGTCTCCCAGCACGTTGAGATCAAAGGAAAAAAACCCAACCGATCAAAATCGTACATGCCTCATGTACTGGAAACTCCAGAACTACTGAGATTTTCATACGGGTGTATTCTTACTTCATTGTGGTCACCTCTGGTTTACAACTTATATGTATGTTTAAGCATTTCAGTGTATGAGGGTTTTTTTTTAAACCATCACATGCATACTGTATCTATTCCCCATGGTACCATCCCAAGCATGGAATTCATTCGCTTAATTAATTTACACTCACATGCACACATACACACACACACATCTTTTTGTGTATGGACTTTACTAAGGTTTAGTTAGGAAGGAAAGCTACAGATTTCTTAGGTACACGTGATATTGTGATACATGCATACAACGTGTAATAATCAAATCAAGGTATTTAAAATATCCAGCACTTCAAACATTTATCATTTGTGTTGAGAACATTCCATATGTTCTCTTCTAGCTACTTTGACATATACCATAAATTATTGTGAACTATAGTCACCACACAGTGCTATCAAACATTAGACCATATTCCTTCTATGTAACTGTATTTTTGTACCCATTAACCAACTTCTCCAGAAATTTGCACAATCATTATGTATTAGTTTTAGAAAAAGAATTGTTTACTTCTCATCAACAAAAACTTCAAATGAACTAACGGATATTCTTTTTCTGAGACAGTCTCTGGCAATGCAACCACAGGGGATTTCTCCCCGGGTGGTTCGGGGCTCCCAGTCCTCCAGTCTCATGCCACCGGGCTACCCATTCCTTTCCTCTCACACAGGGGTTTTTAGCCACATCTTTTGTTCCTTAGTTTCTGGTAATCACAATTCTCAAGCCTTTTCTATAACCTCAACTTATGAATGTTACTTCAAAGAAAGACAGATTCTTCCTAAGAGGAACTCTCTTTCATCTGTTAAGATATTTTGTTATTCTCTCTTAAAAGGGGCTGAAGATTTCCACTCATGTTGAATGTTTCTAACAATTTGAGTTTGATATTTACCCTACAGTTATTAACCAATAATTTCTTATGAGTGTGGCATCCTTTTTGTTGCTGCGATATCTTAATGGTATGCAAAACGTGTCAAGAATTCTGCTCTCATGGAGGGCAGAATCCATACATGTAGTAGTATCAGTTACTGTTAAAGTGTAACTACAAAAAGAGAAGGCTTTGCAAGAAAGGAATTCAGTCCTGTGAAATCATACCACATGCAAATCTAACCTAGTTTGAAGTTTGGTGAGTTTGAAGCAGTGGTTTGTTCCTAAAGGATTAGCAACTGTCTCTCTGAGTGGTGGGGCAGGGGACAAGCCCTAGTGAGTAGCGTTTGCTGGTTTTCATGTTGTAAATGTCCTCATGATGGCTGATTTCAAGCTATCAATATGAATGTGGAATTGGGAAGACAAGTGCAGTAGCCACCATCATATAGCATTTTTATTATACAAAAATGACCTCAAGATTATAGAGTACAATGTGGTGAAAATAATTAGAAAGTAATGAGTTTTGCATATTTATTACCTTTGTTTTTAATATATTTATGAGTTTATGTAATTTCATTTTTAATAATAGCTCTGTTGAACAATCAGCTCATAAAATGTCTGAAAATTTAACAGTCAGTCCTTGTGAGCTCATTTAAGCTATATCTGGCACATTACTGAAGGTTGGGCGGATTTAACAGGATTTGAGGAGCACACAAAGCTAGCAGCTCCTGCAAAGGCCCTGTGGTGAGAGAGAGATTGGCAAGGCTGTTATGGATTTTTGAACTTCATCTTAATGACAAGTGAAAAAGCTACAGGTTTTTAACTAGGAGTGAAATGGTATGACTGAACTTGGAAAAGTCCTGTGGTGAGACGAGGGGGTTTTCCACTGTCACTGAGTGGTTTTGTTTGAATTTGAGTGAACACCCAAGGACAGGGGTTCAAGCTCTGAATGGGGACTAGCCTTTTACATTCCATCTAACTCTGAAGTTCCATGGCAATCAAAGACTAAACTTGTAGAGGAGAGGCAGAAGAGGTGAGAATTGATGAATTAAGAACCTAGAAGAGGTGTGTTGCACATTATAAATATATATATGACAGCAACTCGAGGACCAAAAAAAAAAAAAGCCTTATCTTTAAAATAAATAGCCACAGGAAGCCAAGTGAGTCAGGTGTTTTTTCTCTCTCTCCCTCCTCATGGGTTCCTATTTTTAAAACATCACTTCCTTGAAGTGTCAGACAATTATATCTGCTAATATATTTTTGCCAACATGATCCTAAAGAGAATAATATGAATTATTTATGCCGCTCCATTTTGGCAGGAGTGAATAGGACAGTAAAGGCTCTGACATTTCATTTTAGGAAATTTCTGGTGCAGGAGATTTCAGAGAGCACACCCAAGATTAAGAAGACAAATGAGCAGCTTCAACGTAGAGGAAAAATAATCCACCAGCAATTCCGAGCCCCCCTTTCGGTTATAGCTGTCATTATGGCATTGGCTTTTATTTTCCCCATCCCCAGGTGATAGCCACAGCTTCCTGTCTCCTCAGCTGCCTGTCTTGGGGGTGCCTCTGCCAGACCTCTTTCATGGCAAAAGCCCTGATGCCACTACAGCCCCCACGTCTGCCCATAAACCTTGTGCCACAATCCACCTCTTAGTCACCAAACTCTTCAAGTCACCACCACCCCGAACATTCATGACAACAGCCCACCTTCCCCCCTTCACTGCCCATTCAGATCTTGTCCCCATCAGTCCTGGGCCAGGTGAGTCTTAAGAAAAACACCTTTGGAGACTGTCAAGTTCCTGCTTCGTTATGTATTAACCATGTTATACTTGGTAAGCTAGAGAAACTCTCTTGGTCTTAGTTTTCTGATGTATAAAATGGGGACTTTTTTTCCAAGTTAGGTATTGAGAAAATGAGTGTTTCAAAGTGCCTAGCACCGTCAGTGAATGATAGCACATTACTTTCTATGATTATTAATTTTATGCACTACCTGGTTTGCCATGCATCTGTGTGTTTTTCAAAGGCCTGCTAATTTATTCATTCTGAGCATCTGCCATATGCCAGGCACCATGCTGTCCACCTTCTTTTGCTGGCTGTAGTTGATAGGAGCTTGTTGTATTTTGTCCAGAGATGCTTTTATCACTTTTCATAGAATATTAGTTCTGTGTTGCTGCTGAACTAAGTGCTAGAGTTCTACAGAGAATGCAGCGATGTGTTCCAGCCCCAGAGAGTTGACATTCCTGTATATCCATCATACATAAGTGCCATTCTCCTGAAGAGTCTTTTCTGAATATATATTGCTAATGTTTACTTCCTAAGAGTGCATTTTTAAAGTTAGTCTATGGCCAACTGGCCCGTTAGAGACACATATCTTTTTCTTTTCTTTTCTCTTCTTTTTCCTTTGGAGTGGAATAGGAGAAGACAAACCACTACTCAATAAGCATCTACTATGTGCCTGCACTTCTGTGAGTTTTATAGTCATTATCTCATTTTTTTCCCTAGAACAACCATATGAAAAGCCTTTCTTTACGTGGTTTTATAATTAAGTTAGCCAAAAGTCAGAGAGGTTAAGGAACTGATTCCCAATCGTAGGATTTGCAAAGCCTGAACCTGGGCTTCCTGACACCAAACGTGGGCATTTTGTTGCATGCAATGCTATAAATCTACGATTGATTGCATAGTTCCACCATCTTGATCTTGGGCCCACACATATCTCCCCTCACAACATTATGGCAAAACTGGTTACATTGTACTGTCAAGTGAGAGAAACCTGGCATTACCCAGCCGAATCTTTCCCTCTTCTTTATCAGAGAATTCAGGTCACTTTTACTCAGGACCAGTCTGTTGAGAAGTTTGTCCTTTTCGTGATTGAGGGAAGCATAACAAAAGTAAAGTTGAACAGACTCACCATTGAAGACACAGCAATTTAGCAAGAAATATGACTAAATGACTTGCAACTGTATTCACCACGTGTCTTCTAGATTATGGCCAAATCCCGGCTGCCATCACAAAAATCTTCTTCGATGTCCAAATTCCTGGTATTTTACATCAGTGCTTCTTCAGAAAGCTCATCCCTTTCTGGCCCCCTTGTAAGGATCTTGGACTCTGGGGATCTTGGTCTATTTGATGAGTACAGTGGTCAAGGAGAGCCAGATCAGACAGAAGCACCTGCCTGCTACCCACGGGGACATGAAGTTGTTAACAGCAGCCTGGACTCTGCTGGCTCTAGGACAAAGCAGGTGAGCTGAGTTGAGGTGGGTGGTGGGGGCGGGTGGCACATAAGCCTGACTCACACCTGCTGTTGACATCAAACAGTCACATGTTCCTATGGTGCCTGTTGTTTATGTCAATGAAGGGTAAGCCCTGAGGTCAGGAAACTCAAGATTTCTCCCATCCGAATGTTCCTAGAGCAAAGACTGCAAATGTGCCATTTCTTTTCTTTCTTTATTTAGAGGCATTCTATGTAAGATCAGGATGCTAATGCTTTGTTATGTCCATTGCAAATAACTTCTCCCAAGATGGGACTTGCCTTCTCACTGTTTTCATGGAATCTTTTGATGAAAAGAAGTTCATATTCCATTTCACATTGATTGATGGTGGTTGCCTGCAGCATAACTTTACAAAGAGTTCTGAGATCCTGGGCTGGCTCAGTAGGAAAGAGAACTGTGATCTATTAGAAATGTCTGACAACCATGCAGGCCCCTGGGACTGTTGTTTTATAGCCCTGGAATAAGCTAGCTAACTAGTCAAATGGATTTCAGCTCACTTTCCTGCTAAGGTACCCATTGGATAGAACTCTGGGAGCATGCAAATGCAAAGACAGAAATTCATGAAAGAAGCAGAGATAGTGCAGACTTTCAGTAAATAGTTGACACACACACATAGATCATTTCTCAAGGAGAAAGGTACATTTTACCTTCCTAGGGGAGGTGAACTAAGCTCTAGATTTGAAGGATGAATAAGTTTAAAAAGTAGAACAAAAATTGTATAAGTTTTCACATATGCAAGACTAATAAGTTCTAGAGATTTTTTTGTACAGCATAGTGCCTATAGTCATCAATACTCTAGTACGAATTTAAAAAATTAATGTCAAGTTTTCTTACCAAATAAACAAATAAGCAAATAAAACAAAAAGAACACAAGAAAAATTTAGAGATGCAGGATATGTTTATTGCCTTAATATTGGTGTTTTTTTTTCTTGTTATTGTTTGTTTGTTTTGAGACAGAGTCTCACTCTGTCACCCAGGCTGGAGTGCAGTGGCATGATCTCAGCTCACTGCAAACTCCGCCTCCTGGGTTCAAGCAATTCTCCTTCCTCAGCCTCCCAAGTAGCTGGGATTACAGGTACTCACCACCATGCCCAGCTAATTTTTGTATTTTTAGTGGAGATGGGGTTTCACCATGTTGACCAGGCTGGTCTCAAACTCCTGACTTCAAGTGATCTGCCTGCCTCAGCCTCCCAAAGTGCTGGGATTACAGGTGTGAGCCACCGCACCCAGCCATTGCCTTAACATTGTGGTGATGGCTTCACAGGTATGTCCAAAATCATCACATTGTATACATTAAATATGGGCAGTTTATTGTATACAAATTAGGCCTCGATAATGCTTTAAAAAAATCTCAATAAATAAAAATGGGCAGTGGTATGAACAGCATGGTGCATCCATGGAAATTCAAGCTGTTTTGTGGGCCAGGGTCATTTCAGGCCGGCGTAGCCTGTGACGGGAAGAGTGAGGCTGAAGAGGTTGCTGGGGTCTATGTCATCATGAGCACACCTTCTCTATGTTAAACAGTTGAGATCTTATTCTGCCAGTTATGGGGTTCCTGGTCTTTGTCCTATTTATTAGCATCAGGGTGAAATGTGTGAGATTATAAAATAAGGCTTGGCAGACAGGAAAAACAGAATAACAAGAACATGAGGGAGGACAGGCTTAGAAATTAGCGGGTGGCAAGTTAGCAGCCTCAGCTCTTTCATCAAGGAGCTGGGCTCAAGCTACATGTTTGACTTTAGCGGAAGCTTCTATTTGAGGATAGAAGGATAGCCAAGAAAGAAAGTTGGGAGCTCAGTCTTTGAAAGATCGGGGATCATGGGAGTAATGGGTTATTAAAAGAGGCTTCAATCCAAGGGTTGGGGCAGCAATCTAGTTATCAATCTTGGAGCACAGGGGACAGGAAGGAGACTCAGGCTTAGAGCAGTACTGGACCATCATAAGAGCAATTGTCCAGCACCTGGCAGAAGGTTGGGTAGCCAGAACAAAGCTGACCTGACACTCAGAACTTGCAGCTAATACGTTACCTGTAACCTTAGCAGAGGAAAGGGGCACACATTATGCCACTTCAGAGACCTGAGTTTCAATCCCCACCAGACCCTTTGTGCCTACACGAGTTTGAATACTTATGGCTCTGCCACAGGAGACTTAGCAGCCGGTTCAACAGGATGAGAGTAGAGACTGGTGAGCAGCAAGGGCAGAAGAGCCCCTCCAGCGGCAGGGGGAGAACCTGCGGTTGTCTTGCCAGCTTTGCCTGCTCTGTGCTCTTGGCCTCTCCCTCATTCTCATAGCCAGGGCTTTTGGAATTGAAATAGAAAAGTGGGATTTAAGCAGTTCCAAAATGACAGTCCTAGGTTCACTATCAGGCAAATCTTGTGAGCTCCAGTTTTGATTAATACAGCATCTGGCCCACGTCCCCAGCCTGTGTCCAAATGGTTCAGGTATTGCCCAGACGAATGACCTTGGCCAAGTGTCAGGAACTCTCTGAGCACCTAATTCATCATCTACAAAACAAAGAGAATAATTCCAACTTAATAGAGGTGACATAAAGCTTTCTTAAGGATATTGGTGAAACGCACATACCACCCACTACACATCTTTACTAAATGCTCAACAAACGTGATGGTTGCTACGGTGACAATGATGGTGATTATGATGCGTGCTGACCTCTTGTTCTCTGTGAGTCAGACCTTGGTAGCCTCCTTACTTGCTCCATTTGCTTCAGAGAGAGAAGTGCGGGTGTGCGGTTTAGTGAAGGAGCAAGGCTGATGTGAATAGAAGAACCCAAGGTAGAGCAGGAAGAGAAATCCAGCTAGAGAAAGAGGTGGAAGTCAAAATAAGTAGACTCTTATTTTAAATTTTTAATGGCTTCTTGGTGGCTTCAAGATAAAAGTAAGTATACAATTACAATGCAAAGATAGTATTCAAATGGGGAGTTGAATGGGGAGTTCATTAGGTAAGTTGAGTTAACTCAGAGGATTGATTCCTTTTCATGACATAAAACCATCTGTGTTTTGGGTAGTGTGAATTGTGAGTTGAGAACTCCCCCTCGCCCTTCTCCCAGCCTGTGTTACTTTTTCTTTATCTTTGACTCTGTATCATTAACATTTCACATATCTGATTTTATTATAATTTTCTTATTTATCTCATTTTCCCACCAGACAATGAATTCTTTGGAGGTGAGCACTACATGTTTATTTTACCTTTGTTTCTCTGCACAGGATAGACAATGAGGAGCTTTGTGTTTGGGAAAAGAATAAAAGTCAACTGTAGCAAAACCTCTCAGAAGTAGGATTTATACACAGTTCTCAAAGTATGCACATGAAAATGTAATTTCTTGGGAAAGCAGCAAACAGAAAAGAATCAAACCGCAGTTGTGTGTGGCAAGGATAAATATGCAACGCATCATCAATAGGATTTGTTGGGTGAATAAAAAAGCCTTTTAGCCAACAATATGTAAGCAGAAGAATGGAGCAGGAGTTAGAGAGAACCCTCAAGCAATAATGGAGGCCACTGGAGAGGCAAGACTGCCAAAGGCTAAGTTATTGACCCAGTATTTTTAAAACTGCCTCCGAAAAGAAGCCTGAATGAAAGAAAATAATTTGTGCTATTAGAATGTATTTTTCCTTTGTGTTCCTATCTACTTCCTTCACAAGCTATTTTTGGTAAGTTTTCATTAACCTTCTAACAAAATGCCAATTAAAGCATCTTTTAATAGGCTGTGTTTAGAAGACCGAATCCAAAGAGAAAAAAGTGCTAGATCGACACTTCAGTGTAGAAACCAGATTCTTAATCCTACTTGGATAACAACTGACGTTCTTAGTTGTTTTCACCTGGGATAGCAATATATTACATGAAAACACAAACTCTCCAAGCAGTAATAAGGAATACATCATACAATACTAGTGCTGGGCTGACTTTCCTGCTTTGTTTCCTGGTATCTATTTTTTTTTTTTTTGTTTGTTTATTTTTGCCTTTTCCCACCAGTTGGCTCTGTTAACAGTAATTTGTTTTCCACATATTGCCAAACAACCTCTCGGGTTTGTGTTTATCATATAACCTGGCAATATACTCAAGTCTGTGTTGATGTTTGAATGTTTTGCATGACATCAGCATTCTCCTATTTCCGGGAATATGAATTAAACCACACTGCACGTTTATGTTTGGATTGCAGGTGCTCTGGGTGGAGTTCCAGTTACATTTATGTCTCTTGTTGAGAAGCAAGCCCATAGTGAGATGAAGCAAAAATTTAACTTGGTCCTACACACACTGATACAGTGTGGTTCTGTGTTCCCACCCAAATCTCAGGTCGAATTGTAATCCCCACATGCCAGGGGAGGGACCTGGTAGGAGGTGATTGGATCAAGGGGGTGGATTTCCCCCATGCTGTTATCATGATAGTGAGTGAGTTCTCATGAGCTAGTTTAAAAGTGTGGCACATCCCCCCTTGCTCTCTCTCCTGCTCCACCATGCGAGATGTGTTTGCTTCCCCTTCACCTTCTGCCATGACTGTAAGCTTCCTGAGGCTTCTCAGTCATGCTTCCTGATAAGCCTGTGGAACTATTAAATCTCTTTTCTTCATAAATTATCCAGTGTGAAAATAGACTTTATAGCAGTGTGAAAATGGACTAATACAGACAACTTTTCAGATTAATCAGAGTTTGACTTTCCTTTTACTTCTGCACATCATGATGCACCCTATTCTCTCTGCATTCTGTTCCTCCTCCCTTCCTTGACTGTTTAATTCCTATCCATCCACCAAGTATCCTTCAGACATCACTCCTTCATGTCTCCACAGCACCATGTGCTGACTTCGTGAGAGAGTTCATCCCACTGAAGTGTTATTAGGGTCACTTGTCAGTCTGTCTCCATTTACCTGTAAGCTAATGGGGGCCAGGTATTTACATTATAGACTATCATATCCCTACTAATAGAGGGACTGACTAATACAATAAGTGCCCAATGTATGTCTGTAAAATAAAGAAAATTTTAAAATAAGAACAGAGAGTCATAAGAACAGAGAGTCAAATGAGTAGATAACTACATACACATTTTAAAAATTGATATGGATGGTAAATGACACATACATGTAAATAGAAAGATAATTAGAGGGATAAATACATAATCAATTGGAGACATAGGTAGATTATGGAGACAAAGCTAGGAGGAGGAGGGACGTGAGGATGCCAGGCCCAGGTTGCTCTCTGGTCTCATTGTTTTTTAATGCTTCATACCCTTCCCATTCAATTCTTTGGAAAGTCCTAAGCAGTGTTCTATCATATTCATATTGAATTAGCTAGTTTCCCTCTCTACTCCCTTCATGAAAAGATGGACAACAAAATTTTTGTTGCTGCTGTTAAATTTAATAAGCACTCAATTTTTCAAAGCTGTCTACAGCTGATCTAGTTTCCTTTCAAACTAGTATAAGAAAACAATGTTTTTGCCAGTTATACCTGACATAACATGCATGAGGTGTTTATGTGGTAGGAATCTATCTACTATACAGATAAGAAAACAAAAATGAGCTGTGTCAACAGGAATCGGCTTTAGTCATAGCAGGGCTAGAAGTGGTGGCTCATAGGGACAGAAGGGGTCTTTTCTGCTAAATGAATTCCAACTGATGAATACAAGATGTTGTCAAGAAGAAATTCTCTGACACTCTGTTTGTGGCTTATATGCTGTATGTTTAATGTGAAGAATGGATTACTCTTATTTCTGATTTCTAAGGTGAAAGTTGAGTTCGGCTCATTTGATGGAAAAACTCTCTAGCCTGCAGAGTTCAACGTAGCAACCTAAGCCTAAAGGAAGTCCTGTTTTCTTTAGGAGTAAAATGTGGTTTTGTTTGGAGGGCTAAGATGCAAAATTGGGTTCTTTCTCTCATGGTGGCTGCCCTCCTAATCAGATATGGAATTCGGAGTTGGAAAAGTAAATAAATCCCAAGATAGGAGAGGATCATGTGAGGTTAGTACAGCTTAAGCTTCACCATGTGTGGGACTGTGGACAAGTCATTTTTAGTTACCTTTGGTGAGAACTAAATCTTCACCAAATATTCTTAGTGATTTTTAGAATGTTTTAAGACCCTGTGAAGAAAACTAGACATTTTAATGTTTTTTTTTCTTGAGAACTATAAATTTTGCTTTATGACAAATTACTATTTTGCGGTGCAATATCACCAACAAGGCATGCAGGACCCACATTCTTCTAGGTCTTCTCCTCTTCCTGTCTCTTAGTTGATCTACTATTCCTCTTCTTTCTCTCCCAAGCTCGAAACACAGGTTTCCAGTTTAGGTGTTACAGAGGTATCAGTTTATTTCTTACAGACAAATTCTTAGGAGTTGCTAGAATTTGTTCATAAACCTGGGTGAAGTAAATTGGTTGTAAATATTTATACTGGAGTATGGTAATATTTAAAAAGAAATGCAGAATATTAGCATGCCCACTCCCAAGCCTCGCCACTTCTTAACTATAACACGGCTAAGTTACCCAACCTCTCCTGGTCTCGGGTTTCACAACTGTGAATCAAGATGCACCTGATTGTTTAAGTTCTTATGACCTAATCCAAAGAAAGTTTGTATCCAAGTGTCTAACATACAGTAAACGCTCAGAAGATGTCTGGTATTATTAAAATAAAATTTGAATTTGTCTTACCTGCTAAGGATCAGTGACAGTGCTGTCCCTGATAGTTTTGTGTTTCATTGGTTTCCTGTATCTCACCTAGTCAAATATACTTCTTAAAAAATTCTGAATATTATCAGTGCCTATGATATGTATAGAACAGGAAGACATTTGGAACAGGAAATATGAGGATCATATCATGTATTTCATGTAGTGATGTAGTGTCCTCCGCAAACCCTCTGATTGCCACACAGTCAAAGTCTAAGCTTGCCAGCATGGCAACAAAGACGACTCCCAATCAACTGTCTTCAGCTTCAATTTCTGTTGCTTCTCTACAAGAACATTCTCTACATGAGCTGGCCAAGAATACCTCTCCTCAAGCATCCCTGGTTACCTGCTCATGTACTCCTTCATTCTAGGAGCATTTGGCCAGAGTGATCTTTCTGAAATGGAAGACTCACGTATTGTTCCTGTGAGTCAGACGGGAAGCTGATGGAAAGTCTTCAGCAGAGAAAAATCCAAAGTGACCGCAATGATTTACATGACTCTACAGATCCTGGCCCCTGTGGTTGTCACCTGCCACCTCTCTACTCTTCACTGGCTGCACTCCAGCCATATTGGTTCCCTCACTTTCTTCACACTCAGTAAGAATGCTCTACCTCAGGGCCTTTGGATATTCTGTTTCCTCTCCCTGGAAATGCCTAATTCACCGGTTTTCACAAGTCTCCCTGCTTTTTTCCTACTATGGGTGGCAGGTGGGATGTCACCTTCACAGAGAGGCTATTTTCTGTGTGCACTTTATTACACAGCAACACATCCTTTGTCTGTTTCAGTTTCCTTATGCTGCTTTATTACTTTTTTCATAGCACATCTCTCCACTAGACAAGTCTGTCGGTATTTTTTTTTGTTTGTTATGTAAGGTCCATGAGAACATGCAGTTTGTCTTATTTTATCTTCATTGCCCAGAATAGTACATTGGGTAGTATTAACCATTACCTCAGAAAGACGGAACCCCCCACCAAGCTCTCTAGTGTTGTTCACAGTTTCCCCTTGTCTAGAGTTCCTTGTTACTGTGTTTAAATTTGGCTCAGCTTTTTTCAGCTTACTGAAATCTATCATCTCTTTGAATCCTTCAGTGAACATCCTGGTCTATAGTGATCATCTGTCCCCCTACATTTCTGGAGGAATAAAAAAATTTACTTGTCAATTATCATCTGTGACTTTGTATGTGCGAAGTAGGTTGTTGGTTAACTAAATATGTCCTAGGGTCAGATTGCCTGGGATCAAATCTTGGCTTAGCCATTTATAAGTTGAGTGACCTTGTGCAAGTGACATAGCTCACCTGTCATTCCTTCACCTGTCAGAGAGAATAGGACTAGTGCCCATTGCATTCATTTGCTGCATGACTTAAATGAGTTACATTCATCAAAGCATCATCCCTGGCACATGTAAGTGCTCAGTCAATGTTTGCACTGATTTTTATCACCTACATACATTGTGTCCTCAGCTAGATCAAAAGCTCTGTTCTATGTGCCATAACATCTGGCAGAGTCTTCCACACAGCAGGTGCTCAATAACTTTATTGACTTTTGGTAAAATTATTTCCCAAAAGAAATGTCAGAAGAAATGCTTAGAAAAATTATGCCAAAGCAATTATGTTTGTAAAGCTGTTTTGGGACTTAGAAAGGGTAAAGGAGAGTTTCAAAAGAAATTCCCTTTACATACTCAGTTGGAAAACATTTTCTAAGCATGCACTAAGGGCTAGCCATTGTGCTCCGTGCTCTAGAGATGCAGTGATGAAAATGGCATGGGTCTTTTCTATAAGAGTTTGTGGGGACAAATATGTGAGTGAATGGCTGTAATAGACTGTGAAGAGGGCTGAAAGGGAGGTGTGTGCAAAGCATGATAGTGTCACAGCGGTCATTTATGGATGGGGGGATGTACTGGATAGTTGCTTTTTCAGGTTGACATAGGTAGCCTACATTTCTATTTCTGTGTGCCGCACGAACGATTTTGAAAATGAGAATGGTGTTAAGATTGAAAATGAAATAGGGTCCCCAGGGAATAAGAGCAGAAGTGGTTTGGGGAGAATATACCAAAACTGTGTAAAACAAGAAGCACAGATTGAATCAAAATTGTTTATTTCTTTAGGTTTCGTTATAACCTAGAAAAAGACATTCTGAAAACAGCACATTGACTAAGACCTAAGATTTGTTGCCTTATTGTTCTAGCATGTTGTTAATTAATACAATTGTTTCTGTCTTCAATGTTCTCTAATTGCAAGAATAATATGAAGATGGCATAAAACTGTAGGGTAACTGTCAGGGCCATGAAGAACAAAGCATGTTCAGGCCTCCAGGACCATGGTTTATGCCACCTGTTCTCATCTGTCTGCTCCTACCCATTATTCTGATTTCTGTCTTATCTGACAATGTCTTTCAATGACAAACACAAAATTAAGATAGGTTGAAAATGTAATTCTAACCATCACTTTTAAGAGATAAAAGAAAAAATAAGCATCTTTTACTTGAGAATTTACCTGTTCACAAGTAAATTGAGTTTTCTGTTAATCTTTGTACGTGTGTGGCTGGTGTGCCTACTGTTAAATTGATACAAGATCAAGATATAAAATCAATTACATTTCTATATACTAGCAAGAAACAATATGAAAAGTAAACTAATAAAACTATTCCATTTACCATAGCATTAAAAAAGATTAAAATATGAAGAAATTAATTTAACAAAAGAAGTGCAGTACTTATACATGAAACTATAAAACATTACTGAAAGAAGTTAAAGAAGAATCTTTAATTTAGGGAAATTAAAGAAAAATCTTTAATAAAGGGAAAGCTATTTTATGTTCATGCATCAGAAGACTTAATATTGCTAAAGTGGCAATACTCCCAAAATTAATCTACAGATTCAATAAAATCTCTATCAAAATCTCAGGTAATTTCTTTTGAAGAAATTAAGCTGATTATAAAATCTATATGGAAAATCAAGAAGCTCAGATTGGAAGAAAAAATTCTAAGTACAAACAAAGTTGGATAACTCACATGTTTTGATTTAAAAACTTACTATAATTCTATGGTAATCAAGATAGTGTGGTACTGGCATAAGAATGGAAACAGAATAATGGAATAGAATCAAGGATGCAAAAATAAACCCTTACATTTATCACAAAATGAAAAAATTATTCTTCAAAGGACACCAGCAAGAATGTGAAGAGGCAAACCACAAAATGAAAAAAATGTATTTGTAAATTATTTATCTAGTAAGGAATTTGTATTACATAAAAAATTTTAACCCAACAATGAAAAGGCAAGTAACCCAATCAAAAAAATGAGCAAACAATCTGAATAGACATTTCTCCAAATAAATATTAAGTATTTCTGCAAGGAGGATATACAACTGGCCAATAAACACACAAAAATAATACTCAAACATCATTACTCATTAGGGAGATGTATATCAAAATCACAATGAGCTCCCACTTCACACTCATTAGGATGGTTAAAATAAAAAAGACAAGTACAAATAAGGATGTGGAGAAAATGTTAAGCAGAGTTATCACCTACAAATTCAATTTCTGGGTATAAAACACTTGGACATAAATGTTCATAGCAGCATTATTTGAATTAGCCAAAAGTGGAAACAACCCAAATATTCATCAGTTAATGAACGGACAAACAAAACGTGATATATCCATACCAGGGAATGTTATAAAGTCATAAAAGTGAATGAAGTACCCATACATGCTACAACATGAATGAACCTTGAAAACATGTAAAGTGAAAGAAGCCAATCACAAAATATCACATATCATATGAGTGCATTTCTGTGAAATGTCCGTAACAGGTAAATCTATAGTCAAGAGGTAGATTGGAGGTTGTTCGGAAGAAGAAGTTAGGGGAAATAGGGAGTGACTGCTAATTGGTACGCAAATTTTTAAGGAGAAATGAAATGTTTTAAAATAAAATAGTCATAATTGTTGCACAACTCTGAGTATACTAAAAATCACTGGATTGTACACTTTGACACAGTGAATTTTCTGACCTATAAATTGTACCTCAATGAAGCTGTTATTTCAAAACTCTACATAAATTGAGTTGAAAACAGTGGCAGCATTAGAATCCTAGAGTCCTAAGATCTGAATGAATCTTGAGCATCTTCTAGGACAATGATCTTCAGTTTGCTTGAATCCTCTCCTGAAAAATGTTTTCATCTATGTTAGTCTCACACCAAACCCAGAAATCATCACTATTCTTTCTCTGGATGAGTTTGTTTGCATGTTAGGAAGCTTAATAGCTGCTATTATCGTTGTATTGTTACATTATATTTTTATAATACATTGCATTTTGTTGTGTTTATTATGACCTAGGCACAAAGTGCTTTATATCACTAAGTATTTAATATCTGTGTCATAAATTGGTTTTGAGGTTATGGTGGGCTCCACTTTACAGAAACAAAACTAAGGCACAGGAAGTAAAAAAAATTCAAAGTCACATAGCTCATAAAAGAACTTGAACTGTGTTGGACTTCACAGGCTACTTTTAACTAGTATTTCATATTGGCCTAAATCTAAACTAAAATGCCTCCTTGCAATTGCTAATCCTTTCTTCCTGACTCCTTCATGTCACCTGTAGAAGTCTATTCACTTACAGGAAAATGTTTTCATATCCCCTTAAGTCTTCTACACATTGAGTATCTGGATTTACATCACTTCAGTCAAGGGTTTTCAAGTTATGGTCCTGAGACCTTTCCTAAATTTGTCTGAAAGTGCGGTGTACAGAGATCAAGAAATAAGATGCAATTACTCCCAGCTGTGGTGTCCGAGGCACCTTGAAAAGAACCTCTTGCTCCTTCCAAACAACCATAAAAGTTAGGCAACATTTTGCATATTTTACAAATGAAGCATTGAACACAGAGAGGCTGAGATCTTGTTCAAGATTACACAGCCATAAAGTAATGGACCCAAGATTTGAAACCACATCTGGTTGTACTTGTTACTACTGACTTGAATTAGTTAATAGACTAGAAATTCCCCATTTCCTCAACATTGTAGACACACAAAATCAACTATATTAGCTTGAAGGATCCTACTGAAGAAGTAAAATCCTCCTAGCAGCTGGAGGCTGTAAATCTTAGGTCTGGAAGTTAGTGTGAGGACAAGCTTATTAGTCATAATTAGAAGTTCTTAACATTTCAGAAAGGCTCTTTGTTTGTTGAACTGGACACTTTCTCTTGAAAGGAATAATGCAAATCTTTCAATTTATTTATTTTATTTTATTCTGTTTTTCCTACCACAGTGAGGTAGTGTCTGGGTGAGAACATTCCTTTGCTTCTCATTTCTTCTCCCAGAGCACCCTTTTCATAGAATGTTTTTAACTTGGCAGTTATTTTGATTAGAGTATAAAATTCGCCTTTTATGCTGAAGGATATTTTTTCCAAAAGCTTCTAGAGTCATTGCAGCTATTTGGCAGCAGGTTGAGGATGGGGAATGTGTACCCACCCTTGATGAGGAGGCCCAAACTTTGGCTGCAAGCACTGGTAGATTCCAGGGAGTGGCTAGCAGTTCTTTTTATGTGCTAGGCCACTGGCCCCTGAAGGTATAAAGAGGGCTTTATTTTAATGAGGCAGCTGGTAGGAGGGCTGCCTAAAGTCAAGCTATGGCAACAAATAAGACTGTTGGAAATGGTAAACAAATTGCAGCCCTTTTCTAAAGACTTCTCAGAATTGCCTGGGAGGTGTCAGCCTCCCCCATCCCAACAAAGGAGACTGTGACCCAAGGGACTTTCATCTGAGGGACTACTGTCGGTCTGCATTTTTACTTTCAAAATGAAAAGTGAGGACCTGAGGCTTTAGAAAAGGATGGCGATGCAAGTGTGAGTGGCTGTATCTCACTTCTCCAACGGGCAACTGTCCTGCTAGAAGAGGAAGCAAACCCATCCACCAGTCAAACACCTTGAGGGCTGGACTTTCATTTAGGAACTTTGCACACATCATCTTTGTTAATACCCATAGGAACCTTTGGTGGCAGCTAATCTTCACCAGTATATATATATATATATATATATATATACACACACACACATACATACATACTTTCTATATAAAAAGGTCAAATATTAAGAAACAGACCCGGAATTTGAATTTAGAGCCATATTACTCCAGGCACATGCCATTATGTCTCGTAGCCTCACCAGAGAATAGAAGAAACATTTTATTTGACAATTCTGTTAGAGTTCTTGGCACAACTTAGAGCTAAAGAAACAGTTCAGGTTCTAACGAGAAAATTATTTTTTCTTGGTTATCTTTTTTCTTTTCCTTTCCGAGGCTCCCGATTTAACCCATTAATGGGAGGTAATATGTTATCTATTTAGCACCACTGCTTGACTTCATTTGTTTATTCACTGAACAAGCACCTACTAAGCAAACCAGATATGTTTATCAGAAGTGTGGATATAGCAGTAAAATCGTAAGCAAAGTGTCTGACCCCACAGATGATGTATTTTAATGAAAGGGAACCAATAATAAAACAACATTTCAACAATACAATGGGAGTTAGTGCTAAGTGCTTTGAAAATATAGAGTAGGGTTGTTAGGGAGACAAAGAGTATGCCTACTTAAGTCTGCTGGTCAGAGGAGGGTTCTTTGAGGCAATAATATTTGAGCAGAGCCCTGAATAAAACTGCACACCATACAGATATCTGAGACAATAATACACGTGGAAAAACCCCATTAGTATCACTTAAGCAAATGTTCCTGTAAAGGAAGGTTACCATTAGAAGCATCAATATCCTTTTAACAACTTTGCATGTTGGAGAATCTTTGTTTCAGTACCATGCTATTAGTACCATGGTGACAAGATGACTCTACAGCTGCTCCAGTGAACCCAAGAGTGACCCACAGAAGTGAGTTTAATCTGATGAATGGGAAAAAATATCCTTGTAACATGGATTATTCCGGAAAAGGACCTATGTTTTTAATAAAAAGTCATAATAGATTTAATAAAAATTTCAGGCATTATGGGCCTTAGGCTCTCTTTCACAACAACTCAACTTTATCATTGAAGCAGAAAAGCATCCAAGACATAGGTAAACCAATGAGTTCCACTGTGATTCAACTAAATGGCACCAGCACAGGCTGGTTGGGAACTCCTCCCCTGGAGTTACACTATTTGAAATCTGGACAGATGTCTGCCCTTACATGAAAGATGGCCAACTGTTAGGTTTTTTTATTTCTTTCTGGTTCTTCTCTTTGCTCTTCTCTCTCTGCCTTCACTGCTGCTTCCTGCATCGATCCCTCCGAGACCTCATTTGGTGCTTTGCCTGTGCCATGGGCTGGTCAACCCATTTATCAATCATGTTACAGTTCTATTGAAATTAAGAGCAAAAAGGTTCTAAGTTAGGAAAAACTGTGTAAAGGGACAAAAGGGAAATATAAGTCAGCCACCAAGATAATTTGCCAATGCTTCAGAACATGAACTTTCTGAGAGGTGTTCTGGAGGCTCTGGGATCTTTGTCTTTTCCTGTGTTGTTTGCTGAAATCTGGAGGGCTCAGGATTCTGGGTAAGGAAAATGAGATAGGACTGTAACATGAAAACCCATTTAATTGGATCCTACTAACTGAAGCCTCGAAATAACTGTTACACTTTGCTTTCCTCCACAGATTGATTTTTCTGAGAACAAAATAAATATCCACAGTGAGTCACAAATGTAAATGTATTGAGCACCCAATGTATGGAGCCCTTTCTCCAAGACCTCGCTGCCGTAAATACAAATATAACTGAGAACTGGTGATTTGAAGATGATTCTTGGGATAGCGGGCTAGGCGGCACTTCACACTGGCTTTTGGGGCCACATAGGGGTGTAATCATGTTATCACCCTGCACAACCCCAGAGGGTACCATACACAACCCATTTGACCAAACATGGCAGTCCTGAAAGGAATGATGATTGAAAGCCAAGACTGGGCTTTGGCAAGAAAACCACCTCTGAATTACCAACTCATTGTCTATAATGTAATGATAGCATCTACCTCTTAGTAATTTTGTGAACATTAAATGAATAAAGCATGACAAAAGGCCTACCTCTGTGCTTGGTACATAGTAGGTACTTAGTAAAACATTTTTTTTCCATTCAGAAACAGATAAATGAAGGTATGCAAAACAATAGTTCATGACAAAGAAATTGGTCTCAGAAAATTTTATGTAAACCACAGAAAATTGGGAAAAAATAGATTTGATACCTTTTCTTCTAGGAATCCAGAGGCAATGGGATTTTTTAGCTTTTGTTACCCACAGATATGTATTTCCTACAACTCACTGACACCTCCTTTCCTCACTAAAGCAAAGGTCCTCTTCCCCAAGCACTCTTGCTAAGTGAAGCTGGACTGTATTAACTTCAAAGAGTGAATTCTTTCACTATATTCATGACCTCTTGTGGTATTTTTAGATGATGACCACTTACTATACAATAAACTGTTGGTAAATTGCAATACAACTATGTAGACATTGAAGATCTTATAAAACAAGAGGGCAGTTTCATGAATGACAAATTTTCAAAACACGAATCAGATTATGCAGTTAATTTCCTCCTCCTTAGCCTAGAACCTGCTGTTCACTTCATGTAGCCTTCAGATCATGGTCCATTCTGTCTCAGAAAGCCCCTCCTCACTTGCTGTTCAGCAAAGCCTTCTCTGATAACTGTAGCCCAATGTCCCTTAACAGAGTGGAGAGACACATAACCCCTGACTTGGTCTTTCTCCTTGCCACACCTGGAAATCTGCTTTATTACAGCATTGGGAATGTAGATGATTCCCAAACTAGGTACTCTTTGCTTTCCTTTCCCCCACATTACATTATTAGTTCTTGAATTGCAGAAAGGGTATCTATATCTTAATTCAGCTTTGAATCTGCAGCATTCAGTCCATTGACCATGACTCAGCAGGCAAAGTGACAATTGTTGAATGAATGTTTGATGTACATAGGATGATAGCTGTTCAGTGTGGTTTCCTCACTAATGTACAGACATCTGTGGATTCTTCCTGAGGTAGACTTTTAAATACATTTCTGGAATTTTCTTTCTCTGTTTTCCCTAACTCCATTAATTTTTATTCCTAGGTAATTCAAATAAACTTGGCGATTTGTGATTTCTCAATTCATGGCAGATTAAAAGATAAATCAGAATATGGCATTCTTTAGAAGTGGAGCTTAAACATGAACGTTTACTTTTATTCCCTTTGAAGTTAGAGAGGGAGAGGGGAAGTTGTCTGAAGGAGGAGCTGTCTCCCCTGTCTCAATAGCATGAGGTGGGCTCCCGAGTGATGCGATATCCCCACAGGAGGAAACCGAAGGGAGACTGGTGAGCTGCTGGCCAGGGGCCACCAGGCTCACAGAGCTGGAATTCAAACCCATATATGGAGAGCCAAACTCTGTGTGTGTTTGGCCCATTATGCTGTAAGTGAATAACAATGACAACATAGAGAATAGGGAAAGTTAGACAGATGTTTCCGAGACTAGAGAATTGTTTGTTGGCAGCATGTTTTATAAAATCCTGGGTTTCAAAAAAAGTATTATGAGAGTTTGCTGAAGAATTTTGCTGTTAAAGAAAGCTTTAGGTGCGTTTATTACATTTCTGAGCTTAAAATAATAAAAGTTCATTTGGACTATAATTTCTGAATCTTGATTGTGTTATATGCCTCTAACATACACTTCATCCTTTCTGTGCATCTCAGGTTGGTCCTGGACAATCAGAAACCAAAGAAGAAAGCAAACAGTAGGGTTCTGCTCCTCATTAAAGGTCTCACTTTTGGTTCCTTCGGAGAAGAAAGTAGGAAAACTCCTAGCGCAGAGGAAATTCTGATGTATTACTCACAGAGTTTAATCAGACCATATCGCTGATATTTCATTTCAATTCTTGATATCAGGGGCGTTCCTTAAAATAGAAAATTTTAATTTCTAAGCTTTAGAATCAATAGATTTCTCTGCAATTTCTTTCACTTGGCATTTAATAACAGCACTAAGTAAATTTCCAACATATGACTGAACTCAACCCATACTGTTGACAAATTGAAAGTTTAATTTACCTGGCAGGTTAAAAAAAAGCCAACTTTTTAATTTAATTACAACACTGAAAGAACTCAGGAAGTTGAATTCAGATGTTTTAATCTGCGATTTTTGAAGCCCTACACTAAGCCTTGTCGGGGGCATAAAGGGAGACAAATATTTAAACACAAGTGCAATACCCTTTTATGAATACAAATATAGTTGTTCAAAGGATAGAAATGATAAAAGGAGGAATGTATAAGTTCTGTCTAGAAGATGCATTGAAGACTTTACTCTAAAGGGGATGTCTCAGTAAAGTTTTGACTATTAATAATATGCAGGAATTTGTGAGGTGTATACAGTTCTGCAGAGGGGGTTCAAACACAGGCAACTGGAGGTGCAAAAGCAAATGGGCATGGATTTATTAGCCTGATTTGATCATTCCATAATGTATACATGTATTGAACATTACATGGAACCCTATAAATATATATGACTATTATTTGCCAATTAAAAATAGAATTATGCTTAAAAAAATACACAAATGGGCATAGACCAGCATGATGTCTGAAGAAAGACGACAAAAGGAATTGAGCAGTGCTACAGTTGAACATGAAATGGGTGAACAGGTTCAGCCTCTACATTTTGCAGTAGGGCTGCAAAACAAGAGATGAGACAAGGAAAAATGAATATTAATGTTATTGAATACTGAGATGGGATCAACTCAGACACTAGAAAACACTCAAATACCTAAGACTTATAGTTAAACTTGGCTTACTCCAGTTCATTACTTTGGGATGATTTAACTAAATAAACCATTTAAAAATCTTAAAACATTTTTAATTAATTTCCAGAGGCATAGTGGATGCACTTATATATCCCCTATCCAAATATTAATCCCCACTCATTGCTAAGTCTTGGAATAAATACAGATACTTTAAATCCTGGATTGGTAAAGTTAACATTCATTCTTAGAAGAAAAAAAGCAAGAAAACTCAACACTATTAAATCATACCTCTAATTAAAATTAGGAAGAGATTTAAATTAATATCCAGATATAAGCCAACAGCTCAAAGAAATTAATACAAATGTCAGGAAATGGTTATATTTTCCAGCAAATACCATTAATACATTCTAAACACACCTGCTTCAGACTGCAGTTGACCGTGCAGGACGTCACTCCTGTAATCACTTAGAAAGGGACCGACTGAGCAAAGACATTTCAATTCTGGAGACTTATTCTCAAAACTTGTATTTGACGTTTTCAAAAATGAAGATAGGTTAAATTAATGGCCCCAGCTGTATCCCTGAAATTCCTCTCCATGTGTGCCAAAGATCTTTTTGTTTGTTTGTTTGTTTGTTTTTATTTTAAATGGAGTCTTGCTCTGTTGCCAGGCTGGAGTGCAGTGGCACGATTTTGGCTCACTGCAACCTCCACCTCCCAGGTTCAAGCAATTCTCCTGCCTCAGCCTCTTGAGTAGCTGGGACTACAGGAGCGCGCCACCATGCCCAGCTAATTTTTGAATTTTTAGTAGAGATGGGGTTTCACCATGTTGGCCAGGATGGTCTCGATCTCTTGACCTTATGATCTGCCCGCCTTGGCAAGATGTCTTTTTAACAGCATTCAAGATATTCATCAACCTGGCAGAAATTCTGGGGACAAGTTATGATTTTTGCCATTAAGGCATGCCTCATTTGCAAACCTTGAGTCCACAGACTGCCCTGGATGGACAAATTGGGATTGTGTCCAGGAAGGCCGGAGGTTGGCCCTAGGATAAGCCATACCTCCTCTTCCTATCTCTAAAGTTGAAATTGAATTGTCATGAACGTTACTTCGCATGGTGGCCGTGTGTGCACAATGTATACGGAGCTCTGTCCTCTCATTTGATTCTTTCCCTGCTGCCCAGGAGAGGGCCCACCTCCATTGCCTTTCCCTCAGACTCTCACACGGGCTTGCTAGCTCATCTTCCCCTCTCCGGTGTGGCTCTACTCCAAGGCCTTCTTTATGCTGCTGAACTATTAACTTAAATGAGTATCTGAATAATCTTTTATGAACTTCCTGTTGGCTGTAGGATAAATGATCACATGCTTTAGCTCTGCATTCATAATGAGACCCAGCATCTTTTTCCAAAAATGGCCTTCTAGTCAAGCTGCTTCCAGCCTCCAGGCCATCCCAAGCTCTGTCCCTGCTCTGTCCCTATGAGCATGCTGACTCTCTGCCTGATAGTTCATGTTGCTGTTTCTTGCTCGACTCAAGAAACAAAACAAAAATGCTTCCATCGAGAAACTTCCCAAGATTCTCTGAAAGGTGGATAGCCTGACCCTTGCCTCCTGCATAAGTGGCCCTCTCTAATTTGACTGGGGACTCCTTGAGAAAGAACCTATGCTTTATTATTCTTGGTCTCCAGAGTGAAGCCTAGAACCTGGCATGAAGTCCATGTTTGGTAAATGATGGCTGGATTCCACTGGAATTATGGGCCAGGTGTCAACCACGCTGAGATACATGTGAGTGGCCTTTCCTGTTTCCTCCTGGCAATTCTGAGCAGCTTAACTGAGCTGAGCAAGAGGCAGAGTTCAGTTAATTTTGTTCCATGGTCTGCAGGCATGTGATAGGGGATGGAAGATCACAGTCATTCAAAGAAGGACTCGCAGCATGAAGCTTAAAGCCATGCATATGGGCTGCATCACAGGCTGATCCCACAGGCCCTGGGGATTTTCTCCTCTCAAGCTGTGAGTCTCTGTGGCAACCACATTTCCCAAAGCTTCTTTCAGGGGAAAGAGACTATTTTAGGTAATGAAGACTTTGGTCACATTTCAAACATACCATTCTTAGGGAAAACAAAAATTGGAGTCTTTCTTCCTAAAAACTTTCCCATTCTCTTTACTCCTCTTTGTACTTAATCTAGTACCTCTGTGCTGAAGGAGGCTGCTGGAGCCAGGAAAGGACTCTCTCTAACACCTGGAAATGCTCCAAAATGCCTATGGTGGGTGAAGTGTAGAGCAAACCCCCTCACTTCACTCCCAAAGCCTGTCTCATTTTGGCGTTAGGCTACATAACCACCCTTTTCTCTCCCTGCTAAGTCAAAATGTAGCACTTACCACTCTGCAAATTTGTTACGCAAATATTCTTTTTAGTGCGTTTGATTAATAATCGTAGCACACTAAAGTGGAGAATACAAAAACACTAAAATGCATATATAAATGTATATACATATGTATGTATAACATATATATGGAGAGTGAGAGAGAAAGGCGAGAGAGAAAGGTAGAGAAGAAAAAAATTGTCTTGAAACCTTTTGAAGGCTGTAAGGCAGGTGCTGTTTACCAGATTGTACAAGGGGGGAAACTGAGGCTCAAAGGATAAGTTCATTTCTCATGAGTAGTGAATGAACAGGCTGGATTTGAACTCTAGTTTGCAGTACTCTTAGTACTTTCTGTAAATGACCCTGCCATGCATCTTCTCCAGAAAGCACAACTAATTATACATGTAAGGCAAAGTCCAGAAAAAAGAATTTGTGGTAAAGAAGCAATGCAAGTTTCAGTGAGAAGTTGTTTTCTCTGCCATTTCTATTCATCATGCTTTCAGCTTTTCTTGGGTTATTTCTGCTTAGTGAAACATCAATATCTTTATGCTTCACTATTTTATTAAGTATATTAAACAGGGGAATTGCACTCACAAAATGTACTTTAAAAAATACAAATGTTCTGCAAACAGAGGCATTGTTAGAATTGTTATCATTGTTATGAGCGTTTCTCTTGCTGTAGTTTGTTGGTTTGTTTTTTCATCTAATCTTTTTTATTGTACATATGTTGGGTGGAGCCTACTAATTGCTTCCTCAATATCCATTTTCCCTTTCTTCTTAATGGATGAGGCTTCTTGTGTTTGCTCATTGGCAATGTTCTCATCTAAAAACTACATTTCTCATCTTCCCCTGTGGTTAAAGATGGCCATGTGACACACTTTGGGATAACTTTGTGTAAGCAGAAATCATTAGGCAAACTCTTACAAAAGACCCTTAAAAAGTGGACTTGGCTGGTCAATATCTTTTAACCACTTTCCTTTCCATATTTGCTTTTCTAGAATGCAGAAATAGAGGTTGAGATTGTTGGGATTTGAGTATCCTGTGACTATACAGACAGTGCCTACCAACATAGATACAAGGACTTTGTTCTTAACATCCTCAAGCCAATGAACCATAGCCAACAAAACACCTACTCAGTAACTTCTTATGTGAGAGAATAAAAATAAACATCAGCTTCCATTATATAAATTTTCTGCTGTGTGTTGCTAAACTCAACCCCTCAGTGAAATAGCCATCCAAAAGAAGCAATATATATTGTAAAAGTCCCAGACTAGAAATCTGAGATCTCTTCATTGGTCTTCCAGCCCCAATTCTTTTCTTTACGCCTAGCAAGTCTCCACATTTTAGCTAGATCGGTCTTTCTACTGCCTTATTCTAAATATTACAACAAATTTTCATTGTTTAAGGACAAATTCTGAAACACTTGTAATTAGAAGTCACTTCTAGATCTGGCCCCTGCCTACCTCCCCATCCTCATAACTCATTTCATTGCCACTCTCTCTCCCCTGCAGCCACAGTGGTCTTATTTCCCCAGTGCACTGCATGGTTATTTGGTTTTCCATTCTGATTGCTATTCCTTTTGCTCAGAGCATTCTCTCCATCATGACTTTCTCTTTAAATATCAAAATAAATGGAACTCTGTTCACAAATACCTTTTATGTCACTGTGGCTATCCCCTTTAGAAAAATTGCATTTACTTTCTCAATGTCTTGCTCACTGGACTGTTGACTGTTCCCAATGTCTTGCCTACTAGACAGGTGATGATGAGAGAAGGGACCCTGAGGTGTCTTGTTTATAGTAATATCCCTAAAACTTATTCTAGTGCTAGGCATAAGGAAAACACTCAACTTATTATATGAGTGTAAACTTCAGAAAGTCATCTCTTTTGTCTCAGAGTTTTGCTTCTGGGAGAAACCTAAATTAAGGCTTCAAATGCAAATTTATTTAGAAGGTGATCCCAGGAAAAACTAGAGGAGTGAGAAAGTAAGGGACAGAAAAAATAAGAAGCTAATAAGGAAGATATTATTATATCAAGCAATGTTTGATCATGCACATTTTGGCACTGCAGACAGCTTATTCCACTGAGGAATTTTAAGAAACAGTGGAGAACAAATCTGAGTTATATTGCCAAGGGGCGAGGGAGCTCTGGGGCATTAAGCAATCAGCTCCAACCAGGCATTGATTAAAGGCTGTTGGGTAGTGGTAGTAATAACACTCCAGCACTGCTGGCCTGCCTGGCAAGCAGGTAGGCAAAACTTGTCTTCTAAAGAAAACCAAACTTTCTAGGGAGACAGCCTGGATTCTGGCAACTGGCAATGAGGGAGTATGAATGGATGGTAAATGCTGAGGGGATACAAATGAACACCCACAGAGCCCCTCACATCACTACACTTATCTCAGCCAATACTCCTCATCATAAAATGGATTTGGCAGCCACCTGGAATATTTCTGCAGATTGAACTATTGAATCTATTTGAAACATGAATCTTCTGATCAATCTTTAATAGAATAATATTGTTCCACACAGGCTTATTTCCTTGGAAAATGGAGAGTCATTTCTTTTTATGGTAAACTTAAGTTGAAACATCATTTTTATTATATATTATATCGGTCTCTGTCAAGTCACCTAGACCTAAGACTTGATGGGGATTTTAAGATAGGCATCACTTTGTTTACTAGTTTGTAGTTGTAACAAATAGGAAAAAATCTAGCACAGGCTGGTTTGCTGAGCGGTGATGGGTGCCATGGACAGAGGCAAGGCTTCTGCCTGGAATAGATCAAACTCTCTTCACCTGGCCTAACCATAAACTTGGGTGAACCTGGATACAGGCAAATGACCTTTTCTCATCTATAAAATAGGAATGGTAACTTATATAATGCATATTTATTATGAATATTTGAGACATATATATACATATTCTATACATAGAATAGAAATTTGGCGTCACATTATCTGGGTTTTCATTCCAGCCTCACCACATTGGGAGCACCTCTTAATCTAAGTTTCAGTTTCCTCATTTGCTTAATGAGTGTTATAATGGTATGCTTCTTATTTTGTTTTAAGAATTAATAAAGTACATTTTAAAAGGTCCTGGCATTCAGAATGTGCTCAATACAGGCTAGTTACAATTATTTTATTGGCATTAATATTAATAATAATGGCATTATTTTCAAGCAATTATTGCTGTGTAGTTTTTACCAGCCCTGCAACTTTGTACTTGTGATGTTTATAAAAAGTGAACATATCTTTTGATGGTAAGCTTTGACTAACATTTTTTGCATCAAACTCTGTGTGCAGATCATCATTCAAGTATTTGGAATTTTTTATCATGTGGGAATTTTTAATTTAGAAGGGAGCCCAGGGCTTCAAATGATCCGTGCAGAGAGAATGGGTGATAATTTGGTATTCAACCTTAAAGCAAACTTTCATTCATCTCAGATCTTTGCCCCTTGTCTCCCGTCACTATCTTGCTGATGGCTGCTTCTAAATGAAGCATTGCCATAAATTGTAATGGGTAACCAGGAGTCATCGGTCCTCTGTTGAGGGTCAAGTCACTAAATGGTAAAACTGGTAATAATCTTTGCTGTCTTCACCCAAATCACTACTCCAACTCCAATAAGTGTTGGTCTAGCACATTTGCACGTCACCCTGAAACACCTCTAGGGTGCTTTAGCCTTAAGGTGCAGAGCTGATGCATTAACAAGAATGTCTTTTGCACTGAGGCTATCAGAAGATTCCCTTCAACCATGACTTTAATTGCCGATTACAGATGGAAGTCAAATTTGCAGGGAGCGGAACGTTCATGCATAAGGAGGGATGAAAGTTCAATGCATTTTCTGTGAGAGGCACAGTGTTACTTTTAAAGATCAAACTCAGCTCAGATTTGTCACGGCATTTTAGAACTTGAAGGTATCCAAGGGGCCTTCTGGTTATAACTGCCTTCTTTTACAGATGAAATCAGGCTCAGAGAGGTTAATTACTTGCTCAAGGTCAGCTATGGCAATGCTTCTCAAACTTTGATGAGAATAGGAATCCACCTGAGTGGATCTTGTAACAATGCAGTAGGTCTTGGGTGGGATCTGAGATTCTGCATTTCCTCAAGCTCAAAGAGAATGCAGCTGCAGCTGCTTCATGGATGACTTTAAGTAGCAAGGGAATTCTACGACAGCTACATGAAAATGCAGACATTTTTGACACCTCACTTATTATTTTATTTTGCCTACTGAATTTTACCTTGTTGCTGAAAATGGAATGTCCAAAATCACCAAGGCTTAGAGTAATGATTGTCATTAGTCACTTGGGGAGGAGTGGTATACTTTTTAATTAATCAGATTAAACATTTATAAAACATTTAAGCAAATTGTCAACGAATCTATTGGTTAATGCATTTGAATGCCATCAACATGCCTAAGTATTGTGTGGTGGACGCCATGATGTGTCACACAGAACTTCTTTTAGGATGACAGGATGGAGTCTCCAGCTGTGAAAGTGCTGCTGCAGACAGCCCTCAGCTTCCAGTTCTTGTAAAAATGGCCTCAGCTTCAGAGAGCTCCATTACCCAAGCTCATGCATTTCCTGGGGTGTTCTGCATCCAGTGACTGTTCTGTGGACTTGCCAGGTAGTCATTCTTCCTGGTCCCCAGTTATGTCATTGGAATAAACATTTGTTACAGGATTGTGTTCCCTCAAATTTATATGTTGAAGTCCTAACCCCCTAGGACCCAAGAATATGACCTTATTTGGAGATAGCCTTTTTAAAGAGGTGATTAGGGTAAAATGAGGTCATATAGATGGGTCCAAATCCAATATGATTGATGTCTGTATAAGAAGAGGAGATTAGGTTACAGACACACACAGAGGGAAGGCCATGCTAAGATGCAGGGAGAAGATGGCCATCTGTAAGTCAAGGAGAGGGTCCTTGGGAGAAACCAACCCTGTCAACACCTTGATTTTGTACTTCTGGCCTCCAGTATTGTGAGAAAACGAATTTCTGTCATTTAATCCCCTCAGTCTGTAGTACTTTGTCATGGAAGCCCTGGAGAATGTTTTACAACATCCTTGGTGGTTGTCACAACTCTGCAGATTCCTTGGCTTAATAGGTAAGAGCTTTTGTAATGAGGAAGGCCAAGCAAAAGTCTCTGAAACCGGATGTTCCTTGGCCAAAGGAGTAAATCTAAACAATATTGAATACCGAGGGAAGTGGCAGAAATTAATATCACTCTTAAAGATTTAAAGTATGCGAGGATAGTGGTCTCCATTATTTTGTAATTTAATGTCTCAGTCTAGATCCTACAAAATCCACACGGATTCTGATGGACAATAAAAAACTCTTGCCAATTCATCCAAGGAGCTGCCCCGATTACAGATGCTAGACCGTGTGTGGGATGTTACTAGAGCAGGTTAACATGTTTCCAGGTACATTGCATGTGCAGATCAATCTAGCAAGCCATTCTTTTAGATCCCTACTAGAAACAGGATCAAAGTTTGCATTGCTCTGGAATGAACAATAGCCCAACTCTGAACTGTCCTGCTTAGGGCTATATTAACTTTCCCCTGCTTTAATACATAGTCCTGATCTGAAGATTCTAGGAACAGCTGGACATTCTGCAGAACAGACGCCAGTCCGTGATGTTCATGATATTATCCCAGTCAGATAGAATGAGCAAGACGTGGCTAGTTCATTGGAAACTTTCATAAGACACATGCACACCAGAGGGCAGGAGATAACCCCTTCAAAGTTCCATACCTACAGGTCTTCAGATATTTATTTTCTGCCAGGACAGGGAAAAAAGAGGCTGAAACATGTTTACATCTATATTCTTTAGCCTCACAGAAATTTTCCCATTGTAGATTTAAAAAACAGCTTAGGGATTTAAAAAATGATATTTTATGTTAGTGTCTGTCTTCCCATGGGCTTTAAACTATATGAGAATCTGACTGGCTATACTAAGTTAAACACTTACATTTTCTCCCTGTTACTGGGGAAAATGTTTGTTTTTGATGATGAAATGAAGCAATATATATGAGATACTTAGTGCCTGTTATGTAATAAGCTCAACAGATCTTAGCATGTCAGTTTGTTGTTAGCTATTGGTGTTCAATAAATTTTTATTGAGTGTCTACCACGTTCTAAGCTTGATTAAAGAAAGCCATCTTATAATATCAGAGTTCAAAGAACACTTAAGTTTAATTTTAATAGAGCTGTTTCAAGGATAAAATGAGTTAAGGTAGGTTAAATATTTAGAACAGTTTCTGGTACATATTTACTTCTCAAAAAAGTTAAATATTTTTAAGGTTAATTTTCTTTTTCTACAGGTAAACAAAGTAGGCTTATATATTGGGGCTTGATCTTCTAGAAAATAAGGAATCCTTGTAAGTTCTAGATTATCAGAGAAAATTTTAGGAAAATTAACCTGGCAGAGAAGAGTGGAAAAGCATTAGGTCACAAAAAGGCTTCAGCTAGACCAGCATCTCTCAGCCTTGGCACTGCTGCCATTTGGGCCACATAGACTTTGTTGTGGTATATTAATCCAATTTCACGCTGCTGATAAAGACATACCCAAGTCTGGGCAATTTACAAAATAAAGAGGTTTAATGGACTCACAGTTTCACGTGGCTGAGGATGCCTCACAATCATGGTGGAAGGTGAAAGGCACGCCTCACATGGCAACAGACGAGAGAAGAGAACTTGTGTAGGGAAACTCCCCTTTATAAAACCATCAGATCTCATAAGACTTATTCACTATCAGGAGAGTGCTACAGAAAAGATCCTCCCCCATGAGTCAATTACCTCCCAACAGGTCCCTCCCACAACATGTGGGAACTGTGGGAGCTACAGTTCAAGATGAGATTTGGGTGGGGACACAGCCAAACCATATCATGTGGGTAGCTGCCATTTGCACTGTAAGATATTTAGCAGCACCTACATCCCTAGTAGAAGCTCCACAGTTGTGACAACCAAATTGTCTCCAGACATTGCCAAACATTCCTGGGTTGGGGTGGGGGTAAAGATGAATGTGGCTGAGAACTGCTGGACTAGATAGAAGAAGGGATCTGCTTGACTTGGGGCAGGAGTCAAGGAATCTATTTTTTTTTTTGAGATGAAGTCTTACTCTGTCACCCAGGCTGGAATGCAGTGGTGCAATCTCAGCTCACTGCAACCTCCACCTCCCGGGTTCAAGCAATTCTTCTGCCTCAGCCTCCCAAGTAGCTGGTATTACAGGCCTGTGTCACCACGCCCGGCTAATTTTGTGTGTGTGTGTTTATAGTGGAGACGGGGTTTCACCATATTGGCCAGGCTGGTCTCGAACTCCTGACCTTAGCCTCCTGAAATGCTGGGATTACAGGCGTGAGCCACCACTCCTGGCCCGGAATCTCTTGTTAGAAAATATCACAGGGAAGGGTCTGGGGGAACTGGATGATTCATTAATTAGGAGTCAAGGAAAAGAAAGAATTGAAGATGATTCCAAGTTTTGTGTTTGTTTCCTGAATACTTGTGAGTAACAATAATAATGTGTATAGAAAGAGGGAAGCTGACTTTTGGTAGAAATACGTGAGTTTTGGTTTTTTATGTTCTAGTGGAAAAGAGATGGGGGCTAATCAAGATTGCTTATTTTTGTGCAGGTAATTTTGCATATGTTGTTAGTGCACTTAATATCCTGACTACCTGAGAGCAAGTCATCATTTTCCTTTTTCTGCGTGTAATATGAGATTCCAAGACCAAATGACCTTTCTAAAGCCACAGAGATTTTAGGTGATACAGCAGAGTGTGCACCTATATTTCCTGACTCCAAACTCCATGTTGTGTCTATTGTCCTCCACTGCCTTCTTGGGGGTACAAAAGTGAGTTCTGGGAGGAGATGTGGATTGTCCCAGCATAAAGGAAGAGAGAGGCTCATTTTTTCCCAGATGGTGAGTGTGTCAGAATCACATTGCCTTAAATGTGTCTAGAGTTAGCATCTGCATGACTGCACCCCCAACAAGGCTCTCACTTGCATCCGGCCTTTTCCAGCAAGCAGACAACTCCAGCATGCAGTTGGAATTTGACACCCAATGCACATACTGACACCACCAGTGAATCACATGCCTGTGTTTTCTTGGCTTTAAACAGAAGGCGGATTTTGACAGTGGGGTGCCAACTCACCTCTAAGGAGCTATTACTAATATGCTTTCTTTCAAAGCTGCTTTCTTTATGGCCATGTTAAAATTCCTTTTCTAGTATCATGGAGCATGTGAATCTGGCAGGAGGCAGCAGGCCAGAGATGGATATGAGGTCAGTGAGCAAAGCAATGTGGGCACCCTAGCTGCTAGAGTGAGGTAATTTTTCTTGAGAATTGTGCTGTGTGTGTGTTGACTTCCAAAATGCCTAGCTTTGGTTTGCTGGTTTAGCGTAAAAATTAAAGGTAACAGTTAATCCAAAAACAACCTTTCTGCAGAAGGTGACTCAAAAGCCAACAGATATATACTGAAATAAACCAAAGATGTCTCAAAGGATTCACAATACATTGTTGACAGCAGTTGCCTCTGGAAAGAATCAGGAGTGAACACGTTCAGAACAACTTACTTTTCACTGTATATGTTTGTTGATTATTGGAATTCTTCGTCATGTGAATGCATTATTTGAAAAAGAAGCACATAGTGGTAGAAACTGCTAGAGTGGCAACTTTTGGGCTGTGAGTAGTGAGCAGAAGGAGACATATGGGGATTTCTAAAGACAATGAGAATGTTCTGCTTCTGGAGCTGGATAGTAACTTTGTGAACATTCATTGAGCTGTCCACTAATGGTACGTGCCCTTCTCCGGAAGCACATTTTCATAAAACATTCAAAACAAAATTTGTTTAAAAGTTAAGCAAAAAAGCCCATTCCAGCAAATTTGGTAGACTGAGTGATTTATCCATTTATATATTTATTTAGTATTTTTAAAATTATCCTTTTTAAAACAAAGGTTTTTTTTAAACTTAAGATTATCTTTGTGTTTGCTTTGTGACACAAGCTGTGAATACAAAGGTGAGTAAGGAAAGCTCATCTTTGAGAAGACCTGGCTTTGTGATGGGGAGAGAAGTTCTATTACAATGAAGCAAGGAGATGTGTGTGTTCATCTCTTATTGCTGGTGTAACTAATTACCACAAACTTTGTGGCTTAAAGCAACACAATTATTCTCGTACAGTTTCTAGAGGTCAGAAGGGCAACATAGTCTCATTGGGATAAAATCAAATTGTCAGTACGCCTGGGTTTCTGCATTAGGTTTCAGGGAAAATTCAGTTTTTTTGCCTTTTCCAGCTTCCAGAGGCCAGCCACATTTTTTTTGGCTCATCATCCCAGTGTCCATCTTCAAAGCTCATAACTCCAACCCCTGCTTCTGCTGTCTCATCACCTTCTTCTGACTGTAGCCACTTGCTTCCCTCATTTCTTTCTCTCAACACAGTGGGTGATTACTTTAGCACTAACAAGATGATCCAGGATTATCTATCTGAAGATTCTTAATCACATTTGCAGAGTCCTTTTTGCCATCTAAGGCAGCAAATTCCAGGGTTCTGGGAATTGAGACAAGAATATCTATGGGATGCCATTATTTCATCTACTATAGTGTATACTATCAGTGGCTTAAAGTAAAGGAAGCAGTGAGCATAGTCAGTGTGGGGCTTAGGTAGAGATGGGAGGCGGCAGGTAGCAGGTAATACTTCAAGTGACCTGAAGGAAGGGTAAGCATCAAATGGAAACAGGTGGACATAGGGCCCACAGGATGTCGGAGATGGGGAATTACATACACAAGCTGCCATGAAAGTGTTATAAGTGTTGTCTAATAGACTTGCCCAGGTCCAGCTCCCACAAAGGATTTTCCTAGGGAAGGAACTTTCTAACCAAATGTGCAGGACGAGTAGGAAATGAATGGGAAAGAAAGTTAAGGGTGAGCATTTCAGGCAGAGGGATCAGTCTGTGCAAAATTCAGATGGCAGGAGGGGAGGAGCACTAAATGTCTTAGAAGTTGACGGGCAACAATATGGCCTAGCTCAAGGAGAGAGAGTTACAAGAAAAACCTCAGGATGAAGACCAACAAACTGAGGAAAGAAACCACAGCTGTGGAGCTTCAAGTAGCATCTTGCAGGAGGGAACAATTTTAGGTCAACATTGAAATCTCACCCATTTCTAGGCAGTTCCTCGTCAGCAGCATCTTTATGATAATAGACAGAAACACATCTGCTTTGAATTTTTAGAGGCATGAGAGAAAAATAATTTAACTCTCCCAAGTGCCTTTCACATTCTAAAAATGACCTTCAGATTTATATGAAGAGGGGCTGCAAATTATGAATTATGTCTATGTCATCATCTTGATTCCTGCACAGTTAAGATTCTTCATTTATTCTAGGTAGGCCCAGAGTTAGGGGTCCAAGGACATTATACACAGGACAGTTACAACTCGAATACGATTGCTACCCATGTTAGTCCCTCACAGCAGCTATTGTCCTAGCATTCAAGTCCTCCCTAAAACATGTCTCACACTCATTCTAGCTATGCTACCTATTCCAATGCTGTTTCCAGAGTAGTCTCTGTTCCAGCAAGATTTTTTTTATTCCCCATTTCCCCAAATAAATCATCTATTTTCCCCATCTCCCTGCGTTTCCTTCTGCCATCATTCTACCCACCATCCCTGGAATGAACAACCCATTCTACAGGGTCTTAGTGTCTTCATCTTCCAGTTAAATTGTTCCTGACTGAGCCAAGACATGCAATGTGCATCTGTCTTAATTCTTGTGACATTATTGGGACAGTGAGGCATGATGGAAGACGTGAACTTTGAAATTCATGAGTTCAGGCTGACCATGTGATAGCTTGGGGGAAAATAATCCAATCCCTGGAATTTTCATTTTCTTTACTTTATGAATGAACAAACAAAAGCAAAACAAGAGTGTATTCAAGAGGGAAAACACTCTTCAACTACCATCTGCCAATAGTTTGTTGTGCCTCCTTAGGGATTGGGGAAAATATCCTCAGGGTTTGTTGGCCGTGTTTGCCGACATGCCTTGATAGGCCCAGTTGGATATGAAATACGATAACCCCTCTGCCCTAGAGCAATGTCAAAAGAGCAGTGCAAGGCCAGAAAAGGTGCATTAGTCAAGGTTCTCCAGGGAAACAAATAATAGGACACATACATACACAAATATATAAAGAGATTTATTTTTAAAAATTGGCTTATGCAATTATAGGAGCTGGCAAGTCCAAAACTGTCAGTATTCCATACTGGAAATTCTACCAAGAGTTGATGTTTCAGTCTTGAATCCAAAGGCAGTCAAGAGGCAGAACCCCTTCCTCATTAGGGACTTCAGTCTTCTCTTTCATTCTACTGACTGGATGAGGCCCATCCACACTCTGGAGGGTCATTTACCTTACTCAGAGTCTCCTGATTTAAATGTTAATCACCTCTTAAAAATACCTTCACAGTGACATTCAGTCTTGTGTTTGACCAAAAAGCCAGGAATCATGGATTAGCCAAGTTGACACATAAAAATAACCATCACAAGAGGTGACCCATTCTAAGAACTCAACAGGATTTGCAGATATTTTTTCCTATTTCTTAGGTTGTCTCTTCACTCTGTTGATTGATTTCTTTGCTGTGCAGAAGATTTTAGTTTGACTTAATCACATTTGTCATTTTTGCTTTTGTTGCTGGTGCTTTTGGGGTCATATCCAAAATATATGTCACTGCCTAGAGCAATATTATGAAGCATTTTCTCTATTTTTTTGCCTAGTAATTTTACAGTTTCAGGTCTCATGTTTAAGTCTTTAGTCCACTTTGAGTTGATTTTTGTATATGGGATGAGATAAGGGTCTAATTTTAGTCTTCTGATTGTGAATATACAACTCTCTCAGCACCACTTACTGAAGAGACTGTGTTTTCCCATTGTGTGTTCCTAGCACCTCTGTCAAAAGTCAGTTCATTAAAAATGTGTGAATTTATTTCCAGGCTCTCTGTTCTGTTCCATTGGTCTATGTATCTGCCTTTCTTTTCTTTTCTTTTCTCTTTTCTTTTCTTTTCTTTTCTTTTTTTCTTTTCTTTTCTGGAGATGGAGGCTTGCTCTGTCACCCAGACTGGAGTACAGTGGCATGATCTCAGCTCACTGCAGCCTCTGTCCCCCGGGTTCCAGCGATTCTCCTGACTCAGCCTCCTGAGAGTAGCTGGGACTATAGGCACATGCCACCACACATGCTAATTTTTGTATTTTTAGTAGAGATGGGGTTTCACCATGTTGGTCAGGCTGATCTCAAACTCCTTACCTCAGGTGATCCACCCGCCTTGGCCTCCCAAAGTACTAGGATTATAGGTGTGAGCTACTGCTCCCGGCCTATGTATCTGCTTTTAATGCCAGTATCTTGCTGTTTGGCTTACAATAGCTTTGTAGTATATTTTGCCATTAGATAGTGTGATGATTCCAGCTATTTTTGTTCTTTTTGATCAAGATTGCCTTGGTTATTCAGGGTCTTTTTGGTTCCATACGAATTTTTGTTTCTTTTTCCATTTCTGTGAGATATGTCATTGGAATTTTGATAGGGATTGCATTAAATTTGTAATTTTTTGAGTAATATAAACTTTTTAATAATATTAATTATTCCAATCTATGAACACAAGTTAGGAATTCCCTCGGGCGACTGGAGACACTGGAAGTCTTAGTGGAAATGATACAGTAGAGGTGACAGAGCTCAAGATACTAGAGGTAGTTTTGAGGCAGGGAGTTCTTGAGCAACTTCGTACAAAGATAGCAGGAATAAGAAGTAACCAGTGACATTTCTCCAGTATTATGCAAACAAGAAACTTTAAGAATAGTATGTCTGAATATATTTTTTAGAAATATCATTTTATGGTATGTTCAGTGATATCCTTACCTGCCAATCCCAAATCTTCAGGAATCTCTGAAAAACATTGCTTTTGTAGTTGTTTTGGAGGACCAAGGGCAAAGGGGTTGTCACAATGTTTGAGTTGTTTGAGAATAAATCAACTATGGAAGATGAAACACAGGGAGGTCCAGAATCTAGCAGAGGAAGGAAGGATGCTAGAACAAGAAGGGAATAGAAATGAAGTCTTCATGATCTATGGAGATTTACTTCCAAGTGGCAGAGAGTTGGTTCTCTCCTTTTTGAAGAATGAGGTTTAAGCCATTTTAAATAGAAATGTTCAGGGCAAATAGCCAGAAGACAAGAGCATTTAGAGATACTCAGGTGACAGTAGGGTTAAAGCATTTTGTAGAATTGCAGGGATGATTAAATTAGTCAGCATATTTTCAGGTTTAGTACAGTGTCCAGGACATTTTAGGTGTTTAATAATTGAAAGCAGTTGTTGTCTATACCATTGTTATTAACACATAATTGTTATTTGTGAACACGTCTTATCTACCTTATCACTGTGATAACTTTGTAATTCCTTGAATACAGAGACTGAGTCTCACCAATCATTTCATAAGGATTTACAGAGACTTCCTACTTGAAGGCATAGCACAGAATACCTGGGAGATACCAAGGTAAATCCACTGATCTCATCTCAAATGAATTCATAATCTAAAAGAAGAGATAAAATTCAAACAGATAATTTCAATGCAAGCTACAAAGTGGCATCTCAAATGGTGGCCCTTGATTTTTTTGTTTGACCCACACAAAGCTTTTTTTTTTTTTTTTTCAGTTTGCTGCCAACATTTCAGAATCTAGAAGTTTTACATTAAAAAAATCTGAATTTCTTTGAGTTTCTCTTTAGAAGCTGGAAAGGGGCTGGGTGTGGTGGCTCACACCTGTAATCCCAGCACTTTGGGAGGCCAAGGCGGGCAGATCACGAGGTCAGGAGATCAAGACCATCCTGGCTAACACGGTGAAATTCCATCTCTACTAAAAATACAAAAAAAGTAGCCGGGCTTGGTGGCGGGAGCCTGTAGTTCCAGCTACTCGGGAGGCTGAGGCAGGAGAATGACGTGAACCTGGGAGGCAGAGCTTGCAGTGAGCCGAGATGGCGCCACTGCACTCCAGCCTGGGTGACAGAGAAAGACAGAGACACCGTCTCTCTTAAAAAAAAAAAAAAAAAAAGCTGGAAAGGATACTTACTGCTGTCCCAGTACTAACTGATGATCAACGATATTTACTGGGTTAATGAACACATTAAGAAATACATGAATGACTAAGTAGAATCATCAGTATATCAAAACAATGTTTGCTCCAAGAGGGCAGGAACTCTATCTATTCTGTTTGCTTCCATGCCTACAGTATGTTAAAACCTAATATTGGCTCAACGAACATTTGTTGAATTAAGGATGAGCCCTTCTATGAGGAACTGTAAATAATCTATGGAATTTATTGATTTGAAACCTCCAGTAGAAGTTCAAATGGGGAGTCTAAATGTAGTCTCCCACCCCCTTGATCATAAATGACTAGAAATTGAGAGTTTATTTCATGCCATGGGCCAAAAGGAAGGAGCAGAACAAAGAAGAAAGGAGCATTATGAGCCAAATTCCCTAACATGCCTTCATGGAAAACAACCTGGAGCTATGTTAATAATTGCAACGATACCTGCCATTCATTGAGATCTCTGAGAATGCTAACTGCTGAGTTAAACATGCTCACATACAGTCCATTTAGTGCTCACAACAAACCTATGATTTCATGTATTAGTTATCTATGACCACAGTAGTACTGCAAAGCAAAAAACTGCAAAACCATAATAAGTGTTAATTATTGCTCACACATCTGGGGTCAAAGCAGTACTGATTATCTGAGCTGGACTCACTCGAGTCCAGGGGTCAGCTGATTCTTGGCTGACTTAGGCAAACTTTGGCTACTGTGAGTCTATTCCACCTGTTTCTCATCCTTGGAGGTTAGCCCCAGCATGTTCTCATCCTGACAGCAGAAGTGCAAAAGCACAGCATCTCTGTGCAAGTACATTTTCAGGCCTCCATTTGCAATACATTTTTTTCATATCTCATTGGCAAAGCAAATCATTTGGCTCATCTGTATTCCTGGGGTGGCGAAATAGATTCTGCTTTTTTAGTGAGGATGGTCAAAGCAGTATATGGCAAATGGTACAGATACTTGGAGGTTAAAAAAAATTATGACCATTGGCTGGGCACAGTGGCTCACACCTGTAATGCCAACACTTTGCTAAACCAAGGCTGTACTAAGGTATGTATATATATATCCGGGCATGGTAGGGATCCCCTGTAGTCCCAGCTTCTCCAGAGGTGACGTGGGAGGATCTCTTGAGCCCAACAGTTTGAAGCTGCAGTGAGCCATGATTGCGTCACTGCACTCCTGCCTGGGCAACAGACTGAGACCCTGTCTAAAAAAACTAAAGACCATTTATAAAAGATATTTATAACAATCTGGTAAAGTTAATCCAATCCCTGTTGTAAAAGTCATTATATATTTGTTTTATCATGTAGGTGACTTTAATACCCTAATACTTTTACAATATCATGAATTCAGTTGAGCCTACACTTACTTGGTAGACTCTACTTTTCTGTGAGCTTAATGTTGATGGTATGTATTCACTTATAAATAAATCCCCTACCTGAATTTAACTTCCTTTTCAATCCAGTTCTCTTGGAGGAAGCATAGCTCCTTTATTGAAGGATCGTTAAATACACACACCTCTTTCCAAGATTAATTAGGCAATCTCTCTGGGTCCATTCTATTAACCTGTAATTAGAATGTAAAGATACTCACGCTCCATGACACACATTTTAATTGCATCTCACCATGTGCTAATATCACACACACTACTGGAAAGCAAGGCAGGAGGAAGAAGACTGGTTGCGGAAAAAAGTGGCTTTGGCTCCTGGTTTCAGGGCTCCAAGCATGGGGTCCCTGGCTGCCCAACTCCCTTTATCCAGTGCCTACTGGTAAACACCCCTGTGAAAGGTGGCGGGAGGGGAAATTCAAGCTTCTAGATATGTGCAAAACAATCTGGCCCAAGTTCATTAAACAGGCATATTTGTACCTTTCCTAAGTTCTTCCCCTTGCCCTCAAAGCATATTTCCAGCAAGAACCAATGCCGTAGGGTGCATGCACCAGTAATAATAATGGAGTTTTGGAATTCTAGGATAGGAATTAATTCCCCAATTTTCAGATTCAACAACTAGGACTTGGGAACAAGATCTAAATATGATTCTTTTGATTTCTAGTTCAATTCTCATTCTAAGATGCTGTTGTCCACCTACACCAAGCAGGTGAGTGTAAATCCCAGACCATCCCTTAAGAAAGAAGCTAAGTGGTGTTTATGACCCTTCCAGTCCTTCTCCTTCCATATATTCAAGGAATATTTCCTGCATGTCAATGAAACACAGTATTAGGGCTAGCGCTTTGAAGAGGTTGCAGTTCCTGTCCTCATTGAGCTTATAGTCTCAAAATTAATTAATTACAATTTTGATGAATGTTATAAATGAGAATCATAAAGTTCTGTGAATATTTCAATCTGTCAAAATGTAAACGTTCTGCATCTCAACTGGATTCCCTGTTTTAGCTCTTACCCAAAACATGAATGACGGTGACATTTCTTTGTGGATAGAGCAAAAGATCCTGAAAAGGGGTCCCAGAGGAAGACTAGAAGGGAGGAAGAGAACTGTAAGGTGGCCTTCAAAAATGTATGAACATATCCTAATCTCTAGAACCTGTGAACGTGACCTTATTGGGAAAAAGGAGCTTTGCAGATATAATTAAAAATCTCAACATTTTCAAGGTAAGGTCATCTGGATTATTCAGGTGAGCACTAAAGCCAATGGCAAATGCTTTTTATACGAGATAAAAGAGGAGAGATGGACAGATAAAGAGGAGAATATGATGTGAAGATAGAGGCGGTGATTGAAGTGATGTAACCATAGTTAAGGAACACCAGGTCTGGTGGCTCATGCCTGTAATCCCAGCACTTTGGGAGGCCAAGGCAGACAGATCATCGGAGGTCAGGAGTTCGAGACCAGCCTGGCCAATGTGGTGGAACCCCATCGCTACTAAAAATACAAAATTAGCCAGGCATGGTGGTGGGCGCCTGTAATCCCAGCTACTCGGGAGACTGAGGCAGGAGAATTGCTTGAACCCGGGAGGCGGAGGTTGCAGTGAGCCAAGATTGCACCATTGCACTCCACCCTGGGCGACAAGAGCGAAACTTTGTCTTCAGAAAAAAAAAAAAAGAAACCAAACCAAACCAAAACAAAAATACCCCAACAAACACCAATAGTACCAGAAGCTGGAAGAAGCAAGAAACAGAGTCTTCTTTAGAGCCTTTGGAGACCCTTAAATGAGGCCCTGCGACACCTTAATCTTAGACTTCTGACCTCTGGAGCTGTGACAGAATACATTTTTTGTTGTTGTTGGAATTCATCCAGTTTGTGGTAATTTTTAAGGCAGCCCTAAAAATCAAATATAAGAATGAAGAGACAGGGCAAAGGACAGGCACCAAGGTGAGGCAGGGAAGCACACAGGACAGAATGTTTAATGAGGCACTCACTCTTGGGTTCATACAGGCACAAGGTCCGCCCTGCATGAACCCAAGAGTCGGCCCCAGGCACCTAGCTTGCCTCACTCCAGCTGTAACCTGGAAGAGCAGGTTTTAGAACAGAAAAACTGAAGCCAGCAAGACCAACAGAGAAAAGATATTTCAAGAAAAGAGAGGTCAGTGGTGTCAAATATTAGAAACACCAACAGACCACCACTAAGAAGTGAAGACAATGTGCACAAAAGGACCCGGACATAGTGCATGTTTAGTAGACATCTCTTTGAATTTTTATCTTTTTGTCCTTGACTTCCTTTGATGCCCATGCCTACTGCCTGATTATCACAGAAGAAGGAAAACCAGCAATAATCAAGTGTCCAACTCTTAAACATGCTGTACTTCACTTCAATTCTGAAAATAACTTCTGAGCTAGGAGACATAATTCTCTTTTCCTAGGTGAAAAACAGAGGTTCAGGGATAACCAGTGACTTTTCAGTGTCTTAAAATGAGGACTAAAACCCAGAGTTTTGTGACTCCAGCCCAGCCACACCACAATGGCTGAGTTTGTTGGTCAGCCCTTGACTCACCCATAAGCTTTGAATTCCTGCTTTCTTCTAAGTACCTACTAATGTGCTCTTCATTATCTTGGGATCTGAGAAAGATTTATGCCTTCAGTTGGATCATGGTCTAGTAAAGAGGGAAAAGCTAGAATAAACAATTGATTATAAAGAAAGGAAGAATTAGGTGAGTAGTAAGTGGAAGAACAGGCAATAATGAGGGAACACTCAATACCCACAACCTTGAATCGTGGTAAATGAGAACACACAACACAAAATTAATATGGGAGATGCCCTCGCTTCTACATGAATTCATTCAATCTGAGGCTACTTCTACCTCTGTTGGACCAAGACACTTTCTTATAGCTCTTTTTCTGTTGATCTTCAGCGTTTAAAATACCTCCAGAGCAAGCTGGGAAATAACTTTCCATTTTGCCAATGTTTGCTTTTCAGTGTTTTGAATGAATCTTCTCTGCAAACTGCTAAGCTAATTGAACCACTACCATTTCAGCTGAAAAAACATCCTGTCTTGCCAAAGCACATTTGCTTGTGTACTCAGCGTTACCAATGAAGGGGCCAGAGCTGGGGGAAATAGTCGTTTATAGCCTAAAGACCAGGTGCAGAATGAAAAGTGTTTTGTTTTGATCTGCTCTGTTTTGGGAAGGATGAGTGCTGACATTTAAAGGGCTCATTTCACGTTCTTAATAGACATTGTTTTTTGGGGTTCAGAAATGCAAAGAATGAGTAGCTCAAAGAGGTCAATGGCTTGCCCAAGAATATAGACAGAGGGTGGTTCAGAGTCCCCATGCCGTTGTCCTGTCCCAGCAATGACACACTGACTCAGGTCATAGGCCAGCCCTTGAAACACTAGAGAAACGTAATCTCCTCCCTGATATTGGATTTGATTCAATTAAAGGGCTGGGATTTAAACTCACTTCTATATTGCTCCTGTGCCCTTATTTGATTATGTCTTGTGTTTCAAGTATGTTCTTCAGCCTCTCATGAGGGTGGGACTGTTACCAAAAAGTGCTTTTAAAAATATTTTCAAAAGGAGCATTAAAACTCTCCATGAATCAGATTTATTTGAACAAAATATCATCTACTCTTAAAAAAATCTAACTCATTCTCTTGACAGATTTATAAGACTGGGTTATTTCATCAAAAAAACAGATACTATATGTGTGATGAGGTACAAGAAATGTGCCAATGAATAGTCAGATTTCTCCTCTCCAAGTTCAAAATGTAACTTAGTGACATAGGGAGGAAAAGCATCCACTGATGTTGCAAGGTAACTAGGGATAAATTGACGTGAAAGTCACCTTCAGAGAGAAGAGACACTGACACTTGGGAAACTTCATTAAAATTCTTAAAAAGGGAGAAATTGGATGCTGAACTGGAACTCACTTTGAATAAAGTACTTTTTAGTTTTCTTAATTAAAATCGTTTTCAGCTCAGGGCTGAACTTCTTAACAATTGAAACTTACCTAGGTTTGGGCAAACTTCATCTGATATTGTAACATTACATAGACTGTTCAATAAATGGGTAGGTTTCCAGATATGAGTCACTGGCTGTGAAATATCTGTGTCCCCACACTCAGCACCCAGGTTGGTATCTGGCATATAGAACGTATTTAATAAAACTTATGAAACAGAAGATAGGGTATATCTAAGTGACTGGGTACCTTAATACTTCATGAGTTTTGCCTTACATTTTTCCAAAGTGAGAAAACAGTCTTCTAAGGCGATAAAGGGATATGCTGATATTTTTTCCGCATTAGTGCATGGGAAATGCTACATTCCATAAATGAAACAAGTATAATACACTCAACCAACTCATTTATAGACAGAGACTCTGAAGATTATCTAAATATCATGCTTATCTCTGTAAAGCCCACTGGAGTCCAAATAAGAAATCATTTAATGAGTTATTATAAATTAAGTTGAATTATAAATAAATAATTGAGAGTGTGATAAAGAGAGTAGCTAACAGTCTTGTAATGGTTACTATGTTCCCTGCCTTGTTCTAAGTGCTCAGTGTTAACATGCTTAACATACACTTGCACTGCAACCCTTTCTCCATGTACAGATGGAGGAGCTGAGGTACAGAGAGGTTAAGTAACTCGCCCAGCATTCACAGTACACAGCAGGGCTGGGCATCAGGACCCAGGCTATCTGCTTTCTTCAATATTCCACCTGCTGCTTCTTTACTTCCACACCAACTCCTGACATACAGCCCCAGCGTTCATCTGTCCAACTTCCTTTTTAGAAATTTAGGCCAGCGCAGTGGCTCACGCCTGTAATCTCAGCACTTCAGGAGGCCGAGAAGGGTGGATCACCTGATGTCAGGAGTTTGAGGCCAGCCTGGCCAATATGGCGAAACCTCATTTCTACTAAAAATACAAAAATTAGCCAGGCATGGTGACACGTGCCTGTAGTCCCAGCTACTCGGGAGGCTGAGGCAGGAGAATCGCTTGAACTCAGGAGGCAGAGGTTGCAGTAAGCTGAGATCGTGGGCACTGCACTCCAACCTGGGTGACAGAGCAAGATTCTGTCTCAAAAAAATAATAACAATAAAAATAAAAATTTTAACTAAAATAATCCTGATGAGTGGATTTTATTACTTTTGTGTTGATTTTTATTATTGGTATATTTATTTTTAACTACTATGTTTCTTGAACTTTACCTAAACTATCTCACATAATGGCCATGGTAATTCTGGAACATGGTTATGTGAATTCCATTTTACACCACAGAACATGGAGACAGCAAGAGGTTAAGGATTCCACCCAAAGTGTCAAAGCCAGCAAGTGGCAGAGCTTTGATTCAAATCATGTTTGTTTTCTGACTCAAGTTGAGTTTGTGTGTGTGTGCGCATGCGCACGTGTTATGGTAACATTTAACCTAAAATTTCTTGCACAATTATTGCCTATCCTAAAATGGGAGTCGACGATGCTAAGAATAACTGGGCTCTATCTGGGGGTCCTTTGCTTTGCTCCAGGTTCTCCCACTCTGCTCTGTTTTCTTCCCTTCTTTAGAAGCAGCTTTCTGTTCCTGCGTCTCTCTCCAGTCTCTTTTAAGAAGAGTGGTGTGTTAAATCGTGATTCTGTGCAGCTCCTCTTATTCTTTTCCTCTCTCTCTTATTTTCTTGCTTGGTATTTCAGTTTCTGTGAGTTGGCGTGAGGTGGGCTGGGGCGATCCCTGGGCGTGAGAGTGCATGTGCACACAGGCATTGCTTTGGAGAATCTCTGTTATTACTCAGAGCCCCTGTGGGCTGTTTCCTTGTTTGGCTCTCATCTTCTCATGGACAGTTTGGTTCTGAAAACCGTAGTCTTTGGTTTGTGAGTCTGTGTTTAGAGCCCTTAAGAAGTTCTGTGAACTTGCCCTTGCAAAGGAGAATGATGTGGACCAGAGCCCTGCCTGGGAAGGGCACTCAGGGTCATGGTGGCCCATGGAAGAAGAGTAACTTACACCACTCGAGAAGGGCTGCTGCATTTCAGAGAGCCTTGTTTAGATACTGGGCAGGTGGGAGTCTATGTTTCTCACCAAGGGCATCCATTGAGAGACTGCAGTTTCTCTCTTGGCAAAAGGGGAATGTATCCCTCTCTGTGCTCCTCCTGTGCAACAGCTATTTCACTCTGTCGCCTGGCTGTTTGTTGTGGTCCTGTGACCCTCAAGGTCCAGAGAAGGCTGGCTGGATTTGGAAGCCTTGCCCAAGGATTCTGCAAATTCCCAGGAGTCTTGGGTCTCAAGGACACTTCTGGCTGCAAAATGCTGCATCTCCCTGGGCAATCTGTGCTGTTTCCTTCTGTTGATTTCAAATGTGAATCTCAGTCCTTTCCTCAAATTGAATCCTTCCTGGATCCTTCCCATCAACCTGATGGAGATGAGTCCACCAATAGCGAATGCTCAGGCCGGCTCCTTCCCATCCTTTGGCTGCGTATTCATTGTCTGTGTGCCGCTGGTCCCTAACTTGGGGCTTATCTCATTGTGGAAGCCTGAAACATCTTTGTGTGATAAAAGGACCTCCACATTTTCACCATGTATATTTGGAGCCTGAATGCTAAAACAATCATTATTATTGTTCTCATATATGAACACCCACATGTCACGGCCCATGCAGTCAATGATTTTGTTTCATTTACTCTCATAACAAATACCCCGATGCAGGCTAGAGATAATGACTGGAGCTCTTTTGTGGGTAGAACTATATTCCCCAAAAGGATTTGTTTAGGTCCTGGCCCCTGGTAACTGTGAATGTGAGCTTATCTGAAAATAGGGCCTTTTCAGATGCAGTCAGGTGAGCCTCAAACTAATGACTGGTGTCCTTATAAGAAGAGGAGAAGACACACAGACACACACAAGGGGACTGTTACATAAACACAGAGGCAGAGATTGGAACAAAGTGTCTATAAGCCTGGGAGCGCCAAGGACTGCTGGCAACCACCAGAAGCCAGGCGAATAACTTGGATCAGATTCTCAGAGCCTCCAAAAGGAACCAGTCCCACTGACACCTCAATATCTGGCTTCTGGCCTCCTAAATGGTGAGAGAATAAATGTCTGTTTTTCCAAGCCGCTCAGATTGTGTTACTTACATTAATATAGCCCCAGGAATCGGAAACAAGCTCTGAGGGGTTAAAGAATTTTCATGTGGTCACAGTGAAGTCAGGGGCCTGGTCGGGATTTGGCCATCGATTAAGTCCAATTTCAGTTTTAAATGCATGAGCCCTTGCTCCTGGTCTAGCCCCTTTCCATTGGCTCAGGGTCCCCTTTTATAAAAGTTCCCTGAGTGGTTGAGCTGCACTCAACCTTAGAGCATTTCAGCTTGGTTTCCTGGAAATGCCTGTGCTGCTCTCACTCATGGGAAAGTCATTTATTTACAGGAGCTAACTATTCAAGGCCAACCTTTTCTTAATAAAGTTTGAAGATCTGGGAGACATTGCATGTATAGGCTGAAGACGAGTTGAAATGCAAAAGATGGATGTTTCCATGGGAGTGGGAGTGTTTGTTTGCAAGTATATGGGTTCTTTTGTTTTTCTTCTTTGTTTAGAAGCAAAGCTTATTTGTTACAGAGGATTGGGAATATGCAGAAAAGCAACTGAAACTGGAGGTGGATAAATATCTCTGCAGTTAACACCCTCGTTTAGGCTCCCAGGCCTTTTCCTGTCGGTTGTGCCTATATTTGAAAAGAAAAAAAAAAATCCAGTCTGTTTAAATGTTACATTTTTCCTGGATACAGAGAAGAACAGCGCAGTCCATGACAGAGAAGACAGGATGATCTCCTCAGAAGCAGGCAGGAGAAGCATAGAACAGCACAGTGATTTTAAGAGAAATCAAGCAAAAAATCTAATCCACTGCTCATGGAGAGAGAAAAGAGATTTTGCAAGACTTCCATTTAGGAGAGATGTTGGCATTCTTCCTAAATGTAACTTATGAATAAGCAAGGACACATTTTGGGGTCTCTCTGTGTGTATTTGGGTCTCTGCTCACCACTTTGGGCTCTCAGACTCCCTGTTTATTTTACAGATGAGGAAACGGAAGCTCTAAAAGGGGCGTAGAATGCACGTAGCCACATTGCCAGTTAGTAGCAGAGACTGTATGGGATCTCACTTTCTTCCCTCTGAGCTCTGCGTGCCTTTTAGATTTTAGAAAAGTCTTGCTCAGCCACCCAAACTGGAGTGCAATGGCATGATCATGGCTCACTGCAACCACCGTCTCCCGGGTTCAAGCGATTTCCTATCTCAGCCTCCCGAGTAGCTGGGATTACAGGCACCTACCACCACGCCCGGCTAATTTTTGTATTATAGTAGAGACGAGGTTTCACCATGTTGGCCAGGCTGGTCTTGAACTCCTAACCTCAGGTGATCCGCCCACCTCGGCCTCCCAAGGTGCTAGGATTACAGGCATGAGACACCGCGCCCTGCTGAAAAGTCTTTTTTTTTTTTTTTTTTTAATTACAACAGTTGTACATGCTCTTTGAAGACAAATCCAAGCATGGGAGCACAGTGTGGGAAAAGCCCCTATCCCTCGCCTGGCTTTTCTCTTTGCCTATGTTTGCTGTTATTGCCACGTTTAAGTCCTATTATTCACAGCTCATGAACATCTTTCCAGATCCAGTTCACCGCACAGGTACATTCACCTAGTTGCCCCTCTGTATCTGGGGTTTTGCATGTGGAGATTCAACCAACTGCTGAGTCAACCAACCACAGTTCAAAATATTTGGAAAAAATAACAATACAACAATTAAAAATAACACAAATTTAAGAAATGATGCAGTATAACAACTATTGACACAGCTTCTACATTAGGTATTATAAATAATTGAGAGAGAATTTTTTTTTTTTTTGAGACGAAGTCTCACTCTTTTGCCCAAGCTGGAGTGCAGTGGTGCAGTCTCAGCTCACTGCAACCTCTGCCTCCCAGGTTCAAGCGATTCTCCTGCCTCAGCCTCCCAAGTAGCTGGCACTACAGGCACCCGCCACCATGCCTGGCTATTTTTTTTTTTACATTTTTAGTAGAGATGGGGTTTCACTATGTTGGCCAGGCTGGTCTTGAACTCCTGACCTCGTGATCTACCCACCTCAGCCTCCTAAAGTGCTGGGATTACAGGCCACCACGCCCGGCAGAGAGATAATTTAAAGTACATGGGAGATGTACATAGTTTATATGCAAATACTATGCTATTTTATATCAGAGACTTGAGTGTTCAGGCATAGATTTTGGTATCCACAGGAGGTAGGGAGAGGATCTTGCAACCAGTCTTCAACAGATACATAGGGACGACTGTATGTTCATTACCAGGCTTTATAAAATAGAAATATAGAAGCTTGATTGTTAAAAACTGAATATGTAATAAATATGTTTCCATATCAGTACATATATTTGTGCTTACCTTAAAACAAAACAAAACAAAATATATGAACAGTATTCCATAACAAAGATAAATATAATTTATTAGGTTGGTACAAAAGTAACTGTGTTTTTTTTTTTCTATTAAAAGTAATGGCATTATATGCTGACTAATGGGCGTTTTAAAAGTTTCCAGGTTTTAAGGTATTGCCAGTGAGGCTTTATGACACCCCAAAACCTGCTTGGTGTACAAGATGAAACGCCTCTGTAAGACACTTCCTGGAAGAGCAATCATTGGATCAAAGGGTTAGAGGATATAAAAATTTCAGTCAAAAATTTCAAGTTGTGTTTTATAATTATGTTCGATAACTGTTTCGGTTTATATTGCTGAATCATAATCTTCAACCATTCTACGAATTTTTTAAGTTGGCAATGATAATTTTAATCTCCAAGAATTAATCTTCTTAGCTGATTCTTTCTCTGTCTCTCTTTCTGCTTTTTGTGGCAGCCTGCCCTTCTGGGGATGCAATAGCTTAATAAATCTTTTGCTGGTATCATTTGGAAGGAGAATAGGAAAATGAAACAAAGTGTGGCCCTATTTTCTAATCTATCTTTTTTTCCTCATGTTCTGAATCCCTGTAATGATGCGGCTTAAGTTTGGACCCTGGCTCTGGCTCCCACTACTTGTGGGACTTTGACATGTTACTTAACCTCTCTGTGTTTCTGTTTCCTTATCCGTAAAACGAGGTAGAGATTGTACTTTCCTCATAGAGTTTTGTGAGGGTTAAAGGGTTAAATAAGGTGGTAGGTATAATGAGCTTAGATGTTGTCATGCTTATGGTAAGAGCTCAAAGTGAATTCTGATTGTTATTTGATGCCGTCTGTTGATTTTACTCAAACGTCTAGAGATCCCTGGACCTAGACTGCTATTGATGAGGAAATAACTAGAGGAATTATGGTAGATGGGTGCTGTGGGTTTCCTCAGCACTTGTTTTTTTTTTGCTTTGTTCTGTTTTTATTTTTCTTTTTTTTATTATTATACATTAAATTCTGGGATACATGTGCAGAATGTGCAGGTTTGTTACATAGGTATACATGTGCCATGGCGGTTTGCTGTACCCACCAACCCCTCATCTACATTAGGTATTTCTCCTATCCCTTCCCTAGCCCCTGACCCCCTGACAGGCCCTGGTGTGTGATGTTCCCCTCCCTGTGTCCATGTGTTCTCATTGTTCGACTCCCACTTATAAGTGAGAACATGCAGTGTTTGGCTTTCTGTTCCTGTGTTAGTTTGCTGAAAATGATGGTTTCCAGCTTCATGCATGTCCCTGCAAATGACATGAATTCATCCTTTTTTATGGCTGCATAGTATTCCATAGTGTGTATGTGGCACATTTCCTTTACCCAGTCTATCATTGATGGGCATTTGGGTTGGTTCCAAGTCTTTGATATTGTGAACAGTGCTGCAGTAAACATACGTAGCACTTGTTTCTTTTATCTGTATAGGAGTCTCCTCTGTAAGGAGACTTCGGGCCATGTGGGTTGATGAGAGGAAAATGAAGACAGGCAGCTTCAGGGAGAGCCTTGGCAGGCAAGCCAAGGGCACCTCTGTAATTGACAAGGCAGGATTTGTAATTGACAACGTATGATGGCGCTACATTGTCAGCCAAGTCCTGTCATTACTTCCAGAGCACAGATGTTTTTCTTTCTTTCTGTTTTCTTTTTCTTTTCTTTCTTTCTTCTTTCCTTCTTTCTTTTTCTTTTTTTCTCTCTTTTTCTTTCTTTATCTTTCTTTTTCTTCTTTTTTCTTTTTCTCTTTCTTTCTCTTTCTCTTTCTCTCTTCTTTCTTTCTTTCTCTTTCTCTCTTTCTCTCTTTTTTCCTTTCCTTTCTTTTCCTTTCCTTTCTTTCCCTTTCCTTTCCTTTTTCTCTTCTTTCCTTTCCTTTCTTTCTTTTCTCCATTCCATCCCCCTCAATACCTTGGTTTTCTGTGGAAGTTAAGACTTCCAAGGTCCTGCTGTACTCATCTCTCTAAAGGAAAGGGCTCTTAGGACATTCATTTATTCATGAAATACTTATGGGAAACCCTTGCTGGTTCCTATTCCAGGCATAGATGATGCTATAACAAACAAATTGGCCCTACCCTCATGAAGCTTAAGTCTAGTGTTGGGCTGGGCATGGTGGCTCACGCCTGTAATCCCAGCTTTTAGGGAGGCAGAGGTAGGGGATAGCTTGAGCCCAGGAGTTTGAGACCTGCCTGGGCAATATAGTGAGACCCCATTCTCCACAAAAAGGAAAAAAAGAGACACACACAAAACATAAGTGTAAGTCTAGTGTTGGGGCAGTGCGGGGGTGAGGCTCAGGCAGACAGTAAACAAATAAAAATGTGGGTGAGAATGCACTGAATCATGCTTTGGTCTGATGTTTTATTCCCAATCGTGGAATAAATTAAATGACTAGAGACAGGTGTGTTTTGCTGTGAGAATCAGATGAGCAGAATTGAGGAACGTTAGGATGGTTCCCGCCCAGGGCAGAATATAAGGGTTTCTAAGCCTCACTTCCAATGAGGACACCTCCTGGGTTTCTTAAAAAGCTGGAGGTGGCCAAGTGGTCTTTGTGGGCAGAAGTGACAAGGCTGAAGGCAGGAGGGCAGTTTCCTCAAATCCTTTATGGGCAGCAGTGATTTCTCATCAGGCTTTGTTTGGGGCATTGCTGGAAATCTACACATGAGTTTAATTTCCAGTCTTCCTCCAAACTAACTGAGCTGCCAATATCCTTTTTAAACATCTTTTCTCTGTTTAAGCATACAGAGTCATCTTTCATTGCTTGCAACCAAGACCTCCAGTTAAGGAGCACACAGTTGAGGAGCACACTGTGTCAATCAAATATTGTTTCATCACATTAAATTGCACCAAACCCTTCCAACAGTTGTGTGATAGAGGCTTCTTATCATCATTGTAGAGGCAAGAACACTAAGATTGAAAATCACAGTGAAGGGTTCAGTGTTTCCCAGCAAGACCAAGCCAGAATGCAAATGTAAGTCCACTTGTATCTCAATCTATGTTTTTTCAAATTGCCTTCCTGGTTACATGTTTCCTGCTTTAAGTCAGGACTGATTTTTGGTGCAGAACAAAAAGACTACAACGGAAAAATGAAAAGACTAGCTCTGGAAGGATGAGATAGAGAGGATATAAGAAACCTGGGCTTGGCCGGGCATGGTGGCTCACGCCTGTAATCCCAGCACTTTGGGAGGCTGAGGCGGGAGGATCATGAAGTCAGGAGATCGAGACCATCCTGGCTAACATGGTGAAACCTCGTCTCTACTAAAATTACAAAAAAATTAGCCAGGCGTGGTGGTGGATGCCTGTAGTCCCAGCTACTCAGGAGGCTGAGGCTGGAGAATGGAATGAACCCAGGAGGTGGAGCTTGCAGTGAGTCGAGATTGCACCACTGCACTCCAGCCTGGGCAACAGAGTGAGACTCCTTCTCAAAAAAAAAAAAAAAAGAAAAAAGAAACTTGGGCTTGACCTAAGGAAAGTGTAAGTTTACACATGAAGGGCACCCAAAACAGTGTTGATATTGCTTCCAAACAAGTAGAAGGAATCAGTCAACATGGGACTGTCCCTTCCACTTGCCTTTCCCCAGAAGGATGTGCTATTTTCTTCATATCCATGCTGATTTAAACTAACACATGAATGTCAAACTTATTCTCATTAATTTTAATTTTACAGTATTTTTCTCCATCCTGTGAAAAATTTCTCTTAGAATGTTATAATCTATTTGGCTCAGGTACATTCATACTGATTATTTAACCTTGGCTAATTTTTGAATACTTCTCTCCAAAGCTCCTGCACACATTCTGCAATAACACAGCATTTCAAGTGGAGTAATCAAGATTTCTTGTGATATGACATCTCTTTTCATTTGTTCCACTTCTCTTCATTATTTTCCCTCTTTTTCTTTTAGTAGGTGGGAGCAGAGGATTTAAACTGAACATCAGCAAAGAAGAAAAGCTTAAATTCAGACTGGGAACAAATGTGCATTTGCCTGAGTGTGCCATAATCCTGGGAGAACAATAGGAAATATCTTGAATTTAAAAAAAAAAACAAATATGAACTCTGATCAAGAGGGAGAAAAATACAGGACTTAGTTGAAAAATCTCAGTTTTTAAACTTTCTTACTTTTTAACCTTGAGAAAGTTATTTAAGTGTTCTTAAACTAAATTTTTCTAATTTTTCACATGACCTCTAATAGTCTATTTAAAAGGTGAATAGTGTATACTTTCTTATTTACAGGATTAAAGAAGTACAAGTAACTCAGACAAAACCATGTGGTGCGTATTGAGAAATCTGGGCTTTGGACCCATATATATCCATTGTCAATTATGCTAATCCACAAAAACCACAGTTAGGAAGATTATTAGAAAGTAGAGGGCATCAAAGTTAAGATGGCCAATGGATCTGAAGCCAGGCAAGAGGACAGAAGTTGTGCTAGACACTAACTGGGAGAAGGGAGTTGTGAGGACCATTTCTGACAGTAGGTCTCATGTGGAAAGGGCCTAGACCTGGCCTTTCAAATCCTCAATTGCACTATGCTTCCTACTGTGTAGCTGTAAGACCAAGACTTAGCAGGAGAGTGGTAGGAAACCAGATGGGGGCAGGTGGGCATGGCCTGGCCATACAGACGGTGAGAAGGTTTTTGTATTTATCTTAAAAACACGGGAAAGCCTGGGAAGGGCTTGATGGAGAGTGAATTAATAATCACGTTTACATTTTGAAACAGTTATCTAGATTTTAAAGAGACTGATAGGAGAAGAGAAGTCATGGGGACACCAGTTGGTGAGCCATGGTGTAGGCACTGCCATTGTGCCCATGGTCATGCCATTAATAAATAACACCCAGGGACTAAAATCTAAGGCTTACAGGAGGAATCAACCTCTAACAATAGGAAATGTGATGGGAGGGATGGCGGGGAAAGAGAGGAGACACGCCCTAACTGTGCACCAGCCATGCTAATGCTTTCCTACTCTATTAGTTTCCTGGGGCACAATGAGGGCACAAAGTTCCACAATGTGGGGCTTTAAATACAGAAATTTATTTTCTCACTGTTCTGGAGAATAGAAGTCTGAAATCAAAGTCTTGGCAGGGCTGTGCTCTCTCTCCCTGAAGGCTTTAGGAGAGATTCTGTTCCATGCCTTTCTTTTAGCTTTTAGCTTCTGGTGCTGTAAGGACACCAGTCATACCGGATCAAGTCCCACCCTAATGACCTCATTGCCACTTCATTACATCTGCAAAGATCCTGTTTCAACATATCTTTTTGGGAATACAATTCAACCCAGAACAAGAACGTTCGTATTCTTAGTCCTCATGATGATGTCCACATGACAAACACCTCCTCTTTGCCTGTGCTTTCTCCCAACTCCACCATCTGTAGCAACTGTTGGCATGCACTGAGTGTCCTTTTTGTGCTAGGAGTGCTAATGCTTTATGACCAATGCACCCAACAATCCTCTGGGGAAGGTAGATGGGGGAATGAAAATTTGATGAGGTTAAGTGAGTCTCCCATTTGCACAGCTGAGAAGTTGTAGGTTGGTATTTACATGGGAATTTAGTTTTGTTTTATTTTGCTCCAATCCCTAGCTCTTTCTTTTTTACCTCTCTGCATTCTGAGGGGGTGAACTCCTACCTTATGCCACCTCCTGCAAAGAGGATCTCAGGCAATCATTGATCCATCTAGAGGGGCCTCGGACTAGGGTCTTCAGGGGAACAGGTCAATGATCAGGCATTTTTTATCCCCTCTGGCTTTTCAACTAGCATAGTTTGTAATTAGTTTCTGAATAATACTCTGCCACATTGTAAGTGTTAATAATTACACAATCAAAATCTCCATTAAAATAAGTGTGCATCATTATTGGTGTAATTAGGTTTAAAAGACAAAGTTTTAGGAAAATGGGGTCTGTTATTTTCCTCTATCATTTTCTTCTTTTTTTCTCTCTCTCTTTTCCTTCCTCTCTCCCGCTCTCATCACCTCTTCCTATCTCTTGTGTATCAGTGGTGCGTGTGTGTGTGTTTGAGCAATTAAGAGAAATGCAAATAGGCATTCAGCCTTCTCATCACAAGTCTAATTTTTGGTCAAGTGATTATACAAAGCTTTTTTCTTTGGGGAACTTATACATCAGAAATGAAGACTCCCCATTGTCCTTAAAACAATCACATGAAATTGTGGAAGAAAAACACATTGGACTTGACCTTACATTGTCTAGCTCAGCTATATGCATATGTCACTTCCTTTTTGCCTTTACTCTTTTCTTATGTCACCATTTTGCCTTTTATAAGGCAGTTGGATATGATAGAGAGAGCAAAGACTTTGAACTGAGAGACCCTGGTTCAAATCATGATTCAGGAACTTCTTAGTGGTCTCATTTTATGCTTATGTTTCTCTGGTCCTTAAAGTCATTCATTTATTTGAACCTTTCCTAATACTTAATTGAACATCTTCTTAGGATGTGTTGAGCACCGTTCCAGGTAATGAGGATCCAGCCATGAATGGAAAATATTTCTGATCTCAAGCAGCTTCCATTTTGGTGTTTTAGTTATTCTTCGAGATTTCTGTGACATCTTTTAACTTAAGTATACAGCGTGTATCATGTCATCCAAATTCATAGCTATCACATATAGATGAGTTTTTATTTGGTAGCCATGATCTTTGTCCTAAACCCATGTAAATTCAATGTCTCTTGGTTCTTTCCATTTGGATGTCCTCCAAAGCACATTAAACTCAATACTGAGCTTAATCTATCTCCACCAATGAATTTCTTCCATGCAGTTGCCTCACTACATAGCCTAACAAACATATAAATACATATAAAGACTTTGAGGGCAATGATTTACACTTTTCTGTCTTGATCATGCTTTACCATCAACAGGAAATCAGTAAATATATTAAGTAAATGATGGAATGAACAAATAATAAGCATACAGTCTAAGAGGGAAGACAGATTTTGAAAGAAATATATACAGTTCTTCTAGTACATTAGGAGACAGAAAATCCAATCTGTCTTGATTTAAAACATCAAGTCCTAAAATGGAAGGTTGAGCAAAGTGCTCTTTGACTGCCCAGATCAGGAAATTATTCACTGAGGAGGCAACATGTTAATTGGGTCTTTAAGGAATAATAGGGATTTTTTACATAGAGAAAACTTGCAGGATAAAAGAAATACAGAATTAGTAGAGGGGAAGAGCAGGAACTGATTTGTTGAGTGAGCTTCACTCATAGTGTGTAGCCTAAAAACACTTTGAAAATATTTGTTTATCCACTATCAAGCCTATTTTGTCATCTTGTTACAGTAGGTAGCTAGTCAGACATGAGCAGGGCAGGAGAGCCGTTTCCCCCAGGGCCACCTACCCGATGTCAGGGGATCATCAGGTGATGGTCAGGTGGTTGTTACACTGTTTCTCTAAAGTAATAATTGGTAGCAGCCAGAGCCAGGGACAGGCAGTCCCCCACAGACAGAAACATCTAAAACTGGTGATCAGCAGCTTTCTGACAAGATCTCAGGGGTTGGGAGAGTGGGCTCACACATGTGCCCTAAGAGGCAAAATGGTGGAGTTTAACTCCTATATGACCTTCCAGGAACATGCAAACTGGAGAGGGAAGAATGCCTCAAGTGAGCCTGCATACAATTCCAGTAAACACACTGAACGTGCGGCCCCTCCCAAGTGCTGGAAGGCCGGTGAGCATGTGGAGAGCCCAGGCCAAGAGAATCGGGGGAGAAGGGATGCAGCCTCTCAGAAGCACACCAATGTATAAAACCCAAAGGCAAAGGCCAAGCCACGTACTTGATCTCTCAAGTCACCCACTTACCACTGGGGAACATATCCCAGTGTCTTCCCATTGGGAAACATGTCTGAGTCACAGCACCAAAGTATGTCAGCAGAGGTGAATTCGTATGGTCTGAGGCAACCTCAATTCTTCCCTCCTCAAAAGAAAGAATTTGAATGAGGAGCATAAGGCAGAAGGAGAGACCAAGGAAAGTTTTAAAGCAGGAGTGAAAGTTTATTAAAAAGCATTAGAGTAGTGTCAAAAGGATTGATACCAATTCTTCTTTGAATGTCTGCTATAATTCTGCTGTGAATCTGTCTGGTCCTGGACATTTTTGTTGGTAATTTTTAAAATTACAATTTCAATCTCACTGCTTGTTATTGGGGTGTCTAATTATTCCTGATTTAAGCTAGGAGGGTTGTATTTTTCCAGAAATTTATCCATCTCTTCTAGGTTTTCTAGTTTATGTGTGTAAAGGTGTTCATAATAGCCTTGAATGATCTTTTGTATTTCAGTGGTGTCGGTTGTAATATCTCCTGTTTTGTTTCTTAATGAGGTTATTTGGATTTTCTCTCTTCTTTTCTTGGTTAATCTTGTTAATTGTCTGTCAATTTTATTTATCTTTTCAAAGAACTGTCTTTTTGTTTCATTTATCTTTTGTGGTTTTTGTTTGTTTGTTTGTTTGTTTCAATTTCACTTAGTTCTCCTCTGATCTGGGTTATTTCCTTTCTTCTGCTGGGTTAAGTTTGCTTTGTTCTTGTTTCTCTAGTTCCTTGAGGTGTAACCTTAGATTGTCTGTTTGTGTTCTTTCAGTCTTTTTGACATAGGCATTAAGGGCTATGAACTTTCTTCTTAGCACTGCATTTTCTGTATCCCAGAGGTTTTGAAATGTTGTGTCATTTTCGTCATTCAGTTTGAAGAATTTTTAAATTTCCATCTTGATTTCATCTTTTACCCAATTCTCTTTCAGGAGCAGGTTATTTAATTTCCATGTATTTGCAGGGTTTTAAAGGTTCTTTTTGGAGTTGGTTTCCAGTTTTATTCCACTGTGGTCTGAGAGAGTGCTTGATATAATTTCAATTTTCTTAAATTTATTGAGGCTTGTTTTATGACCTATCATATGGTCTGTCTTAGAGAAAGTTCCATGCCCTGCTGAATAGAATGTGTATTCTGTGTTTGTTGGATTAAATGTTCTGTATATATCTGTTAAGTCCATTTGTTCCGAGGTATAATTTAAATCTATTGTTTCTTTGTTGACCTTCTGTCTTTATGAGCTGTTTAGTGCTGTCAGTGGAGTATTGAAGTCCCCCACTGTTATTGTGTTGCTGTCTCTCTCATTTCTTAGGTATATTAGCAATTGTTTAATAAATTTGGGAGCTCCAGTGTTAGGTGCATATATGTTTAGGATTGTAGTATTTTCCTGTTGGACAAGGGCTTTTACCATTATATAATGTCCCTCTTTGTCTTTTTTACCTGCTGTTGCTTTAAAGTTCATTTTGTCTGATATAAGAAAAGCTACTTCTGCTAGCTTTTGGTACCCATTTGCATGAAATGCCTTTTTCCACCCCTTTACTTTAAGTTTATGTGAGTTCTTATGTATTAAGTGAGTCTCTTGAAGGCAGCAGATAAGTGGAGCATTTAGGCCATTTACATTCATTGTTAGTATTGAGATGTGAGGTACCATTCCAGTCATCGTGCTGTTTGTTGCTTGTGTACTTTTTTTTGTTTTGTTTTTTGTATTTTAAAATCTATTTTTGTTTTATAGGTCATGTGAGATTTATGCTTTAAAGAGGTTCTGCTCTGATGTGTTTCCACGATTTGTTTCAAGACTTAGAGCTCCTTTTGGCAGTTCTTGTAGTGGTGGCTTGGTAGTGGCGAATTCTCTCAGCATTTGTTTGCCTGAAAAAGACTGTATCTTTCCTTCATATTTGATGCTTAGTTTTCCTGTATACAAAATTCTTGGCTGATGATTGTTTTGCTTGAGGAGGCTGAAGATAGGGCCCCAATCCCTTCTAGCTTGTAGGGTTTCTGCTGAGAAATCTGCTGTTAATCTGATAGGTTTTCTTTTACAGGTTACCTGGTGCTTTTGTCTCACAGCTCTTAAGATTCTTTCTTTTGTCTTAACTTTAGATAACCTGATGACAATGTGACTAGGTGATGATCTTTTTGTGATGAATTTCCCAGGTGTTCTTTGTGCTTCTTGTATTTGGATGCCTAGGTTTCCAGCAAGGCTGGGGAAGATTTCCTCAATTATTCCCTGAAACATGTTTTCCAAACTTTCAGATTTCTGTTCTTCCTCAGGAATGCTGATTATTCTTAGGTTTGGTCGCTTAACATAATCCCAGATTTCTTGGAGGCTTTGTTCATATTTTCTTATTCTTTTTTCTTTCTCTTTGTTGGATTGGTTTAATTCAAAGACCTTGTCTTCAAGCTCTGAATTTCTTTCTTCTACTTGTTCGATTCTATTGCTGAGACTTTCCAGAGCACTTCTATAAGTGTATCCAATGTTTCTTGACATTTTGATTGTTTTTTATTTATGCTATCTATCATATCTGTTTCATTGAATATTTCTCCCTTCACTTCTTGTATCTTTTTTTTTTTGGATTTCTTTGCATTGGGCTTCGCCTTTCTTTGGTGCCTTCCTGATTAATTCTATGAAGCAAGAATCACCCTAATACCAAAACCAGGAAAGGACATAACCCAAAAGGAAAACTACAGACCAATATCCTTGATGAACATAGATGCTAAAATCCTTAACAAAACACTAGCTAGCCAAATCCAACAACATATCAAAAAGATAATCCACCATGATCAAGTGGGTTTCATACAAGGAATGCAGGGATGGTTTAACATACACAGGTCAATAAAAATCATACACCACATAAACAGATTTAAAAATAAAAAATCACATGACCTTCTCAATAGATGCAGAAAAAGCATTTAACAAAATCCAGCATCACTTTATGATTAAAACTCTCTGCAAACTCAGCATGCAAGGGACATACCTCAATGTAATAAAAGACATCTATGACGAACCCACAGCCAACATACTATTGAATGAGGAAAAGTTGAAAGCATTCCTTCTGAAAACTGGAACAAGACAAGGATGCCCACCCTCATCACTCCTCTTCAACATAGTACTGGAGGTCCTAGTAAGAGCAATCAGAAAGGAGAAAGAAATAAAGGGCATCCAAATAAGTAAAGAGGAAGTCAAACTGTCCCTGTTTGCTGATGATGTGATCATTTACCTTGAAAGCCCTAAAGACTCGTCCAGAAAGCTCCTAGAACTGATAAAAGAATTCAGCAAAGATTAATGTACACAAAGCAGTAGCTCCTCTATACACTAACAGCAACCAAGTGGAGAATAAAATCAAGAACTCAATTGCTTTTACAATAGCTGCAAACAATAAAATACTTAGTAATATACCTAACCAAGGAGGTGAAAGACCTCTGCAGGGAAAACTACAAAACACTACTAAAAGAAATCATAGATGACACAAACAAATGGAAACACATCCCATGCTCATGATTAGGCAGAAACAATATTGTGAAAATAACCACAATGCCAAAAGCAATCTACAAATTCAATGCAATCCCCATCAAAATACACCATCATTCTTCACAGAATTAGAAAAAAAATTCTAAAATTCATTTGGAAGCAAAGAAGAGCCTGCATGGCCAAAGCAAGACTAAGCAAAAGGAATAAATCTGGAGGCATACACAACCTGATTTCAAACTATACTGTAAGGCCATAGTCACCGAAACAGCATGGTGCTTGTATAAAAATAGGCACATAGACCAATGGAACAGAATAGAGAATCCAGACATAAACCCAAATACTTAGAGCCAACTGATCTTTGACGAAGCAGGCAAAAACCTAAAGTGGGGAAAGGACACCCTTTTCAACAAATTATGCTTGGATAATTGGCTAGTCACATGCAGGAGAATGAAACTGGATCCTTATCTCTCACCTTATACAAAAATCAACTTGAGATGGATTAAGGGTTTAAATCTAAGACCTGAAACTATAAAAATTCTAGAAAGTAACACTGGAAAAACCCTTCTAGACATTGGCTTAGGCAAGGATTTCATGACCAAGAACACAAAAGCAGATGCAATAAAAACAAAGATAAATAGCTTGGACCTAATTAAACTAAAGAGCTTTTACAGGGCAAAAGGAACAGTCACCAGAGTAAATAGACAACCCACAGAGTGGGAGAAAATCTTCACAATCCATATATCTGACAAAGGACTAATATCCAGAATCTACAATGAAGTCAAGCAAATCAGTAACTTAAAAAAAAAAATCCCATCAAAAAGTGGGCTAAAGACATGAATAGACAATTCTCAAAAGAAGATATACAAATAGCCAACAAACATGAGAAAATTCTCAGCATCACTAATGATCAGGGAGATGAAAATCAAAGCCACAATGTGATACCACCTTACTCCTGAAACCCTGAACATAATCAAAAAATAAAAAAAGCAGAGGATGTTGGCATGGATGCGGTGAAGAGGGAACACTTCTATACTGCTGGTGGGAATGTAAACTAGTACAACCACTATGGAAAACAGTGTAGAGATTCCTTAAAGAACTAAAAGTAGAATTACCATTTGATCCAGCAATCCCACTGCTGGGTATCTGCCCAGAGGAAAAGAAGTCATTATACAAAAAAGATACTTGCACACGCATGTTTATAGCAGCACAATTCTCAGTTGCAAAATTGTGGAACCAACCCAAATGCCCATTAATCAATGAATGGATAAAGAAACTGTGGTATATTTATATGATGGAATACTACTAGGCCAAAAAAATGAATTAATGGCATTTTCAGCGACCTGAATGAGATTGGAGACATTATTCTAAGTGAAGTAACTCAGGAATGGAAAACCAAACATCGTATGTTCTCAGTGATATATGGGAGCTAAGTTTTGAGGACGCAAAGGCATAAGAATGACACAATGGACTTTGGGGACTTGGGGGGAAGTATGGGAAGGAGGTGAGGGAAAAAAGACTACAAATATGGTACAGCGTATACTGCTCCGATGATGGGTGCACCAAAATCTCACAAATCACCACTAAAGAACTTCCTCATGTAACCAAATACCACCTGTACCCCAATGACTTATGGGGAAGAAAAGCATTACAGTGGGAATGAAAGTAAGTAAAGTACTTAGAAGAGGGCCAAGTGGATGACTTGAGAGATCAGATGTGTGGTTCGACCTTTGACTTAGGGTTCTTATACATTGGCATGCTTTTGGGTGGGTTGCATCCCTTCTCCCCTGACTCTTCCCTTGGAGTGGGCTACCTATATGCTCAGTGGCCTGCCAGCCCTTGAGAGGGGCTGCATGTGTATTGTGTTTACTGGAATTGTACATATGCTCATTTGAGGCATTCTTCCCTTACCAGCTCTAATGTTCCTAGAAGGTCATATAGCAGTTAAACTACACCATTTTACCTCTTAGTGCACATGCATGAGCCCACTCGTCCAACTTCTGAGATCTTATCAGGAAGATGCTGATCACCAGTTTCAGATGTTTCTGTCTACTGGGGGTCTGCCTTTCCCTGGCTCTGGCTGTGACCAATTATTATTTTAGAGAAACAGTGTAACAACGACCTGACCATCACCTAATAGTCACCTGACATTCCTGGTTGGGGCTGTGGGAACTTTCCTGCCCTGCTCATGACTGACTAGCTACCTACTTAACAATATCTCCGTTTCCAAAATGGAAGTTGTATTTGCAAGGTGGTTTTAAATCATTTTAGGCATGTATTCTTCAGCTATTTCCATGACAAACTCAATTATTGTAAACTCAGTGGTTTCCTTCATTAAGCAATTATTCTCACTCTCACTGCCTGCAGGGAAACTGTGGTTCATCCAGACTAGACTAGGCTTGGATGGGTAGCTCTCTGGCCACGAATTAGCTGGATTTGGCCATGGGCTCTCAGTCTGCTCAATGCTGAAGGACAGTGATAATACCGCTATCATGAGATATGCCTATATTAGTCCATTCTCACACTGCTAACAAGGACATATCTGAGACTGGGTAATTTAAAAAGGAAAGTGGTTTAATTGACCACAGTTCAGCATGACTGAGGAGGTCTCAGGAAATTTACAATCATGGTAGAAGGCCAAGGGGAAGCAAGGTACCTACTTCACAAGGCAGCAGGAAGGAGAAGTGCAAGCGGGGGAAATGCCATATGCTTATAAAACCATCAGATCTGTGAGACTCACCCATTATCACAAGAACAGCATGGGGGAAACCTCTCCCATTATTCAATTACCTCCACCTGGTCCCACCCTTGACACGTGGGGATTATGTGGATTACAATTCAAGGTGAGATTTGGGTGGGGACACAGAGCTACTATATCAATGCCCAATCTCCAACATACAAGAGAAAAGCGAAACTACACAAGACTATGAAAAGTTCCTGCTCCCATCATGCCTGCCAAATTCCCAGTGACCAAAGCAACTCACACGTCCAAGACCAACATCAAAGGGCAAAGACTTAGTCTCTGCCTATAGTAAGGAGGAAACAGGAGTAAAATGCTGAAGAATAATATAGAATAGCATAAGCTATTTAAAAAATATTTTCATATTAAAAAGTTCAGTCCAATTTTAATCGAAACTCCAATGTGTCATACAATTTTAAGTTTTTCTTCTTCCTTACCTTAGGCCTGAACTGGCTCTGAAGCCAGAAGAGAGAAAGGGAGAGTGCAGCCTGTTCTTTCTGTTGGGCTTACTCATTTCAGTAGTCTATTGGGCTGCTCACAAACATTCCAGTTCTCCTTCCTAGACAGAGAAGATAAGATGACTTTGACAACTACTTAAAGTTAATTATAGCCATGTGATTTGCTTTAGCCAATAAAGTGTGTAACTTCTAGGTGGGAGCTATAATAATAAGTTTATGCTTTGCTACATTCTCATTTTCTATTCCAGTATTCAAAATTGTAGTGCCTGATCAGCCTGGGTTTTTGTGGTGTAATTAGCAGAGCTCCTGGGATAGACATAAGTGAGAAAGAAGTCTTTGTTTTTGGTTATTGTACTGAGAACTAAGCTAAGGAGGTATGTGTGTGTGTGTGTGTGTGTGTGTGAGAAAGAGAGAGAGAGACAGAGACAGAGAGAGAGAGATATCCACACATCACCTCTTCTCTTATCCTTATTGATTTTTCTTTCACTCTCTCTGTGTTGGGTCATCTTTTTCCGGCTTCTCTACTATGTGTGAGGGTAAACAAGGAAAAACATGGTACAGTTTTAGGTAGCCAGCACAGTTGTAGTTCCTACCCTCCACACACACCTGTTAAATGCCCTTAGTACTGACCCTTCCCTTCTGTGTGTTTTAGTGGTTTGTTACCTCACAATGTCTGGGATTCCTCATTCTTCAGTATTTCCTGAGAAGGACTATGCTTAATCCTACTGATGTCTTATGACTTTGCCTCAATTCCTACTTCTGGTGGGATGCCTCTAGCCACTTTCTGCTGGTATCTGCTTTCTCCTGCAGACAGGCCTCTTGAAAATAGATAGTTTTTGAGACCACCCTAGTCTGGGTGCTGCTCGCAGCACCCTGAGGCACACAGAAAGCCTGCCCCTTGCCATGCTGGTGAGGCAGTTCCCAGTGCAGCTTTCTTTTCTCTGCTGCTGCTGGGCCAGTTCCAGCCAGCCTGTCCCCTATAAGCAAGTAGCCAGTACCACTCCCTTCAAGTCTTTAAGGCACAAGTCAATTTATCAGAAATCTCTCTCAGTGTGCCCTGTCGAGCCACATGTAAGAACTGGGACATAGACTTCCTTCACATTCTTCCTCCCATTCTCATAGGGAGAGGAGAAAAATGCCTTTCCCCATCCTTCTAGACTGACTACTTTCTTGAAAAACTTACCAGTCAATCTGCTTAATGAATGTATTAGTCCATTTTCATGCTGCTATAAAGAATTGACTGAGACTAGGTAATTTATAAAGGAAAGAGATTAAATTGACTCACAATTCAGCATGACTGGGAAGGCCTCAGGAAACTCACAATCACGGTGGAAGGCAAAGGGCATCTTCTTCACAAAGTGGAAGGAAGGAGAAGTACTGAGCGAAGGTGGAAGAACCCCTTATAAAACCATCAGATTTCATGAGAATTCACTCACTATCATGAGAACAGCATGAGGGAAACTGCTCCCATAATTCGATGACCTCCACCTGATGTCTCCCTGGGATTATGGAGAGTACAATTCAAGATGAGATTTGGGTGGGGACATAAAACCTAACTATATCAGTGAATCTCCAGTTTTGCTGGTAGACATACAGGTTGGTGGAGAGTTTTGGGCTAAAGGTCTCAGGACTTGCTTTGCCTATCTCTTAGCAAGTCTAGCAGAAATGGACTTAGTCCTCTTCTGTAAAATATAGGCGCAATTTATCCCCATTGTCCCAAACCTGGGACATTTTGGGATCTCAGTGGAGACTAAGGAGACAAATATATTCTAATTTTTTTTACAAGTTTAAGAGATTACCACATATTCTAGGAGAAGTGAGTAGTTTGGTGTGACCAGAATAAATGTTCTTCTGTGCTAAGGATGGGCAGACTGGCTGGGATCAGATGATAAAAGCCCACATAGTTCTATTTTCCATGATGACTAGAATCATGCCTTTTATTCCATCTTGCTCTTAACTTATGGGTCCCAATCCAACTCTGGCTCTACCCCTCTTCCTCCTACACCATTTGTTTTACCATGTATAGCAGATTGAATAGTTCTATGTCCACTCAGAACCTCTGACTATGACATTATTTGGAAACAGTATTTCTAGGCATTATCAAATTAAGATAACGCCATACTAGATGAGGGTGGGTCTTAAATCTAATGACTGGTGTCCTTATAAGAGGATGACAGGCCATTTTGAGACACAGAGCACACCTTTTGAAGAAGGAGGCAGAGACTGGACTGATGCATCTACAAGCCAATGATCACCAGGAATGGCCACAGCCACCAGAAACTGGGAAAGGCAAGGAAGGATCCACCCCTGGAAGCTCTGTGGGGACCATGACCCTGCTAACAGCTGGATTTTGGACTTCTGGCCTCAAGAACTGTGTGAAAATAAATTTCTGTTGTTTTAAGTCACCAGTTTTGCGGTAATTTGTTCCAGCAGCCCTAGAAAACTAATACAACACCACCTATGATTTCTATACTCATTTTTTTGCTCTAACGAGAATGCGGGTCCCTCAGATGGCAGAGTCTAGGTCTTATTTCTCTCTGGGTTTTCCTCGGCAGAGTGCTTTGACAAGAGACATTTATTATAGATTTGCTTCAATAAAAGCATTGATAATTAGCTTTAATTTGAAATCACTTCACAACAAATTGGAAATTTATAAGAAACACGGAAGTGTGAATGGAAGAGATGAATAATTATATGCTATTTACCTACTACTATTGTTTCTGCCACATAATAGATCCCCTCTCCCATTAACTTCAAGTTCTCACTCAATTATTTGGGTCAATTCATATTCTTTAGAAAGAGCTTGCATCTTTATTCAACCCATTTAAGCTTCATCTGAGGGAGTGAACCAATTAAAAAAAAAAACTAAGTGAAATAAAAACAATTCTGAAAGTGCCAGTAAACAGGAAATTATTAAAAATTACTTGGATAATGGATATTTAGAAGAATGTAATTTTATTTTAATTTACTGGCAGAGAACTAATTGTTCAATTATTAGAATACACAAAAGGAAAGATAATGTGGATTTTGTTTTTTGAAGTATTTGTGTGTGTGTGTGTGTGTGTGTGTGTGTGTGTGTGTGTGTGTGTGTGAATTTCTCAGGGCAGAGGTCTGTGACTAAGACCTTCATTTTATTGCATTTTTACCTTGACCATTTGTTTTTAAAATCTCTCTCTGTTACTTAGGCTGAAAAAAGCTTTTGAAGATAAACTATCCCACAATAAAAAGAATCTTGTTCTTATTATATAAAGTGGTATTAATTTAAAATGAGGAAAGTGAGATTAATTTATCAAAGCAACCGAAATGTGGGAATGTAAAACAAGGAATTAAATATATCATTTTTGCCTATTGTTCACATTGTATTATATATGTGATTGCACATAAAAACAAAGAAGTGAAGGAAAACACTCCTGACTTTTATTAGAGACTTTACGGTCCTACGTTAAATGTTTTGCATGGAACCTTCTCTTCAGCGGGGATTGCAATTGTCACTTCTGAATTATTGCAGACTCCACTTTGGTGGGTCTCAGATTAATGAGGACTGACTGCATATGTAAAATGGGAAGGTCATATGCGGACAGTGTTTTCTTGTTTCTTTCCTAATAAGTCATTCCCAGATGGTGAGTTACACCCCAGAGACTGAAGTTTTTCAAGTTTGTTAATTTTTTTCCATCTTACTTCCTGCTGATCGATATGGCTACCAAAAGCAGCTTTTTCAGTGAATACAATTTAGCTAATGAGGAAGTAGGCAGCACTTTTCTTTGAATTATGGATCGTGTGCTTCTCCATATGTCACTTTCATTGGAACAACTGAAAGGAGGATTCATATTATTATTTTATTTTAACCAGAATGGCTAAAGTTGTTGGCTTTCTGTACTGAGTGGCTCTTTGTGTGGGTGAGTAAATAATCTTTGAAAGTGGAAACTTCCTGACAATAAAATGTTACTGGCCAATGGCAGTCAGGAAGTGAAGGTCTGGTCCAGTCTCTTTTTTAAATTTTTATTTCTATTTTTTTTATTGCCTGTGCACCAGGTGTTTGATCTTGAAAGGTGACAAAGATTCTCTGCTTGACCAAACACTAGCCAGTCTCCTGTGAGCCATCTTCTCAACTAGACCTCAACTTTAACCTATAAAGATTTGAACAGACACTAAGGTAGTTTTTAATAGTTCAACCAAATCCAAGGGATGACTTTAGCCCCCTTTAAAGTGCCTGCCTGAGAAAGCTCAAGGTTGCCAGAAGAATGTACTGCTTGTTGCAGCCAACATGTGAAGAGAGGCCCCCTGTCACCCAGTCTCTGTGAGAATCTAGAAGCCTAAATTCCATAAGCACCTGTTAGCAAACACAAATGGGTGTTACACGGACCAACCCCCACTACCCACTTTTCGTAATTTTTCACTTCTCTGGCTCGACTGAGCTCTGCTCACCCACCTCCCTGCACCCTTATTCTCCCTTTGAAACATCCACTCACCTCTGTTACAAATCAAAGTTGAGTCCAGTTCATGATGAACCCTTTCCCTAATGCAATAGTTATTATGGATTAAAATCCATCTGCACCACTTTAACCAGTGCCTAGCTTTGTTTATCTTTGACAGAGGTCATGTTTTATTTGTTTTTGTTTTTGTTTTTTAAATAGTGGGAGAGGTTGGTAATAACCAAAGTCTCCATCAGCTCTGGCATCTTTTGTTTCAATAATGTGATGGTTACTTTTGTGTGCCAGCTTGACTAGGCTAAGGAATGCTCAGATGGCTGGTAATACATCATTTCTCGGTGTTTCTGTGAAGGTCTTTCCATAAGAGATTAGCATTTGAATCGGTGGACCCAGTAAAAACGATTTGCCCTCACTAATGTGGGTGGGCATCATCCAATCTGTTGAGGGCTCAGACAGAACAGAAAGGTGGAGGAAGGCTTTTTATGCTTGAGCTGGGACATACATCTTCTCCTGCCTTTGGACAACAGAGCTGCTGGTTCTCAGGACTTTGGATTTGGACCAAGACCAGGATTTGCAACATTGGCTCCCCTGGTTCTCAGGCCATTGGACTTGGATTGAATTACACCACCAGGGTTCCTGGGTCTCCAGCTTGCACACAAAAGACGATGGGACTTCTTAGCCTCCATAATCCCATGAGCCAATCTCTCATAAGAAGTCTCCCTCTCTCTCTCTCTCTTTCACCAATTGATTCCTTTTTTTTTTCTCCAGGGAACCCTGACTAATACAAATATAATAATTGCCAGTGGGATACTCTGGAAAATAATGGTTAGCCTTCTGTGAAATTTGATGCCTATCATCTGTTCCCTGAAACTTCCCCTACATACTTAGAGAAAGAGAGTTTGCCCACATGAGTCTTTCTCATGCAAATAAAGAAAACCCTACTTTGTTTATTTCCATCACCCCATTGAATAGCTTTCTTGCACTACCTCAGTTTCTCCAAAGTCTTAGGGGGCAGAAAACAGAAACCTTTGGCAAACGTCAAAGACAGAATGACACATTAGCTTTATCGTTGAATTCTTCTTGAAAGTCACATTATGTGGTGGAGTTTCTTTCTCCAACTCTCCAGAGGAAAAATCAGTATACACAGGTGTATTAGTCCATTTTCACAACGCGGACAAAGACATACCCAAGACTGGGCAACTAACAAAAGAAAGAGGTCTATTGGACTCACATTTCTACATGGCTGGGGAGGCCTCACAATCAGGGTGGAAGATGAAAGTCATGTCTCACATGGCGGCAGACAAGAGAAGAGTAGAGCTTATGCAGGAAAAATCCCCTGTTTAAAACCGTCAGATCTTGTGAGAGTCATCCACTATCACAAGAACAGCTCAGGAAAGCCACAATTCAATCACCTCCCACTGGGTTCCTCTCACGACACATGGGAATTGTGGAGGTTTCAATTCAAGATGCGATTTGGGTGGGGACACAGCCCAACCATATCAACAGGGGGCTCATACTTTATTGGTATGGTAGAAAGCAGTAGATATATCCCTTGTGTAGCTCAGGTTTTCTCAAATCACATCAGCCTCAAAATTAAAACAAAAACAAAATATGTTTAATTAGATGACATTCTCTGTTGGTGGGGTTTTGGAGAACAAGCATCCTCATATACTGCTGGCATAAATTCAAAATGGTACAATACCTATAGAGGGAAAGTTGGCATTATTTTTTTTAAAAATCCATGCATATTCATTCTTTGTCCTGACATACTTCTAAGTAAATATCCCAAGGGCAAAATGATTAGAAAAACCCCACAAAATCTAAAAGATGTACACAAATTGTTATGCATTATAGCATGATTTAAAGTGACATAGGAGAGGAGGAGTCACCAACTGGCATGGCTAATTGACCAGCTGGGCAAAAGGCATCGAGGCTACAGTTCACATTAGGAGCTGGAGGAATCACAAGGAAATTGGCTGATCAATTTGCAATTATGAATGGATGAGCGCTGCTCCAACCACCCAGAAGTGAAGGATTGGGTCATATCTTTCAGTCCTGCTGGTAAGCCACCTTGGCCTGCTGAATAGATGTCAAAGGGGCAGACCATAAGTACCACATGCAGCCTGAGCCCAGTGACAACATAGGGGCTTTAGCTTGTTCTACTAATGTCCTCTTTCCAGTTTCCCCTCAGAAAGAGGAGCCAACAGGACCATGAAGGGGCTGCTGCTGTAGTGTGCATGGCTGGAGTGTTCTGCCTGGTGCAAGGTATTGACTGATGGCAGCCTGGGGTGGTGCTACTCAAACCTTCCCACTTGCTCCTCTGGCTTCCTTTGCCCTGCTTCCGTATACACAAGTAAAGAGGCCCCCTGACTTTCACATCTGACTTCCGACTAATTGCCTGTTACTCACTTCAGCTGTTCATTATCATTTTGTAATGCATCAATGGTCCTTAGTCACAGCCATCTGTTATGGACTGAATTGTGTCCCACCAACAAAACTCATATGTTGAAGCCCTAGCCTGTCATGTGACTATAGGAGATAGAATCTTTAAGGACATAATTAAGGTTAAGTGAAGTCATGAATTAGGCCTTAATCCAATAGGACTGCTGTGATGATAAGCAAAGGGACAAATACCAGAGCTCTCTCTCCATGTGCTCTCAGAGGAAAGGCCATGTGAGGACACAGTGAGAAGGCGGCCATCTCCAAGGGAAGGAGGGAGGCCTTAAATGAAATCAACACTGCTGACACCTTGATCTTGAACTTCCAGTCCCCAGAACTGTGATCAAATGGTTTTCTGTTGTTTAATCCACCCAGTCTGTGGTATTGTATTATGGTACCCTAGCAGGTTAACCCATTATTCAATCCTCTTAACATTACAGCTACTATTTTCTCCAGATATCTTAAATGCCAGATATGCCTCTGTATTTGATGTATTCCACTGAAGTAGCCTCCCAGCTTGCCTTCAACAAATGTTGTAACGATTAGACTACCATCTTCTGTGAAACCTCGCTCTCTTCCACCTTTTACCAGGAATGGGGTCCCCCTCCAGCCAGGCAGTGGGTCATCCAGTTCCAAAACCCCTCTCACTGACCACTTTATCCTACCATATCTGTCTTGACAGTCGTAAGATGGATTTTTTGGAGTCAGGTGCTGACATGGCTGTAAGATATTTATTATGAATCAACATGTATCACAGGAAGCAGGATTGGTTAAAGGAAGAAGTGAATTTCAATGCAGGCAAAATGAACATCAGAAAACATGGTGGGGAGCTCTGGAGCTAGTACTTCCTGACAGATGATCCTGTGTTGGGCCAAAATGGCCAGGCCTTTCTACTCCTACCTTGCTCAGTCTCCAGAGATGGGCTGCCCTGGACAGGACGTGACTGCAGCTGGGGCAGCTCTCTGCATCTACACAGATCCTGAAGGGCTATCAGCTAGAGGCCGTCTGCTGAATACATCTCTACAGCTGAGCAGTAATCCTTCCTTGCTGGGGACATGAGTTTCACTTAATCATATTTACTTCTGTAAAAACCTGCAACAAAAGTCATTCTTAATAATGGAATGTTTAAAAGCATTCTTTTCTGTGATAAGGAGAAGTTTCTCCTTCCGATCCCTTCTATTTGACATAATATTAAAGTGGCTTGCTAGTGTAGTATGTCAAGGAAAAAAAGAAGGAAAAGAAATAAGGATGATAAAAGAAGAAACAAAACTGTCATTATTTACTGATAATTTTTCTGTTATTTTTAACAATATTGTTGCAAACTATTTCAACATGGCCCCACCAATACCATCTCATATGCTGCTTTCCATGTACCTGAGACTCCTCCCACTGAGAGAGATCATCTTGCTCCCTCTCCTTTAAGCTGGGAGGGAATGAATGACTGCCCAGATCAATGGAATTCAGGAGAAGTAATGTTATGGTTCACTCTCTTTTCACTCTCTGTCTTTCAGAACACTCACTTTTGGAACCTGGCCACCATGTTGGAAGGAATCCCAGAGCACATGAGGAGGCCTTTTGGGGGTGTTCCAGCTGACAGCCTTAGCTAAGGTCTTAGCTAATAGTCCGCATCAACTGCTGGCAAGTGAGCAAGGCTTCAGATGATTCCAGCCCTCAGCTTTCCAGCTGAAAACATTGTAAAGCAAATACAGCCATTTCCACTTTGCCCTGTCTGAATTCCTGACCCACAGAAGCCATGAGAGATAACAAATGATTACTAGTGCTTTAAGCCACCGGGTTTGGGAATCATTTCTTATGTATCAATAGATTACAGCAAATGTCAAAAAACTATAGATAAAGTTAGGATGATAATTCAGCACAGTTACTAGATACAAAAGTCAATATTGAAATCAATTCTATTTCTATATACTGGCAACATACAGAAGTCAAAGTTAAAATTTACAATAGTATAAAAATATGATTATCTAAGAACAAATATAACAAAATCATATGAGTCCTTCAAAGAGATAATCACAGAACTCAATTCAAATATACTGAAAAAGACCCCAAAAAGGAGATATGCAAGATATATATTATGCTCATGGATTCACAGAATTAATATTGTGTAGATACCAATTACCTCAAAATTGATGTACTATATTGTACCAACCAAATCACAATCACTTAGTAATGTGTTGAGCTGATTTTAGAGTTCATAAGAGAATTGAGAAGTCTAAGAATAGCCATGGCCTTCTGGAAGAACAAGGTGAGTAGTTGGTCTCCAGATTATAAAGATAAAGGACTATAACAGAGTTACTGGTGCAAGGACAGAAACATTAGCAAATAGAGCACAGCAGAAAGCCTGGACACTGGCCTGCACAGATATTGAAGCTTTAGATAGAGCAGATGTGGTATTGTAGCCACATGTGATGATGTGAACTGATGGATTTTTCCACGAATGTCATAGAACAATTTTGTATCCATATTGAACAAAAAATGAAATTAAATCCTCCTACAGAGAAACCAATTCCTAGTGGATTAAGAACTATATGTGAAAGGTTTAAAAACACAGATTTTAAAAACAAGATAGAAAAATATTTATAAACTCAGTGTAGAAAAAGGTTTTTTTTGTTCTTAACAATAGTCTAAAACCCATGACCCAATTAAGATTGGTCAATGTGACTGCATTAAAATTAAGAATTGTATTCATCAAAAGAATCTCTATAGCTTACAGATGAAATAATACCCTGTGACTTGCTTCAGAACAATTTAGTGGAGCCAGTGGAGAGGGAAGGGGATATATCTGACTCAAATGGGGCCTGAGATGGTGGTCATTGCGACGAGGCAATGTTCATAATAGCAAAAACTGGAAATAACCAAAATGCCCATGAATAGCAGAATAGACAAAAAAAATGGCGTATTCACACAATGTAACCATAGAGCAGTCAAAATGAACCACAGTTATGTGCATCAATATGAGTGGTTCTCATCTGAAGAACAAGAAACAAACCACAGGTAATCTATTCACTAAGATTCAAAAACAGAGAAAACTAAATGACATTTGTTGAGAGATTTATACATGGTTGGTAAAATGATGGTTACAACATTGTATGTAGTGGTTATCTCAAGGAAGAAGGCACAAAGATAGAGACAAAGGGGCTTCTACATTACTTACCAAATTATATTTCTTTTCTTTTTTGAGACAAAGTCTCACTCTGCTGCCCAGGCTGAGCGCAGTGGTGCCGTAACCACTCACTGCAGCCTTGACCTTGTGGGCTCAATCGATCCTCCCATCTCAGTCTCCCAAGTAGCTGGGACTATGGATGAACGCCACCACTCCTTGCTAATGTTTTAATTTTTTGTGGAGAGGAGGTTTCGCCACGTTGCCTAGGCTACTCTCCAACTCCTGGAATCAAATGATCCATCTGCCTCCGCCTCCCAAAGTGCTGGGATTACAGTCATGAGTCACCACACCCGGCCAAAATTCTATTTCTTAGTGGTAGTTTCATACATGTTTCCTTCATTTAAAAATTTTATATCGTATATATATTTTAATATACTTTTCTGCATATAAAATAAAACTCACAATAGAAAAGAAAAACAGCAATAGATGTAGCTGTTATGACAAAGCTCAAGAAGAATAATGCCTGCTATTTCATGTGTAGTATTTCTAATTCAAATTTATGAATTAGTTTGCCTTTATTATTATTTTTAAATGAATTAGCTGCCTTTCTTTGGGCTTGCTTTAAAAATGAAGAATCACCACTATCATTCTCTGATTCATTTATTGGTCTGCATATTTTCTGGACTGTTCTTGTTTGAGGCATGTTACTACATATTGGGGGCACAGAGATAGATAAGACTCAGGCCTTGCTCTAAAAGAGTCTGCATTTCAGTACGTGAGTGTGGTTAGTGGGAGCGAAGGATTAGCTGAATAACTTATTGCCCAGAGCAATGGTTCTCAGACTTGAGCATGCAGCAGAATCATCGGATGGGTTGGCAGAACATAGATTACTGGGCCCCACCCCCAGAGTATCTGATTCAGGAGAGCAAGGATAGGGCCTGAGAATCTGCATTTCTCACAATTCCCCAGTGATGCAGATGTTGCTGATCCAGAGGACCCTGCTTTGGGAATCACTGCTTTAGAACATTTGTATGATCTGAAAAGTATTCCTTAATTTAATGACTTTTCTCTTCTCAGATAGTTTTTTTTGTTGTTGGAAAAAACTAAACAGAAAAAGAAATGTATCAACCCCCTATTTGTGTAAGCAGGTTAAAATATACTATTTTATTACTCTTCACATAACTTTTCTTTTGTTTGGTTTTAGATCTTATGCTTTCTTGATACAACTAAAGCTAGAGAGACATGGAAGTGGGGAGATGACGTGTCCATGCCTAAACTGGGCATCAGTAAAGGGGGGTATGCTTTAGCTGTTACTAGATCAGGCAGGGATTCAGAGCCGAAGCTGCTCCTCAGGGGAAAAGAGGTCAGACCCTCGGTGAGTTGCATGGAATTACTTGCCCAGTGGTAGCTGGAGGGGCCCAGATTCAAGAGGCTATTGAAAGGCAACTCAGGATTGAGGCATCATCCCAATGGAGATAGTGGTTGTTAAAAATTTAGACAGATTCAAGAGGTAAAGATGAAGAAGATCAGCTAAAATGATCAAAAAGTTACTGGAATATGTTCATTTTTTAAAAAGTGAAAATGACAGTGGTTTATTTGGTTTCCAAACAAGAGGTTCAGAGGTGGCCAGTCCCAGCCCAGGGAATATGCTGGATGGTGCCGTCAAGGGCTCACCATCCTCAGTTGGTGACTATTCTCATGATCCCTGGAAGGCTGCTGTCCCTCCCGACACTTCTGTATTCCAGGAAGGAAGAAAAAAAAGACAGCAATGCATGAAAGGGTTCACCAGCTGTCAGGCAAGTAAAAGCTTTCCTGGAAGTTGCAGCCAGAATTTGTCTGCTTGTACCACGTGACTAACATTTCTCCATGTCCCCCAGTGCACAACGTGTATGTATATTAAATCATCTCATTGTATACTTTGAAAGCATACGATTTGTCAGTTAAATATCTTAAAGTAAAACAAAGACAAAACAAAAACCAGAAATGTAAAAGAATATTTCTGCTTGAATCTCACTGACTGGAACCATGCCACATGACCACCTGAGGGTGGAAAGAAGATAAGGGAGGTGGAATTGGATATGGGATTGGCTAGCCAGTGTCTGCCACACCAAGGAGAGACCCTGTTAGTTCCAGTCTTCCAAATGTTAGTCTTTGCCAGTTTTTTGGGACACACAATTTATCCCAGCAGAGATTTCTCTTGATACAGTTTAATTTGAAACCATGCATTTCTCTCTGCAAGGCAGGCAAATTACTCCCTCTCTTGGAGACTCATTCTGGCTTGTTTCATAGGATGGTAATTTAGGTGCTGTCTTTGGAACCAGACTTCGTTGGTTTGAATCCTGGCTCCTCTTATTAGTTGTGTGACTTTGGGCAAGTTACTTTCTCCCGGTGTCTGCATTTCTTCATCCGTAAAAGAAAAATTAAAAGTGGTTCTCACCTTATCAGAGTATTATAGGAGTTAACACTATATATATAGCACTATATATATATATAGCACTATATAACAGCTCATATAGTGCATGTGAAACAGAACAGTGCCCAGTCCAGACTAAGCCCTGGATAAATGGATAAATGTTAGCAATTACTCTTCAAAGTTTAGAAATTTATGAGGTCCCAACCTTTATCACCTGGTTTATGTAAAATGCCTCTCATTTCCTTCATACTAATTGAAAACTTATTTTTCATTTTCCTTCAAGTTTCTTGTCTCTGGAAGCCTAGAGTTGCACCCAGTGTGCATTTCTCAAGTGACACGGTTGCTAATCTCTGTTAGGCATTCCTGTCCTGACAGTCAGTTCACTGCCATGAATCTCCACGTTTTTGGTGAGACCTGTGACATCCAGTTCCTAGGAAGGATGCTGCTACCTTAGACCTAACTTTTTTCAGCCTGAGACTTGAAACTTGCCCCAGCAGATTCCCAAACTGAAGCTGTTGATGTTTCTGAAGCACGTGCTTCTAGCAACCCTGAAAGCTCTGGTACCTCTGCCCTGTGTTCCTCAAGAAACAGTCTTTCCTTGGCTTTTAAATGTTCCATGCTCAAAATAGCATTTCTATTTGCTAAATTTCCTTTTTCTGTTCCAATATTATTTTGGGTGGGCTCAGCTGGGTTTCCTAACCCCTTATTATTCTCTGGCAGGTCACTTTCCTTCTCTAACACACATGGGCCTAGCCTTGTTTGTTGGGTTTCTGTACCTCCTTTCCTTTCACTTTCCCACTGGCTTCTGGCCCAGATATTTATTTCACTAATATTCTCCTCCAGAGAACCTCTTGTGGGGTTCCCACAGTGAGAGATATGGAATGAACCAGCCTTGGGCCTGAAAAGAACACACTTCCAGAGCTGAATAATCCAATCCAGTAAGCACTCAACCATGAGATCAATATCTAACCCAGACTTGGCTTTGCTTTATTATTTTCTGGTCCAGTTCCCCTTTAAGATATTTCAAAGTTTCTGTGCCTACCTGTTTTAGTCTATTTTCATACTGCTATGAAGAAATATCAAAGACTGGGTAATTTATAAAGAAAAAGAGGTTTAATAAACTCACAGTTCCACATAGCTGGGTAGGCCTCACAGTCATGGCAGAAGGTGAAGGAGGAGCAAAGGCACGTCTTACATGGTGGCAAGCAAGTGTGTGCAGGGGAGCTGCCCTTTATAAGACCATCAGATCTTGTGAGACTGGAATAAGTTACTCACTATCATGAGAACAGCATGGGAAAACCTGCCCTCATGATTCAATTACCTCCCACTGGGTCCCTCCCATGACACATGGAGATTATGGGAGCTATAATTCAAGATGAGATTTGGGTGGGGATACAGCCAAACCATATCTTCACCTGTTTTTCTTTAATTCTATAAATTCATCAATCATATTCATTCAGGCACAGATAATATCTCCATGCTCATTTCAATAATTGGGCCCTTGAAGCATACCTAGTAAGTCTTAATCAAACTAATAAAGTTTTAGTCAGTCTTTACCATTCTTCACCATGAGATGATGCTAGTCTATGGAATATAAGCCCTTTCCCTCCAGGAAGCATCGGTCCGCCAGGTTTTTGGGTTAAATTACTTGGAAAAAATTCATGGTCTTTCTTTCACATAAACACAGTAAGTACTCCTAGGGTTGATTGTAATGTGACCTTTCAGACTGAAATGTCATCGTAGCAATTCAAGTAAATGTTTGGTTATTTGCCAGCCACTCTATGTAGTAGAAAATCTATTTGATATCCTTTTAAAAGCAAATCTTTACATAAGAACAAAATGTTCCTGGTATGTTCAAATCACTTGCTATAAATTCTGGAGGACATTTGAGTGCAATTGCATTAAATGTAACACTGAACTCTCAGATTAAAACATTCAGGAGGGCAGCGAACTTATACATTAGTATACTTTTTATTTTTCAGGGAAAATAGTAATTGTATTCATAAGAAAAGAGATAGATATGAATGTAGACATTGACACCAGTGAATTCCAGGGCAAGTTGACCATAGTGTTATTTACCATTTGAAGTAATCTTGAAACCCATCAAGAGAAAATATGTTGCAAAAACTTTGTATTGTTTCTGTTTTTATGTAAGGGCTATTACCATAAAAAAAATCTAGTTAAAGATTTTAAAAATAATAAAATCAATTAAAAAACACATGACAGATCTTTAAATGCTTGTAATTAAGATTTTAAAGTAAGCATGTGGGCCAGGCTTGCTGGCTCATGACCGTAACCCCAGCACTTTGGGAGGTGGAGGTGGGCGGAACACTTGAGGTCAGGAGTTCGAGAGCAGCCTGGCCAACATGGTGAAAACACATCTCTACTAAAAACACAAAAATCAGCTGGGCATGGTGGTGTGTGCCTGTGATCCTGGCTACTCGGGAGGCTGAGGTGAGAGAATCACTTGAACCCAGGAGGCAGAGGTTACAGTAAGCTGAGATTGCACCATTGCACTCCAGCCTGGGAGACAGAGCGAGACTCTGTCTCAGAAAATAAATAAATAAATAAATAAAGAATTCATTCTATTGCTATGACAAATTGTATACACCCTAAATTGTTAACAATATTTTGTATGCATACCTATTCCAGCTACCTACCAGTAATAAATAGGCTGCTCAAGGTCAAGGATCAAGTCAAAGTTATTTTTGTATTTCCAAAAGTAAAATTATATTGACATCTAGCAAGGTACTCAGTATTTTTAAAAATAGAATAAATCTATTACACCATGAGTTAAATTTTAAAAAATTCGGCATTCCCTAAAAACAAAAAAACAAAAGAACAACAACAACAGCAAAAACCCAACTGTTGACCTTGTTAGTCTAGGGAGGGTGCAGTAGAAGAAAAATTTAGATTAACAATTTCCTGCAAAATTTAAAAGATTTTGAATTCATATTATTAGTGTCAGAGCTGACCAACACTTAATTTATAAAAAATAAATGCACAATTCATGACCCAATTTTATTTAAAAAATAAAATATTATTTTTGACTGAGAAAATAAAACAATTTTCTTTGCTGGATACCCCGTTTTATCAAATCTAATACAAAAACCTTTTACTGAATGTACTTTATTTTCATAAACTTCTTCACCATATTTTTCATAGTTGTTCCCGTGAAATAGTTGTTAGTAAATACAAAGTGATTTTATTACATTCTAACATTTATTTTTCTTTCCAAACAGAAGGAAAGAAAATAATTACTTGTATGAAATACTTGGAATAATGGCTTCACTCATTTATTTATTCCATCAATACTGAGTGCAGCCCAGGTGTCAGGCAATGATACAGGTACCGGGGACACAGAAGGAACAAAGTGGACTGAAATCCTTCACTCTAGGAGTTTATTTTATAGTTGTAGTCTAGACAGACCAAAATTAAAAAAAAATCAGTACATCTTACAAGTCTGTTAAAAGGTCATAAGTATTATGTAAAAAATAAATTAGGGAAGGAAGACGGTAAGTACTGAATACTGATAATGTATGTGTGCGGGGGCACTGCAATTTTAGATAGCAGGATCACAAACGCTTTTCTGAAAGGGTGACATTTGAGCAATCACTTGGTGATGTATAGGAGGGAGACATGGGTGTCCAGAATCATGTCATGTGGCCAGAATGGTAAAGACCTTATACTAAAATATTCCATGTATAATTTATGTTTGCAAAAACAGTCTACTAGGAATCCTACCTGTAGTCCTGACACGGAGAGGCTATGAGACCTTCTCAAAGCCCCTTTCTCTCTCTTGCTCTCACTTTCTTTATCTGTAATATACGGGGTTGAGCTTCACTGGTTCTCAGCCAGTGTGGTCCGACTGGTTCTCAGCCAGTCTGAGGGCATATAGGAAGGCTAGAGAGTATTTCTGGTTGCCCCGATGTTTGGAGGAATATATCTGACATTTAATGGGTGAGGCCCAGGAAAAGTAAACCTCTTGTAATGCATAAGACAGCCCAGTATAACAAAGGCTTGTCCTGCTGAAAATGTGAATGGGGCCTCTGTTGAGAACACTGGGCTAGGTCATCAGGAAGTTCCCATCTGGAGCTAATGGTGAACGTTGCCGAGCCTACGCGAACAGGGAACGCTCACTCCCCATTCCCGTGTTTCCAGGTGGCAGAACCTCCATTAAAGTAACCTTCAGGCCTCTCACCACTCTCTCCATCTTTCTTCCACTTTTCTGTTTGGTGCATTCAGGGCTTAACTCTTTCTAGTCTTCTTCCTTTGTGCATCAGCTTTTTATTGCTGTGTAACAAAATATTACAAACCTAGTGGAGGAAAACAATACCCATTTATTAGCTCACAGCTCTGTAGGTCAGAAGTCTGGCATGGTGTGATTGGGTTCTCTGTTCACGGCATCCCAAGACTGACATCAAAGTGTTGGCTAGGCTGATGTCCGGTCTGGGGGCTCTGCAAAACATCTGCATCCAAGCTCATTGTTTGTATTGGCAGGATTCAGTTCCTTGTCACTGTGTACTAAGGTTTTCCAGTTCCTTAATGGATGTCCACCAGTGGCCGTCTCAGCACTTAAAGGCAGCCCACATTCCTTGAGACTAGGTCCCCTCCAGCTTTAAGGCAGCCAGAGCATGCTTCCAACCGCTGACTTCTTCATCTCTGACCTTTAGCCCAGTTTTAAAGGGCTCACGTGATTAGGCCAGGCCTACCTGGATAATCTCCCTCATAATAAGGTCATCTGGTTTTGGAACTAAATTATATTTGTAAAATTCCTTCAGAGAAACACCTAGATTAGTATTTGATTGAATAACTGAGAAAATGGATATGTTGTTCACCAGAGGCCAAGAATTTGAGGGGTTATCTTAGAACTCTGCCTACCACATATCTGAAGCAAATTTGCTGGGCTATATATTCCCTGCTTCCTTATGCAGTAAATTTTATAAGGGTGGGTTCCTTTGTAGTGGTCCTGTAGTTTTAAAACCCTTCCAGTAACTGACAAGACTAGCGTATTTCTGGGGTTGTAAAATGAGCTGTAGCTCATATGATCTTGCATTTAAGCCAAGACCTCTAACTTAGCTTTAACCAGCAATAAAGTTTAAATGAAGATGTCCATTGGTCTGATTCCTCTATCCGTCATTTAATTACTTCTCAACACAATTAGGAAAAAAGGGGTGTTATTTATTAACCCTTGAAATACAGTGAGGTTTTTGTAGGTGTTACCTGCTATACGTGTCTGAGAAATACATTACTGTTGAACAAGTTCAAGAAAGATTAATAAATCATTAAAATAATGGTTCTACCAATAGATTTTTTATCTCTATTATATGTTTTAAAATCTACTTTAAAATTACACAAGTAATAAAAGAATGTGTTATTGTTATAAAACATTCAGTTTAGAGTAAGCTTAAGACTTCCTTAGCATCACTCTCCCAATATTCTCCCAAGAACAAACCACTGTTAAACTTGTATTGCATAGTCTTATAAATTATTTTCTAATGAAATCATATGTACCTGATTAACATTTTTGCATTATTAATATCATTATTATATGTAAAAGGCAAGTCACAGAGTAAGTCTTGGAAAGCTTCCTATTTCATTTGCATTTGTATCTACCTTTTGAACTTTTGCATAGTATTTTATTTTACAGATCTACCGCAGATTTTATCACCACCTCCATGGTGATCATTTACACTGTTTCTATTGCTTGTTAATACAAATAATACAGACACAGACTACTTTGTACAAATATCTTTGTGTACATGAATGAACAAATCTTTCGGAGAGATCCCAGAATTAATATTGGTAGTTACATTACTTCTTATATTGGTTGATACTTCCATGTTGCCCTCTAAAATATTCCCATGAACAGTTTTGTTGTGTGTTTGTGGGAGCCCAATAAAAAGCTTCTCTTCTTCCTTGTCTAAATTCTGAAATGATTGAGAAATGAGAAGAACGTTGTGTGAGGTAGAAATCAAAGATGACTACCATTTGCCTTTTCTTACCCATACTCACCTGCCTCTCTTCACATTGAAAGGTAGAGTCTAATTCTCCTCCCCTAGAATCATGGCTGGCCCTGGTGAGCAGCCTTGACCAAAAGAATGTGACAGAAGTGATGTCTGTGGAACTCAAATGTAGGCTATAAAAAGCCCTGTAGTTTCTACTTGGATATCTTATAATCTTCACTCTGGGAGGTACTCATTTGGAGCAGAGCTGCAATGCAATAAGAAGCCCAAGCCACATGAGAGGGTGTTCTGGTCAGCATTCCTAGATAACCAACGAGCTGAAAGCCATCATCTAATAACAGAAATCTGCATGGGCCATCTTAGATGGTGAGCCCATTTGAGCCTTCAAATGACTTTAACTTCAGCTGCTGTTTGACTGCAATTGTTGTGAGAAGCCCAAATATTAACTACCCCACTGGCAGTCAATACATGGAATTCTAATACACAAAAGTAGTTTCAAGTCACAAAGAACAGGGATGTTCAATATGCAGCAATAAATACAAAGACTAATATGGTAGATTAAAGCAAAAATTCTACTTTGTTACTGATAAATTGATCTTAGATAAAGTAGCTTATTTTTGCAGATGTCTTAGTCTATTCAGACAGTTGTACCAAAAATCCCATAAACTGGGTAGCTTATAAACAACAGAAGTGGGATGGGTGTGGTGGCTCACACTTGTAATTCCAGCACTTTGGGAGGCTGAGGTGGTCGGATCACTTGAGGTCAGGAGTTTGAGACCAGCCTGGCCAACATGGTGAAACCCTGTCTCTATTAAAAACACAAAACTAGCCAGGCATGGTAGTGGGCACCTGTAATCTCAGCTACTCAGGAGGCTGAAGCAGGAGAATTGCTTTAATCTGGGAGGTGGAGGTTGCAGTGAGCAAAAATGGCGCCACTGCATTCCAGCCTGGGTGACAGAAGGAGAATCTGTCGCAAAAAAAATAAAAAAAAAGTAAATAAATAAATACACAACAGAAGTGTATTACTCATAGTTTTGGAGGCTATAAAGTCTGTGATCAAGGTGCTAGCAGATTCAGTGTCTGGTGAGGGCTTGTTTCTCATAGACAGTACCTTCTGGTTGTGTCCTCACATGGTGGGAAAAGCAAGGCCGCTCTCAGTGGCCTCTTTTATAACGGCATTAGCCCTGAACAAGAGGGCTCCACCCTCAAGACCTAATCACCTTCATACCATCATTTTAGGGGCTAGGATTTTAACGCATGAGTATTGAAAGGACACAAATATTCAGACGACAGTAGCATGCAAGTAAATTTTCTATACTGAATCTCAGGGTTAGATATACTGTACTTCTCTTCCAAAATCTCCACATTGGGGAAGCCTTCCCTGCTTGATCTCTCAACTACAGGCCCAGAAAATACCATGTACTCCAAAGCAGAAAGTCTGCTGAATTTGAACTCTCTACTATCAAGAGATGTGGAGAAGAAAGAAGCGAAGTTACACAGACTTGCTCAGTTTTATTTTCCAAAATTCCGAACCATCTTAATCATTTGTCTCGTAGAAATAAATAATTGAGAGGCAGAGAGAGGTATGTTATGCAAATGGAGCTTTCCCTACATAAAAAGAAACATCATAAATGGGGAAAAATGTTCACCCCCAATACACATTTGAGAGTGTACTCATTTCTCCACAAACTTGCCAATAGTGGGCAGGGTTCAACTTAAATTACTTTCTCCTATTTTGTGATGTAAAAAATTATATATACTACATTATGTATCTTTACATATAATTACATATGTTTATGTTATATATCTTATATTTATTTTATATATTTATTATTACTTATATTGCTATTACTGTTATTTATATCTTTATTATTTTTATTTTAATATTATTACAGAGATGAATTAGTATCTTTGTGTGCTAATTTCTCATTTTTTCCTTTTGTATAAAATGTTTGGTCATATCATTTATCCACTTTCCTTTAGAGTTTTCTTGTGTCTCTCTTATTGATTTGTAGAAGTTCTTTATATAGTTTGTAAACTAATGCTTTCTCTATTATGTAGCTGGAAGACTTTTTTTTCAGTTAAGTATTTGACTGTCACTTTAAAAAATCATACCTTAGTTTTAACATTTTTGTCTCAAATTATCAAAATTTCTATTTATGGATCCTGCTTTTAGTGTTTTAAAGAGGAAGAGCTTCTATTCCAAGATTTAAAATTTTTAAAAAATTTTTATGATATTATAGTAGCATTTTCTTTTCTTTTTCTTTTCTTTTCTTTTTTTGAGATGGAGTTTCGCTCTTGTTGCTCAGGCTGGAGTGCAATGGTGCAATCTCAGCTCACTGCAACCTCTGCCTCCAGGGTTCAAGTGGTTCTCCTGCTTCGGCCTTCTGAATAGCTGGGATTACAGGTGCACGTCACCATGCCCGGCTAATTTTTGTATTTTTAGTAGAGACGGGGTTTCAACATATTGGTCAGGCTGGTCTCGAACTCCTGACCCCAGGTGATCAGCCTGCCTCGGCCTATAATAGCATTTTCTATACTTATGTACTTGCATCTGTAATTATATTTTTATAATGTAGAGGCAACTTTATTATCATTATTCTCTGATATTTATATCATTGTCACAAAACATTTATTGGATAATTTACAACTTCTCCTGCTGATTTAGACATACAACTCTTGCTTTGTAATGAGTTCTAGATTCTCTATTCTGCTCTATTGCTCTTTTTGCCTAATTCTGAACCAATAACACATTAACACATTGTTAAGGTAATACAGGCCGTCAGTTTTATTTTTTCTTTTGGTCGTAATATTGTTGCAGATACTGGCTTCAATTTTCTGTAGATAATCCCATATTATGGGTGCATCTGTTTGCTTTGTGGTGGTTTCATTTAATATATTCTTATATACCCCCTGTATTTTCTATGCATGGAAGTTGCCATTTTAAGTTTGGTTAGACTCAATTTTAATATTTTGCACAGTAACACTTCATACTATGGCTTATTTTGCATCATGCCAGGAAATACACAATGTGTTGTTGTCCCACCGTAGTCGGCACTAAAATGATCGGTGGGTTTGGGTAGAATGCTCAATTTTACCATTATATTGTCTTTTCAATAATAGGTAACTTTTCACAAATTTTTTATGCATAGATAGTCATTACCTGAGCTAAGGATTTCAGCTGGCAATTAAAAGAAGAATTTTCTGATTTCTTCCTAATTTATGAGCTGAATTATTGTGTAAATAAGAAATTATTTTTATCTTCTATGCCTATTCGGTTTCTGTGCTCTACAGTGTGTACAGGAAATGCAAGATAGACATTATTTTCCTTCAATTGTTGATTTTTGGGGAAATAAGTTGGTAGCCGAATTGTCCAGTTACTTCCAATGGTGTCTATAAGGATCCGTCTCTTTCTATTTCTGTCTTTCTGTCTCAGTCTCCCTACCCCTTCTTTTCCTCTCTCTTATTATGAAATCTATTGGTTTTTCAATATTAAATGTGTTTCAACTGATTGCATTTATTATTCTTTTTGATGTTCATATGGCCCTATCTTTGGCCAGTGGCAGCTGCTTCATTGCCTGTTCTAGTGCTGTTTGACAAGACCTGTAACTTCCTTGATAGTACTCTTGCCTTCTGACACACTAGAGTATCTCACTCTTAATTTCTTGCCCTTGATATGCTTTTAACTTTACCACTCTTCTCCATGCTCATGCTTTGGGCATTTAAACAATCTAAATCTATTTGATTGGAGTGTGATTTACATAATTAGAATGCACCCAGTTAATTGAGTTTTGACAAATATGTTTACTCATCAGACAACCACTACAATCAAGGTATAGAGCATTTCTATCACCCCCACAATTCTCCACCTCTTTCCGTTCAATGCCCTCAAGAACTCCTGGTCCCAAGCAACCATTGGTGTGTTTTCTATCACTAAAGATTGGATTTTGGTTTTGCCTATCATGGAATTTCATCAGAATGAAATTATATAGAATACAACGTCTTGTGTCTGATCTCTTTTAGAATAATGTTTTTGAGATTGGGCACAGTGGCTCATGCCTGTAATCCCAGCACACTGGGAGGCCAAGACAGACAAATCATTTGAGGTCAGTAGTTCAAGACCAGTCTGGCTAACATGGCAAAACCCCGTCTCTACTAAAAATATAAAAATTAGACGGGCATGGTGATGCATGTCTGTAATCCCAGCTACTTGGGAGGCTGAGGCAAGAGAATTGCTTGAACCCGGGAGGCGGAGGTTGTGGTGAGCTGAGATGGCACCATTGCCCTCCAGCCTGGGTGATGGAGTGAGAGACTCCGTCTCAAAAAATAAATAAATAAATAATAATAATAATAATGTTTTTGAGATTGATCTTTGTTTTTCCGTATAGCAGTTGTTTGTTGCTTTTTGTGGCCAAGTAGTATTCCAATTGTGTGGATATTCTGGAATTCTTTCTTGTATTTATTTGTTGATAGACATTTGAGTTTCTTTTCCCCCAGTTTGGAGGTCTTACAAAATTTTTGTGAATATTCATATACAAGTGTTTGTGTAGAAAAAATATTTTCATTTTCCTTAAATAAATACCTGGAAGTAAAATTACAGGGACATATGGGAAATATAGATTTAACTCTTTGAGAACCTGCCAAATTGTTTTCCAAAGAAGTTTTACCATTTACCCTTTCCACCAACAATATATGAGCATCCCAGTTGCTATACATCCTTGACAACCTTTGTTTTAATTTATACTCCTTTTATGACTAATGATTTTGAACACATTTTCATGTGCTTATTGGCATATGTATGCCATTTGTATATACATATACAAATGTATATATATACCACATATACAAATGGTATATATGTGTGTGTGTGTGTGTGTGTGCTTGTGTGTGCGTGTGAAGTGCTTGTTAAAGTACTGTGCTTATTATATTATATATAAGCATATTATATATTATATTACATTTTAAACTTTGGGTTGTTTGTCTTTTTATTAAGTACCACTTCATTACCTATTTTGGATACAAGTCCCTTGCCAGATATATCTATTGTAAATATTTTCTCTCAGTCTAAGTCTTTCTCTGAATTTTCTTAATGGTATCTTTTGATGAAGAGAAGTTTTTCATTTTCGAAAACGTCCAATTTGTTCTCTGTCTTATCTAGAAAATAGCTTTATACTTCAAGGTTTTAAAAATATTCTACATTTTGAAAAGATTTTATAGTTCTAATTTTGGTCTATTATCCATGGTGAGTTAGTTTTCGCATATGGTATGTCATAAGGGTTATGATTTACTTTTTTTTTTTTAATTATACTTTAAGTTTTAGGGTACATGTGCACATTGTGCAGGTTAGTTACATATGTATACATGTGCCATGCTGGTGTGCTGCACCCACTAACTCATCATCTAGCATTAGGTATATCTCCCAATGCTATCCCTCCCCCCGCCCCCACCCCACAACAGTCCCCAGAGTGCGATATTCCCCTTCCTGTGTCCATGTGATCTCATTGTTCAATTCCCACCTATGAGTGAGAATATGCAGTGTTTGGTTTTTTGTTCTTGCGATAGTTTACTGACAATGATGATTTCCAATTTCATCCATGTCCCTACAAAGGACATGAACTCATCATTTTTTATGGCTGCATAGTATTCCATGGTGTATATGTGCCACATTTTCTTAATCCAGTATAACGTTTAAGTCTTTAATCCATCTTGAATTAATTTTTGTATAAGGTGTAAGGAAGGGATCCAGTTTCAGCTTTCTACATATGGCTAGCCAGTTTTCCCAGCACCATTTATTAAATAGGGAATCCTTTCCCCATTGCTTGTTTTTCTCAGGTTTGTCAAAGATCAGATAGTTGTAGATATGCGGCATTATTTCTGAGGGCTCTGTTCTGTTCCATTGATCTATATCTCTGTTTTGGTACCAGTACCATGCTGTTTTGGTTACTGTAGCCTTGTAGTATAGTTTGAAGTCAGGTAGTGTGATGCCTCCAGCTTTGTTCTTTTGGCTTAGGATTGACTTGGAGATGTGGGCTCTTTTTCGGTTCCATATGAACTTTAAAGTAGTTTTTTCCAATTCTGTGAAGAAAGTCATTGGTAGCTTGATGGGGATGGCATTGAATCTGTAAATTACCTTGGGCAGTATGGCCATTTTCATGATATTGATTCTTCCTACCCATGAGCATGGAATGTTCTTCCATTTGTTTGTATCCTCTTTTATTTCCTTGAGCAGTGGTTTGTAGTTCTCCTTGAAGAGGTCCTTCACGTCCCTTGTAAGTTGGATTCCTAGGTATTTTATTCTCTTTGAAGGAATTGTGAATGGGAGTTCACTCATGATTTGGCTCTCTGTTTGTCTGTTGTTGGTGTATAAGAATGCTTGTGATTTTTGTACATTGATTTTGTATCCTGAGACTTTGCTGAAGTTGCTTATCAGCTTAAGGAGATTTTGGGCTGAGACAATGGGGTTTTCTAGATATACAATCATGTCGTCTGCAAACAGGGACAATTTGACTTCCTCTTTTCCTAATTGAATACCCTTTATTTCCTTCTCCTGCCTAATTGCCCTGGCCAGAACTTCCAACACTATGTTGAATAGGAGTGGTGAGAGAGGGCATCCCTGTCTTGTGCCAGTTTTCAAAGGGAATGCTTCCAGTTTTTGCCCATTCAGTATGATATTGGCTGTGGGTTTGTCATAGATAGCTCTTATTATTTTGAAATACATCCCATCCATACCTAATTTATAGAGAGTTTTTAGCATGAAGGGTTGTTGAATTTTGTCAAAGGCTTTTTCTGCATCTATTGAGATAATCATGTGGTTTTTGTCTTTGGCTCTGTTTATATGCTGGATTACATTTATTGATTTGCTTATATTGAACCAGCCTTGCATCCCAGGGATGAAGCCCACTTGATCTGGTGGATAAGCTTTTTGACGTGCTGCTGGATTCATTTTGCCAGTATTTTATTGAGGATTTTTGCATCAATGTTCATCAAGGATATTGGTCTAAAATTCTCTTTTTTTTGTTGTGTCTCTGCCTGGCTTTGGTATCAGAATGATGCTGGCCTCATAAAATGAGTTAGGGAAGATTCCTTCTTTTTCTATTGATTGGAATAGTTTCAGAAGTAATGGTACCAGTTCCTCCTTGTACTTCTGGTAGAATTCGGCTGTGAATCCATCTGGTCCTGGACTCTTTTTGGTTGGTAAGCTATTGATTATTGCCACAATTTCAGCTCCTGTTATTGGTCTATTCAGAGACTCAACTTCTTCCTGGTTTAGTCTTGGGAGAATGTATGTGTCCAGGAATTTATCCATTTCTTCTGGATTTTCTAGTTTATTTGCGTAGAGGTGTTTGTAGTATTCTCTGATGGTAGTTTGTATTTCTGTGGGATCGGTGGTGATATCCCCTTTATCATTTTTTATTGTGTCTATTTGATTCTTCTGTATTTTTTTCTTTATTAGTCTTGCTAGCGGTCTATCAATTTTGTTGATCCTTTCAAAAAACCAGTTCCTGGATTCATTAATTTTTTGAAGGGTTTTTTGTGTCTCTATTTCCTTCAGTTCTGCTCTAATTTTAGTTATTTCTTGCCTTTTGCTAGCTTTTGAATGCGTTTGCTCTTGCTTTTCTAGTTCTTTTAATTGTGATGTTAGGGTGTCAATTTTGGATCTTTCCTGCTTTCTCTTGTGGGCATTTAGTGCTATAAATTTCCCTCTACACACTGCTTTGAGTGCGTCCCAGAGATTCTGGTATGTTGTGTCTTTGTTCTCGTTGGTTTCAAAGAACATCTTTATTTCTGCCTTCATTTCGTTATGTACCCAGTAGTCATTCAGGAGCAGGTTGTTCAGTTTCCATGTAGTTGAGCGGTTTTGAGTGAGATTCTTAATCCTGAGTTCTAGTTTGATTGCACTGTGGTCTGAGAGATAGTTTGTTATAATTTCTGTTCTTTTACATTTGCTGAGGAGAGCTTTACTTCCCAGTATGTGGTCAATTTTGGAATAGGTGTGGTGTGGTGCTGAAAAAAATGTATATTCTGTTGATTTGGGGTGGAGAGTTCTGTAGATGTCTATTAGGTCCGCTTGGTGCAGAGCTGAGTTCAATTCCTGGGTATCCTTGTTGACTTTCTGTCTCATTGATCTGTCTAATGTTGACAGTGGGGTGTTAAAATCTCCCATTATTAATGTGTGGGAGTCTAAGTCTCTTTGTCGGTCACTCAGGACTTGCTTTATGAATCTGGGTGCTCCTGTATTGGGTGCATATATATTTAGGATAGTTAGCTCTTCTTGTTGAATTGATCCCTTTACCATTATGTAATGGCCTTCTTTGTCTCTTTTGATCATTGTTGGTTTAAAGTCTGTTTTATCAGAGACTAGGATTGTAACCCCTGCCTTTTTTTGTTTTCCATTGGCTTGGTAGATCTTCCTCCACCCTTTTATTTTGAGCCTATGTGTGTCTCTGCACATGTGATGGGTTTCCTGATTACAGCACACTGATGGATCTTGACTCTTTATCCAATTTGCCAGTCTGTGTCTTTTAATTGGAGCATTTAGTCCATTTACATTTAAAGTTAATATTGTTATGTGTGAATTTGATCCTGTCATTATGATGTTAGCTGGTTATTTTGCTCGTTAGTTGATGCAGTTTCCTCCTAGTCTTGATGGCCTTTACATTTTGGCATGATTTTGCAGCGGCTGGTACTGGTTGTTCCTTTCCATGTTTAGTGCTTCCTTCAGGAGCTCTTGTAAGGCAGGCCTGGAGGTGACAAAATCTCTCAGCATTTGCTTGTCTGTAAAGTATTTTATTTCTCCTTCACTTATGAAGCTTAGTTTGGCTGGATATGAAATTCTGGGTTGAAAATTCTTTTCTTTAAGAATGTTGAATATTGGCCCCCACTCTCTTCTGGCTTGTAGGGTTTCTGCTGAGAGATCCGCTGTTAGTCTGATGGGCTTCCCTTTGAGGGTAACCCGACCTTTCTCTCTGGCTGCCCTTAACATTTTTTCCTTCATTTCAACTTTGGTGAATCTGACAATTATGTGTCTTGGAGTTGCTCTTCTCGAGGAGTATCTTTGTGGCGTTCTCTGTATTTCCTGAATCTGAACGTTGGCCTGCCTTGCTAGATTGGGGAAGTTCTCCTGGATAATATCCTGCAGAGTGTTTTCCAACTTGGTTCCATTCTCCCCATCACTTTCAGGTACACCAATCAGACGTAGATTTGGTCTTTTCACATAGTCCCATATTTCTTGGAGGCTTTGCTCATTTCTTTTTATTCTTTTTTCTCTAAACTTCGCTTCTCGCTTCATTTCATTCATTTCATCTTCCATCGCTGATACCCTTTCTTCCAGTTGATCGCATCGGCTCCTCAGGCTTCTGCATTCTTCACGTAGTTATCGAGCCTTGGTTTTCAGCTCCATCAGCTCCTTTAAGTACTTCTCTGTATTGGTTATTCTAGTTATATATTCTTCTAAATGTTTTTCAAAGTTTTCAACTTCTTTGCCTTTGGTTTGAATGTCCTCCCGTAGCTCAGAGTAATTTGATCGTCTGAAGCCTTCTTCTCTCAGCTTGTCAAAGTCATTCTCCATCCAGCTTTGTTCCGTTGCTGGTGAGGAACTGCGTTCCTTTGGAGAAGGAGAGGCGCTATGCTTTTCAGAGTTTCCAGTTTTTCTGTTCTGTTTTTTCCCCATCTTTGTGGTTTTATCTACTTTTGGTCTTTGATGATGGTGATGTACAGATGGGTTTTTGGTGTGGATGTCCTTTCTGTTTGTTAGTTTTCCTTCTAACAGAGAGGACCCTCAGCTGCAGGTCTGTTGGAGTACCCTGCTGTGTGAGGTGTCAGTGTGCCCCTGCTGGGGTGCCTGAGTGCCTCCCAGTTAGGCTGCTCAGGGGTCAGGGGTCAGGGACCCACTTGAGGAGGCAGTCTGCCCGTTCTCAGATCTCCAGCTGCGTGCTGGGAGAACCACTGCTCTCTTCAAAGCTGTCAGACAGGGACATTTAAGTCTGCAGAGGTCACTGCTGTCTTTTTGTTTGTCTGTGCCCTGCCCCCAGAGGTGGAGCCTACAGAGGCAGGCAGGCCTCCTTGAGCTGTGGTGGGCTCCACCCAGTTCGAGCTTCCCGGCTGCTTTGTTTACCTAAGCAAGCCTGGGCAATGGCGGGCGCCCCTCCCCCAGCCTTGCTGCCGCCTTGCAGTTTGATCTCAGACTGCTGTGCTAGCAATCAGCAAGACTCCGTGGGCGTAGGACCCTCCGAGTCAGGTGCAGGATATAATCTTGTGGTGCGCCATTTTTTAAGCCTGTCGGAAAAGCGCAGTATTCGGGTGGGAGTGACCCGATTTTCCAGGTGCCGTCTGTCACCCTTTTCTTTGACTCAGAAAGGGAACTCGCTGACCCCTTGCGCTTCCCAAGTGAGGCAATGCCTCGCCGTGCTTCGGCTCACGCACGGTGCGCGCACCCACTGACCTGCGCCCACTGTCTGGCACTCCCTAGTGAGATGAACCCAGTACCTCAGATGGAAATGCAGAAATCACCCGTCTTCTGCGTCGCTCACGCTGGGAGGTGTAGACCGGAGCTGTTCCTATTCGGCCATCTTCTGGTGCTACATTTTAAAAGAGAGAGAAAAACTACATATACAGTAAGGTAGGCATTATTTCTGAGGTAAGGTAGAATATTTTATTAGAGATAACAGTGTAAATGAAAACTTTCTGATGTTATAAAGGAAATAAGCAGATGAATGAACAGTATTATATGCTCCACTATTTTTATAAAGTTATAAAGTTTCCAGACTAAAGTATTACACCACATGCTATTCTAAATATTATGGCAGGAATGAGGGACGGCGCTATGGTGTGAATGTTTGTGTCTCCCCCAAATTTATATGTTGAAATCCTGCCCTTCAAAGTGACAGTATTAGGAAGTGGGGTGTTTGGGAGGTGATTAAGTCATGAAGGTAGAGCCCTCATGAATGAGATTAGTGCCTTTATAAAAGATGTCTCAGAGAGCCCCTCACCCTTTCCACTATGTGAGGACACAGACAAAAGACACCATTTATGAACCAGAAAGTGGGCCTTCATCAGACACTGAATCTGCTGGTGTCTTGATCCTAGACTTCCCAGCCTCCATAACTATGAGAAATAACTGTATGTTGTTTATGAGCCACCCAGTCTACGGTATTTTGTTACAGCAGCATGAATAGACAACCAACAACCCTGCCCTAAAATATCTAACTGTCTAGATACCACAGTGGTTCTCAATATTAATAGCATAGTAGACTCACCTGGAGGAAGTTTTAAAATTTAAGATGCCCATGGTGTCCCCATATGACTTGCATGAGACTCTGGGGCAGTCCCAGGCTCCAGGTTTGGCAGCCCCTCAGATTGCGCTTACCTGCAGCCAGGCTGAGGACACTGACATGGAGATCATTTTGCCTCCCAGCACCCATGCTGTCACTTCCATATCTTCACAGTGACGCCAGGTGATATGACTGTCACCATCTAGTTGAAACTCTACAATGGTTTTCTGTTGCTTTTTTAAATAGCCCATACAAATCCTTAAAATGGTTACTGCTCCTGCATAATTTGGCCCTGTCTTCATTTCCATCCTGCTGTCCTGTTTAATGTTCCTTTAATGATTATGCTCTCCTTCAGGCTTTATGTAAGGTTTTTAACACCAGATTCCACTCCACCACCTATGTCCACCCAGGTAACTCCTACTCACTCATAGGATCTTATATCACATGTCAACTCACAGGGAAGTCTTTCCTTACCCACTCCCCAGATTAGACCAATTCTCCTGTTATAATCCCGTAGGGCACCGTGTACTTTCTTTTCACAGAATTTGTGACAGTTTCAATGAGATATTTAGCTAATTATTTAGTTTGCACCTACCCTTGTTAATAGACTGTGCGTCCTCTGTGAAGGCAGGCACCACTTTCATTTTACACATGACTAAATCTTGAATACCTAGAAAATTGACCCCTGGATAGTAAGCATTAATTTTATTTGTTCCTTAAATGAATGAAGCAAGTAGAAGGCTGATCTTAAAAGGTCTAGTGGAGTGTTGACCAAATTAAGGAATGATCTAGAGGACATTACAATTGAGAGAGAGAGGTGGGTGCTAAAGCTGAATCTGTGGTATCAAGCCTGGGTGATTCAATGAATACTCATGTCATTAACAGAGACTAGGATGCCAGGAAAAGTAATTGTCATTTAACCAACTTGTACAATGGTTGCTTTATTGGAAAATCAGGAGTCGAATTCCCACCTCATTCGAAACAAATATATATGACAGAGAAGAAGAGATAAAGAAGAGCAGTAAATAGAACTCCCAGATAAATGTGGAATTCTAATATAAAACAGAATTGGTCCAGCACTTCCTGATCCTTGGGAATAACAGAAGGGAACCAAGGGAACCCTGGAGAAAGCTAAACCTCTTTGTGTCCCTTTATCAGACACATTTACCACCAGGTTTATCTTTCCAGACCACTCCTCAGGTTGACACAGGACACCTGTGAGGTAGCTACCTTCTAAGTCCTCTGAGAAGCCCGGCCAAAGATCCCCCACCTCCCCCCAAGTCTTTGGTGTCACTTTCACCTACTTGATGTTCCCCCATTCTCCAGGCAGAAGCCCGGAAAGTGGAAATAAGGACATAGATTTTCAGTTCTTGCCTTCTTCCTGTCTCTTGTTTTTGGTCTTCCCATTGTTCTTCTGTTAGTTACTTACAGTTGCCTGATACGGTTTGGCTGGGTCCCCACCCAAGTCTCATCTTGAATTGTAGTTGCTATAATCCCCATATGTCATGGGAGGCCGCTGGTGGGAGATAATTGAATCATGGGGATAGTTGCCCCCATATTGTTCTTGTGATGGTAAATTCTCATGAGATCTGATGGTTTTATAAGGGGCTTTTCCCCCTTTGCTTGGCACTTCTCCTTCCTGCTGCCACGTGAAGAAGGACATGTTTGCTTCCCCTTCCACCATGATTGTAAGTTTCCTGAGGCTTCCCCAGCCCTGTGGATCTGTCAGTCAATTAAACCTCTTTCCTTTATAAATTACCCAGTCTCAGGCAGTTCTTTACAGCAGCATAAGAACAGACTAATACACTGCCAAAACAAATAACCAAACATTGGGTCACCTAAAACAACATAAATTTATTCTCATATTTCTGGAGGTCAAAAGTTCAAAATCAAGGCATCAGCAGGGCCCTTGAAACCTGCTCCCTCTGAAACCTGAAGAAGAGACTTCTCTGTCTCTTCCACCTCCTAGTGTATGTGAGCCATTCTTGGCCTTCCTTTTCTTGTAGATAAATCACACCAATGTCTGTTTCCATAATCACATGGTGTTCTCCCTGTGTCTGTATGTCAGCACATGGCATTCTCCTGTGTGCCTGTGTCTTCCAGTGGCTCTCTTCTTCTAGGGACACAGGCAGTATTAAATTAAGGCCTACCCTAATGACCTCATGATACCTTCGTTCCATCTGTGGCAGTCCTATTTGTAATAGGGTCATGATCACAGGTACTGGAGGTTAGGATTTCAATGTATCACAGGTGGACACAATTCAACCCTTAGCAGTCCTCACATCCTGTCTTTTTGTCATGGAATGGCTGGGTTCCTGTTCTTCCTGCAGTAAGTGAAAGAATCTCTCTTTTAAGTTGTTGGAGAATGCTATGACAATAGATCCCTTGGACTTAGTTGTTCTTAAGCCAAAGGAGGAGACATAAAGATTTGGAAAAGTTACTCTAGAGGCCATAGGCGGGCTTTCAGGGCCTTTGTCCTAATGCCTTTCGCGTTTCTGCCTGTCAAAAGCTTTGTATCAACTTCTTCCTCCTTGCATTCTGTCTGGGAAACGTTCTGACTTTTTCCCCTAGGCAAATGCGGGCTAGCAAGGACAAAGGCCACGTACACAGAAAGGCAAAATAATAAAAAATGATATTAATAATGTAATGGTTAATATCTAGGTAAACATTAGTAGTCTTGAATAATCTCAACTGTACATGCCGACATGATGTGGCTTAGTTTTCAAGTAACCCAGTGTTAGTTCAGGATTTGTGAGCTTCCATAAATGATATGAGCTCATTCAAAATAGGTGCCGTTGCGCGCCAGATCCTTAGCTGTTTTCCTCTGAAAGCCAGAGACTGGTTTCTGCCACAGGAATAAAGATACAAGTCTTCCAGTTTGAGAAAGGCTCTCTTCATTTTTTCAAGATCCTCTATTCCTGGCCTGGGATCCACACTGCTGTGTCCCCTACAGATGGGCTCTCTGTCCTTAGAGCAGTATCCTTACAGCACCAAGGCATCTGCTCGATTAGGGAAAACAAAAAAGCATCACACCAGCTGCTCACCATTTGTTGACCCAACATCTGATTAAATGGTCAGAATATATCACTTTTAATTCAGCTGTGCTTATCTTGGTAGACGTAGTCACAGCTTAGTGGGAAGAAGAAAAATAAAAATAAAAAAAGATGTGAAAGGAGGAACTGAATATCAGACAGCTTTTGACCAAAGGGGAATTAAGCATTTTTAATTTTAGTGAATTTGGTGAACTTTGAATAACAGTTGCAAACGACATAGATTATGGAAAATACTTGTTCAGTTTCATGTACTTTGTTTTTGAAGCAGAAACACTCACAAGGAAAACAGCTCCCATATGTTCTCACTTTCAAAATTGTGGAATAATTAGTGCACTTTAACGAGTCAGTAGATCTGCCTTCCATGTGAGCACCATACGGTACAGACAGTAAATTGATAGCTTTCAAGTGTCTTTGGCAAGGCCTGACATGAGATTGGAGTTTGGGTGGGTGGGAGGCTTTGACAATGGGAAATTATTTATTCTTCTTTAATTAAGTGGCTGCATTTCACATGTGCATCGGTTTATTTTAGATAATAATAAACAGCTCATTACCAAGCCCCTCCATAAATACCCCAAAGAACACAGTGAATGTGTCAGAAGGAAATAAATATTTACCGAATTAACTGACAGTCTTGCTCATGAATATACGCCAACCTCATGTTTGTATGTATTATTTTAGCATTTTTTAAATGCTGCCTAAATTGTCTGCTTTTTGCTATGGATCAACTATGTTTTAAATTCCCTTTTAAATATTCTTTCTATCATGATCTTTTCATTGAATATTTTGGACCTTATCTTATAAGCATAGAAGGCTGTCAGAGGTAGAAATTACCAAGGATTTTTTTTCTTTCTTTTTTTAATAACAAATGCCTCTATTATTTTTAAGGCCCATTTGTCATTGTCTGTAGGTCTGATTTGATACTCCAATTTTGACAGTAGTTAGGCAGGGATCATTTCTCTCATTATACATGAGAATGTTGAGATTGACGTAAGTCCATTGATTTTTTTTTTCTCTCACTACACCAGGCATTAAACAGAGACCTTATCCATTGAGCTTACAAACATAAAATGAGCAAGCATCTGGCATTAGAAATGTGCACAAAAAAGGAGATCCTATCTAATTTTGGGGTCCAGGAGTGCTTATCTGAGAAAGAGATCTTCAAAATGAGACTAGGAAGGAAAAGAGGTGAGTAGGTATGGGAGGGTGGGCTGAAGACGAGGCGTAGTGTCAAAGGAGGGGTTGGTGATCACATGTCCAGAAGACCTGGGGAACAAGAAAGAGTTAACTGAGGAGCTGTGAGGACCAAACTTTGGCTAGAAATGAGAGTCAGAAAGTTAAGTTGAAGGAATAAGTAGTAAAATGAAAAACTTAAGACTTTGGAATGAACTAAGGAAATATGTGGATATCCTGTTCAATGGAATGATGAAGCCTCTGCGGATTGTCTGATTTTATCATGTCCTGAGCTTTTGTCTTTGATTTGGCTATTTTACAACTCTGGGAAGATAGAAGTTAAGTTGTAGAAAACTGATAGCAATGCAAATAGGTTTGCCTAGATAAAAGCAAATTGTGCCCAGTGGAATGC